>NC_134460.1:7807500-8518500 GCF_047948215.1 Lycorma delicatula | reverse complement strand
GACATATTTCCTAAGTATGAAGTACTAGGTTTTAACACATTTTGTTAATGTGAATTTGGTGTGGGCCTGCACGTTTCAGATACAGAACAGCATGTTATTTTTTTTTTCCGTTACGTTTTTTATGGTAAAATCACTCAACCTACTTGATTTTATCTCCTTCAATATAGGTAGTATATAATGCCCATTTGAAAGAAAAAATATATATTTTACGTATCAGAAATTTACAGATCCAATCCTGTTGACGAAAATAAAAAAATAATAACGTAGGTAGAGCAATAGAGTTTATCTCAACTTGAAGTAATTTATTCATTTGAGAAATTAGTTCACAGTACAATGGTTAGAATTTTTTTAATAATAAAAATTAAATTAAGGTAGGTTCACTTTTCATTTCCATTTCGTATACGATTTATGCTTTTATGAACAATGATAATTCTAATTCACTTACTAAAAGAAAGCACGTGTAATAACGAAACAATTTACGCAGAAATTTATTTAATTGTTTTTACAGTGTATTTTATTTTATTACACGCACGATTGGATTTTTTTTCATTAATATTTAACACTTCTGAAAATATTTTTTTTCGATTAACATTTTTTTTACGTATATGGAATTTTTAATTATTCAGCTAAATAAGTTACTTCGTGATCTTTTAAAATGATATATATGATCACTGAACATTTTTGTTCAAATTTAATATAATACTTCATCACGAAATTTTCAAAAATAAAGAAATGAAATCGTATGAACAAACCACTATAAAAATATTTTTAAATGTTGCTGACTTATTCAATTCTTCATTCATTTCAATTTTTTTAGTTTAACGCCGAGTTAAAAACTTCTGTTTGATGATAATCTAGGGCCTAATAAAATCTACCTTTATTTCAGTCTGTTTTATTATTATTTTTTGTTATTTAAATCTAATTAACAAAAAAATTATTTAAACTAAATTACCTCGATTGTAAGGAATACTACATCGGACAGACAGGACGTAAATTTACTTACATACAGATGAAACGAACAGTAGAATTAAGTTTGCAAATTATTTTATAAAACAGTTTACCCCTACAAAAACTTAACGCAATCTAAAACTTTGGAAAGACAATATGAAAATTGTACACAGAAAATAAAAACTTCAACAAATGTAAAATCTTAACGTATACTAAAGATAAAGATGCTACGATTTGCTGATGATATAGTAATTCTAGCCGAGAATAAAAAGGATTTAGAAGAAACAATGAACGGCATAGATGAAGTCCTACGCAAGAACTATCGCATGAAAATAAACAAGAACAAAACAAAAGTAATGAAATGTAGTAGAAATAACAAAGATGGACCGCTGAATGTGAAAATAGGAGGAGAAAAGATTATGGAGGTAGAAGAATTTTGTTATTTGGGAAGTAGAATTACTAAAGATGGACGAAGCAGGAGCGATCTAAAATGCCGAATAGCACAAGCTAAACGAGCCTTCAGTAAGAAATATAATTTGTTTACATCAAAAATTAATTTAAATGTCAGGAAAAGATTTTTGAAAGTGTATGTTTGGAGTGTCGCTTTATATGGAAGTGAAACTTGGACAATCAGAGTATCTGAGAAGAAAAGGTTAGAAGCTTTTGAAATGTGGTGCTATAGGAGAATGTTAAAAATCAGATGGGTGGATAAAGTGACAAATGAGGAGGTATTGCGGCAAATAGATGAAGAAAGAAGCATTTGGAAAAATATAGTTAAAAGAAGAGACAGACTTATAGGCCACATACTAAGGCATCCTGGAATAGTCGCTTTAATATTGGAAGGACAGGTAGAAGGAAAAAATTGTGTAGGCAGGCCACGTTTGGAATATGTAAAACAAATTGTTAGGGATGTAGGATGTAGAGGGTATACTGAAATGAAACGACTAGCACTAGATAGGGAATCTTGGAGAGCTGCATCAAACCAGTCAAATGACTGTTTCAGTTTCCAGATTTCAACGGAAATATTATTTTGACCATCCCTGAATCCATTTTGACTAGTGTCGGCGTGACGTCTGTACGTACGTACATATGTATATATACGTATCTCGCATAACTCAAAATGATTAGCCGTAAAATGTTGAAATTTTGGATGTAGAACTGTTGTAACATCTAGTTATGCACCTCTCCTTTTGACTACAATTGACTGAACTACTAACCAAAAAAGCCATAATTCAAAAAGATTCGAATTTTGAACATTTCTTAACGGTAGTAATAACCCCTCACTAAGAGCTTTTCAACGGTATATTATAAGTGGTACTTATTTTCATCGGTTCCTCAGTTATAGCCAAATAAAATTTTAATTAATGAAATATTTGGAAGGGAGGGCACATCGGTTCGAATCAAACATCATCTCCTTTTTTTAACTTTTTTATAATTTAAATATATTGTTTTATTAATAATTATTAACCCGTGATTGAAAAAAAATTACGATAAATAATTATTTAATAACAACAATAAAAATATATATATATGAAAAAAATAGAAATTATTAGTGAAATAAAATTTTATGTACTTTTAAAAATGTGTATGTGAAATTTAATAGGCATTACTGCACATATGTATATGTAATAGATTTGGTGAAACATCTGATTATTTAATATTAATTGAAAATTATAATTTAGAATCGTATTATTTTTTGGATTGTCTAGTTTAATCTAAACATATACTAATCTAACTTAATTTATTTAATTATTCTGGAATTTCTGTTTAATTTTTACTACATTAAAGTTAACAACAGAGTAACTAAAAAATAGACACTCACAAGAACAACATTTACACTGAGGCATACATGCCCGATCTTTGAATAAATAACAAAAAATTCTTATCTTTTAGTTTTATTCGGCTGATATTTTCGGACAATAATGATCCATAAGTCGGAGTTGATCATAGTTTGGTTTATTTGTTTTATGTTGCCAATTATTTAATCGCACTTTGGTTTGATATAATTCTTCTGATCTTAATTTTTGTACAAGTTCTCGTGAAATTTTTTCTCTTTATATTCATCATCCATTTTTAATCGTTTTATTCTTTCCTTGGTTTTAACATTTTCTTCCTCTATATACTTAGCATCTTCTGTTAATATTTTTATTCTTTCTTTGTTTGCAACATTTTCTTCCTCTTTATATTTATCATTGTCTCTTAACTTTTTGTTCTTCCCTTGTTAGTAACATTTTCTTCCCCTTCATATTCATCATTTTTTCGTTTTTTTGAGATATGTTTATTCATGTTATCTTTCTTTTTCCTGTATGATTGTTTCTTTTTCATTTTTGATTAATCACCAAATCATGCAATAATTACAACTGAATATTTTACACTTTAAGGTCGAATTTAACATTTGTAACCGGTATAATACAGGAGTTCACTAAATGGAATAGTTTAGTTATTAACTATTTATACGATTTAATTTATACGTCACACTAGAAATCTGAAACTTTTGTTAATCAGCAACTGACGCAGATACGAATAATACTGATCTAGTAATACGAGTAATATAGGGACTTTAACTCTATCCTAATATTTCATGTATAAATATTTGATGTTAATAAAAACGAATATTTCATCAATTGTGTGATTCTCTACTTAATTAAAAAATTGGAGGATCGCATCTCACTTTCAAATAAAATAAGTTTAAAGTGAGTATATGTATTTTAATAGGCGTATAATGAAGTCATGTAGGGTCCACATCAAATTTTGTTTTAATCTTGCTGTTGAAATATTAAGAGCCTTTTTGTGATGGTAAAAAAAAAAAAAAATATTACTTCACGAAAAATGACGCTTATGTACATTCATTTTGTAGATATGTAGGTTAGATGTAACCCACCAGGTTGATCTAATGGTGAGTGCGTCTTCCTAAATCGGCTGATTTGGTAGTAGAGAGTTTCAGCATTCAAATCCTACTAAAGGCAGTTACTTTTATACGGATTTGAATACTAGATCGTGGATACCGGTGTTCCTTTGGTGGATGGGTTTCAATTAACTACACATCTCAGGAACGGTCGAACTGAGACTGTACAAGACTACACTTCATTTGCACTCATACATGTCATCCTCACTCATCCTCTGAAGTAATACCTGAACGGTAATTCCCGGAGGCTAAACAGGAAAGAGAAAGAAAGATATGTAGGTTAGATGCTATTTTTATTAACTTCATTTTTTTTTTGTGTTTCAGGTAATCAACTGATAAGTTTTGATATACATTCTATGAAAAAAAACAAACAATTATGTGAGTAGCCTACAGTTAGTAATAAGTATTTTAATTTTTTTAAATAAATTTTCTGTTTTTTTAATTTTTTTATTGAATTTGGTTTTTTATTTTTAGTTTCTTGGCTATATATTTATTTATACTGGATCTTAACTGTATTCAAGGATAAGCTAATCGGATTAAATTTTGAATGTCGAGGTTTTTGTAAATTTTATTTTTTCATAATTTTCTCCAAAAAAAAAAAAAATAAGTGTCAGAAATACGTAAATATATATATATATATATATATATATATATATATATATATATATATATATATATATATATATATTGGCTTGCTTTCTGCATATCTCCAGACTGAGTGGGCCGCTTTGGGTGAAATTTGGAACAATGATTTCTGTATATATGGTGGATTGATGCCATCTAATTTTCGTCATAATTGGTTGAGGGGCAGAGATGAGATATAGACTCCATTGTTTCCGTATCTCAAAATTTTACTCTGAAGGTAGGCTAATCTTTCACATAATTTAATGCAACATACTTTAACTTACATGGAAGATACTTTCTTAGCTAATAAGCTAATAAGGGGCTTTTTACCTTATATCTAAGGTAATTTCTGATGTTTTTTTTTTTTTTTTTTACCTCTAGGACCATCGTTAGGTATTGCTTTAAAGTATGAATTAGATGATTTGTAGCATATGAAAATGCCATGCTTGACCGGGATTCGAACCCGGGACCTTCGGATGAATGGCCGAGACGCTACCATTCGCGCCACGGAGGCTGGCTGCTTTCTGATAGTGTTTGGTCTTATTCAAATCCCCGTAAAGGGGTTGAGGCAAAAACTTTTTTTCTGTAGTTTCTGTACTCAATATTTCTTTTACTAATTAGATTATTCTGCTACATTAAAATGTCCCTTTGGTTATGTATTTGTGCAATCTCATTCAGGGGTGGATAATAAACGAAATTTTTTTTTTTTTCATTTTTCGTCAGTTATTTTTACTTGATAACTTCAGACTGGATAAAGCGATTTTTAAGAAATTTTGTACTATGATCTCTAAATATGAGTGAGTGATGCCGTTTAATTTTGATTAACATTGGTTGTGGGGTGGGGAGATACGGTCATCATGGTTACTGCGTCTCAAAATTTTACTCAAAAGTAGAATAATTTTCTTATATAACTCAATATCTCCTAAGAGGTTTACTCAATTTAGTTGGTGTTGTTTTCCGGTAAACACTAAATTTAAAACGATGAGGCAAAAAAAAAATTGTTAATTTTTTCCATTTATTGTAAAAATTTCTTAAATTATTGGCTAAAGTAGGTCTTATATGGAAAAAATACATTACATTTTATTTAGAAGTTAATGTTTTACGGGTTAGGTTAGTCTATACGTAAAACTAACTAAATGTATCGAAAACAGCTTTGCATACAACTTGGAAATTTAGCAAAATTGAGTAAAATCTATAATTACTGTAGAGCAAGTCAAGCAAACAACGTAGTTGAATAACAAATTACGATTTCTCAATTACGATTTGTCATGCAAATTTTAAACTTTGTTTAGTTAATAGCTTAATAAAAAATTTCCTTCAAAATCTGCCTAAACAGAAATCGTTAGTAGGCAGCAAGAGTTTCTGGGTTTTGCTATTTACCACTTGAAACAAAATATATAATAAATTATTTTTAAAATACAAATGATTGTAGTTATGTGATTAAATTCTATATAACAGTAATTAGAATGATTGAGAAAATGGTGGAAGAATATTTTTTAACAGAGTTAATTTAACAGATCAGAAATATTTTTAAATATCTATATTTCATATCTTCAGTAAATAGCCGTTAGCTTTGCAACAGTTAAATTACAATTAAAATTTTTCAACGGTTGTTAAATAATAAATTAATTAACTGACAAATATTATGAAATTCCTCACTGATAAAAATTGTAAAAATAATTTTTAAAACGCTAAAAAATAAAAGTTTACAGAAAAAATTCAGTTCCATTATTATAGAAACTTTAACGTAAATTGATGAAATTTTTCAGAAACTTGCATTTCATTTATCTCACAGACATGCCTACACACGCGAGGGCGTGTGTGTGGGTGAATCTTCTAGGACATATATTTGTCTAAAGATTTGTTCGAGGTGTAAGAATCAAATAGGAAGCGCTCCTTTTTTTACCATAAAGGAAACGAAATTTATTTAAAGTGAAAAACGTATTTGCATAGATTCTTCAGTTGATATGTAAGAATCGATTCAATCTGGGTTCGATTCAACCATGTTATTTTGATTCATGTTACGATAAGAAATATAAAAGAATGTTTTATTTTCAAGTTCGACTTTTTTTCTTTTTTTTTATAAGAAATTGCAATTTGTAGATTTGATTTCCTATATTTGTTATTTGCTTATTTATGTTCTAACTGAATAAAAAAAAAAGAAACATTCAAAGAATTACAGATTTTGTCGAGGTTTAAAATTATTTTTTACATGTAGATAAAAATTGTGGCTTGAATGTAATTTTCTAATGGAAAATATTTTCTATAATAAAGGCTTATGTCGTTTAAGAGGTACATGAATGAGACCTCTTTTGGTTAACAGTACTGAAAATGTTATCCTAAGCATATGAGATTTATTTTTCCTTCGTAAAAGTGAACAGCAATTTTATGATGGTAGGCTACGAAGTCTTTGTTAAAAACTAATTTATAATTAATTGATTTCAGCCAAATAATTAATTGATTGCTGTCAACTTAAAGTTTAATATTGAAGGCTTAATGTCAAATAAATTTACATAAATTTTTAAACTTCTAAATTAGATAATAATTATAATTTGATATCAATTAATAAATTTTCTGAAAAATGGGAAAATTAAAATTCAAGCTGTTTCAAAGCCCTTTTTTTAAGTTCTACCCTTAACGGATATATAAAAAGAGTAAAATTTCATTTTAAAGGATGCATGGAGTATTGATATTAGACTTTGAATAAAATTAAAAAATGGGTCTAGTAGTTTTAGCAGTTTTCGTCATTATGAATTTTGGTTGGTCATACAAATTTCAGCTTCAGAACGATGAAAGAATTTCATTAAGTTGTACAGAACTCCAAATTTTTAAGTCGATTGGATTTAGGGTTTATAATAGTTTTTCTTCATATCAAGAAAACTCGTTGACCAAAAAAGTTGAAATTGATATATATATATATATATATATATATATATATATAGACAGACAGAGAGAGAGAGAGAGAGTGAGAGAGAGACTTAGTCAAACGGTATCAATATATTTTTTTTATTAAGCTGTAATTTTGTTTAGGCAGTTCGTTTAATACTGTACCAAATCGAGCCATCATATTGAACTAATTAAGTACTCCAATAAATACAGATTTAAGCCTCAAAAAAAGGGGGAGCTGAATGGTCCCTCCTAAATGGGATAAAATATCCTTCTTTTTTTTAATGTTTAAGATTGAAAATCCCACTGTATCTGGTACTATTGTAGATGACATGGGAACTTTTTAAAGAAAGGATCTGACTTAAGAATTTAAAAACGTTTTTGAATATTTTATAATTTCTGATACTTATCAGTTTTTTTATGTTATGGCTGTTATTAAAAATTCTATACGAGTTAGCTGAGTCAAACAACTGGTCAAATTGAATCCAAATATTTTAATGTAAGTTTAGGTAATTATACTTAAAATACATTAGCTTTTTGCATAAAAAAAAAATTAATAGTACCTTTCCCCGATTTTATGACTCGATATGTTAAGATACACTTTTTTATCTTTTCAGTTTGCTTTCTTCTTGGATTTTTTAAATATTTAGAAAAAATGGAAACTTAAAATTGAACTTTAATCTGAACTGAAAAATTTATTAATTTGAGAAAAGTGTTAGGTTTCATGGGAACCGGTAAAAATGTACAGACAACATATTTACCATTTCATTTACACTTACATAGCACTACGTTTGCAGTTACGTCAGGCAGGACAAGGCGGTAACGGTGATTTCAATAACCGAAAACAAACATGAGAAAAACAAACAAACATGTACACAGAATACAAAGTAAAACAGACAAATACTTTTCCTGAACTAAATCTTGAAAAGAGATTTACATTTTGAATTACCTCTAGGTATTCTATATAACGAGAAATTCATTTGATATTTTACATGAATATCAAAACAATACCACATAGTAATTTTTGTTGCTAGTAGACTAAACGGTGACCTTTGGAAAAAGAAACTCAACTCCTTCAGTTTTTCTTTTTTTTTTTTTTTTGTCTTCAGTCATTTGACTGGTTTGATGCAGCTCTCCAAGATTCCCCATCTAGTGCTAGTCGTATGTGGCCTATAAGTCTGTCTCTTCTTTTAACTATATTTTTCCAAATGCTTCTTTCTTCATCTATTTGCCGCAATACCTCTTCATTTGTCACTTTATCCACCCATCTGATTTTCAACATTCTCCTATAGCACCGCATTTCAAAAGCTTCTAATCTTTTCTTCTCAGATACTCCGATCGTCCAAGTTTCACTTCCATATAAAGCGACACTCCAAACATACACTTTCAAAAATCTTTTCCTGACATTTAAATTAATTTTTGATGTAAACAAATTATATTTCTTACTGAAGGCTCGTTTAGCTTGTGCTATTCGGCATTTTATATCGCTCCTGCTTCGTCCATCTTTAGTAATTTTACTTCCCAAATAACAAAATTCTTCTACCTCCATAATCTTTTCTCCTCCTATTTTCACATTCAGCGGTCTATCTTTGTTATTTCTACTACATTTCATTACTTTTGTTTTGTTCTTGTTTATTTTCACGCGATAGTTCTTGCGTAGGACTTCATCCATGCCGTTCATTGTTTCTTCTAAATCCTTTTTACTCTCGGCTAGAATTACTATATCATCAGCAAATCGTAGCATCTTTATCTTTTCACCTTGTACTGTTACTCCGAATCTAAATTGTTCTTTAACATCATTAACTGCTAGTTCCATGTAAAGATTAAAAAGTAACGGAGAGAGGGAACATCCTTGTCGGACTCCCTTTCTTATTACGGCTTCTTTCTTATGTTCTTCAATTATTACTGTTGCTGTTTGGTTCCTGTACATGTTAGCAATTGTTCTTCTATCTCTGTATTTGAACCCTAATTTTTTTAAAATGCTGAACATTTTATTCCAGTCTACGTTATCGAATGCCTTTTCTAGGTCTATAAACGCCAAGTATGATGGTTTGTTTTTCTTTAATCTTCCTTCTACTATTAATCTGAGGCCTAAAATTCCTTACCTTGTCCCTATACTTTTCCTGAAACCAAATTGGTCTTCTCCTAACACTTCTTCCACTCTCCTCTCAATTCTTCTGTATAGAAGAATCTAATCTAGTTAAGATTTTTGATGCATGACTAGTTAAACTAATTGTTCTGTATTCTTCACATTTATCTGCCCCTGCTTTCTTTGGTATCATGACTATAACACTTTTTTTGAAGTCTGACGGAAAGTCCCCTTTTTCATAAATATTACACACCAGTTTGTATAATCTATCAATCGCTTCCTCACCTATACTGCGCAGTAATTCTACAGGTATTGTGTCTATTCCAGGAGCCTTTCTGCCATTTAAATCTTTTAATGCTCTCTTAAATTCAGATCTCGGTATTGTTTCTTCCATTTCATCCTCCTCTTCTTCCTGTATAACACCTTTTTCTAATTCATTCCTCTGTATAACTCTTCAATATATTCCACCCATCTATCGACTTTACCTTCAGTAGCGTATGATATTTATTTTATGTCATCATTATTACCGATTTTTTAGACTAAAATTATTATGATCTATAACCTGAAATTTTTATATAATTGTAAATTATAGTAATCCTAAAATCATCCTTATCTGTTTCGTGAAGCGTTGTTTCGCGAAGCACATGTAAGCATTGTTAAAAGGTAAACAAAGATTTAAAAAAAATCGCTTCTTCTTTGACAGCATTTAAATAATTTTAGAATATTTAGACACGACAATGTACTTATTTATTCAAAACTCTTTTTACCATAAATTTGTACCACTTAAATTTGATTGATCATTCCAAATGTTCGCGCTACCTCATCTAATCCGACGTTCCTGGTAAAAATATAATTGGAATTTTATTTTGTTGATGCTATAAAACAAATCTAATAATTCTATCTTGTACATTTTTTTTTTTATGTTTTGGTTTTCGTCCAAAATTTAGCCAGATTGTGCAATAAATAAAGCACGTAAGTTGTAAGATCTAAACTACTTAATGGTTGAAATGCATTAAAAAAAAAACTATACAACTAAAACACTGTAATCAGGATTTTATAGCCTTTTATGAGGCAGTGTAATCTCAAAATATATGAGTTTACTTAATCAGTAAATCCATTAAACGACCTTCTTATTTAGCTTAATGAATTTCTTGCTCAATAAATTTAGTTAATTCTTTTGTTTCTTCTAATAAAAAGATAGCAGATCTTTTCCGTAATCTTACTTTGAATATAAGAAATTAGATTACTGGAATGTTCTTAAAAAAAACTTTTTTTTGTTTTTTTTTTTATGAATATTTAAACACAAAGTAATAAAAGAAACGGGAAAACAAGCGACTTTTGTAACTAATTTAAGGGGGGGGAAATAGAATTGTTACAAATGTTTTATTAGTGTAATACGAAATTGCAAGATTAAATTTGAACCTTTTATTACCTCACAGAATATAAAATTAAGTTTATTAACGCCTTTAATAAGAAAAAATTAAAAAAAAAAAACAAGATATCTATCCTAATCTGTTATACTGCCTAATTTAATAAATTTAAATCAAAAAGCTTTATCTTCTATACATGTTGTAAAATGATAACTAGGGGCCGTCCCTGTTCGCGCATCACGAAAAAACGACTGGACAGATTTTAATAAAACTTTGCATATTTTTACCTCAGCGGCTTGGTTTTAACTCCAATTATAATTATCATGATATTCATAATGGGGCCTAACATGTTAAAGGTATTTATTAAAGAAAAATATCAATACGGTAACAAAATACAGTGCGTTCAGAAAGTCGCTGTGCAGCATGCTTTAGAATTATGTAGTGCATTCGGTTCTTTCTACATTAGGTTGTGGATGTCCTGTGGGTTCGTTGGACGTTGCTTTGTAATAAAACAAGACGTCAGTTGTTGAGTTGAGATTGAACGTGCTTCGTTTCGTTTCGTTTGCCGAAATCAATAATTGCGAGATACGTAATTGTTCTTTCGGTAGAGGAACGGACCTGTCTCTTTTACACGTCTTTCGTAAAGGTGATAAGTATAATAATTTAGTGAAGCACAAGTTTTCTGAAAAGTTTCCAAATACTCCTGTTCCTCATTGCGATGCAGTTAGAACTCTTATTAAAATATTTCGCGCAACAGGCTCTGTTGAAGAGACGCTGATCGAAGTGGAAGACCATCTATACTAAACGAACTGCTTGATATTTTGGATGGTGTGACCGAAATTCCATCAAAGTCAACGCGTAAGTTAGCTTAGCAACAAGATTTCGGATTTTCTACCGCACGTAAAGATGTAAGAAAAGACCTGAAAATTTTCCCCTACAAAGTAATGTGTGTTCAAGAACTGAAACCTACAGATCATGCCGAAAGAGGTTTATTATTCTTCAATGGAGGTTTAAACTTCAGTAGGTATCCACTGTATTAAGATTTTTTAGAGATGAAATGTGGTTTTTTTATCTGGAAGGGTATATTAATTCATAAATTACAAGACTGTGGTTAACAATTAACCCTTCATGAGTTACACGAACAATCTTTACACGAAGTGAAAATTGGAGTTTGGATCGGTGTAAGTAGAACGAGCATTGTGATTCCATTGGTTTTTGAAGTTTTAACAAACTTCATCAGTCAATTAACTGAAGTTGAAATTAGTCACGGTCGGTTCTAATAAGATGGCGCCACTGCGCACACTGCCTACAGGTCAGTGGTTTTTTTTTTTTGCGAAATATTTTCGGTGAACGAATTATTTCGAGGGGTTTGTGACCTGTACGATCGCCCGGTCTAAATCCCCTCAGATTACTTTCTGTGGAGCGTAGCGAAATAAGTAGTGTATCGCAACAGACCACGGACGATTGACGAACTAAAAACCACAATAACGGTCTACGTACGAGACAATCCTTTATATCTGCTGGTTAGATTGTTGTACTGATGTTCGAAAAGGTGATTTTCAACACTTTTACCTAACTATTCCAGTTATTACAATATACGTACGTATAAAATAACGAAATAAAAATACAAAGTAGTAATTAAGAAAGTTTCTAATTCAGTGAACTGAAACTTACCGAACGCACTATAAAATGTTTTTTTTTCCTTTAATAAATATCTGTAAAATATTTTTTAATTTTTTTTAATATTCTATTAGATTATTATTATTGCAGTTAGCTTAAATAAGTACATTTAGCGAACGTTTATGGGGTTTTATTGTTTTATTTTGGCTGTCGTTATTGGAGTGTGAAAAGTTAAAAAAACATGTCTTCCAGAAATTGAAGTAATCTTTCTTATTATTCAGTCTTCTGAAAGAATGAGAGTATTTTATTCCTCTGCATGATTCTCGTGCTGACTGAGAGTGCTACGCCCACATTCGAGCTTCAGCTTCGTCTACAGCAGGAGCTGTATCAGAGCTTCTACGTCAAGAACGAAGGAAATGTTGGAGGAAAGACAGCTTTTCAAGCATTAATTATTTATGAGTATTATTTACACAATCATTAAGATAACGAACGCAGCGGCTGTCAAGCGGAGCGGATCCCTGACCGGCTAGTTGTAAATAATTTTCTTTCTTTTTTAAAGTTTATTGTACATTTATATCTAATAATATTGCATTTTTAAAAACAAAAAAAAATTTATTTCATTTTTGTTTTCTTACGTATAAAGCCGAAAGTTTGTTTGTTTATCTGTTCTAGCAAGAACCAACCGACCGATTCGTTTCAACTATTTATGTTATTTCAGAAAAGGATTTAAGCCATAGAAGGAGGTTCTAGCCCCCTTGGAGGTGAAGTTATCAATTAAAAATATTCATTAAAGAGGAAAAAAATTAATTCTTTTACTTCATTATTAGATTTTACGTAATCATGGCAACAAAATAAGTTGTGATTTTTTTTTGTCTAAAAGTGCATGTACTTTATTTACATTTTTTACAAACTATTTTGTCTTTTGTAATTAGTTTCTTTTTCAGGTTTCTATAAAGCCTGAATACTTTATCTTTATTCATTAGTATTATTCTCACAACCATGGTAGCATCGGGGGGGGGGGGCAAGATTTTAATGGCGAGCGAAACGAGCTCTGCGTTCCTAGAGTGGGCCCTGCAGTCCCGGGTAGCCTTCGGAGTTTTTGTTAGACGGTTGAGTGAACAAAGCTATTCCCATCCCAGCTAGTATTAAAATTAATAACTTATTATTCCGTTATTATTAATTAATATTAAAAAAAATTAATTTATATTAAATATATTTAATATATTATTAAAAAAAAATTAAATAAAATTAAAATTAAATTTAATATATTATTAAACTTATATAATATAATATAATATATTATTTATATTTAAATTTATATTAATTTTTATTAAAAAATTAATGAAGGTAGGAATTTAATTAAAGTTTGCTTGATGAATTCAAATATTAAAGAATGATTTCTGTAGTTATTGAGACAACTGATTGTGATGAAATACATTGGAGATTACACCTGTATGATGTAATTATCAATTTTTAAAAAACATATTTTTTTTTGTTTTTGTTAAGCGAGATAATTTGGTCTCTGGGTAATTAATTAATAAACCTACCCGATACAATAAATCATAAACAGCAATGAAGAAATGTACTTGATAAAAATTTATTGGTTAGAATAATGATTTCATTATATACATAAATTATTTAATATATGCAACTAATTAGCCCGCCGGGATAGTCTAGTGATTAAACTCGTCATCGCAAAATCAGATGATTTTCGAAGTCAAGAGTTGTAAGGTTGGAGTCCTTGTAAAGGCTGTTGCTTTTATATGGATTTCAGCGTTCGGCTATGGAAACCGTTGTCCTTTGGTGCTTGGGTTTCAATTAACCACACTTCTCAGGAGTGGTCGGCCTGAGTCTGTTGAAGACTCTACACATTTACACTTACCCGCCAGACTGTGAAAAGATGCCTTGGCATCTAGACAGAGTACTGTTGAAATCATTTCACTGTGCTGTTACTGTGTAACCTGGTATTACATAAAAAAAATAAATTAATTAATGATCTTAAACTTGTGCTTCAATGCTCATTTCTACACTACTGATAATCCGTTGAAATGAAAAGAATTTAAAAAAGTACGAATAAAATAAGTTACTTTATTAACTTTTATAAAAAAAATTCTTGTTTTAATTCATTTTGTTTTTTGAATAAATATTTTTTTTTTTTTTTTTAATTTCAATGGTCTTTATCATATGAATATCAAGTAATATGTTATTTGAAGTTTGATGATAATCTCTGTATTTTGTGCACAAAATATAGAGTTCCTTATTTTACATGACATAGTGTAGTTTCTAAGCTTCTACTATTATGAACTATTACACTTCATACTGCATTAAGGAATTAACACGTTTCCGTTTCTGTAATGAATTATTGATTTTAACTAATCTATGTTTGGTTTTGTTGCTAATGGGTAGTGCTTCATGTGCTATAAAAGGTTTGAAAGGAATGATAAGACGTTTTACCTACACACTAATACCACCACTCACGCGCGCACCCATGCACATCCTCTATTTATCTACCTACACTTTCGCGCGCGCGCGCACATACACACACATTATCTATGTCTATATATAGATATATATATTCATGAACTTTAATAAAAGTAATATTTTTATTTAAATAGAAGTAAATTTGTTTATTTATTATTAATCAGGCAATATTACTAGGTAAGCTTTTAAAACAATAATAATTTTTTAGAATACAGATTACCATCTTTGTTTACGCTTATTCCCAAGTGGTATAATCGGATGGTATGAGATAAACTGAATAATTTATGCTAAAGATAAGCTGCATACATAGTAAAGTAATATTAGTAGGCCAGTGTATGACATTTATTATTAAAGAAACGGATTGCCTAATGTTTTTCAGAGTATTAATATTTATTACCCAGAAGGAAATAAAACTCAAAATAAATTTCCTACATAAGGTTTTATTTTTAATTATTCTAATTTATTATTAATTTACCCCCGACCGTAGCGAAGAGAAAAAAGAGGGTATATGTGTTTCACCTGTGCGATGTATGTTCGCGATTTTCTCCGTATCTATTGCAACTATCGATTTGTTACTTTGACAGAATTATTTGTCGTATTCCTTTGAAGATTTTAAGCTTAAAATTTTTAATTTTATTTATTATTCTTTTTAATTTTTTACTCCATTTTTTTAGTTTGAAATTTAAAATTTCTTCAATGAAATTTATTAAAATTTTATTTATTTAATAATTTCCTCTTAGTATTAAAATTATAAAACTTCATTTTTATAAAAAATAAAGTTCATTACAGAGAACTAATTCTAAATATAAGATTGAAATTCTTAGAAAAGCTGTTTACTAAACCAGGTACAGACAAAGTAACTCGTGGTAACAAAAATTGATTGTCACAATGAACAAATGGTGGTTCATAAAGTTGTTTTAAACTATCATGTTTTTACAACAAAAAAACTATATTATTTTAAAAATCTATCATGTTATTTAATAAAAAAAAATACCCAGGTACTCTTTTTTAGATTGTTACCAACTTTCCGTAAATTAAAATCACTACATTTCATCCCATATCATGAAATATATTTTTTTCTGTCCTTCAAAATAAAGATATATCAGGAGTACTCGTTTTTCATATGAGTAAATACTGAATTTTAAAGTTTTTTTTTTCCTTTGCCATTACGAGCTATGATAACATTTTATACCTACAGATTAATATTAAAAATTGATTGTCAAGTCGATATGAAATTTGGTGCGTGTACTAAACATGTTAATGGTTTATCTGATTTTAAGGTTTTATTCTTTACGAACTGCTTATCCAAAACATTCCCAATCAAAATTCACTTTTTTAAAAATTGTTTCAAGGGAAAAAATGCGATAAGCTTTTCAACATAACTACGTACCTGTACTGAATTTTTATTTTCTTTATAATACGGTAGAAATATTTGCGTGAAAAGAGAATCTAAACGTATTTTTCCTTTTATAGATGGTTGAAAAAGAGGCCCAATTTTTTCTTTTGTTACTTATTTGTAACGTTTTTTCAGAGCGAAATTCTATATTATATTACAATTGGGTATTTGGACTTATACCGATTGGACAAAATTTTAGATATCAGAATTTTTTTTAAATGTTGACATTTTAAGACCCCCGCAGACCAAAATGAAATTTCCGAATGCAAATACACCGGTGTATTTGCCTGTATTTTGTTTTAATATCTCCGGACTGGGTCAACATAATTTTATTTCTACGAAAATGGCTAAAATATTTCTTTGTATGAAGCATTGGTGAAATTTATCTTTGAAGAAGTTACAAAAGGGAGTTCTGGTTTTCGAAATTTTGTATTTTTTGTTATCGTCGTAAAATATTTAGCTTTAGTTTAGTGAAAGTACTTAAGTTATTTAAAAATTCAAGTTTAAGTCATTAAAATTAGGCATCGGGAATATTTAACATTTTTTCTAAACAGTTTTTGTTTCGTATCTTAAAAATTTGTTTACCAAGAAAGCTGAAATTTGTTACAAATATCTTCCTACATGTCTCAGCCGTGACCTGAACTTTAAGAAAGGGAATCACGGTATCCGAATTTTTTTTTTTATTAGTAAAGTTACTCTAATTAAACAGATTTTCCTCCAAATTAGCTAATTTATTGAAATAAATAACTACGCCAATGAATAAAGTTTTAAGTTATAAAAACCTATGGGATTGAATGGGACTTCAATAAGGAATATCAATCTTTCAGGAATATAAATCCTACTGTATATAAAATTAATTTTATGACAGAATATTCTATAAAAAAAAAAGGAACCCATAAATTGATGATACCTACGGTGCCAGATGCTTAGTAAATTCAGTCCCATAAAATCCGACTTAAGAATTTATAAACATTATGACGTTTTCATAATTTCTGATGCTTTACCTGTTTTTTTTTTTTCAAGCTGTCGCGATTATTACAAATCTATGAAGTTGCTGTTGCCCAGGTTAGCAAATGATGACCCACCGGGTTGGTCTAGTGGTTAACACGTCTTCCCAAATCAGCTGATTTGGAAGCCGAGAGTTACAGCGTTTAAGTCCTAGTAAAGCCAGTTATTTTTACACGGATTTGAATACTAGATCGTGGATACCGGTGTTCTTTGGCGGTTGGGTTTCAATTAACCACACATCTCAGGAATGGTCGAACTGAGAATGCACGAGACTACACTTCATTTACACTCATACATATCATCCTCATTCATCCTCTGAAGAATTATCTAAACGGTAGTTACCGGAGGCTAAACAGGGAAAAGAAAGAAAGGTTAGCAAATGAAACCAAAATTTTTACCCAAAGATTTTTTTTTAAGCAATTACTCTAAATACAGTATAATTTTTAGATAAAAACCTCATTTCATCAGTGGTTCAAATGATTACAAAAACGTTTTACTAAGAATTTTGATTTTCTTTTTTATTATTATACTTTTAATATTTCATAATTGTTTACTACTAAATGTAGTAGAAATAACAAAGATGGACCACTGAATGTGAAAATAGGAGGAGAAAAGATTATGGAGGTAGAAGAATTTTGTTATTTGGGAAGTAAAATTACTAAAGATGGACGAAGCAGGAGCGATATAAAATGCCGAATAGCACAAGCTAAACGAGCCTTTCTAGATGAAGAAAGTAGCATTTGGAAAAATATAGTTAAAAGAAGAGACAGACTTATAGGCCACATACTAAGGCATCCTGGAATAGTCGCTTTAATATTGGAAGGACAGGTAGAAGGGAAAAATTGTGTAGGCAGGCCACGTTTGGAGTATGTAAAACAAATTGTTGGGGATGTAGGATGTAGAGGGTATACTGAAATGAAACGACTAGCACTAGATAGGGAATCTTAAAGAGCTGCATCAAACCAGTCAAATGACTGAAGACAAAAAAAAAAATTGTTTACTTAAAAACATTATTTGATCAAAAGATTAAATCGGACCCAAATCTTTTTCTGAACATTTTGATCTTTTTAAAAATTTAGGTCAAATGTGGTTCCTGTGCCAGATCAGCTAAACCAATAAAACTGTTATTAATAATAATAATAATAATAATAATAATAATAATAATAATAAAAATGAATATAATCATTAATAAATTATAATTACAATTTTATTTTCATTTATTTAATAAATATTTCAAGTAAAGTTGTCAGGGTTTTACGGACTTGGTACTTTTTATGAAGTGAATTTGTGTAAGTGTATATTTTACAAATGAACTTATGTCTTATGAATGTATGTTTTGTTGAGGGGATTAATTTGGAACCCCCCCCCCCCCCTAACGGTTGTTGTAATTCTATTTACTTATGGTTCCTTCTTGAACCAATTGTGAATAAACGAATCGGTGTAATTAAAGTAAAAATTATTTGATTAAATAATATTAAATATTACCTTCATGTCAGTAATTATTATTTGAGTTTTGCGTTCGTAAAAGTCAAATAATAATAATAATGTACAATTTTTTTTCTTCAATTAAAAAAAAAAAATACTTAAAAATTTAATTTCATTGTATTACGTCCATTTTAAAATTTTCTTAACAACCGGAAATGATTTGCGATCCTTTGCCGGAGTTTTTCCAAATTTCATTTAAATACTCCAATATGAAAGCCAATGTAGAATAATCTAGGTTATTCAACGATACTCACAAAATTACGTAGCGGAGAGGAACGGGTGCTGCTTTTTATAGGAATGGATGATGGATTTCTCGGTAAGGCTAAAACGTTTTACAATGAACAAAATATCTTTATTTTGTTATTTTAAGTTTTGTGAAACAAATTTATAACCTAGAAAAATCTGGTCATGTATGATTAAATAGCTTATGTAACTTTTTTATAAAATGTAGTATATAGATTATTATAAAAGTAACGTAAATTTATGGAATTTTTTTATACGCATAAATTAAATATACGTATAAAATTAATACGCATTTCAAAAATTTATAATTTGATATTTTCATGAAGATAATCGTGGTTTCTTTATTCAATTAATTATTTTTTTACAATTTATAATTTAATCTCATCGGCTGACGCCTTACATGGAATACATTTATTTTATAACGTATTAAAATCTTGTTTCTGGCTTTATATATTTAGCGATTTAATACCACGAGGATGAAGGAGTTGTGTTCGTGGTTATGAAATCCAACACAGTAACTGATATTGCTGGTGTAAACATGCTGAATAATTCATAGGTTACAGTAGATGAAGAGAGAGGTTTGCAGATGAATATTGAACTGTGATGAACAGCGCTGTAGTTATGTTCGGATGCAAGTATACACTTTAGACTGGGGAAGCCCCGTAGCGTTGAACAGAAGAGTCATGAAAATCTTTTCTGTATTGTTTATCATATTTTTTCACTCTGTTTAACTCTATCTCTTTCTATCAAACGCGCGCATGCATATAAGCGTTTACAATATTTTTATCTCTTATAGATGTAAAGAGCGCTCATATTTTCATATTGGTAATTGAATGGTATCTGTAGTGTTAACGAATATTTAAGTAGTAATTATCATATTAGGCCAATCTAATATAAAATATTTATTTATTACTAATTAAATTACCCTTATTTTAGGTTTTACTAATTTAAGAATTACATATTACCTCTGTAATAAATAATTATTTTTTTAAATAATTGGTGTCTATATTAAGCTGTACAAGCTATATAAGTATCTATAAGCTCTATATTAAGCTCAGTGATGCGTACATGCTTATTATTACCATTTTTTTTTTAATAAATATTTCGCTAATTATCATAACAAGCTATTATCCTAGTCCAGCCGCGAAGTATTTAGGTGTGTGGCTGGACAAGAACCGATCCTTTACTATACATGTTGATGAGGTGGCGAGGAAGGGCGAAAATGTGGTGAAGGCGCTGAGCAACATGATGAGAAATAAGGGCGGTCCTCAGACTGGTAAGAGGAAACTGTTGGCCAGTGTGTACTCTTCTGTGGTGTTATATGGAGTTCCTGTATGGCCGGGAGCGTTGTCGAGGGCAAGGAACGTGAGGCGTTTGGTTATGCAACAACGTAGGCTGAACACACGTGTCATCGTAGGGTATCGAACGATCAGCGCCGAGGCGGCTTCGGTTATAGCTGGAGTACCGCCCGTAGACTTACAAGCGCAAATGAGAGCTGCAATAGTGAATGGAGGGGACAGAAAGGAGGCGATTGACAGTCTCTACATGGCTTGGTGTGACAGATGGCGAGATTCAGACAAAGGAAGGTGGACCTATGGGCTCATACGAGACGTCAGCAACTGGGTGGAGCGAAAGCATGGTAATACAAGCTACGAATTCACCCGGTTCCTGTCTGGACATGGATGTTTTCGAGATTACCTGTACAGGATGGGCAGATGCCATACAAATCGCCGTCACGATTGCGGCGGACTGGATACAGCAGAGCATGTAGTATTTTTTTGCCTTAGATGGCGCAACTTCCGCGTAGTGCTCGAGGGTCAGGGTGTGGAGGGGCCCAACAATATAATCGAGGCAATGTCAACAAGTGGGAGTGTGTCTCGACTACGATCGCATCAATGATACGAGAGAAGGCCAATGAAGAGCGGCGACGGCAGGATGAGTTGATGCGAATTTATGGAGGCTTGGAGTTCGATGATGGGTGATCAAGGGAGGCCAGTTTCTGGGGGTGGTCGGCGGGGGCTCCTCGGAGTCGTCGCTCGTCGATCGCCCCCTGGGGACGCCTTCCGGTCACACGGATTCGGATAGTGGAGTGCCTGGGTGATCATGCAGAGGCTGTACATACCATATGGCTTAGATCCGGCCCCTGCTTGATAAGAGAGGAGGTTTTTTAGCGGGTGAGAGCCCCGCCCTGCCGTCAGTACGGGCCTGACGGCGGCTGGCAGAGCTTTTTACTCCGCTACGGAAAGAAAAAAAAAATTATCATAACAAACATAAATTTGAGATTTTGTTAAACAAAATTACGTAAAGTATCATGGTATAAAAATAACTGTGAAAAAAATATAATTTTATAAAATTACTAACGACCTTTCTTGTGTGTTCTAATTTTACTTAAGTTAAACAGGATTTTTTATATGGTAATTTAATATTGTTTGATGCCATATCAAAACGGAATACGTTGACCTTATGCGAGACACCACTTATTCTCAAAAAAAAAATATGGCATTCCCAAGAATTAAAATCATCTTATGCTAGGCTTGTTAGCATATGACAGATAGTTTTTTCATTATATTTTTCATGAATGAAATTAAATGTATTTTTATACAATGCAATTAAAATTGAAAAATTACATCTATAAGCATCACCTTCTCTGTGTTTATCTATAAATTGTTCGCGTAATACGTAAATATCGTAATGCTATCGTTGAGTAATGATTTGTTTATTTCATATGTTTTACACGTTGCCGTAGCCTTAAAAATATAAGAAAAAAATATATAAAACAACGAATTAACGCACCATATTCCGTTTCAGAAATAATGTTGTACCACCACATCACCTCTTAGCAGAGAATACCGGCTGTAAATCTTGTCATAATTTCTTACAAAGGAAATTTATTTCTATCGGCCAATAAAATTAAACCCCTTACGTAAGATTTTTGCATTTCTCTTTACTGATTTAAACAAAAAATATAATTTTACCATAAAACCCCATTTGGTTTTCATATAAAATAGGGAAAACAAGAAATTCATCTTTGAAAAATTCAAAAAACGCAAACAAACTGAAAAATCATCGTAACATTTTATTGTTAACTTTAAAAGGCAAAAGACTGAAACAAAATCATGCCGGTTCATATTTTATGATCGAAGAGAATCAAACATAGCTTTAGAGGTACGTTGCAAAAATGAAAGTTTGCAAATCAGTCAAAAAATGCGGTATAGGTGTTTCTTGCATTTCTCGACGTTTCATATCCTGAGACCTCAAAAACAAAAACAAACAAAAATGGCGGATAACGTTTGTACTTACGTTTTTTCGTGTGCTGACGTGTTTGAAGGTTAATACCTTTTAACTGAATAAAACAATTTTGATGAAATTTTGTGCTGAGACACGTGTATGGAATGGAATGGAATGCAAAGTTGGCAGGAGTCTATTACTCCCTACTTTATCGCAGAACCTGGACAGAGTCCCTTGCTGCTGGATCTTTCTAATCGGGCTTGTTTTTAAAAGGGTTATTTTTTAATCTCGGATCTAATTTTTCAAGTTTTGTCTATTATTATTTTAGTGAATTTAAGACGGATTTAATTGCATTCCAATCCGTTGTTAAACCAGCGTTATCGAACCCATTTCATGGGCCGACCGCGGAAGGCTAGGGTTATAAAGCCTGTCCTCCCGACGTAATTCCCCTTCAGACCGTCCACTGAAGTCCTTTCGGTGCTAACTCTTTAATAGGCTAGCAGGAATACGCCACAACGAGGCACTAACTATAAGGAGGGAGCAATGTGTCCCCTTTTCCGGAGGAGTCGCAATTACTGGGTTATTTTATCTTACTGTAAGTTTAACTTACAGATGGTGATACCTATTCGCGATCGCGGTTTTGGGGCGGCGATTTTCTGGAAAGAAGTAAACAGTAATTATTCTCTCCACGTAACTATTAACCTTCAGACACGCGTGTGTCTGAGAAGGGGTTGGGGGGACCGCGTGGCCGCAGTGAAGAAACCATTTGTTTTTGTGGTAGCTGTTGGCGACACGTGTATACGGGGCCGTTTTGTAGGTAAAATTATGTGATCAATATCTACAAGGGGTGAGATAAATAGTTTCTTTAGTGTCAATTTTATCACAATCTTGTAAAAATAAACGTACTCTATTTTATGCTCAGCGCATGCGTACATGCTTATCTTACCACTTTTTTTAAAGTTTGCCCCGAAATTGTCCTTTCACCAAATATAAAAAAGCTACCTTTTATTTATTGAATATTTTATAAACGAATTTTTTTTTTTTCCTAGGCATAGTAGTAGGCTCAAAAAAGAATTACTAGCGGGCAATGTTGAGGGTAGGAGAACCGATAAAATTTTAAAACATTTATTTTTAAATTTTTTGGGGTTTATTTTCATACGTCATCATCTTTCCGCTAAATAAGAATAAGTAACCAAGGCAAGGAAAGTACTGCAGTTTTGTTCATTCCTTTTCTAAATAAGTTTTAAAAACGTTTTTTGATACGCTGATAACAATTTATTGTAAATATTTATCTCAAACTTAAACATCTTTACAATGAAAAAGTTTACAAATTATTGTTTAATATCATTATAGTTGAATTCTACGCATTTTTTAAATCAGAATCGAATCTGTCAATCCTATTATAAAAGATTTCTGCCTCCTGTTCTTTGAACCGATCTGTGACATTTTTGTGGGCACCATGATAGAAAGAAACTATTCTGTTGATCGGAAACTATTCTGTTTTTCGCTTAAAATTCTTTTACTTACAGAAAAAAAAATGAAAATCATGTAATCCTACGTATGTATTTTTCGATGGATAGTCTAATATGAAGCTTATGCAACTGTTCTGAGTAAGTTATCATGGGTCAGATATATCGCCTTCGTTAGAAAACCACGTCGATGGTTATCAGAAATTCGCGTATCTAAGATTTTGATTTAGCTTCTGCATTGACAGATGATCCTTGAGGCACATAATCGTTCAGAAAAATGCCTTTCCGATCCCATTAAAAATTTTGCTCTTAATAGATGGGCGATCAAATCGCTTCGCCATGAATTTATTCTCCTTTCATTATATAACAGATATTATATTTTTTTTTTTTTTTTTTTTGTCTTCAGTCATTTGACTGGTTTGATGCAGCTCTCCAAGATTCCCTATCTAGTGCTAGTCGTTTCATTTCAGTATACCCTCTACATCCTACATCCCCAACAATTTGTTTTACATACTCCAAACGTGGCCTGCCTACACAATTTTTTCCTTCTACCTGTCCTTCCAATATTAAAGCGACTATTCCAGGATGCCTTAGTATGTGGCCTATAAGTCTGTCTCTTCTTTTAACTATATTTTTCCAAATGCTTCTTTCTTCATCTATTTGTCGCAATACCTCTTCATTTGTCACTTTACCCACCCATCTGATTTTTAACATTCTCCTATAGCACCACATTTCAAAAGCTTCTAATCTTTTCTTCTCAGATACACCGATCGTCCAAGTTTCACTTCCATATAAAGCGACACTCCAAACATACACTTTCAAAAATCTTTTCCTGACATTTAAATTAATTTTTGATGTAAACAAATTATATTTCTTACTGAAGGCTCGTTTAGCTTGTGCTATTCGGCATTTTATATCGCTCCTGCTTCGAGCATCTTTAATAATTTTACTTCCCAAATAACAAAATTCTTCTACCTCCATAATCTTTTCTCCTCCTATTTTCACATTCAGCGGTCCATCTTTGTTATTTCTACTACATTTCATTACTTTTGTTTTGTTCTTGTTTATTTTCACGCGATAGTTCTTGCGTAGGACTTCATCTATGCCGTTCATTGTTTCTTCTAAATCCTTTTTACTGTCGGCTAGAATTACTATATCATCAGCAAATCGTAGCATCTTTATCTTTTCACCTTGTACTGTTACTCCGAATCTAAATCGTTCTTTAACATTATTAACTGCTAGTTCCATGTAAAGATTAAAAAGTAACGGCGATAGGGAACATCCTTGTCGGACTCCCTTTCTTATTAGGGCTTCTTTCTTATGTTCTTCAATTGTTATTGTTGCTGTTTGGTTCCTGTACATGTTAGCAATTGTTCTTCTATCTCTGTATTTGAACCCTAATTTTTTTAAAATGCTGAACATTTTATTCCAGTCTACGTTATCGAAAGCCTTTTCTAGGTCTATAAACGCCAAGCATGTCGGTTTGTTTTTCTTTAATCTTCCTTCTACTATTAATCTGAGGCCTAAAATTGCTTCCCTTGTCCCTATACTTTTCCTGAAACCAAATTGGTCTTCTCCTATCACTTCTTCCACTCTCCTCTCAATTCTTCTGTATAAAATTCTAGTTAAGATTTTTGATGCATGACTAGTTAAACTAATTGTTCTGTATTCTTCACATTTATCTGCCCCTGCTTTCTTTGGTATCATAACTATAACACTTTTTTTGAAGTCTGATGGAAATTCCCCATTTTCAAAATATTACACACCAGTTTGTATAATCTATCAATCGCTTCCTCACCTGCACTGCGCAGTAATTCTACAGGTATTTCGTGTATTCCAGGAGCCTTTCTGCCATTTAAATCTTTTAATGCTCGCTTAAATTCAGATCTCAGTATTGTTTCTCCCATTTCATCCTCTTCAACTTCCTCTTCTTCCTCTATAACACCATTTTCTAATTCATTTCCTCCGTATAACTCTTCAATATATTCCACCCAGATATTATATATTATTATTAATTTTCCTTAGTATTATTGAAATTATTTGTATTACCGTATTTTCTTTTCATTTATTAGCTCATTTTTTTAATATAATCAATTGTAAAAATAATCTCCATTGTTGGAAGCAGTACTGTCTTCTTCAGGTTAATTTCGTTATTCAGAATTTCTTTTAATTTTGAACTACAATTGAATTGATAAATAAAATTATTTTCTAAAAACAAAAAGAAAAATGTAGCTTACAAAAGCTATTGTGTTGTTTTTTAACGCGCGCAAGTATTTTTCCATCTATTTGGCTTTTATCACCGCAGCGGTTTAATCTAATATTGTGTAAGGGTTAGTGTTTAAATTTCTTGCTGCGGTACTGATTCTCCCGTTAAAGCCCATCAGGGCTACGAACGGGCGGGTGTCTTTCCCTATGGGGTTCGGATGCGGCACTGATTCTATTCCATTTTTTAAAAATTAGATTAGACGACTTGTTACACCGAGTAAATGCTACAACGAACTCAAAGTTAGTTGGAATAATTGTTCTGTTGGTTAATTGTTCTTCGCTAATAAATAAAAAATCATGAAAAATACAATTGGGTATAATAAGATGAATTATTTTTGCTAAAAGAAAAAAATTATATTTGCGAGATCTGTAAATAAAGTAATAAGACTGGTTCGGAAAAACTTTTTATTTACGATCCAATTATACATAAACTCTATCACCTTCGAAATAGTTCCCTTGAGAAGCCACGCAACGCTTCAAAAGGTTTTCCCACTCTTCATAACAGTGTTGGAACTCAGAAACCAGAATATCCTTCAAATAGTCGGTTACATTTTTTTTATGTTTCCTACCGTTCCAAAATGGTGTCCTTTGAGGTGTTTTATTTTTTTTAAAATCGGAATCAGCAAAAAGTCAGGTGAATAAGGTGGTTGAGGAACTGCAGGAATGTTTTTCTTTGCCAAAAACTCATCGAGAGTGCAGCGTGACAAGGTGCATTGTCATGACGCAGCATCCAGTTGTCTTTGATGGCTAGTCACACGCGGGCAACTCTTTTCCTCAATCTTTCAAGAATTTCTCGGTAAAAATATTGATTTACAGTCTGTCCTATAGGCAAAAACTCCCAATAGACAATGCCATTACTATCGAAGAAACAAATTAGCATGGATTTGATTTTTGATTTTCTCTTTTTTTTGGGGGGGGACGTGAGTTTCCCACTCCTTGCTCTGACGTTTTGTTTCTGGGTCGTACTCAAATATCCAAGATTTATTACCAGTAATAACATTTTTTTTTAGAAAATCAAGATCATTTTCAATTGGCCCTAGAAGATCGCGACACACTTCCAACCAGATTTTTTTAATTTCTTGGAAATATATGAAGAAATCAACCTAATTTTTGGTGAGTGTAATATCTTCATGTCAATAAACCAATTTCTAAATTTTTTAAATTCGACCTTGAAAGGGGATGAAAAAAGGTAAAAAAAGTTTTTTAACAGTGATAGTAAATTTTCCCAATCCCAAATATAGTAAACGAGATAATCAGTAGATTTTGGCCAGCAGATACTCTTCAGATAAATATTTAAAAACCATTTCTGTTTTTTTTAATTTCCAATTTTTTTTAAGGTTTCGAAGGTAAAGACGCTCTGGCTCAACCAACACCACATTCACTGCCACCGTTACTATATGTGTGACTGACTGCACCTGCCACCGTTTACTTGAGTAATACACATAAAATAAAAAGGTGATCGCAACGAAAAACCCACGTAACCATATAGCACGGACAAAGCTGCGACGAGGCGCTATTTATATATATATATATATATATATATATATATATATATAAAACACACATAATAATCTTTTTTTATAAGGAATAACTATTATATAACAAGTTGTTTACCGTATGTTGAGGTATCTTGATGAAAGTGTCCAATGGAGATTTTTGTTGCTCGTCTCTTCATATTATGTCCCTCATAATCTTAATGTTGTATTTGAATTTGAATTTGAATAGGGGGAATGTTTATTCCTTCTAAATAGATTTTTCGAATATAGCGCCTTAGTTTACAGCGCATTTCTTTTTAAAAGGTATTTTATAACTTGGGTTATTTTCTAATTTTAACAAACATTTACAGTATTTATAAGGTTCATAATGCAGTTTGTATCAAAAACGATGATCCGATTTCAAGCAAATGTATTTCGTAATAAAAATTTGTTGCACGTCTTTTTTTTTTTTGTCTTCAGTCATTTGACTGGTTTGATGCAGCTCTCCAAGATTCCCTATCTAGTGCTAGTCGTTTCATTTCAGTATACCTTCTACATCCTACATCCCCAACAATTTGTTTTACATACTCCAAACGTGGCCTACCTACACAATTTTTCCCTTCTACCTGTCCTTCCAATATTAAAGCGACTATTCCAGGATGCCTTAGTATGTGGCCTATAAGTCTGTCTCTTCTTTTAACTGTATTTTTCCAAATGATTCTTTCTTCATCTATTTGCCGATATACCTCTTCATTTGTCACTTTATCCACCCGTCTGATTTTTAACATTCTCCTATAGCACCGCATTTTAAAAGCTTCTAATCTTCTCTTCTCAGATACTCCGATCGTCCAAGTTTCACTTCCATATAAAGCGACACTCCAAATATATACCTTCAAAAATCTTTTCCTGACATTTAAATTAATTTTTGATGTAAACAAATTATATTTCTTACTGAAGGCTCGTTTCGCTTGTGCTATTCGGCATTTTATTTCGCTCCTGCTTCGTCCATCTTTAGTAATTCTACTTCCCAAATAACAAAATTCTTCTACCTCCGTAATCTATTCTCCTCCTATTATCACATTCAGTGATCCATCTTTGTTATTTCTACTACATTTCATTACTTTTGTTTTGTTCTTGTTTATTTTCATGCGATAGTTCTTGCGTAGGACTTCATCCATGCCGTTCATTGTTTCTTCTAAATCCTTTTTACTCTCGGCTAGAACTACTATATCATCAGCAAATCGTAGCATCTTTATCTTTTCACCTTGTACTGTTACTCCGAATCTAAATTGTTCTTTAACATCATTAACTGCTAGTTCCATGTAAAGATTAAAAAGTAACGGCGATAGGGAACATCCTTGTCGGACTCCCTTTCTTATTAGGGCTTCTTTCTTATGTTCTTCAATTGTTATTGTTGATGTTTGGTTCCTGTACATGTTAGCAATTGTTCTTCTATCTCTGTATTTGAACCCTAATTTTTTTTAAATGCTGAACATTTTATTCCAGTCTACGTTATCGAAAGCCTTTTCTAGGTCTATAAACGCCAAGTATGTTAGTTTGTTGCACGTCATGCGTGAAAAATTACATATGTACTATATAAAAATATTATATCAAGTTGTAATTGTTCTATGATCCCTCCATCTGCTGCACAAATAAAATAAAGACTATAGCAGATTCTATTCTCTATATATACACTATAGCAGATCCTAGTTTTCAGGTCATCTAAATCAGCAAATAATGAAACAAACACTTTGTTTCACATATTCCCACACGATAATATCGCAAAGTGTGTTGTCTGAGGATATTATGGCTAAAAACAGAGTGCTAGGTCTTGGGCCCCCTACGTCCTATTCAGAATTGAAGCGATTATTTAGTAACCGACGAACTCGGTTGTGCAGATGTATGGGATCCCGTCTTCTTGAAAAATGAACAGACTTTTCACTTAATTTTGGAAAAATCCAGTCTTGCAGCATCTCAAGATAAGAATGCTCTGTAAATATTTTTTTTAAAAAAGCGTCATAAATTTTTATAAATGAAACCGCACAAAATACTTTTAATTTTTAGTGAATCTTGTTCCTGCTTTACAATATTTTATGAATTCTCTAATCCCCATATCCAATCATTGTGATGTGAAACTTTACCGTTTAAATGAAAGTTTGCTTCAACACTAAAAAGTAACCATTTGTTAAGTTTTTAGAGGTAGTATGGACTGTATTTGGTTGAAATGAACTAAAACCATGTTCTTGAATAATTGAATTTAATTTTTTAAATTAGACGCCTTTAAAATATTATACAATACAAGTCACAGTAGACCGATGAATAATTGACCGCAATAGACGGAATTATACTTGAATACAATTAATAAATAACGAGAGTCACATTAGACTGTAAAATTCTAAATACCACTAGTCACCTAATATATCCTAGTAGACTAGGTATTATATGACTGCACCCGGCGGGGTTCTGTACTCGAATGGTCACATTAGACCCGTTAGTCACCTTAGACTAAACGTACATGACCGCACCAAGCGGGATTCTCGACTGGAATGAGCTTGACTGACAAGCCAGTGCTAGTAGACACCAGAGTGCAGCATAAACCGGCTCAACTGGTAACCGGAACAGGATGGTAAGAACTTACCATTTTCTATATCGACTTATCATAGAAATATTTTTTTTTTGTCACTTATATGAAGAACTTGTACTAGTTGTAACGATGGCTGAAATACAAGTTTCTTCGTAATCTACGCTGAAAATCATACGCAATTTCTCAGCTAGCAGGACGAGCGGACTCTTTCGGGCTTCCCTGAAAAGCCTCTTGTATTTGTTGTATATTTTCATCTGAAGTGCGTGGTCACCCTATACCCTTTCCCTTACATAATCATGTTAATTCATCAAACGTTTTTACCAGCGACGAATTTTCTTAGCCGATGGTAGATTAATCCTGAAGTGATATCGTGATGCACGCTGAACCGTTATTACTGTATTCTGTCTTGCTAAAATTGTAGAACATAACATCCTTTCTATTGCATAGACGCGATATTGTTTACCACTAAAATTAGTATACGTTTGAACGCTAAATCTGATATCCAATATTTGAAATTCTAGGTTGAGCATGATGCATATTTCATTCATTAAGCATGATTAATGCACTTTTGCATTAATCATGCAAAAGTGTATGATTTTGAAATCGGGTCATTCTTTTTAAAACACGCTGTATTTTCTTTATTAGGTCGGAATGTTACATTCTTAATAAATAATGACGGTGATTGATTAGAAATGTACTTTGTGATTTTATAATTGTGAAAGACATTTTAAAATTAAACCGTCATAGAGTTTCAATATCTCGTTATTTTCTACATGTTATTCCGTATATTCAAATTTGCTTGAAAACAGAATTTTTTTAATGTTTTTATGAAGTGAAATATTTAATATTTTTAGTAAAATTTAATAATTGTTTTGAATCTTGAAATTTATAATATAGTATTTTGTCCATATACAAATTTTTTAGTCAGTAATTTGCAGAATTAATTTCGAAATATTTTCTCATACTGATATAAAAAGTTGATAATCTTAAAGGTTCGTTTAATCAAATAATTCTTATGCGTTTTGAGTTATAAGCTTTCAGTAGGCTTTCATTCTTTCAGACATGGATTTCTATTGTTCTGTTTTGGTGTAATCCGTGTTTTGACTTCGGTTTCACCAGGAATTTTGGCTTTCATATTTTAATATCTTCCTTAGTTTGTTTTTCATTTTAACAGTTCGTTTCTTCTGTTTTACTTAGTTTTTAGATAAAAGTTTGGTTAGAAAAATTTGTTAAAAAACCTACATATGAATATTTTTAGTATTTCTTAAAATGTATTCTCTATCTCTATTTTTTTTTTTTTGTCTTCAGTCATTTGACTGATTTGATGCAGTTCTCCAAGATTCCCTATCTAGTGCTAGTCGTTTCATTTCTGTATACCCTCTACATCCTACATCCCTAACAATTTGTTTTACATATTCCAAACGTGGCCTGCCTACAAAATTTGTCCCTTCTACCTGTCCTTCCAATATTAAAGCGACTATTCCAGGATGCCTTAGTATGTGGCCTATAAGTCTGTCTCTTCTTTTAACTACATTTTTCCAAATGCTTCTTTCTTCATCTATTTGCCGCAATACCTCTTCATTTGTCACTTTATCCACCCGTCTGATTTTTAACATTCTCCTATAGAACCGCATTTCAAAAGCTTCTAATCTTTTCTTCTCAGATACTCCGATCGTCCAAGTTTCACTTCCATATAAAGCGACACTCCAAACATTCACTTTCAAAAATCTTTTCCTGACATTTAAATTAATTTTTGACGTAGTAAACAAATTATATTTCTTATTGAAGGCTCGTTTCGCTTGTGCTATTCGGCATTTTATACCGCTCCTGCTTCGTCCATCTGTAGTAATTCTACTTCCCAAATAACAAAATTCTTCTACCTCCATAATCTTTTCTCCTCCTATTTTCACATTCAGTGGTCCATCTTTGTTATTTCTACTACATTTCATTACTTCTGTTTTGTTCTTGTTTATTTTCATGCGCCCTATCTCTAATAATATATATATATATACTTTTTTACAAAAAAAAAAAAAATTAGAGCTGGCAAATTATTGCATGATATTGAAAGTCATGGAGCTTTACCATTTTTTTTAAATTTTCAATTACATTTGATATTTTTAAACTAAATTACTACATTACTAATTAAATTACTACATTAAAACTAAATTAGTTTTATATCCATAAATACTGTTTTATTGTTTCTATAAAATAAAAGTATCCTTGATAAACATTATTTAATTTATGAATATAAAGAATAAAATAACAGAATATATAACAAAAAGAATAGCCAAATTAAATTACAGTACGTACAGATCCAATAGCCATATGAATAAAACAAAATAAAAATAAATTCCGCATTTAAAAATAAAATATTTCCAACTTTTGAATGTTTATTTTATGCAAACATTTTACTTTTTTAAATGTTGTTTTTATAAGCATAAATATATTATTTTAAATTGATTTCAGTTAACATGGTTAAATTTAGTGAAACATTTAAATAATTTTATTTTTATATATGTATATATATATAAAACATGGTATGAAATATTTATCTTTTTTAAAATTTCATAAAGGTTAATTTTGAACTGGTATTCATTCGTTTTGTCGATTCAATTTCGGTTTTTTATAACCAATAATCGAGCCTTTTTTCTGTTCATTTTATTCATTTGAATAACGTTGCTCCTCATGTTCATTGTTTTTTATTATTATTAATATTACCACCAATGTTACGTTATTTTATTTTCAGTTTAGAATTGTTCTGAACTAATCTTAAGTATAGTTTATATTTGTTGTTCACATAAATAAAATATTTATTTTTTTCGTACGTAATGAAATTTGATAAAATATTTTTGAGTTATCATTATTCAAATGTTTATAATGATGAAAAATTTGTATTTAAAACCTAAAAAAAAAATATAAAAATAAATTAAAATTAAAATTTATAAAATACAAAATATATTAAAATTTTTCTTATAAATATATTAAAACAAAATTCTTCTACCTCCGTAATCTATTCTCCTCCTATTATCACATTCAGTGGTCCATCTTTGTTATTTCTACTACATTTCATTACTTTTGTTTTGTTCTTGTTTATTTTCATGCGATAGTTCTTGCGTAGGACTTCATCTATGCCGTTCATTGTTTCTTCTAAATCCTTTTTACCCTTGGCTAGAATTACTATATCATCAGCAAATCGTAGCATCTTTATCTTTTCACCTTTTACTGTTACTCCGAATCTAAATTGTTCTTTAACATCATTAACTGCTAGTTCCATGTAAAGATTAAAAAGTAACGGAGATAGGGAACATCCTTGTCGGACTCCCTTTCTTATTACGGCTTCTTTCTTATGTTCTTCAATTGTTACTGTTGCTGTTTGGTTCCTGTACATGTTAGCAATTGTTCTTCTATCTCTGTATTTGTACCCTAATTTTTTTTAAATGGTGAACATTTTATTCCAGTTTACGTTATCGAATGCCTTTTCTAGGTCTATAAACGCCAAGTATGTCGGTTTGTTTTTCTTTAATCTTCCTTCTACTATTAATCTGAAGCCTAAAATTGCTTCCTTGTCCGTATACTTTTCCTGAAACCAAATTGGTCTTCTCCTAACACTTCTTCCACTCTCCTCTCAATTCTTCTGAATAGAATTCTAGTTAAGATTTTTGATGCGTGACTAGTTAAACTAATTGTTCTGTATTCTTCACATTTATCTGCCCCTGCTTTCTTTGTTATCATGACTGTAACACTTTTTTTGAAGTCTGACGGAAATTCCCCATTTTCATAAATATTACACACTAGTTTGTATAATCTATCAATCGCTTCCTCACCTGCACTGCGCAGTAATTCTACAGGTATTCCGTTTATTCCAGGAGCCTTTCTGCCATTTAAGTCTTTTATCTTTATGAAATATGGTATTAAAAAGTATTTAATCCAGTAAAAGGAGCGTAGTGATTACTGCAACCCCTTGCATGTTTTCCAACGATGTATTAAGCTTTATTGAGGCCTGAGAGCAGTTTTCTTGGTGATACCTTTTGCGTATTCGTTAAAACTATAGTATCAATCTACTATTCGATATATACGTTATCTAGTTGATAGTAAAATTTGCAAAGTTAAATTCCTCGTTCACCGTGACTTTTTAAATAGCATAAAACTTGTTCTCTTTCGGAGAGTCTCATAAAGATAAATCCAAGTAAGGATTCTCAATCTCTCATGTTTTCGAATTATAGAAATTGACAATCCCAGTATTCCTAATAAATTACGTTATTGCCAAAGTAAATGATTCCAAAAATCGTTAACCTAAAAAATCACAATAATTTTGATTTAGATATAAAGACGCTTTTTTTTTAGATTATCACAGCTTGTGTTTGAAGAGTTTATATTTTAATATCTTTGGTAGCGATATTGAAAATTTTACGAACGTGCTTTTTTGCCTCTATTAACTTGTTATTTCTTCTATCATTCTGCTTGAAATACTCAGTGGACTGTTACAAATGACAAAGTTTTATAATTACATAGATATCTCATGTTTACTTCACAACATTTTTACTACTACTCCTACTTAGCTGGTAACTATGACAATTAAGACCCCAGTTTCCTTAAATTTTACCTTGGCATTAGTTTAAATTTTTTACGGATTTTTTTCTTTTTATAAAATGCAGACAGGAGATAACAAATACGGATGTACTATTTTTAATATGCTAAAAAAATTTTCACGTTTACATTTATCATATCGTAACTTTTATAAATTACGAGATGCTGTTGGTGGTTTTGTTTAAAATCAAGAAGCAGTTGTATATATTTTAAATTATTTCAATTAATTTAATACAGTAATAATTGTACGTAGTTACCTTCCTTTGTTAAAATTCGTTGAAAATGAAATAACAAATAATTGAAACGAACGAAGTTTTTACTAATATATATTTTTTAATAGTATTTATCGATTTAAGCTGATCTTAAGAATTTTATCCTTCTCAAATTTTAAGGAAATAAAATAGGGGAGGAATTTGAAACTAAATCTGGAACGAGATAGGAAAAGAATTGTTGAGGACAATCGGGATAGGGACCTACCATCACTCCCGCGGGAACTTCTATAATGTTTCAACAAATGTTACCCTATAGGTACATCCCTACCTTATCAAATGCTGTTTGGCTTGGCCACGGAAGAAAATGTTGTTTTGTATTTCCTTCAACGCAGGAACTTTATTGTTACAACCTTATATGGTGATATCTGGAATACGGTTAAACTTTCCAAAACTTTACTCTATCCAATAACAGTTAACTTTGAAGCGAGTTGTTTGTTTCCTTTGTTTTACTAAGTATTTTACATAACTCATGTATATGTATATCGCTCTATGTTAACATTAATTAAAATGACAAATGTACTAGTATTCGTGTAGTTTAAATATTTATTTAATGCACGCTGAGCGTCCTAACGCCTTTCTTTTTCCGTAAAATTTGTAAGTGAAGCAGAATAATTTAGCTGGAAGAAAATAAAGATGAAAATTTCAATTTAATTGTTTTTACCTATAATAATATTATCACATTGCACTACTGTTTGTGTAAAGAAAAATGTTCTTCTTAAAAAGGAAAATAATCTGACCTGATATTTACCATTTTAACTAACATTCCTGATTATTTCTTTAAATAATACTACTTTTTAAATAATAGTACTTTTTAAAAATTACAATAAGCTGTACAAATCCAAATAGGAAATCGTACTTTTTATTAGCTAATAAAATTTTTATTTGTGTTTTAGGTTAATATTGTATTATATAAATTTATAAAATTTATTTTTTCTTGATAAATATCAACGACGGATAATACAAGAGTTTCGTTGAAATAACAGCTTTTTTTCACACTATTTTTAGGCATTTAAAAAGGACATTTTCTGAGAAATCCCTCTGTCAAATGATGAACTTGTATAAAACATTTTTTTTTTAAATGTTTAATTTTATTTTAATTAAAATATAAGTAATTAATTAATTAATTATTAAATTGGCATATCGTTTTGTGTTGATACGTTTACAGATCGTTATGTCATCAGTAGCAAAAAAAAAGACATTCAGCCCCATAATTAACACCTTCACTCTATTCTACAATTTGAATTACTTTAATTACCTGGAAAAAACATTACTGATAAATAAATAAAAAAATGATTGAACTATTAATTAATGTGATTATCAAGCCAAGGATTTCTTCGGAGAAATTTCTTCCCTAAAGTTTATTGACGTTCTTTTTGTAATCTGTTTTTTATTATGCTACTCAGAAGAGAGTCGAAAGATTAAACTGATTTGTTTCAATCTAAAATATATATCTGGATAATTTCCATCAGTATCATTCTTTGCCTATATTACACCCACGACCACAGTCTGAATTTAAATGCCTCAATAAAACGCAAAGAACAATCATTTTGAGTGTCATACTTAAAGTACCATACATACTGAGAACATTGAATTTCAAGTTAGTAAAGTAAATTTAAGTTTTGTAAATGTAAGTGGGTTGATGCGTACTAGTAAATTTCTTAACTTTGAGTATATCTTATTATTTGTAAGGTGCGTAGTAGAAGTAAGTGTGTTTAAAAATGAATATCGGGGTTTTAAAGCTGTATAATATTTCTTGAGTTTCACGTATATTGATTATTTATACATGAAATGAAAGAAAATGTGAAACAGTTTTAGCTGTGTGCAAGTTCCAACTGTTTCCTATACCTTCCGCTTGAAAGCGCTAGTAACAAAGATGGCGACCGCCCGTTAATACCGTTCAACGTGTGTTCCGTTTGAAGTTCTCATTGTGATCGTCCCAGTGACAATAATATTCGTAGGTGGTGTAAACAATTTGAAACCACTGACTGTATTTGTAAAGGGAAGAGTACAGGAAGACAGAGTGGGTCGGAAGACAATGTTGAACGTGTAAGAGAATATTTTGAGCGTAGTAGTCATAGGAAATCCGTTAGGAAGGCTAGCCGCGAATTTTCCTCAACTGCAATACGAACCACAGAACTTTATTTGGCAATAATATGGCGCGACTCCTCACTGCCATAACGCTGTATTTGATCGGTTGAATGAAATTCTATCCGAATTCTTGTCTTATTCTTATCTGAATAGGTCGCCGAGGACGTTTTGCCATGGCCTCCACGTTCGCCCCGACTGACCCCGTTCAATTTTTTGTTTGCGGGTTTATAAAGAATTAGTGGATGTACCACCGTTACTGGTTGACCTACCCGATTTGAGACGCAGGATTGAAGTAGCTGTCTCATCAGATACTCCAGACTTGCTGATTAAATTATGGAATGAATTCTCCTATCGACTGGTTGTGTGCCGTCTGAAGAATGGTAATCACATTGAATACTTATAGGAAAAACTGTTTGTGTTTCTCTTTCATTTCATTTATAATTTATTAAAGTAAATAAAATTTAATAAATATTACATAACTTTAAAACCCCGAAATTCATTTTGAAAAACACGGTATATTGAATGGACAAAAGAATGAGGTGTTATACGGTCTAAAACAACCTTCAGGCTTCATTTAAAATAGACTTACGTACGCACACATCAGCAGAGCAGATATAAGTGATTCGCCTCATTCTGCTGTTGAAACTATATTGTTCTCTCACCCGTCCATTATCCGCGTCTAAATAACCCTTCCAGCCTGCGCAAAAGCTTTCCTTACATATCTTACTGTGCTTAGATTTATTTACTTACTGTAATTAAATTAATCCATCTTGCAGTTCCACCGAAGTATATTCTACCCTTTACCCATCAGCTTCAACACAATACTCTCCATGCAAACGACCATCACCCTGCGGTCAGTTTTGATTGCTGTTACTTGTAACTTACAACCGGAAGAAAAATGTGGACCATATACTAATGTTAAAAGTTACCGTATCCCTGTTTTTTTTTTTTAAATATACATCACATAGACAGTCCCCCTGTCTATGTAATTTATATTTTTTTATATATTTATATTATAATGTTTTATGAATTTATATTTTTTAGGAAAAAATAGCCAGTAAAATGGGTGTTAATAAAATATGGTAACCCTTAAATACGTTTTCAACAGTTAAACATAAATTAAATTCAAATACTTCAATCTCGAAACTATCTGTTTTTCGGTATGAGAACACCACATCCTAAAGCCCCCATCAAATAAGTTTTGTGTTGGATAGGTTGCGACGTATCGTTTTAGAAGGCATTGAAGAAAAAACATTTAACGTAAAAAATAACTTTGAGCTAAAACCTTAACCAAAATGGCTAGTTACAAAAGTGCTGCTATACAGAAAGCGTGATCTCAAATAACTTCTTTATAGTTTTTTTTTGCCTTCAGTCATTTGACTGGTTTGATGCAGCTCTCCATGATTCCCTATCTAGTGCTAGTCGTTTCATTTCAGTATACCCTCTACATCCTACATCCCTAACAATTTGTTTTACATATTCCAAACGTGGCCTGCCTACACAATTTTTCCCTTCTACCTGTCCTTCCAATATTAAAGCGACTATTCCAGGATGCCTTAGTATGTACCCTATAAGTCTGTCTCTTCTTTTAACTATATTTTTCCAAATGATTCTTTCTTCATCTATTTTCCGCAATACCTCTTCATTTGTCACTTTATCCACCCGTCTGATTTTTAACATTCTCCTATAGCACCGCATTTTAAAAGCTTCTAATCTTTTCTTCTCAGATACTCCGATCGTCCAAGTTTCACTTCCATATAAAGCGACACTCCAAACATACACTTTCAAAAATCTTTTCCTGACATTTAAATTAATTTTTGATGTAAACAAATTATATTTCTTATTGAAGGCTCGTTTAGCTTGTGCTATTCGGCATTTTATATCGCTCCTGCTTCGTCCATCTTTAGTAATTCTACTTCCCAAATAACAAAATTCTTCTACCTCCATAATCTTTTCTCCTCCTATTTTCACATTCAGTGGTCCATCTTTGTTATTTCTACTACATTTCATTACTTTTGTTTTGTTCTTGTTTATTTTCACGCGATAGTTCTTGCGTAGGACTTCATCTATGCCGTTCATTGTTTCTTCTAAATCCTTTTTACTCTCGGCTAGAATTACTATATCATCAGCAAATCGAAGCATCTTTATCTTTTCACCTTGTACTGTTACTCCAAATCTAAATTCTTCTTTAACAAAATAAAAAATTTTTTTTTTTAAATTAGCCAATGTTTTTTCCTAAAAGTGATATTTTCGTTATGATCACTTGCGATGAACTAAAATTAAGTGCCTAAACTTAACACAGAATTTAAAAAAGTTATAATCGTCTACCTGTCGGTGAATCTTATGTACTAGGACTCCGCAAAGGAAGAAAAGAATCGCAATTTATTTTATGATAATCTTAGTTGAGTCTAATTAAACATATAAAAATAAAAAAACATTGAACAGAATTAAAATATTCTCTTTTTTTTAAACGTTTATTTAACGTAATAGTATTTTTTTTTTTTTTTTTAGGAAAAAGGAATGTTTTTCTCTTATTTTTAGTATCTTTTTTTAATGTTTACTATATTTTTCTACTTTATTTTAAATAAATTAAAAACAGTTATTTGTATTTATATTAGTCATAGCATCTTAATTAGTACCTTCTACATGACGTTCAGGATATGAAGAAAATCTTTATAAACTTAAAAACTACGTCCAGATTATGCGACAACAAGATAATTAATTTATGATTTTATTTATATTTACAAGTTCATAACGGTTTGAAATATAATTAAAATGTTTGCAATTCAATAAAACGTCACAACAAAACATGTATATTGTACTACATTAAAGTATTAATTTTATTTAGCATTTTTTTGCTTGTTTTTAACACACAGGAGGTTTTGCCTGCAAGCGACGATATATATAGATATATTAATATGAAAAACCAGACTTCCACATCCTCCCTCAAAAATTGCATATTTGGTTTTTAATGAAGTTCATTTATGTTTCAAACATTCATCGTTCAGATAATCAAAAATATTTTTAATTTTTCTGAGGATAAATGTTATAATTCAATTTATTCAATGATAAATATTTGATCAAACTAAGCGTATTTGTAAAAAGCTGATTTTCATCACGTATGTGTTAACTTTAGCGACGATTTTAATAATCATTATTATTTAACATTTGTTTATTATTACTTGTTTTAATTTATGCATAAACAAATAAGTACACTGGAATCTAAAATCATTGTTACGAGATAAATTAATCGTTTTTAGTTAAAAACAATTAATCTGTACTCTAAAATTCATAGTTGAAGCTATTCTCTGAAATTTTACCGCATTTATTATAATATTTGTAATTACAAAGATATATTTGTATAAATATTATAATTGAATAATTTAATAAATATTTTTGAGAGAAAAAACAGGATATTTAAAGGTTTTGTTTTGAACGTTAGTAAAGAACTTTGGTTCATTCTTTCATGGAAAAAAAATGTTCGTTTATATGAAAGCACCATTTTTTCTACCAGCCTGTTTTACGGATATAACTACAACAAACCGTTTTAATAAAAGAAAATAACAATGCTGAAGTGTAACTTTATGTTGTTCTTTTATATTTTGCAACAAAAGCGAAATATTCCGTTGAATTACATCGGAAAATTCAGCAGTTTTACGCTATTTTAAAAATTATATTATTACATTCATTCTTTGACATTACGTATCTTTCCAAAGTACTAGGCTATATATTCGTTGTTTTGTTTTGTTTCTAACATTGTCAGTGGCAAATATTTGTCTTTTAATTTTTAATTCAATCCATGTGTTTTTTTTTCTGTTTTAGGAAAACATTCTTATACTATATTGATAAATATTTTTAAACTTAAAAAATATGTTTAAATTAAATATAAAAATGTAATATTACATTGCAAAATTAATTTTACAAAATATTGTACCGTACATAAACTTACACATAAAAAAACAATTTAATATATTTTTTTTTTTCAAAAAGAAGATTAATCTTTTGTGTAATTCCCCTGATTGTGAAAAGCAGAATGATATTTTACAGTGCCTATTTCGTGTTAAATGTAGAATATTATTCTATACGTACGTTATTAAAAAAATAACATTCATTTATTGTGCGTAAAATAAAACATTAATCCTTTCTTTGAAGCTACGTATCTTTTCAAGGAGTAAACAAAGAGAAAAATTGACAAAAATGTTCGCTTCCTAACACTGGTTATTTATTCATATGTAATGGAGAATAATTACATGAAAAATGTTTAAAAGATTCAAGAGATCGATTTTTTTTACTTTTTTCTACTTCCCCACTGCAAGAAATATCCCCTAAAATAATTTTTTGATTTATATATTTACTCTAGTTAAATGGAAAAAGGCTTCTAAAACACCCAATGAAAAACATACAACCAATTCAAAGTTATATAACTTTTTCGAATGGGAGCAATGGCGGCTCTCGTATAGGCACTGTGGAACTACAGTACTTCCTATTTTCACTTGATAATATCGATAACACTTTATATAACGAGTCCTTTTTTTAATTATTTTTTTATACTTGTAAAATATATAATCCTTAAGCTTAATGTCAGTAGTAATCCCCCAGTTTATGAAAATGATTGTATGGAACTGTGCGCTTCACAGTTCCAGGCGTGGTTTAGGATGTTATGCGCATGCGCACATAGGAATCTCCACGCGAGGATGCGAGGGAGAGAGCACTGTCGTTCCCGCAGTGCCGACCCTGGCGTATTGGTGGGTAAACTATTTTTTTTTTTTTTTTTAAACTCCGCGTCTGTATGGAATGTTCCTGGTTCGTTTCCTTTTCTAGTTTAGTCGGTGGAAGGAATACGAAAGCGGTTTAATTGTTTTTTCAGGACTGATCAGAAAATGGCGGAAAGCAAGAACTCTTTGATTACCAAATCTGTCCAAAAACACGCTAGAAGGTCGAAAGAGGAGATAATACTAAAAACTAATTATGTATTTGTTTTTATGTACATAGAAGTTTAAATTAAACACCGTTGGACTATACTGTTTTTAAGCGGACATTTTATTAAGTTATCTAATAATACTAAAAAATTTTTTTTTTCTGTATTGACATTTTATAATTTATTCTATTAAACCGAATTAAAGAAAAGTGTTCAGAAGTGGAAAGAGAAATGAACATTGGTAAAATAGACGGAGCATACAGGAAAGTTAAGGAAAATTTTGGGGTACATAAATTAAAATCTAATAATGTGTTAAACAAAGATGGTACACCTATACGAAAGGTAAAGTCGATAGATGGATGGAATATATTGAAGATTATACGGAGGAAATGAAATAGAAAGGGGCTTTATAGAGGAAGAAGAGGAAGTTGAGGAGGATGAAATGGGAGAAACAATACTGAGATCTGAATTTAAGAGAGCATTAAAAGATTTAAATGGCAGAAAGGCTCCTGGAATAGACGGAATACCTGTAGAATTACTGCGCAGTGCAGGGGAGGAGGCGATTGATAGATTATACAAACTGGTGTGTAATATTTATGAAAAAGGGGAATTTCCGTCAGACTTCAAAAAAAGTGTTATAGTAATGATACCAAAGAAATCAGGGGCAGATAAATGTGAAGAATACAGAACAATTAGTTTAACTAGTCATGCATCAAAAATCTTAACTAGAATTCTATACAGAAGAATTGAGAGGAGAGTGGAGGAAGTGTTAGGAGAATACCAATTTGGTTTCAGGAAAAGTATAGGGACAAGGGAAGCAATTTTAGGCCTCAGATTAATAGTAGAAGGAAGATTAAAGAAAAACAAACTGACATACTTGGCGTTTATAGACCTAGAAAAGGCATTCGATAACGTAGACTGGAATAAAATGTTCAGCATTTTAAAAAAATTAGGGTTCAAATACAGAGATAGAAGAACAATTGCTAACATGTACAGAAACCAAACAGCAACAGTAGCAATTGAAGAACATAAGAAAGAAGCCATAATAAGAAAGGGAGTCCGACAAGGATGTTCTCTATCTCCGTTACTTTTTAATCTTTACATGGAACTAGCAGTTAATGATGTTAAAGAACAATTTAGATTCGGAGTAACAGTACAAGGTGAAAAGATAAAGATGCTACGATTTGCTGATGATATAGTAATTCTAGCCGAGAATAAAAAGGATTTAGAAGAAACAATGAACGGCATAGATGAAGTCCTACGCAAGAACTATCGCATGAAAATAAACAAGAACAAAACAAAAGTAATGAAATGTAGTAGAAATAACAAAGATGGACCACTGAATGTGAAAATAGGAGGAGAAAAGATTATGGAGGTAGAAGAATTTTGTTATTTGGGAAGTAGAATTACTAAAGATGGACGAAGCAGGAGCGATATAAAATGCCGAATAGCACAAGCTAAACGAGCCTTCAGTAAGAAATATAAGTTGTTTACATCAAAAATTAATTTAAATATCAGGAAAAGATTTTTGAAAGTGTATGTTTGGAGTGTCGCTTTATATGGAAGTGAAACTTGGACAATCGGAGTATCTGAGAAGAAAAGGTTAGAAGCTTTTGAAATGTGGTGCTATAGGAGAATGTTAAAAATCAGATGGGTGGATAAAGTGACAAATGAGGAGGTATTGCGGCAAATAGATGAAGAAAGAAGCATTTGGAAAAGTATAGTTATAAGAAGAGACAGACTTATAGGCCACATACTAAGGCATCCTGGAATAGTCGCTTTAATTTTGGAAGGACATGTAGAAGGGAAAAATTGTGTAGGCAGGCCACGTTTGGAATATGTAAAACAAATTGTTAGGGATGTAGGATGTAGAGGGTATACTGAAATGAAATGACTAGCACTAGATAGGGATCTTGGAGAGCTGCATCAAACCAGTCGAAGGACTGAAGACAAAAAAAAAAAAACCGAATACGGTTTTTAAATACAGCGTGCTTAAAAACCATGCACAATATTATTGAACATAATAAAGTGTACAATTAGATTATTATCCTGCTTCCAGCTATTCTATTTGATTCATTTTTTTCGGTTCATTTATTTTACAGAATAGTTTAACTATGGAGTTGAAAAGGCCCAGAAAAAGATTTTCTGGAGCAGCACCTCCACTAATTGAAACTGCGAGTCGCCACTGACTGGGAGTGAATTATGATAAAATTTTATTTAAAATATTACTATAATTAAATATTTAAATAAATTAAAATTGATATTTTTAAACTTCAGGTACTCGTGTGTTCGCTTTTTGCTGCGGTTTATCACAATTTGGTGTTCTTCCTAGTGGTAAGTCCCTTACGCCACCACTCTCCTTATCCGTTTCTGTCCCAAGGCTTTTTCTTCGTCTCTTTGTTGTTTCCAATCTTCACCTCATCCATTAACTTCATTCTCTTCTTCCTCGCCTCCTTTCTCTTTCTTCTGACCCTTCCGATTCGGTTGTCAATATTCCACTTCCTCTACACACACGTAATATCCGGTTTCCTTTGTGTACTTCACGCGTACAGTAGTAAACCTTATTTCTTCTTTCTTCCTGTTCATTACTTCCTTATTTCTTAGTGTATCTTTTATGTTACTTTTTCCGTATTCGCAGCACAAGTCTAAATCCAGTTCTCCTCCCTTTCCTCATTGTCAATACTTCACTTCCAAACAAGACACTTCCTTAACTTAAGTCCAGACTTTTATTACTTTGTAATGCGCTATACTTACTGAAGGCTTCCTTTGCCATCGCTATCCTTTCTCTTAGTTCCATTGCGCTGTTCCAGTCCTCTGCCACCATAGAACCCAAATATTTGAAATTTTTTACTTTTTCTGTTTCCTTCAATTATTCTTAGAAATAAACCCTTTGTTGTTCCTTCCATTACTTTAGTTTTTCCTACATTTATTTTCATTCCACACTCTTTCATTCCTTATTCCTGGGTTATTAATAATCTTTAAAACGCGTTTGTTCCATCAACTCGTATTACCCTATCATCAGAAAGCCTTATACATCGTATTTTTCGTTTTCCTGTGTTCTCTCTTCTAATGTATTCCTTAACATGTTCTCTACGTAAATGTTGTACACTATGAGTTGAAAGAAACATCCTTGTCTAACACCTTTAGCTAGACACACCCGCATAGTATGAATGTGATGCTCAATCATATTCCTAATTACTTTTCATCGCTACTGTTTCTCTCAGCTATAATTATTTAATTAATCTTGTTTAATTAAAAAACTAAGGTATTTTACGGGTTTTTAAAAAAACCGTATTTTAAGTCTTTTAATTTATTTAATTAGCATTAATAAATATAACATATAATTATGTTATATCAAGGTATTTTAATGCAATTAATACATTTTATAGATCTTATCAGGGACGTTTGGTTTCCTACTCCCCAGACCGGACTAAGGACGAAGGACGGTCTTGGAGGTGCGGGAGAGGGTGTATGCGGCCATCGACACTATACAGGAGTGGTTGAGGTCCAGGGGTCTGCAACTGTCTACGGAAAAATGCCGGTGTATTGCCTTTACGGGTAGAAGAGTGCTAGAACCGTTCAATATTTCCATCAACGGTCATGCTATAGAAGAAGCGAATAACATCAAGTACTTAGGAGTTATCCTCCAGAAAAACGGTAGATACACCGAGCACATAGTCAATGTATGCAACAAGGCAGAAAGGATGATAAAAAGTCTAAACATCATTATGTCATCGCAGAATGCCCCTCGGGCCTCAAAGCGCCGTTTACTGGCGACCACCGTCGTGTCTTCGCTTATGTATGACGTTCCGGCCTGGTGGCGCTCTATCGCCATCAGGCGCAACAAAGAGAGACTGGCGAGGACGCACAGGTGTGTGCTCCTAGGTGTTGTGTCCGCATACAGGACAGTGTCCTATGCCGCCCTGTGCGTGTTATCGGGTACACCTCCTATTGACCTAATCGCAAAAAAGAGGGTGGAGAGGGCACAAGGCAAGCCAGAACAAGAGGTCAGGGATGCCGTTTATAATATCTGGCAGGAAAGATGGTCGCAGGAAGCTGTGGGTCGATGGACGAGAACCCTCATCCCCAACATCAAGCCGTGGTTGTCGAGAAGATTTGGTGAGGTTGATCATCACCTATCGCAGTTTTTTACAGGACATGGTTCCTTCAATAACTACCTGCACAAAATAGGCAAGAGAGAAGAACCAATTTGCAACTACTGCAACGAGATAGATGATGCTGAGCACACCTTTTTTGAGTGCAATAGGTGGGACACACTTAGACATAGTAAGGCACTCACAGGTATAACTCCAGAGACAACAATAGACTACATGCTAAGAAGCGAGTCAAACTGGAATAATTTTGCTAGTTTTGTTAGACAAGTTGTTCTACAGAAATACTCCGACGAGAGAAGACAAGGTGTTGGCTAGAATAGGACTGGGTGGACAGCCTTGCTGGTGAGGTCCAGCATGCTGCGGTGTGTTGGCACTGATGAGCCACCAAGGACTCCACGGGTAACAGTCAGGCAAGAGCACACTGAATACTGAAGGGACCCGGTACCGCGCCGCGGCGAACTGGGTCTGGCGTGGTGTATTAGTATTGCCCTTTTGGGTCCCCAAGGGGCCAATATTGATAAAGAACTCTCAAAAAGAGCTAACCGGTAGGCCGACCTGCCTTGCCGGTATATAGCCGGTAGGTGGGGAGGCCTATTTGAGTTTAAAGACACTCCCCTGGGCGGCGTAATACCAACAAGTCGGTCCGGCCCAGGGGAGCTGAGAGAAAAAAAAAAAAAAAAAAGAAAAGACCGGACTAAGGGAGGGTTTGGTAAAAAGTAAGATCTGAGCAATATTACTAGATAAATAATTAGTTATAAAAATATAGACGCGATTTAAGTCGACATTTACTTTAACAAAATTAATTTACTTATTTAAACGTATAATAGTAAAACAAATACAAGGCGCTAACGAAAATTGAATATCAAATAACACTTATTCTAAAATGTTAAAAGTCTCTTGTTAAATTTATTTTCGTTTAAACGGAGATACAACAAAATTCACCATTTATAGTAATCCTTATATTTAAAATTTCATATAGTAATATAGCTTTTCTATAAAATATAGTGTTTTATTTTACTTAAGATGTTAATCTTTCTCTTTATACGAGTTCTACAGTCAGGTTTGATAAAAATGAATCTTTATTTTATGAATAAGCGAGACTCATTTTTTTTGGTCAAAAATATTTTTCTAAAATTATTCTATATTTGATTCATATTTATGAGCATTAAACAGTGACGTATTTTTTATTTTGAACATTTTTCAAGATACCACTTTTTATCATTTTAACATTTTGTAGCACACCGAAAATATATTAGATTTCAGACGGGAATATATGAAGGCGTAATAAATATTTAAAGATTATAATATCTTTTTATCACCACTTTATTTATTAACATTTTTTAAAAATATCCTTAATTTGTTTGATATTGGTTGGTCTAATAAATAAAATCGACCGCATAAAGAAATTTTATGAAACTTTTGTCTGTGTGTAAATATGTGTGAAATTCACATTCATCGACTAGGTAGCATTTAATTATAAGTGACTACAGCCTTTTATTCTATAGGAACTAAAAGTAAGTAATAAATGAGAACAATAAAGACCTTTGTGGTCGGTAATATGGTGAGAGAGCGTAACTGTAATGAGACTGAACTGAGCTTAGTTCATCCGCCTTACACTTTATTTGGCCATCTAATTGAGTGAAACTGCTCTTTTTGTGCGAACTTTTTTGTTTTACTTTTTTATATTGTAAACGTTAAGCTGTCCTTCTCTTTTCTTTTATATATCTCTTAAGTAAAATATACGAATTAGTTGGTTTCTTTATCATCGGTAAAAACATGGAATTTTTTTTACGTACTTATATCCTTTTGTGAGGAATGTTGCAGTAAAAACGAAAACAAAGTAAATATTAAAACAGTCGATTTAAATAGGCTTCTTACATATATTACAATAAATACGTTTTATAGGTTAATAAGTATAAATTACTAACCTTTATTAGTAAATAAAGAATCTGCCCTTTCTTCTTTTAGAAAACGTTTACTTGTATCATGAAGTTCTTGAGTATATTCCAAAGCATTGCTATAAGTTAATATCGGTCGTTCTAGGTTATTTCAATTGTACGAGAACAAATCTTGGGCTGTTTTAAAAACTGCAATTTTTATAAAATGAAGTCAGCCGGGGACAAATTGGGGCTGCGATTTTGCCATTACCCGATGAAAATACGATAGGCTCAAAATAAACTCCCATCATGTTTCTGGCATATATGAGATACAACCATCCTACTTGAATCAATCACATGCGTAAAATAGATTGCATTTTAATTTCATAACAATGTGCGACAGTGATGCGCTTGTAAAAAAAATACCGGTTCTATAAAGACCGGTTTCACGATAAGGCGAAACAAGATAGGAGGTTTTACTCTCCTATTTTCTTAGCTTAGAGGCGGATCTTAAGATATGCTCTTAGATTTTTACTTTAACATTTCCGAAAATTATTTGGATTACTTAGCAGTATGGAACTAGATCTCACCAGATTTTTTTTCATAATAACTTTTCTCCTAACAAAACCAATAAACCACTTACAGAAATATAGAATTCTCGGCGTACCGGGAGGCTTCAACTCCTGTAATGTCATTCGATAAGGGCATATCACTTTAACATTTTAAGGACAAATTCTACACTTCAAGCAGTACTCAAATACCTGTCTCGAAGACAATTTTCAACTTGATTTCAATGAAACATCTTAAATTTTATAGTAAATTCTATCTAACCCACCGGGTTGGTCTAGTGGTTAACGCGTTTTCCCAAATCAGCTGATTTGGAAGTCGAGAGTTACAGCGTTCAAGTCCTAGTAAAGCCAGATATTTTTACATGGATTTGAATACTAGATCGTGGATACCGGTGTTCTTTGGTGGTTGGGTTTCAATTAACCACACATCTCAGGAACGGTTGAACTGAGAATGTACAAGACTAACACTTCATTTACACTCATACATATCATCCTCATTCATCCTCTGAAGAATTATCTAAACGGTAGTTACCGGAGGCTAAACAGGAAAAAGAGAGAGAGAGAGAGTAAATTCTATCTACTTCTGTTTTCATAATGGCTTGTTTAATTTATTCTTATACTTCTTAGCGGTATAATATACTCATAAATAATCGAAATTATAAATTCTCGATATTTACACCGCTTAGAGCTGTTATCAAAAATAAAACTTTGGTCTCGTTTTCGAGCTCTTCAAATAAAATTGGACAGCTTGAAAACTGATCTTCAAATGTTTCTTGAACAAATACTTATATTAACAAAGCAAAATAATGCTAATTTCTAGAAGAAACAAACATTCTTTTACGCTGTACGACTTGACGACTCGCGTTTTAAATCGCCAACGTTTCGATGACCGTTGAATAAGCTATGATGTGTGCTGGATAAATTTTAAATGTGTCCAGCATTATCTGTTCATCTATATTCAATCCTATGAACTGTTGTAATTATCAGAGCGTAAATAAAGATCATGTTGCAATACCTCTTTATTTTCTATTTAGCCTGCGGAACCACCGTAAGGTATTACTTCAGAGGATGATAAATATGAATGTAAATGAAGTGTAGTCTTTTACAGATGTTGCATTTCGTCCGAAATTCACGTTTTTACTGCCACATATATTTTATTTTTATTTAGTAAATAAATACAAAAGAAAATACTAAAGTATTTATGAGTTCATAATCATAAATTGATTCAATATTAGTTGAAAATTATCATTAGGTTTTATTAAAAAAATTTTTTAGACGATTTTTCACTTAAATAAGGAAAAAATTCATACAAAAAATGTATTAATTAATTATGTAATTAATTTTGGGGAATTAATGCACCAATAATTAAGAAATAACATTATAATACTGCAAACAGACAAATACGTACTATCGTAATTTCTCTATTATTGTTTCACCTGAAAGTACAAGTAAATTGGTGTTGTGGGATGTTGATAGATAATTTACACAAATTTTCTCAGAATTAAATTCTGTATCAATTTAACTAATTAGTTTCATTTGTTTATTCACAATTTAACAAAGCTATTTTACGCCAAACCTAATAAAACTTATTTTTCATCTCAGTATTTTTATTTATTACTCCCTGTTTTGTAGAGAATAATGGTAATACAGTTCTGGGATCCATTTTTTTTTTCATTTTTTCAGGCAAAAATCATAAAAAAACCAATAAATTTTCCCTTAATTTACTTTCTCATAAATTCAGTAGGGCTTCATTTCAAGAGGAGCAAAAATCGGGGCGAAAATTTCCACTAGCTGTAACTCACTAACGAAGCGTTTTCGGATCCACGTTTCTATGAACCTCTTCATTATTTTAGCGAGAGAAGTACGCCTATGAAGCTTAGCAGAATCCTTCTGGGATACCCTTTATATATAAATATATATTTATTTCGATGAAAAAGGCAGTGGGAAACGTACTTTACACCTCAGTTTTGTTTTAAAAGCCTGGGAAAGGATGATTATTATTCTGAATAATGGCTAAATCGATTTCAGCTGCAAAATTAATACCTTAAATCAATTTGCTTAAAAGAAGCAGCGAAGAAGTAGCGAATTGCTATTGTACCGTAAGATATTTGCCTAATTTTCTTTTATTTTAAAAATAAGATGGTAATGGAGTGTTATACGTTATTGTTTTTTTTTGTACTGCATACCTTAAATTTTTGTAAAAATAATGGTATTAATATTAATTATACAGTCATAAATTAAAATTTAAAAAAGGAATGAACTGAAGTGGAATTCAGCGTTTTAAACTTAATTTTTAATTGATTACCAATAAGGTATAATTATGCATACTGTTTTATATAAAAGGCAAGAGGGTTAATTTATTTTTTCCTAACTGACTGAAAAATGATGAAGTAATGCTTTTCATTGCAATCGTTCAGTTTTTCCAGTTGTAGTTATTTATTTATACATTTTATATATATATATAACGAAAGAGCTCGGTGGATTGTTCTCATGCTTAGAGTTGGGTTCGGTCCGGTTGGTAAACAGGATAGGAGTATAAACACTCCGCGACAATATATACATACACGACAATATATATATATATATATTGTCGCGTATTCGCGGCTCAATCAGGATATTGAGAGATTGACAGTTGAAAATGTTTATGTAATTACAATTTATTAGTTTAAAAGCAACAGTAAAATAAGAAAAAGTAATAATAATGACAATAGTAATAGTAATAGTAAACAACAAGTATAAAAAAAGTAAATAAAAAAAAGTATAGTGACCAAATCAACAATAATAATCAGAATAATAATAATAATAACAGACAAAAAAACCATCTCACAATAATATTTAGAATAACGACAATAATGGCAACACTAAATAATAATATTAAACGTCAATAACAAATAAATAATCATAAATCTTAATAATAATAAAAATAATAATAATAAACAGAGATTACATACAAAACAGAATTTAAAATACTGGTCAGGATTTATTCACAGTAGATAAATAGATTTTTTTTTTATATTCCCACCTACTCCTCTGGAACGGATCTACAATCAAGTTTGACTCGCGCCAGAGGAGTGTGTCCTTTACTCTAGCTCGCCTCCCCGCCCGCCGGCTGTATGTCCGGCACGGCAGGTCAGTTCACCGGTTAGCTCTTTTATTTCGTAGGTGGAAATTCCACCTACGACAAGCCGTCATCAGCGAGCGGTTTCTTCTTGACGAGCTTCCTCATCTTTCTTCTTTATAACTGCGGTTATAAACGACGAGATCACATTAAAGTTATCCTCGTTAAGTAGCATTTTATCCACCACATTCTCCGTAGATAATGGCCCTATACGTCTTACACAGGATTGCCTGCTTTCAGTCCAACGGTTACATTCAAATACTACATGTTCAGGGGAATCATAAGCCCCACAGTAAGGACAGTTGTTGTTATCTACCCTTAGTCTCGCACATAAATAGGACCTGAACGACCCATGCCCTGTAAAAAATCGCGTTATCCAGTAATTTATGTCCCCGAACTTCCTTTCTATCCACGGTCGGATCAAAGGTATCAAACGATGTGTCCATCGTCCCGTGTTGGCTACATCCCAACGATGTTGCCAATTACGCAGCATCTCTTCATATGCTTCTTTAGAAGGTTGTCCACATGCTATACTCACTCGCATCTCCGCCAGTTGTTTAAGCGGAGGAACTCCTGCAATTACGAGTACTGCCTCGGTGGGGACTGAAGAATATGCGCATATCACTCTTAAGCCCATGCGCCGTTGAATTCCTTCAAGGGCTCTTCTGTTCTTGTCGGCACGCAGAGTTCTTTCCCAGACTTGTATACCGTAAAGTAAAATGGAATTAACTACGTGAGCGTAAATCTTACGCTTCGTAGTTCTGGATCCTGTCATATTACAGAGTAATCTGCTAAGATTTTTGACCGTGCATTCAGCTCGTTTACGTATTTCATTCACGTGTGCCGTAAAACTTCTCCTCTTGTCAAGCCAGATCCCTAAATATTTGGCTGAAGTCTGTTGCTGGACAAGATTACCCCTACTCGAATTAGGATGTCAGATATTCTCCTACGACCTGTCATGACTACGTATTTTGTTTTACCGTGCGAAAGTTTTAAGCCTTTAGTAGACATCTAGACTTCTGCCATTCGTATCGCTGCTTTTGCCTTCTTCGATACCTCTACTTCAGTTAAATAGATTGGAAATACTTCAGATAAATAGATTGGAAAAGCATAATTCAACCCCATTGACAAAAGACATTAGCGTGAGCGTTAGTCTAAACACTTTTAACCACCAGTCTTGTATTAATAACAATAGATAAGACAAGTATAAAATTCTTTCACTGCAAATACCTTTGCTTTTAACAAATAAAACTACCGTAATAGTTTATGAATGAAATGTAGTAAATTATCTCTTTCGCTTATAATCTTACAGTTACTAACCGAACCATTTCTTGTTTTCGTATACCGGGATTACTTGTAAGATCACCTTAGTTGTATCGAACATGCACTCGAAATTCCCTCTTTCACTGACCTCCTCACAGAATGCACACCTCGCAGACTCTCCTCGCGTAACTGATTTTTAATTGATCTTCCCCGGAGTTTTTATACTCCTATCCTGTTTACCTGCCGGACCGAACCCAACTCGGAGCGTGAGAACGATCCATCGAGCTCTTTCATTCCCATGCATTCCAAAACTTCTTCCGATAACTTTTCTCACGAAATGACAAGTGTTTATTGTGTGTCAGTGGGCAGTATTACAAAAGACGATTGTTAAACGAACCTGTTACTTTTACTAAAAGGGTTTCTTTTTCCCCCTTTCTGGATTCCTCCCATTATTATATTTTCTACTACTTTCTTCTTAATTCACAGGATCCGTTACTTAGGTCTGCTATACCGGTCTTATTATAATATATATCCTTAGGTCAAAAACTTTTCAAACTACCATTAAAAATTGACTTTCTTGAGTCGCATTAAAAAATAAATCGGATTCTACGTTTTATATCATTTCGTATGTATTATTAAACTTTCTCAAAATTTAATCATTCTCGTCTGGGAAATTAACCTTACCTTTAATAAAATCATAGTTTCTGATAAAATTTACCTATTTTTTCGTGTATTAAGAAGATTTCATCCCGTATAAAAAATGTTAAAACCGGTTATTATCATAAAAAATTCAGTTTACGATAAATTACTCTTTCTTAAAATATAGTATTGAATAAAGAAGGATTAGGATTACCCAGTAAGGACTGAGCCTCAATTTAGGATTTTAATACCGCCATAGGATATCAAACCATAGTCATCTGATGTTTCATATACAGATCCGCCATTGAATTATTTTTATTTTTAAGTAGCCCTATTGAAATACTTCTGAAAATTTTATGGTCTGAAATTTATGAGGAATTATTTTAAAATGTTTTTAGGATTTTCAAGTTTTCTCTTTTGGAGGTATGAAAAATAATTTTTTTTTCTATTTTCTCTTTTAATTGTTTTATTTTCGATAAAAGTAAAATTTATCCGATTTGTAAATTTCTCCAACCGCATGTAATTTTACTTAGGTAATACAACACATTCAGATCTTCAAATTATTGGAAGACAAACAAACAACAGTTTAAAAGATATCTTATAGAAAGTTATTAATAATTATCTATTAAATCTAATCTATTTAATCTTTTAAAGTTTTTAACATGAAGAGGAATTTTCCATTTTAAGAGAACGAACTCTATTTTTTAATTTATTTAACCAATTTTCATAATCCCTTACCATTTTAATTTATGAAATAGATAAATGATGCTTTATTTTTTTCATTGAATTCGAAGTTACAAGATTAATCCAAGAATTATAAATTTTGAAATAATTTTACTTCCGAATTAGTAGGACAACACAAAATATTATTTCATTGTTTTAGGATTACTACGTGATACTTTGTGAATTGTACTGACGTAACAATTTCAACTTTCTGTTGTATTTATTAATGAATTAAGAGGATTCATTCGGTTGGAACCACGTACTTTCATTTTCGTTCCGGCAGTATTATCTGAATCGATTTGAAACTTTAACGTAAATCAAGTTTTGTTGAAACCCAGACCAAAGTGGAAATTACATTACTAGCTTTTGAAACGTCTCGTCTGAAATAGCACTTACACTTCCTCACCGCATCACCTCCAATCCTAGATTTATCTACTTCCTTATCCACTATACCCCTCTTTCGTTACATCCTCTTTCCGACAGATTTTCATAATTGCTTTTACTGTTGAAAGCCTCTAATCCTGGTGTTTGTTTCTCACCAAAAACAATGACAAATGAATTTAGATGTGCTTCCAGTAAGAAAATAAACGCGCTTGTAGTGTTTATAATTTATTTAATAATCCAAATCTCAACAAAAAGAAATTAATGAACATCGTTATATAATTTTATTTTATTTTTTTAATTGCAGTGTATGACGTAACTTATATTATTGGTAAATTGATTTTCCTCGTTATTAGACCTAATTAAAAATAATAATAATTATTCTAAGCTAAAGTAGAGTTTTTTTAATGAAACGTACATAAAATTTTATTTCATTAATATCTTCTGATATTTTTAATTTTTTTTTATTGTTATTAATTATTATTTATCATAAAAATGTTTTACAATTAGAGATTAATAATTAATTATTAATAAATCAATATATTTAAATTAAAAAAAAAAAAAAGATGAAATCTAATTCGAACCGATGTGCCTTCTCCTTGTAGATACAATTATTTCATTTAATTAAAATTGTATTCGGCTATAACTCTGGAACCGACGAAAATAAGTACCACTTATTATATATCGTTGAAAAGCTCTCAATGAGGGCTTATTACTTCAATTTCAAGAAGAAGTCCAAAATCCAGTTTATTTTTGGATTTTGGGCTTTAATGGACGCTTTTTGTCCAGTCGATTGCAATCAAAAGGGGATTTACACACAACTATATGTTACAACAGTCCTAAATCCAAAATTTCAACATTCTAGGGCTAATCGTTTTTGAGTTATGCGAGATACATACGTAAATACAGACGTCACGTCATAACTGATTAAAATGGATATTTCCGTTGAAATCTGAAAACGGAAATTTTTCATGATCATAATATTTCCTTCATTTCGTACAAGGAAGTAAAAAGAAGTGATAAATAATTAAATTTTTATTCTGATCGTAACATAAAATACATTGTACAGAACTCGGCAGGACTGATACAGTATATATATATATATATATATATATATATAAAGAAGAAATGTCCCAGCATCTGGCAAGATTGATCAAGGGAAAATATGATAAAACCTTGATCAGAGCAGTATCTCAAAATGAGACAATTTATTATAAAATAAAAAAAAATACAAACGGATTAGAGACCATATAGATTTGTTAAAATTTAAGCACATGGTATAATTTTAAGATAAATATATGAGAATACTATGTATAAAAAATACGCAATTCATAAGACGTTAATGAAAATTAGCTGAGGACATATTTGGCACAAGTTGAACGGGGAAAATGCAAAATTTATTATATATTTTAATTATTATTATTACTTAAAAATTCATTATTTGTTATTTCGTTAAAAAATTCGTTATTTGTTATTTGGGAAGTAAAATTACTAAAGATGGATGAAGCAGGAGCGATATAAAATGCCTAATAGCACAAGCTAAACGAGCCTTCAGTAAGAAATATAATTTGTTTACATCAAAAATTAATTTAAATGTCAGGAAAACATTTTTGAAAGTGTATGTTTGGAGTGTCGCTTTATATGGAAGTGAAACTTGGACAATCGGAGTATCTGAGAAGAAAAGATTAGAAGCTTTTGAAATGCGGTGTTATAGGAGAATGTTAAAAATCAGACGGGTGGATAAAGTGACAAATGAAGAGGTATTGCGGCAAATAGATGAAGAAAGAAGCATTTGGAAAAATATAGTTAAAAGAAGAGACAGACTTATAGGCCACATACTAAGGCATCCTGGAATAGTCGCTTTAATATTGGAAGGACAGGTAGAAGGGAAAAATTGTGTAGGCAGGCCACGTTTGGAGTATGTAAAACAAATTGTTGGGGATGTAGGATGTAGAGGGTATACTGAAATGAAACGACTAGCACTAGATAGGGAATCTTGGAGAGCTGCATCAAACCAGTCAAATGAATGAAGACAAAAAAAAAAAATTCATCTGTGGAGTAATATTGTTTCTATAAAAAAAATTCGTTTAATTATATAAATAAATTTGTTGATAGATTTGCTTTAAATGGTTCAGTGATTTAAACAAAAAAAAAAAAACATTGTTTTGAGAACAGAAAACAATTCTGTTGACTGGTTTCATAGTGATGGACATTATTATTTTTTTAAGAATAAATTACTATTCTGCAAACGGTCTTTATGGCTGTGGAAATTTTATCCTTGGATATTAAAACGGCAGAAATTCTAATTATTTTTTTAAAAATGTTAGCTGAAAAAACAGATTTTTCAAATTTCTTTTCAAAAAATTGAGTTTATGGCAAATATTAAAACGTTTAAACTTAAACTTAACATAAACTTTCAAAACGGAGTATGGAAAAATTAATAAAGCGAATAAATTTAAATTGCTATGCGAAGTAATTAAATACAAACCTTTAGATAAAGAATAGAATAAGGAGCTAGTAAAATGAATCTTGCGCATCGCTTAACAAAGCATTTACACAATAAAAAATCAATTCCCAGAACAACAAAAATTAGGCATTATAATACAATTATTAGACCTAAATATTTGTATATCTCGGAGTGTTTATATATGAATAAGAAAGGCGAATTGAAAAGCTAGAGAAGAATGAGAGGAAAATACTAGAGCCAAATAAAATTGAAATTAATAAATAGAGGATAAGAAAAAATGAAGAGCTTTATAAATTTTATGACAGACTTTCAGATGTAATAAGGAAAATAATACTGACGGTTTTTGGACATATTTTCAAAATGGAAGAAAAACGATTAACTGAAAGGATTTTTAATTTTTTAAATGCTTTAATGGTTTAATTCTTAAAATCATTTTTACCAGATCTTGTATATTTCACAAGTCTAATATGGTTGTGACCAAGTAGTAAGTAGTTGCGTCTACCGTTCAACTTAAGTAGTAAAATTAGCTTTGCCGCCCATCCTTACGGAAAAATTGCTGTCTGATGGGCGTGTTCGCATTGGGTGGGAGGCGTGCTTCCGACGAACTCTGCTTTAGATACTGGAGTTCAGGCTACAGGGCCAAGTTCTGTAATGGCGCAGATAAAAGTGACCATTGTTTTACGTGTGATAAGGCTGGCCATATACGTAAAGATTGTAAGCAGAAGCTTCGATGTACATCCTGTAATTTTTGCACGTAGGTCGAGGATACAAGACGGGTCCATCTGCGTCAGGAGTTGTGTCTTAACAGTAACGTCATGGTGTCTTTGAGGGACAGCTCCACCCGGGAGAGGTGAAAGGTTTTGGTCTTCCACCTTCAATGATCGGGTGGGGACTCCTTTGAGATGCCTTTGGGGGGAGAATGTAAGACCATAGTCCCGGTGGGAGTTTCCCCACTATAGAAGAGATGTCAAACCGGAGTCCCGGTAGGGAATTCCCTTTTGAGAACTCCTCATTTCAGGGAAAGCATGCAAAAAGACCGAGTCCCGGCTTCCTGGGCGAGGCCTTGCGTCCTTCCGAGGTAGTTTGAGGTGAAGCTGAGTTTATGACCGCCTCCGGAGGGGGAGGGGAACTACAGATTAATTAAAATTTTTTTTTAAATATGGTGAGCCCAACCCTGGGCTAACAAAAAAACATACTTTATTTACAAAATAAAATCAGTAAAACTGAAAATAATAACATTGGCTATGAGAATAAGCTGTATAATCTTAACCACGGAATTTTTTCCTTAAAAACGCTTAAAAAAAGAAATTTATTATTTTTCCCGATATTTTTATTAGCAAGTAAAACGTTAAAATTATCAAATTCTATCGGTAATACTTTTAACTTGCCATAAAAATTAGTTTGAAACAGCTTAAGTGATAATACTCTGGGCATCTCCAACAAAAATATATGTTTATAAATCTGAAAGGTCATCCTCTAACTCGTTTATAAAGGCGAAAATGGTCTACTACCATGTCTTTTTCATAAAAAAAATTTAGTCAAAAAGGTTAACTGTAAAGACAAGTAGAAAATCTTTATTTAAGAATATCTGGGTGCGTATAAAAGATGATTTTACAGATATTCAGGCTGAAAACAATCCTTTTATACAAAAATATAATAAATTAAAAATAATAATATAAAAAGGACAAATCAATAAGTTAAAATGCCAAACTTTAAACAAAATTTATAAAAAATAATTTTTATTAATATGGTTTGGAATTTTGAACATTTTTTTCTAAAATTTTAATACTACTACAACTTTTATTTCTAACGATTAATAATTTTTTATAAGCTTTAAAACAATACATTAATAAATTCTGAATAAGGTTAAATCCTCCTTTATAAATCCGCATGGGTCGCGAGTCTTCTCTCGCAAGTTACTAATTACGTGCGCAAAAAGTTGTAATTTGTCACTACTCATTCATTTATAGTCGGAAAAAATAGAAAAAAATAAAGGTTATAGAATAAGATTCATAGATTTGAAACAACTGAACCGTATGTCTGTGCGATTTTTTTTACGTATGTTATTGCTGAAAATCCACAAGCATAAAAAAAATCGGAAACAATACGTGACTTTCTTCGTTTAACCCTTTCCAGAGTAAAAATCTTTTTATCGGAAAAACATTTTTATACACAATTTTATAAAACATATTTCGCAGATTAAAAAAAAATAAATTTGGTCCAAATCGGGCCAAATTTGAGTAAGATAAAATGAAAACTATCGTGAATGGCGAGACCGGGACGCGTGGGGTCGCTTGGCAACAATGCGAAAATGATGGAATTCAACCCCACCCTGCTAGAGTGATATAAAGTGACAATTTATTCTCATTTTCCTATCTTTGTTCTATACATTGAGTAACGGTACCTTCTTGGACAAAAGGCTAATCCTACACAAGAGTTTGCGTAAACGTTGACAAAAAATCCCCCTCCCACTTGTAATTCGACCAACTCTGTTAGAAATAACACTAACCGAATGATCCCGATGTCGCTACGCTCTACGAAAACGAACGATTCAAACTGAATACGCTAACGTACGAGGTTGCAGTGGGAGATGTTTTTCAAAGCATATTCACACGACCGGCTCCTCCGCTGGCCGCAGTGATGCAACTTCAAATTTCTATAACAAAATTTCCCTTTACAAAGTACAGATACAAACTACATAACGTTAAAGATTGAAATCTGTTCTTTCCAACGATAATAACAGTTTATGAATAGAACGATCGGTTCATAGTTTACAGTCGGCAAAAGAATAGCCTTTCAAATCCCCATAATTGGGTTAACGGCATTTAACAGGAAAAGATATCACTCTCTCATATTCGGTTTATAAATTTTTATAGACAAATATTCTCCTTATAACACAAGATATTACATCAAAGTTTTAAGTTTAATCATACCAGATATATTAAATAAAGTAAAATCCATCGTGTACAGAATACATTAGTATAAAAACATAAGTGTAATACAAGAGAAGTGTTAGTTACTAAAATTATCAGTTCGGTACAGCTAATACAAAGCAAGCTTGTGAAATACAGAAAGCTACCGAAAACGTTGTTCTTCGAGCTAAGTGTTGTATCCATTGAAGTAGAAGACATTTTCGTAAATGTATTATTTGTTCGAAATATATTTGTAAATGAGAGTGTTAATAAACACATAGGTTTTAAACAAAACTTGTAGATAATTTTATTTTGAGTAAAATGTTATATATGTATTTTTATAAGTAAAATAATCTTAGAAATAGTATATATTTTAAGTTCTTTAATCAAATCATCCCATAATTAGTCATTATATGAAATATATAATAATAATACTATAATATTTCATGCATAAAAAAAAGGAATTATACCGGTATTTTACTAGAAATATCATAGGGAACTATCAAAACATTTAAAACAGAGCTGCAAAACGAACTAAAAAAGAATAAATAAAAAAGTGAAATGAGTTCTTATTAATAAGAACTATAATTCTCCTTAATAAGAATTTTTTCAGCAATTGCAAATACTGTATTTGCAAATACACAACAGTAATCGTTTATACCCCATTGAACGAAGTAAAGGAAGTATTGTGATCGCGAAAAATTTCGGGTTTCAGATTTCAACGGAAATATACATTTTCACCATCCCTAAATCCATTTTGACTAGTTTCGGCGTGACGTCTGTTCGTAAGTATGTATCTCGCATAACTTAAAAAGGATTAGCCGTAGAATGTTGAAAATTTGGATTTAGGACTGTTATAACATCTAGTTATGGACCTCCCCTTTTCACTGCAATCAACTGTATCCAAAAAAATCCCAAAATCCAAAAAGTCTGGATTTTGGACTTTTTCTTAACTGCAGTAATAAGCCCTCATTGAGAGATTTTCAATGATATATCATCATAAGTGGTAATTATATTCATTGGATCCAGAGTTATAGCCATATAAAATTTTAATTATTTAAATATTTGGATCCTACAAGGGGATGGCAAATCGGTTCGAATCCGACTTCATCTCCTTTTCCTTAATCTTTTTTTTTTTTAATTTAAATACTAAATTTTATTTAATATTTTTGTTTATTAATCCGTGATTGTAAAAGAATGTTTACATTAAATAATTCAATAAAACCAACAAAAAAAAAATTAGTAATTAATTAAATTAAATAATTAAATAAGAATAAAAAAAATAAAAATATCAGAAGTTATTAGTGAAATAAAATTTTATGTATTTTTAAAATTTTTTTTTATGTAATTTAACAGGCATTATTACATATGTTTATATGAAATAAATTTGGTGAAACATCTGATTATTTAATATTAATTGAAAATTATAATTTAGAATTGTGCTCATTTTGGATTTTCTAGTTTAATTTCTGTTTAATTTTATTTACATTGAAATTAATTACGGAGTGAAAAGATAACAATTTTTTTCAGTTTATTAAACGCAAAAAATTGTTATCTTTTACTTTATTACTCCTCTGATACTGTCGGACAATATTCCTCTAAGTCGGAGTTGATCATCAATTCGTTTGTTTTTTGTTGCCAATCATTTAATCACTGTTTGGTTTGATATAAGTTTTTTAATCTTAATTTATTTTCACGTCTTCTAGTTTCAGCAAATTTTCCACTTTATTAAAGAATTGAAAGATTGTATCCTCCACACGCTTCCAACACTTTCAAATAAAATAAGTTTAAATGAAGTGCAGAAAAAAATGTGAATATGTAATTTAATAGGCGTACAAGGAAGTCCACATCAGATTTTTCGAATTAGAAGTGATACAAATCCAATCAATACTTACTGCCGCTTTAATCGCCGAACGAGCTCGCTATTATCCAGGAGATTAACTATGAGCCAGCTCACATGACTGTTGTCACATTTTGTATTTGGTATTAAATCGTTGTATCTCCTGCCGATTACTAGGTACTCCCAGATTAGTATGTACCGGAGTGTATCTTGTAAACCATGGCGACTCTGTTACAATTCTTAATAACTTAGTTTGCAATCTCTTAACGATGTCAGTAATGGTACTTTCATTTATAGTACCCCATGGCTGGATTCCGTAGGTCCAAATAGGTTTCAGGATTATTGTATATAACAGCTGTTTCCTTCAATAATGAAAATTGTGACTCCCTGCCTAGCGATCCGTTCATCTCCCTGAACTTAACATTAACCTATTTCTGATTCTCCCTGACGTGAGTCCTCCACGTTACGCGGCGATCCAGGTGCAGAACCAGCTACCGCACGCTTTTAGAGGGCGGGATGAAAATACCATTCATTTGAACTCGAGGGCAGTCCCCACCCTCACTGCAAAAGTAACTTGTGTAGACCTTGCCTGATTTACTTCATTCTCCATTTAGAATGCCATTCACTAATTAGAGCCAATACAGTCTGCTGCTTTTTAGAAACTGGACTTATGTTAGCATCCACAGCCAGGAATGCCTTCTCGTCTGCAAACGATGAAGTCCTCAGATGTCCGAAAGTCCTCTGTGAAGATCGAAAATTAAAAAACAGGTCCAAAAATAAACCCTTGAGGTAAACCCGATTCGGTATCAAAGAATACTGTCAGATCCTAATTGTATCTCACTTGATAGAAATGTCTCACTTGATAGAAATGTATTGGAAAATTTTGTTTTAATAAGTAGTTAAAATCGATCACATTTTGAGGTTTTGTTTTTAATCCTCAAAATTATTATTACTTTTGTATTTTGTTTCAGTAGGCTTAATTCATATAATTTTACTCAGAATCTAATGCAAAAGGTATATTTAAACGTTTATTTTTTAATTACCCATTTAAGAAAGTTGTTTTACATCGAACATAAAATAGTGTGTTTTCGATCACTAGTCTCTAGTGTTTATCCCAGATTTCTGGAAAACTACTAAGTTTTAAAATATACGAGATCTGTAAATAAAGTAATGAGACTGGTTCAGAAAAACCTTTTATTTGCAATCCATACATGAACTTTATCACCTTCGAAATAGTTCCCTTCAAAAGCCATGCAACGCTTCAAATGATTTTTCCACTATTCATGGCAGTGTTGGAACTCAGAAACCGGAATATCCTTCAGATGGTCGGTTACTATTTTTTTTAAGTTTTCTACTCCTCCAAAATGGTGTCCTTTGAGGTGTTTTTTTAAAGGCGGGAACAGGAAAATGTAGCAGGGATTCATGTCAGATGAATAAGGTGGTCGAGTAACTACAGGAATGTTTTACTTTGCCAAAAACTCATCATTTCAGAATGCAGTGTAACAAGGTGCATTACCGTGATGCAGCATCCAGTTGTCTTTGATGGCTGGTGTCATGCGGGCAACTCTTTTTCGCATTCTTTCAAGAATTTCTTTCCGCAGTCCAAATTCAATTGTTCTGCTATCATTCTGACGGTCGGTCATGTCGTATCAAGGTCACCGATTCGTTCAACATTGTCGTCATGTTTTGACGTTAACGGTCTTCCAGAGTGTGGATCATCCGCCATCGGAAAATGCTTTAAACCACCAAAAACCTGGGCTAGTGCTAGTGCTAGTGCGTCATCTCCATACGTCATTTTCAAGTTTAAAAGAGTCTCGGTAGCATTCTTACCGAGTTTAACAGAAAACTTGATTGCACAACCTTACTCATAAGTAGTATCACTTATTTTTGTAACGCAAAACAAAAAATTGTTTCACTAAATGTTCGTTTACTTATCGCATGGCAACAATAAACTAAAAATATTAATACCTAATATAAATCAGCTGTTTTTTATAACCATTTATTTACTAGTAACTTTACAGCGTTGCCATTTTGGCTGCCAAAAAAACTAGTGTCATTAATTTATTTACAGACCTCGTTTTTTTTTTTTCAATTTTACAGGTTAGATTTTATATAAAACCGTTAAATTTATAACTTAATTTGCCTCCCAAGAATTTCAGTCTGAAAGCGCAGAAATCATTCATCAGTCGACATTCGCTAACGAAGCGTTTTCGATGTTTATAGTTCTGAAAGTGTGTGTGTGTGTACGTGTGTGTATTATACATATATATATATAAATTAGATTTAAAATAGCTTTTTATATTTTTATTATCATATCGTAAGACCTTATAAAGTCGGAAATTACAGAAAATTATTTGGGAAAATTATTCATTTTTAATTTTAGCAGTATTTTTTTGTTATTCTTCTATATTCTAACAGCTGGGAAATTATTTTTCTGTAACTGATATTAATTTTCGTTATATTTATTTATATCACAAATAGATTTAAAATTATCGGAAAAAGACATTTTTAATGAAAATTCTTACGTGAAGTTACATATAAATTTTTAAGTTAATGAGAAACTTCACATGGTAGTTAACACTGAAATTATTTTATCTACGAAGTATGTTTTCCAAGTTCATCAGAAATTGTTACGTGTAGGATACCAAAGAGAATATTGTATATTTTGCTCTTTGTGAATCTTTAGTAACGTATGAGAGTGACCACTTGGGATGACGCTGTAATTTGTTGTGTAAATAAAATTGCGCAGACTGTGAGAACCAAGTAATCAAGTCTGTCGGATTTCAGAGGATGTTTCCTAAAATTTACTAATGATCAACAAACAAATAAAATTTAAGTTTCTACGAATACAAAGGGAAGTTAATAGGTTTAATAATATTTATTTCTTAGTTTACTTTTTAATTACAGTTGTATTTTTTAAACTTATTAATTTACTAATTTCAGTTTATTTATTTAGGTAATAATAATTGTTTTAGGTTTTAAAAAGTTTTATAAAACCGTGAGAGAAATTTTCTATTATAGTTTCTTCAACTTTATCCCAAAATCTTGTGTAATTTCGTTCAGGTATTTCTTTACTTATGAAAACGAGGCTTTTCTTACAAGGCTTAAAACATCATTATACAGGAAATATAGAAAAAAACTTTTATATTAAAGAAAATTATTTATAAAACTTAAAAAAGTATGATTTAGTTATTTGCATAACTTTCATATTACACTAAATGGAGAAGAGAAATTTATAATTTTTGATTGATCAGAAATTTCAAGGATTAACATATTAAAAATGGAGTCCAGTAATTGCAAACCTTTTAGATTCTCTACTGAGAGTTCCAATTTGTGCATAGAGCACTAAAGGTTTAGGTATAAGGCTAAATTTACTTAGGCATACAATATCATTAGCAATAATTTTTGTGGCCGGTTTTTTATTCTCGATTATAGTAGAAGAAACTTGTAATATTATTTGTATATTTTCCATCAGAGGATATTTAAATTAGTGATGACCAGTGGTCAGTTTATGAAGGGAATGTAATGATTATTAATACAAGTATAATGTGTTCGTTTTTGTACTGTATGCAGTAAGAAATATTTATAACTACACTAAATATTTTTTTTTAAATTATTGTCTGAAATTAAAGAAAATTATAATAAATTTTAATTGTGGAAAGAATTTTTGCTACTGGTTAAACACACTGTATTGTAAAATATTCGGTTTTTAGAATGAGTTTAATCATACGAGAAAAAATAATATAATACCTTGCTCAACGACTGTCTACCTCGTGCAACCAACCTCTTATTTTAACCGTACTCACTGTACTATTTATTGAGGGGTTTCGTTGGAGACCCTTCTTGAACTGATTATTGTGATTCGGTTTACCTGTGATTCGTTAATCGGGACCGACTGTAAATAAATAAAAAATCCCTTTCGGCGTGCCGAAAGGCGGATCTAGATTTCACCGGTGATAAGTAGGGAATAAAAAAGATTTCACCTTAAAGTTAAGAAAAACTTCAAATTTACTCAATACGACAATAGTTGCATGTGAAAAAACTGTTTCACATGTTTAGCACACGATAAACTCCATCGTCTTACAATTCCAGCAACATTTTAGTCATCCCTTGCTATAAGGGTTGGTCATATCAAAAATTTTTTCAGACAAAAATGTTAGGTAATGTTTAGAGGACAAACGAACACTTTAAACTGATTCGATACTTTACCTATTAAGGGAGGTATGATTTTTTTTGTCTTCCAAACCCCATCTTTTCTACCCCATGAGCTAATGGTTGGTGATATCAAAAAACTTTACTTAGATAAATTTTAGGCCCTTATCCAAAGAATAGTAGGAACTTTAAATGAATTCGATATTTTACTTAATAAGAAAGTTATAGCGATATTTTGTTTTGGTCATCCCATATTGTAAGGTTTGATCATATAAAAAATTGTTGCAAACAAATGTTTTAGGTAATGTTGAGGACTAACGACCACTTAATGCCGATTCGATACTGTGCCTATTAAGGGAGATGAGATTTTTTTGTCTTCGAAACCCCATTTTTTCCACTCTCTAGGCCAGTGGTTGGTGATATCAAAAAACTTTACTTAAATAGGTTTTAAGCCCTTATTCAAACAGTAGTAGAAAAATTTAATCGATTCGATATTTTAGAAATATCGAACAAATAAATAAATGTTTAAAAAAGTTATACCGATATTCTATTTTTTTCGAAAAAAACCCCCCTCCGCAATTTCTACCTCCATGATCCGATTTTCGCCGTTAATGAACTCGACCAAGATTTTCGGACGATTTTTTTTTTAAGGAACAATTTGAAAGTGATTGGTACAAAATTACGGCAGTTATCGTGTCCACAACGTGAAAAACGTGAAAAAAAAATCTATATATAAACATGAATATATAAACTTTTGAACGGATGGTTTAGGGGTCAAGGGTATGTGAAATGCGAAGATATGTCGAAATTTTCCGGAAGTCGAATCATGCTACGCATTATAGGTAGCTTTCTTATGAAATCTACCTAAAGAATAGCGAGACAACAAAATTCTTTAAATTTTGAAAATATGAATTCGTGGAAAAATGAAGGATTAATGTTATTAGTAGTTTTGCCCACTTCTCGTAAATAAAATCTAATGAATACTTTTAAAAAAAAATCTATTTTATAACTTTTTTTTAAAAACTGTAACTTTAGCATTTTCAAGATAGCTTATTTTTGTAAATAATTATTATCAAATGTTTATGTAAAAAACATATTGTCTGCCCTTTTACCATATACTTTATCATCCATTTTCTTTATCTCATCCCAAATTTTTTAATTAAATCAAAATTAAATTATTTTTAATAGAAAAATTTCATCAAATTTAATAAAACTTTTATTAAAAGATCATTGAAAAATTCTCTTCACATTTCATTATAAACTACATGAGGTCCTTTCATCTTAATTAAGCTGACAACAAAATTTTAATCATAGTATTTTTTAATATTACATTATTACGATAGATTTGGTTTTAATGAAGCTTTTTATTTTATTTTATATTTTTATTATTTCAAAAATTAAATTTTTTATTGTTTTTTCTTTTTTTAAATACTGATTTTATAAATTACCACCAGTTCTTTTTTCTTTGATTTATTTATATATATATATTCTACATTAAATGTTAGAATTTTTTTTGTAAAAGTATGAACTTTTTACGCATAGCTTATTTCAGTCATATAAAACGATATGCCTTAGGAGGTTTTTCACAATAAAAGGTTCTGAATAAAATCTAAAATCAAACGTAGAACTCAGGGTAACTCTAACTCTATAGGACTCTTCTTTTTCTTATTATATTATCTCAAAAAGAGAAAGTAACAGACAACCTTATATATATCTACTTTACAATTTCCTTTTTTTTCTACATCTTTTATTCTTAAATTTATTTTTTTTTTGTATCCAAGTAATATTTTGTCTATTGTTCAATTTATTCTGCATTGTCTTTTAAAATGCTTAGAATAATAAGTTTTTCATATTAATATAATAATAATTTAGGATGGTTATTTTAATTAAAATAAACAATGACAATTTTGTTCCATTTATGTTATAAAAATAAAACACTTTTATTATATTTTTATTTTACTGTTTTTTTTTTGTTTTTTTTTTTAATGAAGCAATGAGAAAAATTTACTTTTTGTTTAAAGTAAATTAAACCTTTGCATATGTTTAAAAAAAAAAAAAAAAAAAAAAAAAATATATAATGTTTTATATGCTTTAAATAAATGTATATATACAATGTGTTCGGGAAGTCACCGTAGTATCCCTAAAATTAACTAAAAATATGAGTTACAACATGGTATTTTCGTTGGGGTCAGTTAGCAACAGTTTTTACAACGTCACAAACGCTGAGAAAAAGACAGTTGTGCTAAAATGTCTGACACGAGTAGTAGTTATAGCGTCGAGGAGCGGTTAGTGATAAGTGTATGGGATCATGAACGACATCATACGAATTAAACAATGACGTTAATTAGTGATATGTTTTGGCAACGCTTTAATAAGCCGCCACCACGAAAAGCAACAATGTTGGCTTGGGAAAATGTGCGTTTAAATTAGGCAGTGTTTAAGATATGCCGCGGAATGGACGAAAGTTAACGCGGTTAGAAATATGTGCTTATGTTGCAGTTTCCATTGAACAATCCCCAGTTAAATCAAATCGTAAACGGTTTGCCAAACTTCGTATGCCGCGGACAACAATGCAAGGCCATTTGAAAAAGTACTTAAAAGTAAGGCCATTTCGTCCGATGTTCATCTGTGAACTGTCAGATGCAGACGTCGAACGTCACGCTGCATCCTGCCGGGTTTTATTAGAAAAATTCCCCGCTGCAGTTCACCGTGGAAAGGTGCTTTTTACTGACGAATATGCAATCTATCGCAGTTTTTTGCCACAAACGTGTTACTTTGGGCGAAAGAAAAACCTAATACGCGAAAGAGTTGGAAAGAAATACACCGCACGTCATGTTATGGGCTGGAATGACAGCTCAATCATTTTTTAGGTCCTTATTTTTTTGACGGGCCACTAAATAGAGGTGTCTCCAACACCTCTATTTAGAGGTGTTGGAGACTCTGTTAATACCACAAGAAAAGAATCTGATTGGAACGAATATGATTGCAGCAGGTTGGAGGACCTGTACATTTTTCTCTATCAGTCCGCGCATTTCTGAGTGAAAAATTTCCAGGACATTGGATTGGCCGCGGTACTCCAGCGTCACGATCTCCGTTATCATGGCTACCACGAAGTCCTGATCTCACCACACAAGACAATCCATTATGGGGAATTATCAAGGCACACTTATCTGCACGTCACTAAACCACAAATGAAGAATTGCGTGACGCTGTGAGGAACGCCTTCCGTTACGTAACACCGGAAATGTTCTGTCGCATGTCACAGGACGTGGCGACGTATAGAATTGTTCGTGCAACATGAGGGTGAACACACAGACCCACTGGACCATTAAATTAATACTATGATGTATCAAGTAAGTAAATAAATTTATTCATTATTATATAGCATTTTTCAATTATAACTCGTTACAAATTTTTTGTTTTAACTTTACCGGTTACGGTGACTTCCCGGCCACCTTGTGTATAAAATCGTTATTCTACTCCTATTACCACATTTAATTAAATTTTAGAAGCCATTTCTCCAAATACAAATTCACCTGCAAGGACAGAAACAATTATGTAATCCATACACTTTTTAATCAATACGCACGCGCTCACCCACATATATTTTTACTTATCAATAAATATACATTAGCAGTTTGAGGCGAAGGCACTCCCTGGAGCTGCGTTAATGCCTACCTATTTTATGTTACTGGTATTGTATGAAAATTGAGAAGGTGGGTGTTTTTAAATGGCTACGTATGCATTTGAATTCAACTTTAAATTGGAGAGGACATGTTAAATATATTAATATCATTCTTTACAGTTTTCTAAAAAAACTTAATATTATTCGTAAATTCATGTATTATATTAGTAGATTTTTTAAATATTATATTATGATTTGATTTAACTGGTCATGCATCAAAAATCTAAACTAGAATTCTATACAGAAGAATTGAGAGGAGAGTGGAGGAAGTGTTAGGAGAAGACCAATTTGGTTTCAGGAAAATTATAGGGACAAGGGAAGCAATTTTAGGCCTCAGATTAATAGTAGAAGGAAGATTAAAGAAAAACAAACCAACATACTTGGCGTTTATAGACCTAGAAAAGGCTTTCGATAACGTAGACTGGAATAAAATGTTCAGCATTTAAAAAAAATTAGGGTTCAAATACAGAGATAGAAGAACAATTGCTAACATGTACAGGAACCAAACAGCAACAATAACAATTGAAGAACATAAGAAAGAAGCCCTAATAAGAAAGGGAGTCCGACAAGGATGTTCCCTATCTCCGTTACTTTTTAATCTTTACATGGAACTAGCAGTTAATGATGTTAAAGAACAATTTAGATTCGGAGTAACAGTACAAGGTGAAAAGATAAAGATGCTACGATTTGCTGATGATATAGTAATTCTAGCCGAGAGTAAAAAGGATTTAGAAGAAACAATGAACGGCATAGATGAAGTTCTACGCAAGAACTATCGCATGAAAATAAACAAGAACAAAACAAAAGTAATGAAATGCAGTAGAAATAACAAAGATGGACCGCTGAATGTGAAAATAAGAGGAGAAAAGATTGTGGAGGTAGAAGAATTTTGTTATTTGGGAAGTAAAATTACTAAAGATGGACGAAGCAGGAGCGATATAAAATGCCGAATAGCACAAGCTAAAAGAGCCTTCAGTAAGAAATATAATTTGTTTACATCAAAAATTAATTTAAATGTCAGGAAAAGATTTTTGAAAGTGTATGTTTGGAGTGTCGCTTTATATGGAAGTGAAACTTGGACGATCGGAGTATCTGAGAAGAAAAGATTAGAAGCTTTTGAAATGCGGTGATATAGGAGAATGTTAAAAATCAGATGGGTGGATAAAGTGACAAATGAGAAAGAAAGAAGCATTTGGAAAAATATAGACAGACTTATAGGCCACATACTAAGGCATCCTGGAATAGTCGCTTTAATATTGGAAGGACAGGTAGAAGGGAAAAATTGTGTAGGCAGGCCACGTTTGGAGTATGTAAAACAAATTGTTGGGGATGTAGGATGTAGAGGGTATACTGAAATGAAACGACTAGCACTAGATAGGGAATCTTGGAGAGCTGCATCAAACCAGTCAAATGACTGAAGACAAAAAAAAAAAAAATTTTATTTGCAGGCCTTTGATAAACAAATTTTAAAACACATCGAACTGACAGCATTGTACTGTCTATAATATGTTATTACTAAATGTAACAAATTCTTTTAAATTTACCAAAAGTTATTCCTGTAAGTATCATTTATCGATTACATTTTGATTTTTGCATTATATATCGTAGATGAAAGGTATATCTATCATTGTATATTGCACGCGTGCGATGAAACGGTGCCGCCGGGTACCTCTTATCTGTCCGCATAGACAATATATGCGGAGCGCAACTTTTTATTGCATTAGCTCGTTTATTTTTGATCTAATCAAAATGTGTCCTTACAATTTTTGTGTAGAATTTCCAACTCCACATTTTTAATAATTAATTTTTTCCGTAAAATCATATTTAACGACCTATAGACAAAATAGTGAGGAAAAACATGGTTCTTATTTAATTTTATTTACAAAAAAATGTCGGAATGGTAGCGAGGTTCTTGACTTTTAGTATGTTAATTGAAACCCACTGGGTTGTTTTAGTTGTGAACGCGTCTTCCCAAATCAGCTGATTTGGAAGTCGAGTGATCCAGCATTCAAATCCTAGTAAAGGCAGTTTACTTTTATACGGATTTGAATACTAGATTGTGAATACCAGTGTTCTTTGGTGGTTGGGTTTCAATCCACATATCTCAGGAATGGTTGAACTGAGATTGTAAAAGACTACACTTCATTTAAACTTATACATATCATCCTCTGAAGTAATAGCTGATCGGTAATTCCCGGAGGTTAAACAGGAAAAAGAAATTTAAGTATGTTAATTGAGGCATGTTTAGTGAACTTCTTAACCTGGTCTGATGGACAGGAAATGTTTGTCCCTATATTCATGTTTTGAATCTAATGCTCCTACACTTAAAAGGTTTTAATGCTTTTGGTAAACTGAAGCATGTTCTTAAAGCTAAGACCGTATTGTTGCAAAAAGATATTGTGCCTTTTTTTTTATAATAAGTTTCAATCCTGCAGATGTAAAATTTCTAAACATTTGAATGATTTTAATAATAAATTTGAAAAAAAGGTTTTCGATGAGATTTGGAAAGTTGCAACTTTATCCCGCTAATTCTTTAGTGAAAATTTTGTCATTATAATTTTTTGTACAATTTTCTTTAATTTCTGTATGTTAAACTTCTTTGTTTTCTAATTTTTTTATACGTTGTATAAGATACATTATTAGTCAGTCAGCCAATTTTATCTGTTGGAAGTGGCCGCCATCTTCTTGAACACAAGCTTCAATTCTTTTTACAGCGTTTCTTGCAACTTTTTTCAAAGTTTGTGGCTGGATATTTAATACAGATTGTTCAATATTGACTTTTAATTGTTCAAGTGTTCGTGGTTTGTCGCTGTAGACTTTTTCTTTGAGATAACCCCGTAGAATAAAATCCGGCGCAGTCAAATCTGGAGATCTTGGTGGCCACAATCCTCGACCGATAACACGATTACCAAAGAATTCCTCGACGAAATCAGAAGTTGAACCTGCGTAGTGCGATGTCGCACCGCCATGTTGTAGCCAACAGTGTCTGTCTTCCTCTTCCAAGAGTGCGATGAACCGAAATAAAATATCTTGATATCGTTCTGCATTAATGGTGTACTCAAAAAAATAGGACCGATTATTTTCTTCCGTGATATCGCGCACCACACGCCCGACTTCTGCGGGTGTAATTGTTTTTCCTGATAAACGTAGGGATTTTCAGCACTCCAAATTCTACTATTTTGGCTGTTTATGTAAACTTGACTTTTGAAATTTCATGGATGAGTGATTGATGGGTTGCGTTTTATATGGGACACTCTGTATTAGAAATATATAAATATTTTTAAAATATTTATCTTCTTTGGTGGAAAACCCTAAATAATCAGGCTTGTCCTATGGACAGATTACCTAATTATCATCTATTGTTAGTATTATTTTGGTGCGAAGAAGTATATTATTTAAACATTTATTATAATTTATATTATTTTATTTTGTAAAAAGTATAATTTAGTATTTTACGAGTATATTACTTACTTTGTATGTTATTTTACATTTATATATGAATACTTATTTTAAGTTAAATTTATTTTTTTTACCACATTTTATTTATTTATAAGTTATGATGACGGTATTAAAGACATTTATTTTATTTATATAAGTATGTGTGTATGCGTGTGCGTGGGCGCACGCGCACGGTTGTACTTTTACATGTAATGTAACACATTCACAGTTTACTCTTTTAGAAAGAGTAAAATTTAGTTTATAAAGTTCGACTTAAATTGATTTTTTTTCCTTTGTATTTGTAGGCTTGCGATTTTTTCCTGAGGCAGGTTCTGTTCTTTTTCATTAAACTTTATCTCTCATCCTTTTATTTTCAGAATAAATATAACCCGTTGAAAATTACACTTAGTTCTCTCTGTAATAAGTATAATGTACCTTTTCTTACTTATTTTCTTCAATCATACTTTATCATATTTTTCTTAACAAGGTTTTTACTTGTATTCTGTTTTATATCGTATACCACGGTTTTCCTGAAAATAATTTACTTATATACTTATATGTCATATATATATATATTAGAAGGAATTTTTTTTACTCTTAATTAGAACTAATGTACATTTTGAAGTTTTTAAAATAAAAAACTAATTCAATTTTTTATCCTTTTTTTATTTACCTTTCGTCTCCACAATTACATTGTTATGGTTTTCAAGTTAGGAAAATTCTCTTCCATCAGGGTAATCTCTTTATTTTCTTTTACTTCCTTCGTTTTTAATCCATAAAAGTATAGTATATGCAATTTTTTATATCGTTATTCTACTGAAGTATTTATTATGAATACATATTTTCTTCGATTTTGTTGATAACTATTCCGAACGACCCAATATTTCTATATTAAAATCATTCTGTAAGATATGTGTTTTTTTTTTTTTGTCTTCAGTCATTTGACTGGTTTGATGCAGCTCTCCAAGATTCCCTATCTAGTGCTAGTCGTTTCATTTCAGTATACCCTCTACATCCTACATCCCCAACAATTTGTTTTACATACTCCAAACGTGGCCTGCCTACACAATTTTTCCCTTCTACCTGTCCTTCCAATATTAAAGCGACTATTCCAGGATGCCTTAGTATGTGGCCTATAAGTCTGTCTCTTCTTTTAACTATATATTTCCAAATGCTTCTTTTTTCATCTATTTGCCGCAATACCTCTTCATTTGTCACTTTATCCACCCATCTGATTTTTAACATTCTCCTATAGCACCACATTTCAAAAGCTTCTAATCTTTTCTTCTCAGATACTCCGATCGTCCAAGTTTCACTTCCATATAAAGCGACACTCCAAACATACACTTTCAAAAATCTTTTCCTGACATTTAAATTAATTTTTGATGTAAACAAATTATATTTCTTACTGAAGGCTCGTTTCGCTTGTGCTATTCGGCATTTTATATCGCTCCTGCTTCGTCCATCTTTAGTAATTTTACTTCCCAAATAACAAAATTCTTCTACCTCCATAATCTTTTCTCCTCCTATTTTCACATTCAGCGGTCCATCTTTGTTATTTCTACTACATTTCATTACTTTTGTTTTGTTCTTGTTTATTTTCATGCGATAGTTCTTGCGTAGGACTTCATCTATGCCGTTCATTGTTTCTTCTAAATCCTTTTTACTCTCGGCTAGAATTACTATATCATCAGCAAATCGTAGCATCTTTATCTTTTCACCTTGTACTGTTACTCCGAATCTAAATTGTTCTTTAACATCATTAACTGCTAGTTCCATGTAAAGATTAAAAAGTAACGGGAATAGGGAACATCCTTGTCGGACTCCCTTTCTTATTACGGCTTCTTTCTTATGTTCTTCATTTGTTACTGTTGCTGTTTGGTTCCTGTACATGTTAGCAATTGTTCTTCTATCTGTGTATTTGAACCCTAATTTTTTTTAAATGCTGAACATTTTATTCCAGTCTACGTTATCGAAAGCCTTTTCTAGGTCTATAAACGCCAAGTATGTCGGTTTGTTTTTCTTTAATCTTCCTTCTACTATTAATCTGAGGCCTAAAATTGTTTCCCTTATCCCTATACTTTTCCTGTAACCAAATTGGTCTTCTCCTAACACTTCTTCCACTCTCCTCTCAATTCTTCTGTTATAAAATTCTGTATAATATGTGTTTACCAAACATTTTTTTCTTAATTTCTTTCTGAATTATAAAGCCCTCTCATAATGTAACTTATACAATAAAACTAGACAAAAAATTATTGGAATTCTTTATTTATTTTAGGTTTTTATTTATAGGCTTATTACTTTTATTTTATTTAAGGTTATCATTTATTACTGAATGGTAATTAATTTCCTTCCACTGAATTTTCAAAGGTGTGTGTAAATTTCATTTCAAGTTTTTAAAATTTCCTATAATAAATATTAATGTAACCGATCTATCTGTTATGTAGTACAATCGAATAGTTTCAGGCTATTTTGTTTCAATTTAAAATTTGTTTAGTAGAGTTGAATTGAATATTCGAATGATGCTAAATTTACAGTAAAATCGCCAACACATCTCAAAATGCGCTTCTTTTGTAAAAAAAAGTACTTTTTACCATTTAATAACCGGTTAATCAAACCGGTTGATTGTTAAAAAGGGTTAAATGAATCAATTAAAATATTAATTTTTCATCGCTATCTGTTATTTTTTTAAAGCCACCTAAATTTCATGTTTCAGAAAATCTACAAAAAAAAGGTTTTTTTCTATTTTCATATTTATAAAATGAAAATTGAGATTGAAATGAAAGTACTGTTTTATAAATTTTATGCAAATAAAATTCATGATGAATCTAATCCTGTAATTAAATTTTCCTACAGTTTTTTTTAAGGTCGCAATAAAATAGTAATGTTACATATTAAGTTTTACGGCTCTTAAAATAACTGTAGAAATTGCAGTTTAGTTTTACTTTGTTATAAAAATGTTATATTATTTACTTAAAAGTAAGATTTTTATTTTATTTTATGATTTTTTTATTAAGTTATATAAAATAAAAATAATTATAAGCTATTTATCAGGTAGAAAAAATATTTTTAATCTAAATTATTCGATAAATATAAGGAAAAAATACTGAACTCTGATCATGTTCACAATTTGTTCAATTTTAGACTATTACATTTTTTTCTGAAAATTTATATAATTATAACACATTTCATAATAACGGAAATTCATACCAAAATTAGAAAAAACAGATTATAATGTAATTATACTCTTGTGTAAACTCTTTTAATTTCTGTTGCTTTGATGAGTAATTTTTGCTATTTTTTTTTTTTTTTTTTTTGGTGCAAAATACGAGTTACAATTTAATCAGCTTTTTTTTTAAACAAAATTATAAAAATACACAATTTAATCGAAATAATTATTTTTTAATCAGTTTTGAAATTATCATAAATATTAATTAATACTGTTTTCATTACACATTAAAAAGTTATAAAGCATTTAAAATCAAAACCTTTAGGGTTATTAAAATTAAAATGGATATAAATTGTTAATCAGGAACATTGTTTCCACGCATCACAGTCAACTAGTACGTATGTTAAACTGTACGTGATTACTTTTTACGTTGGTATTGTTAATTTAAATAAAATATTTTAAAATGCTACGGTAAGAAGCAGCTAAATATTCTTACTCGGTCAAATTTTTTTTTTTTTTGGCTCAATAACAATCGGATCTCCTGCGGAGCCATGAATAAGTTTCCATTAATTTCAACACCATATACTCCACGAAACAAACATTAATAATAAAGAATAAAAAGAAAAAGAACGAGAAGTAACGTGAAATGAAATACGACACCACCAAACTTGACGGTGTTAGATTCCAAACGCAGACCCTAAGTCGAGTACATGGGCACGTTTCAACCGTCGGACGTCTCTGCTGTTATCGAGTAGATTAATTGCAAAGTGGTTTACATGATTCTCAAGCCTCTGCAGGTATTTTAGACTGCGCTGTTGTGCAAATCTCACGAACCGACGGGATCTCCAGATAATCGTGAATCTCGTCATTCCGTGTGAACCGTGGCGCTTCAGCAGTTACCTTCGCTACATTGTTCTAGAATTGTTGTAAAAATTTCCATATTACTAGTTATAGCCGTTCCCCACAATTCTACACCTTACGTCCAGATTGGGCGCAAGATAGCCTTATAAATTAAGATCTTGTTGGATAACGTGAGACCCCTGTGTTCCTCTGTAGAAACCTGTAGGAACTTACGCAAGGTAAGTTCCCTTACCTTGCGTTTAGCTGTTTCTTCTTCATCCTTGCGTGACACTTCCAGGTCAAATGACGATCCAGATGAAGTCCCAGATACCGCCCAATCTCCGTTTGCGGGATCAAAACACCATCAAAGTACACACTGGGACAGTCACACCTCCGCATGGCAAATGTGACGTGCCTCGACTTACTTGATAACCTTAATCCTCCACTTTTTCTGCCATACGCAGACACGGTCTAGTTCCATTTGTAGGTCCTGCGAGGGTAGGCGAGAGTTTTTATTAACGGGAAAGGATAGCAATGTCATCTACGAACGTATCGACGATGCAATCAACTTGGGCCGGAATGTCCGCAGTGAATATGATATGGAATACATCACAGAGCCCTGAGGGACAGTTTGATTTTTAAAAATAGAACAAATTAAAAATAAATATTTACGTAAATTATTGATTCTCAAACTTTTTCGCCCACCGCCCACATTGAGAATCAAACATTTTCTAACGCTCCCAAAATGTTTAAACTTATTATCTGTTGAAAATAATTTCAATTGCTGTTTTTAAGAAGCGCTCTTAAAAACAGCAATTGAAATTATTATTTTTAAACGTGGCATAACCTATTTCTGAGTTGAAACTTAACATTTTAAATGAAAGCAATTAAAACGCGTATTCAATCATAATTGGAACTATTTTTATTAAAATTGTGTCTATATAGTTGTTATACCTGTATAATAAAAATAGAGATAAAATATTCAATATAACAATACAATAATTAAATCAAACCCTTCAATTGAAAAATTACACTTACATTAATATGAAGGATGAATCTGATGTGCTTATTCCCCAATTTTCTGTGGGCCCTCAAGGGGCCTGTGGGCGCCTTCAGCGCCCTCAAGGGGATGTTATCGCCCACTTTGAGAACAAATGATCTAAATTAAATAAAAGTTAGTTACTACAATAGAACTAATAAAATCTCGAAAATAATTATAAATTGTAATGAAATGTTACATTACTGTTTTCATATAAATTACGTGATATTTTATGGCAATTAACTACTAAACTGGGGGCACTTTTACTCTTACTTGATTTAAAAAGTACGCTACCTTTGCTGCAGTGTGCGTTAATAGGAATACTTCTTATTGACTTTAAGCTTATCATTTATTTCCGGCAAAGTGCAGTAGTTACAAAGTTACCCATCATTTAACGGTCAATACCGTTCTAGTTTTAATATCGCTGTAAGAAAAACAAAATTAATTGAAGTTAGTTCCTCAAGGTTTCTCTAGGTCCTGTGCCGTATTCAATATTCACTTCGAAACTTCCAACGTCGCCACATTTGACGATGCATCTGCAATCCTTCCCGTTAACGAAGGCCCTGAACTAGCCTCGCGGAAGCTACAAACGGACCTTGTCTGCGAATTACAGAAAAAGTTGAGGATTAAAGGTAATCATGATAAATCGAAGTGTGTAATATTCGCCATGCGGAGTGACCGTCTATTGTTCCAGTGTGGACATGGATGGTATTTTGATCACATTCTCACTCGTGCGCTGAGTGTGTGGTACCTAAAACTTCATCTAAATCGGCGTTTGACCTGGAAGTATCACGTGAGGATTAAAAGAAAACAATTGAACGCGAAGTACAGGGAACTGCATCGGCTGCTGCGAAGAAACTCACACCACACGATACCCAATAAAATTCTTATAATCAGAGTTATCCTACAACCGATATGGAGTTGTGGAGAATAGCAAGTAGTAGTAACATAGATATCATACAACGATACCAGGAAAGTAACGAGAGGAATTGCGGAGGCGCCACGATTCATACGAAATAGCAAGATTAACGTATATTTGGACGCGCAGACTGTTCGGGAGAGCGGCTGTGTCCGAACACAGTCATCTTCGGGACATCTGCAGAGAGGACCCAACTCCGACAGTTGTAAGGAAGCGGCCTCACGCCGTACTGGACGAACCACCGTGATGGTGCGGTGCGGTAGCCGAAAATCGACAAACCAGGCTTAGGGGCCTCCATATCGCGTAAGCCATAAACGGAATAGTGCGTCAGACGCGTTTCCGGGGTCGCGAGTGAATAGTTTTTCGCGAGTTATATAATTTGAAGACTTCAAATACGGTAAGTCGCGCATACAATAAAAACGCGGTCTAAATTAAATTTTTTTTTTTTTTTTTTCGTGTGTGTGTTCTGCTTCTTTTGTTGCAGATACCAGCAGCCACCGCAAGAGCAAATGGTTTCTTCACTGCGGCCACGCGGTCCCCCCAACCCCTTCTCAGACACACGTGTGTCTGAAGGTTAATGATTACGTGGAGTGAATAATTACTGTTTACTTCTCTCCAGAAAATCGCCGCCCCAAAACCGCGATCGCGAATAGGTATCACCATTTGTAAGTTCCCTATTACCTTCCTTTCCTTTCAAGAAAGAAGAAAGAGGGAACGAGCCCAGCAGCCATCAGCCCAGCAGTCGCAAGCCCAGCAGCCACCTGCCCAGCAGCCACTGACAGCACAGAAGAGCGAAGAAACCTGCACTTTCCCCCGTTCAGCCCTTCGGGGCTTCGGGAATTACAAGGTTAATGGTATGTAACTTCGGTTACTACCAATTCTTGGAAAGTGCAGGCCAAAGAAGAACGAAGAGGTCTTCGGGAGAAGAAGAGGGAGAAGATGAAGATGAAGAAGAAGGAAGACCAGCCACTCGTCTCAACATCACGGACTGGAGTCCGGAACAGAGCCCAGCAGAGATGCGTCCTGAAGGGCAGCCATACCAGAAGCGGATGAAGAGCTTCTAAACATCCTCTCCTTTTCGAAACTTACAATAAGATAAAATAACCCAGCAATTGCGACTCCTCCGGAAAAGGGGACGCATTGCTCCCTCCTTACAGGTAGTGCCCCGTTGTGGCGTATTCCTGCTAGCCTATTAAAGAGTTAGCACCGAAAGGACTTCAGTGGACGGTCTGAAGGGGAATTACGTCGGGAGGACAGGCTTTATAAGCCTAGCCTTCCGCGGTCGGCCCATGAAATGGGTTCGATAACGCTGGTTCAAGAACGGATTGGAATGCAATTAAATCCGTCTTAAATTCACTAAAATAATAATAGACAAAAATTGAAAAATTAGATCCGAGATTAAAAATTAACCCTTTAAAAAAACAAGCCCGATTAGAAAGATCCAGCAGCAAGGGACTCTGTCCAGATTCTGCGATAACGTAGGGAGTAATAGACTCCTGCCAACTTTGCATTCGATTCCATTCCATATTTGGAGATTCCAAAGGTTCATGAATGTGAGACAGCACAGTTTTAAATACTAATAATGTTTAGAAAATCACGTTAACCAGTTACCGTCAATCTGCTTGATAACAGTAGGGACGTTGAAATGCCTCCATGTACTTGCTTTGGGGCTACTGATTGACAATTTGCAGTTACGATCGCCAAATCTATTATTGACTATTTATTTGTTAATTGTTTATTTTTTTTGTTTTGTTTGGGGGCGAAAAACGCCTGAGCGTTATCATCGCCCGGAATTTTTATTAATAAAAGGGTAAAATAACACCAAAATAATAAAACTTATAAGGTGTAAAAGTAATATTAATCATATAATAAAAATTTGTTAAAACAAAAGTCAAAAAAGTAAAATAAAACTCAAAACTAATTATGGGATTTTAAAACTAATTATATTATGACAATTCCTTAAGAACCCTCCATTATGTGCTTTTTATCAAACGATTTACTCACGGTTCTATTTAACGAGCCGATTGCAAATATACTAGTTGCGCAGAACAAAAAAAAAAATTATTAATAGGCATAACAAACGATAAATTGAAAACTGCCATTCGACTGTTTCTACCATACTCTACAAAAGTAGAAAAGTAGAATAGAAGAATAATAGAACCTCCCTACAGGAGGTGGAGACCCAATCCTATATCAACACTTATTCTGATTCTTTGGACATCCAGAAGTATATATTTTAATCCTTCCAGGATTCGGATTAATCTCCCACATTATTACTAACGAAAGAGGAAAAATAATAACATTCGGCCATCTAGGAATAATTTATGCAATGCTAGCAATTGGTATTTTAGGATTTATTGTATGAGCACACCACATATTTACTGTAGGTATAGATATTGACACACGAGCATACTTCACCTCCACAACCATAATTATTGCAGTACCAACAGGAATTAAAATCTTCAGATGAATGGCCACAATACAAGGAATAACAAAAAAAAAAAATCACCCCAAATGATTTGATCTATAGGATTTGTATTTCTATTCACTATTGGAGGATTAACAGGAGTAATTCTAGCTAACTCTTCAATTGACGTAATTTTACACGATACATACTATGTTGTAGCCCACTTTCATTATGTACTATCAATAAGAATAGCTATCAATTACTATCAATTAATAGGAATAGCTATTAGGAATACTATCAATTTTTAGGTTTAGCAGGGATACCACGACGATATTCAGATTATCCAGATAACTACATGACATGAAACATAATTTCATCCATAGGATCATTAATTTCAATAATCAGAATTATAATATTCATATTTATTATATGAGAAGCTATAGCATTTAAACGAATTACAATTTTTAAAAACAATAAATCATCCTCAATTGAATGATTTTCAATTACACCACCCCCCGAACACTCATTTAATGAATTGCCACTAGTATCTAAGCCATTCTAAGAGTGGCAGAAAATTGCCATGAACTTAAAATTCATTAATAAATTAAAAAGTAATTTCCTTAGAAATATCATCATGAATAAAATTTAACATAATAAATAGAGCCAGACCAATTATAGAACAACTATTAAATTTCCATGATCACACTATAATAATTCTATTATCCATTACAGTAACAGTAACAATTATAATAGCAACAATAACAAAAAATAAATTATCAAATAACATATTAACAGAAAATCAAATAATAGAAACTTCAAACTAGAAATCAAATGTTCTACTTTTGCCCTATAATAGGTTCCTCCACAGTTTACAACTTCTACCTAATTACGTAAGTTTAAATCTCGCTTGTTGTTTCTCATTTAATTTCAGCTTTAATACTTTTAATAAAGTAAAAAAATAACGAATTTTTTACTAGGATTTAAACAGAATAGCAGGATTAACACAATAGCAGATCGGTAATGTAGTTTTCATTAAATATATCACTTCAAGCTAGCAGATGGATTTTCAAGCTTCTAAACTCCTCAAAAAAATGTATATTCATAAATGAATATTATACATATTTTAAAATTTCATCTTTTATTTTTAATAACGTATTAATTTATGTGTTCGATGAATACATAAATTAATTGTAGAATTTTGATTTAAAGATTGCTTTATACATTTAAGCGATTATAGACGAATTAAATCTCCTATAAAATAGAAGAATGAATAAAATACATTGTACGAGAAAGGAATATTTGACGGTGACGTGTAGAAGATGTAGGGAGAGATGGTTGGAGATTACCGGCGGGGGGGACTTTTCATAGCACATCTAATTACAAGGTTTGAAGTGGGATGAGAGAGTCGGTCGGTCTTCTACCTCAGACCTCAAATATTCACTGTATACGCTATATAGGGGTAACTTTAACGACCTGACTCTGTTATAGCATGCTTACCCATCAGCACTTTCTCTCTTACTTTCATACTCTGTAACCCCTCTCGTATCTTCTCGAGCCGTGTCATCTAACAAGGCCGTGCTTGATTACCACCGCAGCTATAATGACTTGGTTGTCCTTATACCTTCATTCCGTTCCGTTTAACAACCTTGTTACTCACCGACAACTATACTGACTTACTTCTCATCCTCCTTTAACGCCCTCAAATAATATCGGCCTAGTTAAGAAGGTAAGATTGTGATAGTAAAGGTATAAAAAAAAGCTGTTAAAACGTTATGCTCAGATTGATATTAGATTTCAATAAAAAAATTAATATTAACGCCTCCTAGGTTACCTCATTTTTTTATTATTTATAACATATACATTAAACGATGAAAATGACTTTTAATAACGCTTATTATCGTTTAATATAACCTTTTAACTGAAACTGCAATTTTGAGACTTTTTAAAATAATTATCGGTGCGGCAGAAGTAGATCTAAGTTTTTTATTTACGTTTAATAAACGCTTATATGTTTTAAAAACAGAGAATATTAGTAAAATAAATCGTATAAATTTAAAAAACTAGTCATCTAGGATTTTATAAATGTTTTATATTCATTTATAAAATAAATATTTTATTTTATAAATGGAAATATAAAATACTATTAAAATATTAAACCGAAATAAAATTTGATGAAAGTTTTTTTTAGTTCAAACTGGAGATATTAAGAACTTATATTTATATAATATAATAGCCACAGTTAAAAATATTATTGAACATTATTTTTATCTCAATTCTTTTATTTACAATCGGTTCCAAGAAGGAACCGTAAGTAAATAGAATTACAATAAGCGCTTGATGGGGGATTTCCAATGAATCCCCTCAATGAAATATACATACATAAGACATTAGTTCAAATGTGATATAAATATAAGATAATATATAAATACATTTTTTTTTTTTTTTTTTTTTTTTTTTTTTTTTTTTTTTTTTTTGTCTTCAGTCATTTGACTGGTTTGATGCAGCTCTCCAAGATTCCCTATCTAGTGCTAGTCGTTTCATTTCAGTATACCCTCTACATCCTACATCCCTAACAATTTGTTTTACATACTCCAAACGTGGCCTGCCTACACAATTTTTCCCTTCTACCTGTCCTTCCAATATTAAAGCGACTATTCCAGGATGCCTTAGTATGTGGCCTATAAGTCTGTCTCTTCTTTTAACTATATTTTTCCAAATGCTCTTTCTTCATCTATTTGCCGCAATACCTCTTCATTTGTCACTTTATCCACCCATCTGATTTTTAACATTCTCCTATAGCACCACACTTCAAAAGCTTCTAACCTTTTCTTCTCAGATACTCCGATCGTCCAAGTTTCACTTCCATATAAAGCGACACTCCAAACATACACTTTCAAAAATCTTTTCCTGACATTTAAATTAATTTTTGATGTAAACAAATTATATTTCTTACTGAAGGCTCGTTTAGCTTGTGCTATTCGGCATTTTATATCGCTCCTGCTTCGTCCATCTTTAGTAATTTTACTTCCCAAATAACAAATTTCTTCTACCTCCATAATCTTTTCTCCTCCTATTTTCACATTCAGCGGTCCATCTTTGTTATTTCTACTGCATTTCATTACTTTTGTTTTGTTCTTGTTTATTTTCATGCGATAGTTCTTGCGTAGGACTTCATCTATGCCGTTCATTGTTTCTTCTAAATCCTTTTTACTCTCGGCTAGAATTACTATATCATCAGCAAATCGTAGCATCTTTATCTTTTCACCTTGTACTGTTACTCCGAATCTAAATTGTTCTTTAACATCATTAACTGCTAGTTCCATGTAAAGATTAAAAAGTAACGGAGATAGGGAACATCCTTGTCGGACTCCCTTTCTTATTAGGGCTTCTTTCTTATGTTCTTCAATTGTTATTGTTGCTGTTTGGTTCCTGTACATGTTAGCAATTGTTCTTCTATCTCTGTATTTGAACCCTAATTTTTTTAAAATGCTGAACATTTTATTCCAATCTACGTTATCGAAAGCCTTTTCTAGGTCTGTAAACGCCTAGTATGTCGGTTTGTTTTTCTTTAATCTTCCTTCTACTATTAATCTGAGGCCTAAAATTGCTTCCCTTGTCCCTATACTTTTCCTGAAACCAAATTGGTCTTCTCCTAACACTTCTTCCACTCTCCTCTCAATTCTTCTGTATAAAATTCTAGTTAAGATTTTTGATGCATGACTAGTTAAATTAATTGTTCTATATTCTTCACATTTATCTGCCCCTGCTTTCTTTGGTATCATAACTATAACACTTTTTTTGAAGTCTGACGGAAATTCCCCTTTTTCATAAATATTACACACCAGTTTGTATAATCTATCAATCGCTTCCTCACCTGCACTGCGCAGTAATTCTACAGGTATTCCGTCTATTCCAGGAGCCTTTCTGCCATTTAAATCTTTTAATACTCTCTTAAATTCAGATCTCAGTATAAATACATAAGACATAATAATTCTTTTGTATAAATGCACTTTAATAGATTCACTTCATAACAAGTACAAAAGTCCGTAAAAAAATAACAAGTGGAAGGCGTGTCAAGTAGTGAAATTTACGAGACCAGGTAAACCTGCAGACCAATTAAGTCTTTTACCCATTCTATTGAAGTTATTTGGGAAAATGTTTTTGGAGACTGTGGCCAACCTTACAACGAGAAAATATTATTTCGGGTCATCAGGTTTCAGAAGTGTATTTGGTTAACTGGCATTTCTCCCACCACCACCCCATTCGGTCGCCCTAGAGCATAGAACAAATGTTCCGTGCCAAGAATGGCTACTGTTCCTCAACGGTTTAGCGACCCAAATCCTAAAAGCTCCTAGTGAGCTACCTAACGTGCGTGAGCGAATCAAGCAGGGTGCCATACAGCACCCGCTTAAGTGTCCCAATCGCTCACTTGTCAAACATAAACTAGATCGGGGAGGCGCACCCCTTGTAACAATTTAAAACTATACGAGTCTATAAGTAAATGACAGCAATTTTGGCTGCCACGCCTCGGTCGCTGTATGCCAGCTAGTACCTGTCCACCATTTAACAGCGCTTGGAGCTGATTTGGCTGATGGCCAGCCCTATTCCCAAGGTTGGTTTCCAGCAGCAGAGCTGTAGGAGTCCAATTGCATTTTACATTTAATAGTCCCTTAAATTTACCGATGACGGTTGAACATAGCAACCTCATCGAGGAACTCCCACACGGTCCGACAGTGCGGCTCTCGCCACACTGCCTCGCCGCTTGTGAGCGGCCAGGTTTTCCCCTGACCTCTAAGTTCCAGGCTGGCACGGTCTCTGCCCCCCCCCCAAGAGCAGGGCAGTCGTACATCATATGTACATTCGACTGGACCTCCCCGCAGACACACAACTCATCAGCCACCAGGCGAAACCGAAACAGATATTGGTTCAGGTTAACATGGTTGGTGAGCACCTGGGCACCCGACGCCCTTAAAAAAGAACTCGTGGCATACCATCCCCCCAGATCCTGTATAAAACTATACAAGGATCTTCCCTTAGTCGTGGTGTGCCATTCAAGCTGCCATGCCTCCATCGCGAGGCTTTGTAGCCTTTTCCGCAGACGGGAGATGGGCAACCGGACGAAATTTTGTTCCGGTGCATTGTGATCACCGTTCCGCTCCGGTTCTGGCCCGGCTCGAAACCGCATCCCAAATGCCTCGGCCTCCCGACCTCTTCGCAACTTCCACATGACTGCCCGAATTTTCACCACTAAATCGATTGGGAGAGCCTTTCCCAATACAGTAGTAGCCACGTAGGAGGTTGTTTTAAATACACCAGTGCATACTATCATGGCTCTGCGCTGGGCACTCCTTAAATTTTGAAGTAGTGCTCTATTCCTTTCCAACCTATGCGCCCAAACTGGCGCCGCGTATGCGATCATACTTTCGAAGACGCCTCGGTACACCATGTACATTTGGCGGCCCGACAGCCCGTAGTCTTTCCGAGCAATCCTTCTAAGTTTGTGCATCACAGAGACAGCGTCCGCCGCAACTTGCTTAATATGGTTACTAAAAAGCAACTTATCAACAAACAAAACACCTAGGTACTTATGAACCCTTACTCGGCTGATTACACAGCCTTTATATTTAATGTGGGGGTTTCAGAAGTGTATATTCTACCGTTGAACAGACGCATAGGTCAGTGAATGTCATCACCAGTGCCTTTTTCTTTTTTTTCTGCTCCTCCGTGACGGGTCCGCAGTGAAGAAAATAGTGTCGCGTTCGGAGAAGTGTCCTGACTAACGGACCTCCCCACCTACCGGCTGTATATCCGGAATGGCAGATCAGCCCGTACCGTCTGGATCGCTATGTTTTTTTATTTTTTTTTTAACTGTGCGCTCTTTTTGGTGCTCGGCAGTTGGAAGGGGAAGCCCGGCCTGGGTTCCCTTCCGTCTGTCCGAGTATATTCTGTTCTGGTCTATCAGTTCTCTACTTACTCGTTAGTGAGCGTTATTATATGTTTCTTATCCTTGTTTCCATGTTTGTCAGGCGATCCAGTCCTAGTTTTCCTCCTCTGTTCGTAGGAATAAGGTGACGTACCTTTGTACAGTCAGCTAGTTTTCCCGGTTTCTTATGTATACCATCACGTTTTGTAGTGATAGTCGATGGATACTTGAGGCATACCGGGGTTCACCAAGTCCTTGGAAGGAACTTATTGTTTAATGTTGACTTGCACATCTAGTTTTTCAGATTTTTATTTTCTAAACGGTTCCGATTTCATTTTTATAACTATTTCTCTCATGCGTCCTTGTTATTCTTTGTAAATACTTAATTCATTAAAATATAAACGAATTAAAAAAATAAGTCTATCATAGAGAAGTTATAGATTTATTTTAATTCTTTGTTATATTATAAAAATTTAAATCGACGATGGTCACAAAAAATTAATGATATTTTACAGGTTAATATACAAATTTTACAAATACCGAAAAGAAGATGAGAACTCAATAAAAAAAGAAATTAATGTCCAATTAATATATAACTATTACAATAATAAATATTTATAAAACAATAGGTAACTTTAATAATAGAATTTAAAGGAAATTACGTATATATGTATATATTTTTTATTGTGTATGTGTCACACACACACACGCGCGCGCGCGGGAGGGGCACCTTTTTTTAATAAAAAAGACTGGTTCAAAAAAGCTCTCATAATAATACTGTTCAAAATAGCTTTACTTCAAACTACAGCATTTGTGAATATTTTTTTAGCATAATTGAGTGTTGTAAGGGAAATAAAGACATTCAATACGTATTATTTTAATGTTGTCTGAATAAAAAGTGAATTTGAATTAAATAATACGGAATTATTTTATTTAAAAAAATTAATTGAAACTTGAACTAAACATTTAGCAAGTAGTATATAATTAATATGTATAACTATTTTGATAAAATAAAACTATACCTTTTTATTCGTTTTAATATTCTATATTAATAAAATAAAACAAGTGTTATTTTAAGTTAAATCATAAGTTTAAGAATTTTATTACTTAAAACTAATTATATACAGAACGGTAATAAAATATAGGAACCGTTTCAACAGTTAAATTTAGAAAAATTACCTACCCAAAAATGAAACCACCACACTCCCAAGGACTCATTAAGGGTACCTCATTTAACCCTTTAAATGGAAAAGGTAGTGTTGTGACATCATTTTAAACATTTTGACTTAAAGCTTAAATGTGTATCGACAAATATCCTATCTTGTTTCAGTTATCGTTTGTCTGACATTTTATGTTTCAGTTTCAATAAATATTGTAGAAACAGAGTGAGTCATTTTAATGAAATTTGGGTTACGTGTGCCGATAAAATTTTCTACAGAATAAATGGGCTTAAAAATTTATTCATTCGTCTATTTTTCCATTAAAAATGATAGTCCAAGGGGTACACAAATCTCTGTTATTGAAAAATAATCATTTCCTTTTTCTAAAACGTATAGCAAAATAATTCAAAATTCCTTACACAAAAAGCTTAATAAGAAAAAAATCTGCCAAAACATTTACGTAAGTTTCCTTTATTGATTAATGAAACCGTAATATTAATAATGAAAAATTAAACAATAGTTTTGGAGCATAATTAATTAATAGTGTGCTAAGTAAAAAAAAGTGATGATTAATTCCTCACAAGGTAAATTTTTTCTGTTTTTATTTCTTTATACCCTTATCTCAAAAACTATCAAAGTGAAAAATTAACTAACTAAAGCTTAAAACTCATTCGCAAAGACAATACAGCTTTAGTATAGCTAATAAATTATTTAAATGACAAAAGAAATCACCTAAATCTGTTAAGCAATTTTTCATTCAGAGATATTATAAATACTTATAAAAATCGATTAAGATGAAAATTTATTAAAAATGTTAATTACTTTCATTCTGTAATTCTGAATTGTTTGTTAACAACAGAAAATGATAGGCAGTAAGTAAGTTTCTATGTTATATGCTGGTATATGGTGGTAAGCGAACATCTATAGGAAATTTAGTCAATATAACACCAGAAAAGCAATTAATTAAACCCTCAAAGCAACTAATAATAAACTAAATAGCAATTCAAAACCTACCTAAAAGTGTCTCCCAATGGATTCTGTCAAAGTGTTAGTCAATTTTTAATTAGTGATTTGACGTTTAATACTTCACCGAATAACAGTTGTATTAGTCGTTATCTAAACTTATATTTACTTATAAAATTAATTAGAAAAAAGTGATTAACAAAAAAATACGTTTGTTTGATAAGTATTTAAAATGTGTAAGTAAAAATTATTTAATTTCATATTTGAATTATTTTACTACTCATTTTATTTTGTCAAATTAACGTTATTACCAACGATGTTAAACTCTGATTATTTTTCAATGAAATTTTCATGAATCTCACTAAGTTTAATTCAACTACTCGTAGGAATGTGTAGTTTACTTAACTTTATCAAATTCATTTCAGACTAGATCGGTTAGAAAGATAAGAACAAATTTTATTTATTTATTTTTTAATAATTATATATATTTAACTCAAACTGAGAGGATAGCATGGCAATTTTACTTGCATGCTTGTAAATATATAGTTTATTACGTAATATCGTGATGTGATATTATGTAGTTTTTGTGTGTAAGACTAACGAACGAAACGTATTGTGGGTAATTTTCATTCCCTGATGATGGTGATACATTGATTTGGCGAAATGTGTAGGAAAAACTATTTTTATGACTAATGTATGGTACAACGATAATAAAAATTATGTATATATATATATATATGTGTGTGTGTGTGTGTGTGCACGAGTAGCCAGAAGGTTCTCTAAGGGGCATCCAAAACTTAAAAATGGAAAGGTTAGGGTTATGACGATTCATTTTAAAGGGCATTGAAAAACGTTCGGTGGAAAACACTTGTACGCAACCCTAACCAAAATGGCTACCATTTAATATTTGTTTTAGCGCTAATTTCAAAAACGTGTACGTACGTCTAAGTAAGCATTCAATAGTGAAACATTAAAAAATAAAAACCTTAAAAAATGCTATTATTTCAAACTACAAAAGGTAAAAAAACTTAGCTGCAATTTTGAAATTATTTAAAGTAAAATTTTTAAATCTATTGTCGCTTGTTCGCGGCTCTACCAGGATATTGAGAGACTAACAAATAAAAATGTGTATATAAATAAAATTTATTACTCTAGAGACATAAATAATAAAATAAATAATAATAGTGATAATAATAATATCAACAACAATAATAATAAATATTTAATATCCTATAACATTTTTTTTTTTTATGCCGAATAGCACAAGCTAAACGAGCCTTCAGTAAGAAATATAATTTGTTTACATCAAATATTAATTTAAATGTCAGGAAAAGATTTTTGAAAGTATATGTTTGGAGTGTCGCTTTATATGGAAGTGAAACTTGGACGATCGGAGTATCTGAGAAGAAAAGATTTGAAGCTTTTGAAATGCGGTGCTATAGGAGAATGTTAAAAATCAGACGGGTGGATAAAGCGACAAACGAAGAGGTATTGCGGCAAATAGATGAAGGAAGAAGCATTTGGAAAAATATAGTTAAAAGAAGAGACAGACTTATAGGCCACATACTAAGGCATCCTGGAATAGTCGCTTTAATATTGGAAGGACAGGTAGAATGAAAAAATTGTGTAGGCAGGTCACGTTTGGAATATGTAAGACAAATTGTTAGGGATGTAGGATGTAGAGAGTATACTGAAATGAAACGACTAGCACTAGATGGGGAATCTTGGAGAGCTGCATCAAACCAGTCAAATGACTGAAGACAAAAAAAAAATAACATTTTTTTATAAAGGTTTTTATAAAAAGTTAGATTTAACTTTAAAGGATTCTTCACCTTCGTTTTTGATAGTAAAAAACTGACCTAGTAATTTTAAACGTGGTAATATATGTCCATTCAAACTGATGATCGCCTGAGACGCCCAAAAATCACTTAGACCATAGAAATCATCACAAAAATCCGCAAAGCCTTATTAAATCATCCTTGAATGAAAGTACGCTAACTTGTTCACATTGGACAAATCTCAATAGATTGCGACCACTACGTTATACTCAATTTTTTATGCATGAAAAAGAAGACTTCTCGAAGGTGTTTAGACTTATTTATACGCGATTAGGCTGATTTTCTTCAATATTTTATAATTTTAGATGAAACATGGATTCAGGATTACACACAGAAACCAAATATCAATTCAAATAGTGGATGAAAGTGCGCCAAAGAAAGCAAAAACGGCTCTATGTGAAGGTAAAGACCACGATTTTTTTATTCTCGTGGTATAATGCTCGAAGACCACCTGGAAAAAGGCAGGTCCATCACCGGCGTATATTACGTTTCATTACTAGAACGATTAAAGTGTGCTCTTCTGGTCAAACATTTACATCTGGCAAAAAAGAAAGTGCACTTTTAATCACGATAATTTGACTTCGCACACGTCTCGGGTTGTTGCAAAATTCTATAAAAACGTTCATTTTGAAGAAAGTTCAGGTAACCATTACCTGTGAGTTTACCGTTGAAAATGTGAGGTCCAATAAGAACTCCAATAAGAATTCAATACCAGAAATTAATGTAAAACGGTGTTGTTAATGGTTTCATGAGGATTTTCATATTTCCAAATATGTTTGTTTAGTGTATTCCTCCTCACGTAAATGTTACTTCATCTGTAAGTAATATCAGCGATAGATTGCGTTGTTTTGTAATAATCATTGAAAATAGTCCAGCCGTAGATTCTAAATCACCTTCAAGATATTGAACTAGTTGAGGATGACATGTACAGAGACATTTATTTTGTAATGTCCGCCGTATAATTTTGCGTAGAATCGCTAAATATGTAGATAATTTACGAGTAATAATCGTTAGACTTCGATCTATCATTTGCTCATTTATATTTGTTTCCCGTTCATATTTTTTTTTTTTTTGTCCTCAGTCATTTGACTGGTTTGATGCAGCTCTCCAAGATTCCCTATCTAGTGCTAGTCGTTTCATTTCAGTATACCCTCTACATCCTACATCCGCAACAATTTGTTTTACATACTCCAAACGTGGCCTGCCTACACAATTTTTCCCTTCTACCTGTCCTTCCGATATTAAAGCGACTATTCCAGGATGCCTTAGTATGTGGCCTATAAGTCTGTCTCTTCTTTTAACTATATTTTTCCAAATGCTTCTTTCTTCATCTATTTGCCGCAATACCTCTTCATTTGTCACTTTATCCACCCATCTGATTTTTAACATTCTCCTATAGCACCGCATTTCAAAAGCTTCTAATCTTTTCTTCTCAGATACTCCGATTGTCCAAGTTTCACTTCCATATAAAGCGACACTCCAAACATACACTTTCAAAAATCTTTTCCTGACATTTAAATTCATTTTTGATGTAAACAAATTATATTTCTTACTGAAGGCTCGTTTAGCTTGTGCTATTCGGCATTTTATATCGCTCCTGCTTCGTCCCGTTCATATGTAACATTAAATGTTTCGCTTTCCCTTATGTGCCGGTGATTGCCAGTAAATACTTGCCGGTTAGGAATGTTTCGATCGGGAATTCTCGGACGATATTCTTCAACGGCTCGTGTAGCATTGCCGTTACAAAAACCAAAGATGATATGAATGTCGGCATATTCCTGATTTCTGAACTTATACAGCATTTATCTTTTACTATAAAACAAATCACTTATCGATTATTATTAATCGCTTTTAAACTCGGTTCAAATGAACTACTTAAATGCATATAAATCGCAAATTTATGTTACAAATTAAATAAATTTCTCTACTAAAAATACTTCTCGATACAAGTACTTCTCAATACAAATTCAGCACACTGAAGCAAGATTCTGAATCATAAACACAATAATGTTTGAAAATTTTGTTGTTAAAGCTCTGCTCTCTGAGAGATTAAACACAGACTAATAATTTGGTACAGTATTACAGCGCCTCTATTGGGGAATTAATACACCAATAATTAAGAAATAACATTATAATACTGCAAACAGACAAATACGTACTATCGTAATTTCTCTATTATTGTTTCACCTGAAAGTACAAGTAAATTGGTGTTGTGGGATGTTGATAGATAATTTACACAAATTTTCTCAGAATTAAATTCTGTATCAATTTAAATAATTAGTTTTATTTGCTTATTCACAATTTAACAAAGCTATTTTACGCCAAACCTAATAAAACTTATTTTTCATCTCAGTATTTTTATTTATTACTCCCTGTTTTGTAGAGAATAATGGTAATACAGTTCTGGGATCCATTTTTTTTTTCATTTTTTCAGGCAAAAATCATAAAAAACCAATAAATTTTCCCTTGATTTACTTTCTCATAAATTCAGTAGGACTTCATTTCAAGAGGAGCAAAAATCGGGGCGAAAATTTCCACTAGCTGTAACTCACTAACGAAGCGTTTTAGGATCCACGTTTCTATGAACCTTTTCATTATTTTAGTGAGAGAAGTACGCCTATGAACCTTAGCAGAATCCTTCTGGGATACCCTTTATATATAAATATATATTTATTTCGATGAAAAAGGCAGTGGGAAACGTACTTTACACCTCAGTTTTGTTTTAAAAGCCTGGGAAAGGATGATTATTATTCTGAATAATGGCTAAATCGATTTCAGCTGCAAAATTTATACCTTAAATCAATTTGCTTAAAAGAAACAGAATGGAATTGCTATTATACCGTAAGATATTTGCCTAATTTTTTTTTATTTTAAAAATAAGATGGTAATGGAGTGTTATACGTTATTGTTTTTTTTTTGTACTGCATACCTTAAATTTTTGTAAAAATAATGGTATTAATATTAATTATACAGTCATAAATTAAAATTTAAAAAAGGAATGAACTGAAGTGGAATTCAGCGTTTTTAACATAATTTTTAATTGATTATGAATAATTTAAATGTCAGGAAAAGATTTTTGAAAGTGTATGTTTGGAGTGTCGCTTTATATGGAAGTGAAACTTGGACAGTCGGAGTATCTGAGAAGAAAAGATTAGAAGCTTTTGAAATGTGGTGCTATAGGAGAATGTTAAAAATCAGACGGGTGGATAAAGTGACAAATGAAGAGGTATTGCGGCAAATAGATGAAGAAAGTAGCATTTGGAAAAATATAGTTAAAAGAAGAAACAGACTTATAGGCCACATACTAAGGCATCCTGGAATAGTCGCTTTAATATTGGAAGGACAGGTAGAAGGGAAAAATTGTGTAGGCAGGCCACGTTTGGAGTATGTAAAACAAATTGTTGGGGATGTAGGATGTAGAGGGTTTACTGAAATGAAACGACTAGCACTAGATAGGGAATCTTGGAGAGCTCCATTAAACCAGTCAAATGACTGAAGACAAAAAAAAAATGAATAAGGTATAATTATGCATACTGTTTTACATTAAAAGGCAAGAGGGTTAATTTATTTTTTCCTAGTAATTACAGACTCTAGGAGTATACTTGAGAGCTTGAGCTGCAAACTCTCAGGTCCATCGTCCAGATTATTCATGATATCCTTTCAAGGATAAATAAGACTGTGGTACTGATATGGGTCCCTGGCCATTCTGGCATTCTCGGGAACGAACGAGTCGATGAGGATGCCAAGAGAGCTGAAATAAATGGCATCGGAGTACACTCTACATGTGAGAGAGACTTTATGAGATCAGTCCGTGTAAAATTGCGGTCTCAGTGGAATAGATTCTGGCTGCTGATTCCTCCCACGGCATTACATATCCGGGAGAATGTGCTCGAGAAACCTCTTTCCCCGAGCAACAGAAGAGAAGTCATCTTAACTCGGCTAAGGATTGGACACACCTGGCTAACTCACACTCATCTACTTGGCTCTCCTCAGAAGATCTGTGAGACTTGCAAGGTCAAATGGTTCGTGTACCACCTGCTCTTTGATTGCCCAATCTTTGGAACCATCGGACAAAACTTACACCTGGGTTCGGATATGAAATTTCTATTTTACCAGAACGAAGGTACAAAACGTCTGTCGCGGTTCTTCTCCTAGAGTGGAAAGAAGAATACGATTTAGTGATTTTTGTCTGATATACGTATTTTATTTTGTATTTATTGTTATCACTTGTCTTTGTTTATTATTTATTTTTATTGTCTCTTTATTGTTTATCTTTTTCTTTATGATTTTTGTTGTTTTATATAATACTACATGATAGTGTTGCTGTAGTCGCTAATGACTAAAATTGTTGATGCAACTGTGAATAAATGCATTAAAAAAAAAGAATGAACTGAAGTGGAATTCAGAATTTTTAACATAATTTTTAATTGTTTATGAATAAGGTATAATTATGCATACTGTTTTATATTAAAAGGTAAGAGGGTTAATTTATTTTTTAGCTTTTATAGGAAAGTTTAATCTATTTCTAAAGGATGCAAATTATTCTATGAATAAGTAATTTACATGTACTCCTTTATTCTTTATATATTCCTACATCAGGTACTGTTTAGAAAGTCCAAGCAATAACGAAATGCTAACCAACGTTGTGATAAATAATTATTTCATACTAGCTCTTATAACAGAATTTATATAAATAGATAATACATATGCATAGCGGTGTATTACTGAATAAGGAATTTTCATTAAAAACATTCTATTTATCAAAAGATTTTTCAGTTTTACGGATATTTCAGTACTTAATCTTTAGTTTAATTGCTTTTTTGGCCTCTATTTAATGTTTAAAATATTTTAATTAAATATAATAAAAATTATTTCAAAACAAAGTAATTAAGAGTGTTATTAAATTAAACTACAAGTAGTCATTATGAAAGTAAATTTTTGTTTTTGTACAGCTTAAACTTCTTGATGGGAAAATTAAGTTTTATATTACTATTAAAACTTACTTTTTTCGTTCCAGCGAGCTATGTAACACGAAAAAAGTAAGTTTTTTGTTTTATATTCTTTTTATTTTTCTCCAGTGTTCTTTCACGTATTTTTTCTGTCTATTTATTCCCCTTAGATGTTCTTTGGGATTTTTATTCCGGGAAACATTTAAATCTCTTTCTGAGTTTTTTCTTCTTCTTTTAAATATTATATCTTGTTTAATTCTTATTTTTCTAGATCAGTTGTCTTCAACCTTAATGAAATAAAGGGCCATATGCCTGAATTTGACGGAGATTACGGGCCACGCAACAAATTATTTATGCAAATATTGGCCATATATGGTCATATACCACTATAGGAGAGTAAACGTGTTTTTTTATAAGTATGCTTATAAAAGTTTATAGCTTTCAGGTTTGCCACACTGGAACATTTAATTATTATGTTTTACGTTTGGTTTTATTGAATTTTTCAAGGAAACCGATTGAAAAGCAATGATCAAATATTACCTTTTAAATTTATTTCAGTATTCATACAAATTATATAATTAAAATTTTTAAGCTAAACAACGTGTTTAATTAACTTTTAAAAGTTAAATAAAGTTCATACAATTACCGGTGGAAGTTTTCATGAGTTCAGTGAGACAGTTGACACTGTTTTTTTCTTCACTATTTTCTCAATATCAGCTTTGATGTTGAAAGAAGAAATTCTAAGGGTGTTCTTTAAATGTCTCTCACTGCTGATTTTGCTTACTTCATTTTAGAAAAAAAAAATTGTTCACAGGTGTATATGATGCTAAGAAGTGAAGCTAAGTAAATCGAAAGCATTTTTTCGATTTCCTGAGAATTATATTCTTTCGATTTAATTATAATTATATTATTATTATTATATTATTATTAATTATATTATATTATATTATTATATTATTATTAATTATATTAATTATTATTATATTATTATAATTATATTATTTAATTATAATTATATTCTTTCGATTTACTGAGAATTTGTCTTCATCGACATATTATGAATAAAAATCCATCAGTCCAGTATTTCTAAACTTCTCTTGTAAATTCGTATTGCGTTCCAATTCGATTAGTTCCATTTGCATATTGGCGGGAGCTTTCTCAACTTCAACACTAAACGGTGTAAAAAACAGGAACAAATCATCATTTGGTTTGAAATCTTGGAACCTATTACTAAAGTCAGACTTCAAAGAATAAATGGTATCTACATTTCTCTTTGTTGGCATATTCATAGAGAGTCATTGTAGAGAAGTGTGAAAAGTATTTTTTTTAACTGCAACTTATCCTGACTGGATGACTGACTCATCAAAGCCCAACAAAAACTACTGATGATAAATTGATCAATGAAATTTACTATTTTTTTTTAACTTCTCGGGGAGAAATGAAGATATCGACTTGATTTTTTGTGTATGTATCTTCATGTAAACATCTAAAAACCAATATTTAGATTTTTTGAAATTCCGGTTAAAATGGATTTTAATGGAAAATTACCTCTTATCTTATAATTTAAAAATAACTTTACCTCCAAATTCTTCCCTTTCCAAAAGTTGGATAAAAGCTATCCTTTATTTATTGCGTATTTATAAATGAATTTTTTTTCGTCTTCCTAGACATAGTAGTAGTGCAAACGACCGAAAAAACAAATATTTTGGGGGTGGGGGAAAAATATAGATTTTTTGATTTTGGGAAAACCCGTTGCGACAAGTAGGTTGATGAAGTGGAGTCTTTAAATACTGCATCGGAAGAGTGAGTAGAAGGTGAGAGGAAGATTGATGAAGTTAATAGATTAGGTGAAGATTAAAACCTACAGGAGAACGAAAGAGCTGATTTGGAAGTCGAGAGTTCCAGCGTTGAAGTTCTACTAAAGTCAGTTATTTTTATACGGATTTGAGTAGTAGATCGTGTATACAGGTGTTCTTTGGCGGTTGGGTTTCAATTAACCACACATCTCAGGAGTGGTCGAACTGAGACTGTACAAGACTACACTTCATTTACACTCATATATATCATCCTCATTTATCCTCTGAAGTAATCCCTGAACGGTAATGCCCGGAGGCTAAACAGAAAAAAAAGTAAAGGAGAACGAAGGAGTCGACTTGGAACAGAAGTGGATGGAGCAGCGGTGGCGTAAGGGACCTGGCATCAGGCAGAACATCAGATTACAATAAATGTTTTACAAGATAAATAATTTTCATTGTAAAATTTTCAGCTTAAATATATTTTTATTGTATTGTTGGCATTAGAATATTGGCATTAGGATGCCAGTTGGGAAAATTAATATATCAAATTTGATTTTATTCCTGCTGTTTTACTAAAATATGATTTATTTAATAATATTAGTCTCTATTCTTTGTACAGCCTCCCTAATGTATTACTTCAGAGGATGAATGAGAATGATATGTAAGAATGTAAATGAAGTTATCCTTGTACAGTCTCCGTTCCTAAGATTTGTGATTAATTGAAATTCAACCGCTAAAGAACTCCGGTATCCACGATTTATTATTCAGAACCGTATAAAAGTAACTGACTTTACTAGGATTTGAACTTTAGAACTCTCGACTTCGAAATCTGCTGATTTATGTTGAAGAGTTTACCACTAAACCAGGTAGTCTAATAATATTAGACAGTACAAGATTTGAATTAGTTATTTTAATGTTCTCTTTAAATTGGGATTGTCTAATTTGTACTCAAAATGAAATATTTTTGTGATAGCATCTTTATTTAACCCATTTCCCTTCCGAGGTATCATATTTTTAGCTGAAATTTAAGCTATTTCTTAGAAAGTTCTTTTTTATCTTTAGTGTTAAGATGTACTACACGGTAAGAAATTGACGATGTAATAATTTACAACTCTTGTAAGTTTTGTTTTACGTGAAATACTTTCACCGGTCATTATCATAATGCAACACAAGATGGTATTTATGATTTATAGTTCTAATATTTTCTACCGTACAAGCAATTTGTCCTTTTCTACCTCATTTTCTTAACTGTACCGCATTTTTTGTTTCGTAGAATTTTTTAATTCATTTGTTTTTGCTCAGAAAACTTTCACAATCTTCTTTTTATTATTAATTTTACTCCCTCTTTTTTCTTTCTTTATAATTCCACAAAACAGATTAATCTTTTTGTTCTTTCATCTATATTTTTCATTTGTTTTTATTTTCCCTATTTAATAAAAATTATTACGGGAACACACAGATTAAAGTCGTCGACACTTTTTTGTTTCTATGCGCATGTGTGTCAGCACAAACATTACTATTACTACTGTTATACTAAAAACGTTTTCTTTTTATTTTTATCAAAAAGTATTAATCTTATGATTTTATCTTTATTAAATAAATAAATCTATTAGTTAACACTATAATTCTAAAAATTGTAAATTTGTATAGGTTTAATAGAATTTTATATCTTCTACTTTAAAATTTCTAGGAATTAAAAGACAGCAATAGAAAAGTTTCTATTGCAGTAATTTACAATAATACTAGTTTAGATTATATATATATATATATATATATATATATTAAAGATTTTCTTTTAACATTTTTTTGTGAAATAGTAAAAAAGTACATGTTAAGGAAGAAAAGCTGATATAACGATAATGTAGATTAATTTTCAGAAATTAAAATAGGTTAATTTATACTTTTGCTTATATTTTTGTAATAAGTAATATTTGCTAAAAAGAATATTCAATTTTTCTTAAAAAATAATAATATTCACCTGTATAAAATCTTAGAACAGATCTGTTTTCGTGTAATTCAGTGCAATACTTCAACATACGAAGAATAGTTATGTATGCTTCCATTATGTTTTTAATAAATTGATGACAAATTTTTAAGATTTTCACAAAAATGTACGTTAAATAAAATTAAAAAAATTTGTTATACACAAATAATAATACTTTGTTAATGAAATTTTAAATTAAAAAAAAAAAAACTTTAATTTTATATATCTCCGTTCATCGTATAATATACATACATATATATATATATATATATATATATATATATATTCACCGTTTATAAATGTAGGTCAGATAATTTTGATTGGCTTCTGAATGTGTAATTATTTGGTAGTTATGTTTTATATTAAGCATTATTTACCTTAATACTCTTTCATACGTATATAATTTAAATAAATTATATTGATTTTAATTTATATATATATATATTTATATTATTTTATAACTATTTGTGTATTTGATTTTTATATAAAAATAATCGTATATATGTAATAACTGAATTCGGACACAAAACTGCAAAAGATAAATATTAAATTAAAAAAGCAATTAAGGTTAGGTTGTTGATTTAATTAAATTAAATTTTCTAATTTTCATATTCATAAAAATGGGTGGGTGTGTGTGCGAGCGGCGTATGGCTCAAGTACACGCACTCTCGTACACACACAGTAACACAGTTTATTTTTAACGAGTGTATATTTAAATGAAGACTTCTATTTTAAGTACATTTTTTTTTCAATTCCTTATATTGGAAGACTAGTTATTTAAAACTCCCACGTGATAAATTTCAAGTATCAAGTAAAAAAAAGTAAGAAATTGAATTGTTCTCTAATTAATTAATGTTCGTATTGATTTTGAAATATAAAAAATTATTTACTTGAGTTGCTTTACGAAATTTACGCCCACTCACTGGATGTAATTGTTGATTCTCTTTCAAGTAAATAATTCGTATATATGACTGCGAAAGAAAAAAAAATTCTATACAAATTAAGATAAAAAAAATTAATGGCTTTACGTGTTATTCGAGTTATATAATATTTAATTAAATTGTTGTCAAGAGTTGTATTTAGGTATTTTTATAAATCATTTCCGTTAAATTAACAAAGAATAAATAAAAGTCTAAAATGAAATTGTACAGTATTTATTTCTGATAAAATTAATTTTAATTAACAATAATGGTATTATTATTATTATTATTATTATTATTATTATTATTATTATTATTATTATTATTATTATTATAATAATAATAAATAGACCTGGATAATTTCAGGCCTATTTCTATCATCGGTACTTTTTCCAAAGTCTTCGAGAGGATTCTGTTTAGACATGTTTATGACCATGTTCTCCCGATGTTGTCGTCATTTCAGCATGGTTTTATTAAAGGTCGTTCACCAGCTTCTAATTTGGCCGCCTGTTTTGCAGGATCCAGTTAATGCAATTGAGCATAGGGGTCAAGTAGATGTGATATATTTTGATTTTACCAAAGCTTTTGACAAGATACCCCATCATTTGTTGTTAACAAAGACCAAGCGCTTCGGCTTCAGCGATCGTTTTAATGATTGGGTGTCCTCTTATCTTCGTGACAGGCGTTTTTCGGTTCGTTTTGGTGGATAGATGTCTGAGGAATCCTTCTTGGCTAAGTCTGGAGTGCCGCAAGGCTCTGTTTTGGGTCCCCTTCTTTTTATTATTTTTATAAATGATATCGGGCATCTTTTGACGTGCAATTTTCAGATGTTTGCGGATGACGTCAAAATATATTGTCCGATCGGAAATAGTATGGATCACCTGTTGCTACAATTGAATATTAACAAGGTTGTTGAGTGGGCTGACCGCAATTGTATGCCCTTGAATTTTCGGAAGACCAAACATTTGACTTTGTCTCGTAAGACGTCGAGCTCTGTTTTCAGCTATAGGATTGGTACGCACGTTATTGTCGCTGAGACATTGGTTGAGGACCTCGGGGTTTTATTTGACGCGAAGTTGTATTTTCACGAATATGTTGCTCGGATTGTCAGTAAAGCACGCCGGGACCTTGGTCTTGTCCTTTGGATTTGTGGACGGTTTAACAATATTTCCACTTGTAACCTGCTGTACAAGTCTTTGGTGAGGAGTCGCTTGGAGTACTCGACCGTGGTGTGGAATAGTACACGACGTTTTGCCTCTGATCTGGTTGAGGGTGTTCAGAATAGGTTCTTGAACTGGATGCGTTTTAAGTTTGGAGATTTTTTTGTTGGTGCTAATAGAGAGGATATGTTGAGGCGATTAGGCCTTTCCAGGTTATCTGATAGAAGAACGTACTTTGACTTTGTTTTCTTTTATAAAGCTCTGCACAACAGACTTCCGACGCGTTATCATGTTGTCTTGCGGAACCAGGCCAGGTCAGTGAGGTCTTTTAGGCAATTTGTGACGCCGGTTGGTTCCACCGTGTCTCCGATTGAGCGGTGTACCGGTGTTGCAGTGAAGTTCCAGGATAAGCTAAGCTTTTGGGAAGATGAGGCAACCTTCGTTAAAAATTTGAGAGGGTTACGTGGCGATGGATCATTGTCCTTGGTGTGATGCTCACTTTCATGATTTTAAAATTATTGTTGTTTTTTTAAGGATTATTGCTTATAACTTGTTTTATTTGGAATATATTAGTAATGTTGTCGTTTTGTTTTTGTATGTTTTCATCTATGTGTTTTTATTATCACTCCGTAGCTACCGTTTTTAAAGTTCTAATTATTTTTTTGTATTTGACTGCATAATTGTTATTATTATTATTATTGTGTTTTGAATATTGTATTTTTAATTTATATGTGGGTGTTCTTTTGTGACTTTATGTGATATTGTGTGGCATACAAAGGTTTTGTAACTGTTCTGTTGCACAATTATAAAAAAAAAATTATTATTCCACACTTTCATAGCCTTTAGCCGGTGACATCCCCTAAACTCGGATTAATTTATACCAAGGCTTGCTATTGTTGACTTCTGGACAACACATGTCCAGGGACAACAAGGCATAAGTGCCTTCTTGACAACATGGCAGGTAATCACGTTTCTTTGCATTAGCGCTTGGGTCTTCCACTGGATCTTCAGTTTTACAAGACTTTTAGGTAAAATAGATGGTATTATTCCCTCAGCAGATATAATTATCGGGATTATATAAACTCCTTTTCCACATTTCTTTAATTTCAAAAGTAAGATCTGTATATTTCTGCAGCTTCTCATTGTGTTTAGTTTTGATGTTGTTACTTGGTGGGATGGCTACGTCTATTAGATAAATTACTTTTTCCATTTTATCAACAACTACTACTACATCTGACTTATTACAATTGATGGGTTTTGTTGTTACAATTCCTTTGTTCCAGAGAATTTTTGCATTGTTGTTCTCCAAAAAGGAGGCTGGCTCTTAAGTATTGTACGGCTTATTTTGAAACCTTAACTTGTATCTGTTGTAGAATTCTATGTGTACGATTTTCGCCACGTTTTTGTGCCTCCTGGTGTAATCCGTCGAAACTAGAATCGGACAGTCAGTGATTATTTGTTCTATTGTTTTATTGTGTTGCATACATAGCGTACATTTGTTATTGATATTTTCTTTAAGGATAAATCGCTTAAAATTTCTTGTTGCTACTATTTGATTAAGTAGTATTTGATTAAGTATAACACTTTATAATATAAACTGTTATAGTTATGATACCAAAGAAAGCAGGGGCAGATAAATGTGAAGAATATAGAACAATTAGCTTAACTAGTCATGCATCAAAAATCTTAACTAGAATTTTATACAGAAGAATTGAGGGGAGAGTGGAGGAAGTGCTAGGAGAAGACCAATTTGGTTTCAGGAAAAGTATAGGGACAAGGGAAGCAATTTTAGGCCTCAGATTAATAGTAGAAGGAAGATTAAAGAAAAACAAACCGACATACTTGGCGTTTATAGACCTAGAAAAGGAATTCGATAACGTAGACTGGAATAAAATGTTCAGCATCTTAAAAAAATTAGGGTTCAAATACAGAGATAGAAGAACAATTGCTAACATGTACAGCAACCAAACAGCAACAGTAATAATTGAAGAACATAAGAAAGAAGCCCTAATAAGAAAGGGAGTCCGACAAGGATGTTCCCTATCTCCGTTACTTTTTAATCTTTACATGGAACTAGCAATTAATGATGTTAAAGAACAATTTAGATTCGGAGTAACAGTACAAGGTGTAAAGATAAAGATGCTACGATTTGCTGATGATATAGTAATTCTAGCCGAGAGTAAACAGGATTTAGAAGAAACAATGAACGGAATAGATGAAGTCCTACCCAAGAACTATCGCGTGAAAATAAACAAGAACAAAACAAAAGTAATGAAATGTAGTAGAAATAACAAAGATGGACCGCTGAATGTGAAAATAGGAGGAGAAAAGATTATGGAGGTAGAAGAATTTTGTTATTTGGGAAGTAAAATTACTAAAGATGGACGAAGCAGGAGCGATATAAAATGCCGATTAGCACAAGCGAAACGCGCCTTCAGTAAGAAATATAATATGTTTTTATCAAAAATTAATTTAAATCTCAGGAAAAGATTTTTGAAAGTGTATGTTTGGAGTGTCGCTTTATATGGAAGTGAAACTTGGACAATCGGAGTATCTGAGAAGAAAAGATTAGAAGCTTTTGAAATGCGGTGCTATAGGAGAATGTTAAAAATCAGACGGGTGGATAAAGTGACAAATGAAGAGGTATTGCGACAAATAGATGAAGAAAGAAGCATTTGGAAAAATATAGTTAAAAGAAGAGACAGACTTATAGGCCACATACTAAGGCATCCTGGAATAGTCGCTTTTATATTGGAAGGACAGGTAGAAGGGAAAAATTGTGTAGGCAGGCCACGTTTGAAGTATGTAAAACAAATTGTTGGGGATGTAGGATGTAGAGGGTATACTGAAATGAAACGACTAGCACTAGATAGGGAATCTTGGAGAGCTGCATCAAACCAGTCAAATGACTGAAGACAAAAAAAACAAAAAACTATTTGATTCTGTATGCTACATATAAACCCCTCCGTCGCGGAATGTAATTTTCCTTGCACAAGCCATTATTTGAAGCTGCTTTGTTGACCCCTTCCTGGCCGTAGCATAGATTTTTAATATCGAGTACTCCTCTTCCACCTTCCTTTCTTGGGAGCGTAAATCTTTCTTTTGACGAGTGGATGTGGTGGGACTTTTCTTGGTAGAATAATTTTCTAGTGAGTCTGTTCAACTCGTATGTGTTTCACTGTACTTTATTATACTTAATATATACGTGAGTACTGATACTGCACATGTGTTCACCGCCTTCACTTTATTTCCCCCATTAAGTTCCGATTTTAAAATTAATTTTAACCTTTTTTCATACCTTTTCTTAAGTTTTTCTTTAATGGCTTTGTGTTCTAATTTTATTGTTTGATCGTATCCTTGGTATTTGCACATGTCGTCTTCTTTCATTGTTTCTATGCTACCTTGGGTTTGCAGGTCGTAATTTTGCGCCTGGTGGAACTTTTCCTTCACAATGGCGTTTATCTTACATTTACTTATTCCTAGCTCCATTTTAATGTCTTCGCTGAACATTTCATTTTTTTTTCATAGTTATCGGGCATCGACTACTCTTGTCAATTCTTAAAATAAAAACTACGAATAAAAGATAACACGTAAAAAAAAGTATAAAATAACAAAAATTATACACCCTTATAATCACTTTAATATATACGACTTACCGATACGTGGTTTGAATATACTAAGTCGTTGAGAAAATCATCACAGCCGGATTGGATGTAAAAGGTCCTATTCAGTACAAAACAAGAAATAAAACAAAAGAAAAGGAATATCTAAATATTCTCTCAGGGCATAGAAGATATTTCAATGACATGCCTCCTAAAATTAAATTAAATTTAAATACAGTAGAAGAGACCGGCTGCATAAAGAAAAAATAGCTAGTCTCTAATAGCACATTCTTTGTTTCTCAAAATGTTCTTTATTCCTTCTTCTATTTTAAATTGACGACGCAGATCCCCATGTACGATGCAATCTTCCAATAATTGTTTGACTCTCAACGGTTCTGACACTCCTCACAAACCGGTTGATTGCTGCCAGTCAATATATAACTCGACGTTAGGTTCGTATGTCCCATTCGCAACCTTGTTATAACAACTTGCTCTCTCCTCTTGATCGTAGATGGGGTTGTCCACTTTTTTTTTTTTTAACTTATTAAACACCCCAAGGCAACCAGCCTCCGCCCGTTAGGACATAGCATGGTCATCTTGCAGTGTCGTGGCAGCAGTCTTTGCCCCCCCTATCTGCATCCTACCGAAGGATCTCCCGCCGGGGTCCCCAAAGCCTCTTCAGAGCGAGCCAACCACCTCTGTCGGGCAGCCAACCCACTCCTCCGCTATGGGGCTACCCTCCCCGTCCCTATCCTACTTGCAGCCGGCACGCCTTCCGCGCACCGCTGCCTCCTCGCGTTCCCCTCATACCTGAGGATCCTTAATGCCATCCTCGGCGAGCCCCAACCCCAGCATCTGGAGCCAGAACACCCTAGGCAATAAGGCTACCTCCCTGGGCCCTAATCGTCGCCACGATTCAACCCCAGCCTCCAGATTTTTTGAGGCTTCATCTAGTGACTGCACGTCACCCATCCAGTGTGCTCCCCAAGCACTATTCTATACACAGTATTACAATATATATCACAATTACATTCGCAGCATACTCCGCACGCCGCCCTGTGATCCACAAGGGCGCGCGTGGGAAGTAAAACCCATATACCCCAATCACACAATCACCATCAACTAATTCCCAAAAAACAACAGCAATAATAACAACAATAAAACAAATTACGAAATACAATAATACAACAATACGACACCGACTCAGTCATCCACCAGAAGCCACACCTCATAGGCGTGCACGCAACCGAGGGGGTTCCTCTTTAGCCTTCGAGTCCAAAATGGTGTGAGCCAGGTCTGCCGACTCCTGCCATCCCTGCGAGGACCTGACCATCCGCCTGACCACATCGTAGGGTGAGAACGCCGCTACCCTTCTCCTCTCGACGTCCCACCGGACACAGTCGAACCAGGTGTGTTCGACCGTGTCTACTTCGTCGCAGTACCTGCACGTCGCTGATCTCCTGCGTTTAAACCTGTGCAGGTAACTGCCGAAATCGCCGTGGTCCGTGAGCAGCTGGGTGAGGAAATAGTCCACCTCTCCATGTCGTCGCCCCACCCAAGCTCTCACGTCCGGGATCAGGCGCCTGGTCCACTGGCCCGCCTGACTCACTGCCCATCTCTCCTGCCACCGATCCAGGATCCGTGCCCTCGCCTCTTCCTTTGAGACCCCACCAAACCTCATACACCTTTCCTCAACCAGTAAGTCGATCGGTGGGGATCCCGCGACGACACAGATCACATCGTAGGAGACCGTTCGATGCGCACATGGAGCAGCCTCCTGTGGATCGACTCCAGCTTCCGACAATACTTCTCCACTTGCAAGGAGAGTCTTTCACGGCGTTAAGTTTCGTTGTTAACTCTTTCCAAACTCTGTGCCATTCACGTCTGACACAAACAGACATGTGATAAATAATATCGGCAGGTCTGACGGGAATTTCCTGGGACTCAGGCTCGTCAGCAGCCGTTCGAGATGCTTCATCCGCAGCCTCGTTTCCAGCAATACCGGAGTGTCCCGGGATCCATATCAGTGTGTTCTGTTGCCCCTTCTTGTTTAGAATCCGGAGCAGTGCAAGTATATTATTATTATTAATAATAGAATAATTCCTTAATTTAAAATATAACAGCAAAAATTGAAGAACATGTTACAGTAATTGCATATTAATCATTATAACCTTATTTATCTTATAAAAATTTTAATTTTTAAAATGATATTTTGATTTTTAATAAAAAATTTAAAATAAAGTATTTTATTTTTCAATTTTTTTTTTAATTTTATTAAATTTTAATAAAATTTAATAGGGTAGTGTAACAGAAATTAATATAAAAATTTATTTTCTCTAACAAAATATATGATAAAAATACTGCACATGTTTTATGATGTGAAAATAACGGATCGTAAAAATTTTGCTAGTAAGCAAAACTGAAGAATCACTGGTGTGTAGAGAAGTGCCAATATTGGTGTTTTGTTTTGTTATCTTTTTTTTTTGCTCTTTATTTTGTTCGAATCTCACACTTTAGATTAGCATATAAACGAGTCAACCCGTTCTAAAAAACACAGCCCTTATTTATTCTAAAATACAAACACGCAGTCAAATAGATGCTGAACGTTTAAACGTATGAGGCCATCGGTTACCCAAACTTAAGTCATCCCTTCAATACCATTTGGTTCAAGTCTTTCTCTTTTACAAAAAGAAGTATTTTTATTTATTTTTTAATAGTATTTATTTAGATAGAACATGAAGGAAAATTTTAAGATGTTTCCTAAACATTTTCAATTTGATTGTTTATAGAATATAATAAATTTTGTTAAATTGAAATGAAGGCAGTAAAAAATCATTCTTTCATTATTATCAACGATATTTACGAATATTTTGTAATAGATTTTTAGAAATTGTTGTCTTCCTTTAATATTTATCTATTGTTATTTTTATTTATTATCTACTATTTTATTATCGTTTACTTTAATTGAAAAAAAAACGTAAAGATGTTTATTAAAATGTGGTGTACGGAGTAATCTACGAAGTATGTAAAAATTTTTGGGACATTTTCTACTGGTAAAAATTAAAAAAAACGTTCATATAAAAATATGTTCAGAAACGCATCGTTAGCGAATCGGCTGGCAAAAGATTTCACCCTTATTTTTTCGTCGGTAAAATTAAGTCAGAATGTAATTCTTGGGACCGAGAAAGTAAAGAAAGTAAGAAGTAAATTAAATGGTTTTATACGAAATATGACCTGAAATGTTGAAAAAAAAAATAGATCCTATTTATATTTATATAAAATTTTTTTGAGAAATTTGGAGTAAAAGACTGAATATTGGGGCCGAAATAGAACGCAGTATTTTATTTTTGGTGTAATTAACTTTGTTTTACGGGTAATAAACTCATGAAGGATTTTAAGATTTTGACCGGCATATCCAGGAAAGTTATTCAATTCATTGCCGGGTGATTTTTAAACGGTGAAGAATTTTTAAATTAGAAGAATAACAGAAATATGGTTAGTTAAATTTTATATTTAAAAAAATTTTAATGGATAATAAATTATATTGAGTAGATTTGGAGGTAAAGAATTGAAAATTTTGTTGCTAAATAATCATTTACTTTGAGCACCAGTGATGATTTTATTAGTTTTATTTATGATTTTATTTCCAATTCCTTGTTTTACAATTATCAGCTAAAATAACTATATAATCTTGTTTTTACTTTTATTTAGTAAAGAGAACAGTTTTGTGTATACCCATTGACATCAGATTTGCCAAACTGATAAAATAGAGATCGTCAAGGATTATAAGATTTTAGACTTTTTTTTGTAGTTTAACCATGCCGTGATTTTTAACCACGACAAAAAGGTTTCAAAGCTATGTAATATTTTTTAACGTAAATTGATTAATTATACATGAAATGAAAGAGCAATTTAAACAGTTTTAGGTATGTGCAAGCTCCAAAATATTGCATGCTAGTATCGCGAATAAAATGATGCACCCTGACGATTATGATTTTATGGTGTCAAATTCAGTGACGAATGAACATTTCACGTTAATGGAAAAGTAAACATTCATAATCTGCGTATCTGGGGATCAGAATATCCTCACGAAATATTTCAATGTCTTTACATTGAAATATTAAAAAAAAAAAATAATCACTCAAAAAAAAAAAAAACAAGATCATACTCAAACAAAAATCCTGACATTGTCATAATTTTACATAAAAAAAAAAAAAAATGGTTCAAAATATATAAAAATAAACTTAAACAATAAATAATCTTAATATTGAAAATAACAGTAGTATAATAATAAATTTGTTTTTAAAGAACCAAATAAAATAATTAAATAAAACATATGTAACTATCTTATTAAACTAAACCTTAAGATAAAAATTAAACCATGAGGTTTTTTTTTTTTTTTTTTTTTTTAATAATTATATATTTTTAAATACACTTATTATAATATAATTATATCCCTCAGGTTTTTTAAACTTTAAAATTTATTTGAATGAATAAAATTATTTTTAATAAAATCCTATTTAATTTAATTAAAAGTTAATTTTAATTAAATCCTTATGAAATAGGTATTTAATTAAAATTTTAATTTTAATTAAATATCTTATTGATGCATTTAATTAAATAATTTATTTTAGATGATTATCTTTACAAAAACTATTTTACATTAAATTAAAATCTACATTATATTAAAATCTTTATTTAAATATAAGAGGTTATCTATTATATAATAAATTTTTTAATTTATATAACACTTATGAATTAAAATATTATATTTAATAAGATTAAATATTAAAGGGAGAAATAGATATATTTAAATAAATATATTACTATATATAATATATATATTATAATATAACTATCTTTTTTCTTTTTTGTAATATAATAATTAATCAATTGAATGATATTATATAAATATCTTATTATAACGAAAAATCTTTTGTTGAAAAATTAAACTCAAAAATTAAAAATTGCAAAAAATTGCAAAAAAATTGCAAAAAATTGCAAAAAAACCAAATAAGTAAATAATGTACCGTATAAAAAAAATGATATATAAAAAAAAAAGGAAAAAGTTCTGGGGAGTTTCTTTAAACTTCCCAGAACTGAATGTTTTTTATGCCATATCCTGAAGGTAAAGTATACGAGCCGTTCTTTTTTGCGGAACCATGAGGGTCTGGAATGAATTATTTTGTTATGCTAAAACTTTCCCTCTTTCCTATACTGCTATACGAACCACAGAACTTTATTTGGCAACAATGTGCGCTTCCTTACTGGTATAATACTGTACGTGATCAGTTGAATAATAAAATTCACTCCAAACGCTGGATTGGTCACCGGTGACCAAATGACAGGGGGCTTGTTTGCCGTGACCTCCACGTTTTCCCGATCTTATCCCATGCAATTTTTTTCTTTCGGGGTTTATAAAGTATCAAGTGTATGTGCCACCGTTATCGGCCGACAATCCCGACTTGAGACACAGGATTGAAGCAGCTGTCGCATCAATTACTCCAGATTTGCTAATTAAAGTATAGGATGAACGCTTCTATCGGCGTAAATGTGTGCCGTATTACGAATATTGCTCACATTCAACACTTACAAATAAAACTTTTTGAGTTGTTTTTTTCATTTCATGTATAATTTATCAACGTAAGTAAAACTTATTATTTATTACATAATTTTAAAACCCCGATATTCACTTTGATGCCCGGTATTTTGATTCCAACCAATAACGATAAGTTGAAATATTTGCTGTGTAACATTAAGTAGCTGGTTTTAGAAAATAGGAAGAGTTTTTAACTGTTAATATAAAAAATTTGATCTTTTATAACTAATTTAAAATGCAAATAATGTTAAATTCGATAGGAAACAATTCAGAATAGTAAATTTATATTTTCCAGTTAACAACGTTTTATATATTCTAACCTCCATTTTGCTAAGAAAAAAAGTGGTACAAAAATAATTACTAATATTATTTGATCTTTTCTTTTAGATAAAATAATGTGTACATTTATCTTGTAAAAACTTATTGTGAAGACACGTGCCTTCTTTTCCGTGTTTGCGCGCTCGAGTAAAATAACTAATTCAACATAATATGTGTTAACTCCCCCTATATTTTTCATTGTAAACCGATCACTTTCAAATAGATAGGGTTACAGTTTTTTTCTCCGAGTAACTTATTTTCAGGTTTTTCTACCGAATTTCCTATCTTCCTACTTTATTATTATTTTTTCTTTCACTATTCTCTGTCCATTATCTTTCACCATTCATCAAGAAAGCTATTATCAAACCAGTTATCTTACTTTTCTATCGTACCTTTTCAATTATTTTACTCCAGCTCTTGTGATTCTTTTTTTTCGCACTATATTTTCTATTCTTCTATCTAACTCTATAACTTCTCTAGGTATTGTTTGAGTTCATTTTATTGGCTGTATATATATAAAGCCAAATTCTTTTATTATTCAAAAAATTAATACCTCATTTTATCTTTTAAATTATTCTAATACTAAATTTTACATGTTCATAAAAGAAATGGTGCGAAATTGAAAGTACCTCAATTTTTTCAGTTTTTTTCTTTATTTCAGGAATTTTTTTTATCGACGTATGGTTCACTAATAAGAATGAAATAAAGATTTTTAAATCTAAATCTAATGTACTGGTCTTTTCTTCTATTGATTTTCCATGTAATTATTGGAAATAAAAAATTCTGTAAAACAATGTAATATAAAAATAAATCTTTATTTTGTTTCTAAATATTTTTCATTCTAAATAAGTAAATTTTTCCAATGTTTCTATTCATTTGCATCTGTTTACATTAACAAGATTATTTATTTGTAATTGCATACGTTAAAATATCTTTCATTTTATTTTCCGGAAAATCTAAAGCATCTTTTTCTTTTAGATCGTTTAATAAATTATATTCGCTTATTCTAACAAAGTTCGGATATTTTGTGACCTTTAGCAGATGTAAGTCTGTCTCTCTTATTTTAAGAATGGTATATTTTTAGGCCAATAGTATATTGCTAATTCGTTTTTATTATTTTGTGTTGTGTTAGGAATAGGAAAAAATCCTTCTGTTTGTATTAAGTTTGTTTTATAAAAATTTTAAATATATTTTGAAGTTGACCTTTAGGATTACACATTTTAAATTATTCTTTTTTTCTCTATTTTCCATAAACAGCAACTACAGGATATTTTGCAAGAAAAGTTATTTACAGTAAAACCATAACATCGAAAATAGTATATAATGGTAATTCCACCCGATTAATTTGCAATTTTTTAACCAGGACTTTAACAGTTTCTTATTTTATTTTTATCGCTAAAGCTTTTTTAGCATTTTCGTAATTAAACAGATGTTCCGATTCGAACTATTTATTTTTATAATATTATTTTCTCCTGAAACTCTTTTCACTTTTTATGGTAATAAATTCTAGGATGCTTTATTGGTGTAACTTCTTGTACCTCATAATAATTTAAATTATGCGTAATATTTATTATTTTAGTAATAAAACGTGCAATATTTTGTGCTATTAATCCTCTTTCTGCAACATTTATTTCTTTTCACATTTTAGAAAATAATGTTGTGTATTTTATAAAATAAGTCTTACCATATTTTATGTAGTTTTTATGTAAAACTTGTAAATTAGGTTATTGGATTTTTCTTCGATGATACGCATAATTCATAGGCAAAGTATTAAAATTAAAACTTAAGCTATAAATTTTCGTCTATCTTTATTATTTTGTTGTAAACTAACACCGTATCCTGTTAAGTTTTCTGTTCTTTTATTTGCTCATTAATAATAATACTTTTTAATCTTTTAACTCTCCGTTACTTTTTAATCTTTACATGGATCTAGCAGTTAATGATGTTAAAGAACAATTTAGATTCGGAGTAACAGTACAACGTGAAAATATAAAGATGCTACGATTTGCTGATGATATAGTAATTCTAGCCGAGAGTTAAAAGGATTTAGAAGAAACAATGAACGGCATAGATGAAGTCCTACGCAAGAACTATCGCATGAAAATAAACAAGAAGAAAACAAAAGTAATGAAATGTAGAAGAAATAACAAAGATGGACCACTGAATGTGAAAATAGGAGGAGAAAAGATTATGGAGGTAGAAGAATTTTGTTATTTGGGAAGTAGAATTACTAAAGATGGACGAAGCAGGAGCGATATAAAATTCCGAATAGCACAAGCGAAACGAGCCTTCAGTAAGAAATATAATTTGTTTACATCAAAAATTAATTTAAATGTCAGGAAAAGATTTTTGAAATTATATGTTTGGAGTGTCGCTTTATATGGAAGTGAAACTTGGACGATCGGAGTATCTGAGAAGAAAACATTAGAAGCTTTTGAATTGCGGTGCTATAGGAGAATGTTAAAAATCAGATGGGTGGATAAAGTGACAAATGAAGAGATATTGCGAAAAATAGATGCAGAAAGAAGCATTTGGAAAAATATAGTTAAAAGAAGAGACAGACTTATAGGCCACATACTAAGACATCCTGGAATAGTCGCTTTAATATTGGAAGGACAGGTAGAAGGGAAAAATTGTGTAGGCAGGCCACGTTTGGAATATGTAAAACAAATTGTTAGGGATGTAGGATGTAGAGGGTATACTGAAATGAAACTACTAGCACTAGATAGGGAATCTTGGAGAGCTGCATCAAACCAGTCAAATGACTGAAGACGAAAAAAAAAGTATTTATTGGGATCCGAATACATATTTCCAACACTATATTCAGTACATTAAAATCTTAATTTTATATTATTTATTTATATTATATTCTCTAGAATCAAATCCATTTCTTTTTATTTTTAAGAAAACTTCACGTGTATATATATCTTTTTTTTATTTAGGTAATAAAGCTAAATTCTTTTAAACGTCCGGAATAATAAAACAACACGAAGCGTTAAAGCTAAGCTATCCATGGAATTCTCCACACGTACTCCACTTTCTTCACTCCTTAGGGGACAGCTGAATCCTCTTGTAGTATCTTTTTTCCTTTTAACCTTAACCCCGTTTTTCATGCACTACGATGGATATAGAAGTAAATGTTGCAGGAGTTGGAGGAGACTAATAAATACACTTTCCGTAACCTGCAACGACAGGTTTGAAGAGAACATGCAAAAATGTTACTATCAAAATAAGTAAATTTAATGTATAAGGAGAAGGAAGTAATCTTTTACCAAAATACTACCTCTTAATATATTCCTACCGCATTCGTACTTACAGACAGAATATTTCATAGTCCTATATATTTATTGACTTGTACTTTGGTATTGCTTAGAGACAGTGAAGGGTATTTCATTGTATTTTCTATTAATTTCATATATTAAATAATGTATATTAAGTTTCTTCGAACTATTTTGGATTGATTTTTTTTAAAACTATTTTTGTGACAGTACTGATTTACAGGATGAGTCGAAAAAGAAAAAAACTGAAATATAACATCTACGTATTCCAACTTAGGTATGATTGGGTAAAAAATGTTTTAGTAAAACAGCTTTAACTTTTTTTATTAAACTCTTCATAAAAATATCACATAGTAATTTTTCATTGAACATTGACGGGAATTTCTCGGTTATCTTTTACGTATGAAATTCATTTTTTTTAGGTTTACCTTATTTTAAATTTTATGTAATAAAATTTAATGATATTATAATACTTTAATTATATTACGTTTACGTCACAAATCGTATTGGTTGTTGACATTTCAAGTACATATTAGTTACTGGTATATTTGTACAGTATTTACTTTTATCCTTTTTTTTCATAACACATTTTGGTATTTGCGTATTAACGCCACCGCAGATACTGCTTTATTTAAAAACAAAGTAGTCAATCGGATTTCGGTGGAAAATGAACAGTCTCTTTATTAATTTTAATAAATGGTTATTTATATTTATTTATTTTATAAATATAATTTAACCAAACTTAACCTACGCTCGCTTCGCTCGCTAACCTTGACTAATTAACACCGTAATCTTTGGAGTATTTATTTAAATTCAGTAATTATTGCAATTATTTATTATTTAAATAATCAAAACACTCCTGTTAATTAGTCAAGGTTAGGGAGCGAAGCGAGCGTAGGTTATGTTAAACTCTATATCCGCTCATTTTCCACCGAAATCCGATTGACTACTTTGTTTTTAAATAAAGCTGTAGCTGCGGTGGCGTTAATACGTAAGTACCCACATATTAATAAAATGTTCTCAAGTTTTAATTTTATTTATGTATCTACAGAAAATCCTCAATAAAAAGAGAAACTGGTAATTAATGTTACTATGTCCAGTGAATTTTAAGATAGTCGTCAATTGGTTTTTTTTTCACTCTACTAAAATTGTAATTTTTTTTGTTTAATTTGTCGTATGAACTTCCATTTTATATTGTACTACATTTTGCACGAATATAATTAAATATAAAATATAATTACATTAAAATGAAAAGTTTATATTTAGTAGTAACAGTTTTAGTAATTGAAGACTTTGTTTGATACGTAACTCAAATTTTTTTATATATATTTACGTGATGATAAAACTCTTATACTGATGACGTACAAGTGTCCCATATAAAAAGCAACCCAACCTTATATTGGTAGGTATTGAAATAATAAAAAGGTATGTGTAAATGTAAATGTAATTTTTATTATTACCATCCATTACCTTACATTTAGAGTAAATGTTGGAAGTGGCCGCCATCTTCTTGAATACAAGCTTCAATTCTTTTTACAGCGTTTCTTGCAACTTTTTTCAAAGTTTGTGGCTGGATATTTAATACAGATTGTTCAATATTGACTTTCAATTGTTCGTGGTTTGTTTCTCTAGGCTTTTTCTTTGACGTAACCCCATAGAAAAAGATCCGCTGCAGTCAAATCTGGAGATCTTGGTGGCCACAAGCTTTGACCGATTACACGATTACCAAAGAATTCCTCAACGAAATCAGAAGTTGAACATGTGTAGTGCGATGTTGCACCGTCATGTTGTAGCCAGCAGTTCTGTCGTCCTCTTCCAAGAGTGCAATGAACTGAAATAAAATATCCTGATATCGTTCTGCATTAATGGTGTACTCGAAAAAAATAGGATTGATCATTTTCTTCCGCGATATCGCGCACCACACGCCCAACTACTGCGGGTGTAATTTTTTTCGTGATAAACATGTGGATTTTCGGCACTCCAAATTCTACTGTTTTGGCTGTTTACTTAGACATCCTAATGAAACCGTGCTTCATCTGTGAAAAATAACGAATCCATAACATTAATTCCGTCACGCAGAAATCGACGGAACCGTTGACAATATTGTAGCCGTTTTTCTTTCTCGGGCTCAAGAAGTCGATGAACGGTTTGAATGCGATAAGGTCGTAATTGTAATCGTTTGGTCGCCCGATGAATAGTTGATTAAGACAAATTAATTTCAGCAGACAAACGTCTGATCGATTTATTTGACGAGGCGAGTAATCGGTCTTTGATTTCAGCGACTGTATTTGTATTCAACACTGACGCAGATCTTTTGTGTTCCTAGTTATTAACAGAACCGGTCTCTCTAAATTTTGCGACTGACCTTAATACTGATGTTTTGTTAGGAGCCGGTTTATCTGGGTACTTATGGCGAAACAAATCTTGCACTGCAACCACTGATTTCGTACTGAAGTACGACTCAACAATGAAAACACGTTCATCTAGCGAAAACACCATCTTGTCTCTAGCGATACACTGAACTTTATGATTGCATTGTTGTTACAATCGGTAGTGTTCTACTGCATCGCCGCGATGTTCAGATGTTGGACGAGTCCATTTCAGTAACGAGTAGGGGAGTAAGCTTGACTTTTGAAATTTCATGGATGAGTGATTGATGGGTTGCGTTTTATATGGGACACCCTAGTTATTATATGTAATAAATATGAACAATGAAATTATAAAAATTTTGTAATTAGATCAACAATTAAATAATTTATTGTATCGATGTAATGTTATATAAATTCTCACAGATTTATCCACATTTAATTAGTATAATAATTATGTTTATATAACTTTTATTATTAGGATTTAATTATTTTTTTTTTTTGGTCGATGTTGGTTAAATTTCAGTCGTGTATCTGCACTCAATTCTAGTTTATTCCTGAGATAATTATTTAAGTAAAGATAATATACAAAATGATATTTCAGTATGGTAACAACTTTATACTTCATATCTGAGAAGTATTTGGATGTAGAAAGAAATGGAGTTCTACATATCTATATAGTTAAATAAACCCCTGTTTTAAGGTTGGTTTTTAATTTTTCTCCGCCATCTTGGATCGGCCATATTGAATCAAACTTAATTGACACGTGATTTCGATTTAAAATTTTATAACAAAAACAACGGTAAAACCAGTTTTTCTGTTACTGCCTTCATTATTGAGTTATAAGCATTCACATTTGAAACGACGGAAAAATCGTGTTAACAATAAAACGATGTAAAATTCGCTTCATCAATAAATATTATTGAGTTAATAAAAATTTTAAAAATTTTTTATCACTGTTTAAAGTTGGTTAAATGTATTCATTATGAATGTAAAATGTAATAAAATTGTTCATGTAGCGCGTTTTACCTCTTTCTATCGTTAACATGGTTTTTCCGTTGTTGCAACTTTGAATGCTTATAATTCGATAACGAAGGCATTAACAGAAAAACGGTTTTCACCATTATTTTTATTGTAAAATTTAAAATCGAAAATGTAAAACCTTCCTATTTAAAAAGTAATAATTTAAGGATCCTAGATGGCAGGTTTTTGTCTTCAGTCATTTGTCTGGATGCAGCTCTCCAAGATTCCCTATCTAGTGCTAGTCGTTACATTTCAGTAAACCCTCTACATCCTACATCCCTAACAATTTGTTTTACATATTCCAAACGTGGCCTGCCTATACAATTTTTCCCTTCTACCTGTCCTTCCAATATTAAAGTGACTATTCCAGGATGGCTTAATATGTGGCCTATAAGTCTGTCTCTTCTTTTAACTATATTTTTCCTATTTGCCGCAATACCTCTTCATTTGTCACTTTATCCACCCATCTGATTTTTAACATTCTCCTATAGCACCGCATTTCAAAAGCTTCTAATCTTTTCTTCTCAGATATTCCGATCGTCCAAGTTTCACTTCCATATAAAGCGACACTCCAAACATACACTTTCAAAAATCTTTTCCTGACATTTAAATTAATTTTTGATGTAAACATATTTCTTACTGAAGGCTCGTTTAGCTTGTGCTATTCGGCATTTTATATCGGTCCTGCTTCGTCTTCTTTAGTAATTCTACTTCCCAAATAACAAAATTCTTCTACCTCCATAATCTTTTCTCCTCCTATTTTCACATTCAGTGGTCCATCTTTGTTATTTCTACTACATTTCATTACTTTTTTTTTGTTCTTGTTTATTTTCACGCGATAGTTCTTGGGTAGGACTTCATCTATTCCGTTCATTGTTTCTTCTAAATCCTTTTTACTCTCGGCTAGAATTACTATATCATCAGCAAATCGTAGCATCTTTATCTTTACACCTTGTACTGTTACTCCGAATCTAAAGTGTTCTTTAACATCATTAATTGCTAGTTCCATGTAAAGATTAAAAAGTAACGGAGATAGGGAACATCCTTGGCGGACTCCCTTTCTTATTACGGCTTCTTTCTTATTTTCTTCAATTGTTACTGTTGCTGTCTGGTTCCTGTACATGTTAGCAATTGTTCTTCTATCTCTGAATTTTAACCCTAATGTTTTTTAAGATGCTGAACATTGTATTCCAGTCTGCGTTATCGAATGCCTTTTCTAGGTCTATAAACGCCAAGTATGTTGGTTTGTTTTTCTTTAATCTTCCTTCTACTATTAATCTGAGGCCTAAAATTGCTTCCCTTGTCCTTGTTTTTTTTTTTTTTTTTAATAAAGTGGAACCCCATTTCTTTCTGCCTCCAAATACCTCTCAGATATGCGGAAATTCTGCTTGGTAGATTCTGGGATGTCTTCAGTGGGGACAATTGGACGATAACTACCATGTTCTTTATGGGTGTTCAAAAGACGAGTTTATGCGTACGGAGATCTTCTGTCAACCTGATTATATCGGGTCAGCGTTGGTTCTCCGTGTAAACTGGAGGAGCCGGGCCAAGAGGCCAATAGTGGAGTTTTATAGTGTATTTAGCAAAGGAAAAGATTGCTGAGGGAATCTACAGCTCTCCTTGAATTTCTCATTTATTCTATTTTTGTTGATGTTTTGTTTTATAAATTATGTTTTTTGTTTTTGTTCTTGTTCTTTGTTTTGTTTTAATTTTACTGTGTTGTTATTGTTCCGTGTAATATTTTTTATGTTTCGGGTTGTGTGTTAAACTCACCTTCTATGGGTGGGTAGTTCAGTTCCTTTGTTTAAGACTCGGTGAGATGTGTTTTGTTTTGAGTGCTACTACTTAAGTAGTACACCGATGGGAATGTCAGTTGTGGCATCCTGGCCGAGTCGGACTGGAATATGTCAAAAGCCGAGGTTTCGAAGATGACCTCCGGTAAAGCCCACAAGGGCTCGTAACGGCGGGGTGGCGGAGGGTGGTCTTCCCCTACGGGAGTCAGGATTTGCAGTATAAAGCTATGTTCATAATAAATATCACGGTGAAATGAAATTTTTTAGTCGTCTTAGAATTCAGTTTGATTGAAGCCTTCTAAATTTACAGCAAAATGATAAAGATCGTTGCTTTAGCGCAGAATTTTTTTTTTATATACATTATTACGTTAGTTTAATAAAATTTATAGTACAATATTATAAATGAATGTATTTGAAATGTATATTTCTCACTATTACCTTTATTTGTCAATATTTTATTACGTATAATATTAAGTAAATATTGCTATTATCTAACATTATACGACAGAACGGTAAAGTGCGATTTTATGTTACCATTAAGCAAAACTTGTTGTTCACGATATTTGTTTTGAAAACTCATTTGTTGTTTTAGATTAAAATATAATAAAACTTTATGTATTAAGTAAAAGCTTTGTTATGTCGTGTTTTATTTCTTTTTGAGTTATTTTACTTTACAGATTAAATTACGAAAATTTAATTTGTTTTAAATAAATTAATTGTTATATACATAGCTTAATTAATTTAGAAAAAATTCTCCAAAAAAATCTTATTTATTTTAAAAATTATTTTACAAAGTTATATTATCAGTATATATACTTAATTTATATATTTTCAGTTAAAAATTTGTACTAATTAATCGCATGTATGTGCATAATCTTACAAACAGAACATTTACTATGAACATCTCCTGAAGCTTTACATCTTTATAATTTTTCAATAAAATATACAAAAAAATTACTTTTATACATACTGCTGTAGCAGCTCTAAGGAAAGTACGAGTATATAAATTGGTAAAAAAGAGAAAGAAAAAAATTGCTTTTTTCAATCTTGTGATTTAAGGAGGCATTAAACATAAATCGAAATAAATAATGAATAATCTGTGAAATTATTTTTTTTAATTCAGTCCACCCAATACAAAAAATCTGATGTGGAAACCACATGACTTCCTTGTACGCCTATTAAATTACATAAACAGATTTTTTTTACAATCAGAGGTTAATAATAAATAATTAATAAATCAATATATTTAAATTAAAAAAAAAGAAAAAAAAAGAAATGAAGTCGCATTTGATCCGATGTGCCCCTTCCCCTTGTAAGATGCAAATATTTCATTAATTAAAATTTTATTTGGCTATATCTCTGGAACCAATGAAAATAAGTACCACTTAATTATATCGTTGAAAATCTCTCAGTGAGGACTACTTATTACTGCACCTGATTTTTTTTTTTTGATTTTGGGCTTATTTGGACACTTTTGGTCCAGTAGATTGCAATCAAAACGGAGGTGCATAACTAGATGTTACAGAGTCCTAAATCCAAAATTAGTCCTAAATCCAAAATTTCTACATACTTAACATTTCAACATACATCGTTTCATAAATAGATTTTTTTTTACAATCAGAGGTCAATAATTATTAATAAATCAATATATTTAAATTTAAAAAAAAGGAGATGAAGTCTGATTCGAACCGATTTGCCTTCCTCTTGTAAGATCCAAATATTTCATTAATTAAAACTCTATTTGGCTATAACTCTGAAACCAATGAAAAAGTATAACTTACGTTTTAGCGTTGAAAATCTCAAAATAAAGGCTTATTACTGCAGTTAAGAAAAAGTCCAAAATTAAAAAAAAAAATGGATTTTGGACTTTTTTGGTCACTTTTCGATTCAGTCAATTGCAATCAAAAGGGGAGGTGCACAACTAGATGTTACAACAGTCCTAAATCCAAAATTTTAACATACAACGGCTAATCATTTTTGAGTTATGCGAGATACATACGTAAGAACATACGTACGTACAAACGTCACGCCGAAACTAGTAAAAATGGATTCAGGGATAGTAAAAATGGATATTTCCATTGAAATCGGAAAACCGAAATTTTTCGCGATCACAATACTACCTTTTCTTCAAACAAGGAAGGAAAAAGGAACGTTTGTATGTATGTAGCTATTTATATTGTTCTATATTTGATCTTAACTCCGTTGACTAATATTCTACAAACTTGGTAAATGATACTACCTTCGGGGGGAAATAAGGTATTCAGTCTTTTGAAAAAATTGAAAAAGAGATTGGGCTTTTTGGTCAAAATAAAATTTCAAATCTTCACTGTCGTTTAGCAAAATATTTTTACTTCCTTGTACGAAGTAAAGGAAGTATTATGATCGAGCAAAATTTCGGTTTTTAGATTTCAACGGAAATATCCATTATGACCATCCCTGAATCCATTTTTACTAGTTTCACCCTGACGTCTGTACGTACGTATGTATGTATCTTTACAAGATGTTACCAAAATGTTTTTCCTATACTATCTGTTTTAAGATCTCTTGATTTCGTATTATTATAGACTAAACAAATTATCAATTTTTCCCTATAATATCACATTTCAAAGGTATATATATTTTATTATCTGATTTTTCTATTTTCCGTATTTTATTATTATTTAGTGCTACACTCCACACAAATATTTTTAAAAAATCTTTCCCATTCTTAGACCTTATTAAATGAGATTTCTTTTTTCATAAAATAAATTCTTTTGTGAGATATCCTTTCATAATCTGGTGTACTGCTTTTGTACATATAATGTATTATGTCCATGTATTTTACAATTTAATTGCTCATTAACAGCTTCTTTCGGTCGGATCTCATTATCTTTATACTTTATATACTTTAAAACTGAGTTTTTACTATTGCAATGAATCCAAGCCAATCACTATTTCTTTGAACCATTTGTTCAATTCTAACAAAAGGATCTTTGTCAGAAATCAAAAGGATCATATCATCAGCAAATCTTAATACTTTTTATTCTTTGTTTTTCGGTAGCTTCTCCTTTCACAAATTTGCTTCTTGAATTGTTTCGTGTTTATAAAAGTTGAGTAAAAAAGGAAAAAGACTGTATTCTTGTCTCACTCTAATTTGAATCATATCTTGTCGTTCTTCATAATCTATTCTTTATACAACTGTTTAGCTTTTGTAAAAATTGTACAAAAGTCTATTTCTATATTTTAGTCTAATTTGCTTTAAATGATAAAATAATTAAATATCTTTTTGTGAACTAAAAAAAAATTGTGGTTTGTCTACTTACCTCTTACGTCTAAGATTTTCCTGTAGATCAAAATGGCTTACTTTGTACTAAATTCTTCTTCAAAGTAAATTAATCTTCATGTAAAAAATCTTCCACCAACCATTGTATTCTAATTTAAATCAACAGTAATTTACTTTTGACGTTTGATGTTACAAAAAAAGAGCACTTACCTTGTCCTTTTTTTGTGTTAATAATTAAACTTTTTGTCTTTTAACTCTATGTTTAATTTTTCTGTCATAATCTTTTCGTAAAGTTTTTTGTGTTAATAATTAAACTTTTTGTCTTTTAACTCTATGTTTAATTTTTCTGTCATAATCTTTTCGTAAAGTCTTTTGTGAGATTTTTCCTTTCATAATATGGTATACTTTTGTGATTTTATACGTATAATATACATATGTTCATATTTTTACGATTTAATTTCTCATTAAAAACCATCCTTCCGGTGTTCTTTGTTGGTTGGGTTTCAATAATCACACATTTAAGGAGCGGTCGACCTGAGTCTGTTGCACACTATATAGTTTTGAACAAATAAGCTGCATTGTAACCGGTAAACATGTGTTTATCAGTTACATTGCAGCTACGTCAGGCCTGTCAAGCGGGTGTAGTGGTAATTCCATTTGTTCATACACACACACACACACACACACACACACACACACACACACACATACACACATACACACACACATCCAAACCCAGCAATAGCTGGAAAACTAGTTGGAAAAACCAAAAACAATATTTACTGATTAATTTCTACTAGATAGTCTTTTTTGTCCTGTTACTCCTAAGCAAAATAAAATATAATTTTAATAGTGTATCTATCTATTCCTTCTTTTCTTTCTATTTCCTGTTTAGCCTCCGGGAATTACCGTTCAGGTATTACTTCTGAAGATGATATGTATGTAAATGAAGTGTAGTCTTGTACTGTATCAGTTCGACCATTCCTGAGATGTGTGGTTAATTGAAACCTAACTATCAAAGAACACCGGTATCCACGATCTAATATTCAAATCCGTATAAAAGTTACTGCCTTTACTAGAACTTGAACGCTGGAACTCTTGACTTCCAAATCAGCTGATTTCGGAAGACACGTTCACCACTAGACTAGGTGGGTTATATCTACCTATTCCTATTGCCATTTTTAAAGCCTTTTAGAATCAAAGTCTGATTTCAAGATGGCCTAATTTCGTGATAGGTTTATTTTTCCTTCATTAAATCGCATTTGATTATTATTCCTTTCGTTATAGTCCTTTCATATATATATATATATATTCCTGTCAATAATTTTTTTGATTTTTTTTTTTTGAGTCCCTACCAATAATAATTCTATCCGCAATTTATAATCGCAAAATGTTTTGTAAAGTTTTCTCTTATTTCTGTGTATGTTCTTACGAAAAATAATTTTCTTTTAAGTTCATTATAAAAATGTTTTTGATGCTCTGCATCTTTTAACAATTTAATTATTCTGTAGAGTCTATGTAGCTTTCTACCTTAATTAACTTTAGATTTTTTTTTATCCTTTCGCTTGATAATCAGTTTTTAATACATCTTTTGTTATTCGTGGTTATCTACCATATTATGAAGATAAGATGTGTATTGTATGAAAACTATTACACTTTTAACTTTTTTTATCCAAAAACGTTACGTTTACTTAAATTTTTTTTGGTTTTGACCTTTGTTTTTAAACAATTTCTTTTTAATTTATAAAAAAATAACTATAATTATTGGGTTAGGATTAACTTAATATCAATTAAAAATAATTTTATCTTTTTGAAAAAAGTAAATGAATTTAAAATAATTTATTGCTTTAAATATACGGAAATAGAAATATTTACGTTTTTTTTCGCTTTGTGTTTTCAGTGATTAATATTTTGTTTTTACAGTGAGAAAAATAACGTTTAATTATTTAGCCGCATAAAATGAATATTAATATATCACTTAAGTGGTTACACTTAATTATAATAGAAATAATTATTATTATAATTATTACTACAATTCTAAATTTAATTTTCCCATTAACTAAAAATTATATTTCAACCGGAAAGTTTTCTTAATAAACTTATGTGAAATGGACATTATAAGTGCATTATTTTTAAGTAAGCTGGTTTTATCCATTAGACGGAAGTAAATGTTACAAAGAGAGAAAGGTTGTCCCTGTATAACTCACCCCGACCGATTCCTTTTTCCTTTCTCAGTTTACTTTAGTTATGATAGTCCAAATGGTTTTAGGCGCCTCGAAGCCGTCTGAGAGTGCTTAACAATCATTAGAACACTTCTTATACAACAGTCGTAACAACACATGTCTCTTTTCAGTTTCCCCTCTCGGTTTTATCTCTACTTCCTTATCTTGATTCTTACTTTATTTATTTTTAAGATTATTTTCAATTTTTTTTACATGTTTCTTCCCGTACGATTTTTCACATCTTAAATCTTTTCTCAACGAAATTTCTGTATATTTCTTTCTGTATTTATACAGTCAAAGAATATTAATAAAAATGTTGGTCATAAATTACTTGCCGAGCTATGATAATGACAATTTCTTTGGAAATGTACAAACATTACAAACGTTTTTATTATATATCAGCACGTTATCCAATAATTGTAATCATATAACGTCAATAGAATTTAACGTGAATTTAATACAGTTTTTAATTTAGTTATTTTTAAATTTCATCATTTATTTATGTTTACTAATAATGTGTGTGTGTGTGTGTGTGTGTGTGTGTGTGTGTGTGTGTGTGTGTGTGTGTGTGTGTGTGTGTGTGTGTGTGTGTGTGTGTGTGTGTGTGTGTGTGTGTGTGTGTGTGTGTGTGTGTGTGTGTGTGTGTGTGTGTGTGTGTGTGTGTGTGTGTGTGTGTGTGTGTGTGTGTGTGTGTGTGTGTGTGTGTGTGTGTGTGTGTGTGTGTGTGTGTGTGTGTGTGTGTGCGTGAGTGATATTAATCATTATGAGTTATTTTTATTTGAAATTTACAAAGTACAAAATTGAATTTCTTTATACGACAAATATTACACAACTTAATTTTAATTCATTTCAATTTTCTTGTTTATGAATTTCTTTATGTATTTATATGTGTGTGTGTGTTTGTGTGTGTGTGTGTCTGTGTGTATACAGAGAGAAAGAGTGACAGTTTATGTGGGTTTATAAAGTATTGAAACCCCTTAAATGACTTTTTTAAGAGTTAAAGACAGAAAAATTAAACTTATTATATACTCCATTTTTCAGTATGTATCCATTGGTCGGAAGAAATTCTAAAGGTTTAAATGGAAATGGTAGTGTTTAGATACATGAATTTAAAAGGTATTAAAAAGTAGAAATTTTGACGTAAGAAATTTTTGACTTTGACAACCTTCACAAAAATTTAATGATTTTCACAACTAACTTCAAAAGGAGCCTACATTACAAACTAAGTAATTTTGAAAAAGAAACGTTTGGTAAATTTTTTTATTTTTAGCATTAATAAAGAGGTACTGTAGACCAATGATAAAACTAACTGTGAAAACAAATTCAGGACCTGCCATGTTGGTTAGGGTTTCTGTAGCCTGAATATTGTTACGTTAAAATATTTGTTTTCAATTTCTTTAAAATAGTAGTTTATAAACTTATTCTTTCCCCTTAAAATTTTTGAATGGCTCCTCTCATTGAAACCTCATGGATGCTTTGGGTATAGTAATCACAAAAAACAGGTAGTATCGATCTATTTCCTAATTTTTAAAATTTCATCCCTCCATCTCTAACGGTTAAAAATTTACTTAAGGATTGCTATTCTTTATAAACACCCTGTTTTGTTGTTATTTTTATTATTTTATTTTTACAGTAGGTTCCTCAGGTAAAAAACCTGAGGAACATTTTTTTTCACATCATTTATTAGATGAAAATGTTTTTAACGAAAAAAACATTTTATTTTAAATAATCTATTATAAACTTTAAATAATTATTTTTACGAAAATCTATTTGTATTAGATTCTACTACAGCGTAATACTTTCTAATTATGATGCCATTTTTTTATTCAAGAGAAGTAATTTTTATTTCAATCGTTCCAATGATACTTAGCTCACGCTCTTTAGTAGTCTTTAAATCATTTCTTTGCATTCGTCTTCATATTTTTGATTAAGGTAAAGATTTGTTTTCTTTAGATTTTTACTTTATTTATAGAAGCGATTTTGTAGATGTATCCTACTATAATAAAAAGTATTACATAAAATAATCTTTGACATCAAAACAGGACTGAGACAAGGAGATGGACTGTCACCGCTTTTATTCAACTGTGCCCTTGAGTTTATAATACGGGATTGGAAAAAATTAAATAAAGACAACGTTAAAATTGGAAAAGGTATCTCAGTAAATTGCCTAGGCTTTGCGGACGATTTAGCCTACTATCCCAAAATATAGAAGAGGCCAGGTACCAACTGTTAACACTGGAAGAGATTGCAGGAAAAATCGGTCTAAAAATTTCATACGAAAAAACCAAAATTATGGTGAGAGACCCGCTATGCATAAGCAAAGTAAAAATAAACAATGACATAGAACTAGTAGAAAACTTTAAATATTTGGGGGAAAACATCACACACAACCTCCGAGAAAATCCAAACTGGAATGAAAGAATAAATAAACTCATCAAAGCCACAATAAAAACACAAAACATCTATAACAAAAAATGCATGTCCATAAACACAAAAATAAGACATTATAACTCAGTTATCCGACCAGAAATACTTTACGGATGCGAAACCATATTTGGACCGTACCAGACAAGGTTTACCGACAAACTGGAAAAGATTTAAAGACAGATTCTACGACGATGAATCGGGAAAAACATTTAAAAAGACGGGATTTGGAGAATTATTCCAAACGAAGAGATTTACAAAATTATCATCCCGATAACTAATACATTTAGAAAGAAGAGAATTTCCTTTCTAGGACATATTTTCAGAATGGAAGAGACCAGAGTTATCAGACGGATAATCAAACTTTTCTGCAACAAGAAAAGCAGACCGAACTGGTTATACGAAGTACAGAAATACATGGAGGAATTAGACATAATCCGTGAAAACCTAAAAACGAAAACCGGAAACTATGAGAAATTAAAAAATAAAGAAACAAGATTCCTATCAAAACCCAAGAAAACAATAAGCCGGGTGTACTCTGAACAAGAAAGGGCAAGAAGATCTGAAACCCTTAGAAATTACTGGCAAAAAAGAAAAGCTGAAAAACAACAAATCAGCAAGAAAAGAAAGAACTTGCCAAAAAAAAAAAAAAATGAACTAAAGTGATCCATTATGGTCTTAAAAGTAATAATAAAAAAAAATAATAATAATCTTTAAAAGATTAAAAAAATGAAACAATATTAAAAAAACTTCATTAAGAACTAAATTTTTATTAAAATTAGATTTTCTTTTAAAAACTAGAAACCTGGCAAAGTATTGCATGATTTTTCTTGCTATCAATAATAAAAATTAGAAGAGTTCCAGCCAAAAAAAAAACAAAAAGTAGAAGAGGTGGTAAATGAATTTTTATTTCTATTATTTTTTTATTATTTATATATGTATTATAGATAACCAATCGACATTATAGTAAAAGTTCTGAGTTTGTTGTCAGAGTTGATTTTTTTTTTTTTTTTTTTTGTTAACTGAATTTTTACGGGCATCGACTGCTAAGGTCATTAGCCCTCGTCACATTCTTTAAAAGAAATTATTATCTCCATCAGGATCGTCATATGTAAGGGTGTAAAGGGCCCTTACATTTTATTTAAAAACAAACTTCACAATAAACATTAAAACATGAAAGACAAGGACAATCACAAACACTTACGGGGTGTAAAGGGCCCCAATATTAAAATTTGAGATAGGTTCTCAAAAGACCATGAACTTAAAATTAAAATTAAACTAATCAATACCATATCTTTCTTTCTTCTACGAAGTCTCATTTATAGTTTGCTTAAGCACCCTCGGGGCGACCAGAACCGCCGTTGAGCAGTATATCAGTCGTACCAGGGTGCCGTGGCAGTTGAATCCTTCTTATATCAGGCCATAGGCATGCACGGCGTACACCCATAGCCTCGCGCCCTCAATCCACCCTTGAGGGTCCCCCATGCCATCATCGGACACACCCCGACTCACTGCTCTTGAATGCAGGTGAGCCAAAATGGCCTAGGCAAGAGGGCTACCTCCCGTCACTATACGTGCCACGCTTCGAGACTCCCTTATATGTATTTATAAAACTACCGCTTAGAGTATCTCTTACCACAGCTTTAAACTTCCATTTTATAGACTTTTAAGAAGTCCACTGGCGTGTAAAAATGCAACTATATTTTCTTCATTTCCATTATCCAGATCAGCACTAATATTATTTGTAAGACGGAACCTCTTTCTGAGGTCCTCATATATGGTACACTCTTCTATTAGATGCTTGATTGTCAGTGTTTTATTACAAACACCGCACATTGGTCTCACTTCGCCGGTTAACAAATATAAATTTGTTAATCGCGTGTGACCGATTCTAAGTCTGGTCACCGCTACTTGTTCACGGCGAGTCAACTTAAAGTCGCTTTTCCATTTATAAGGAGAAGTTTTAACCGAGTTTAATTTTGTATTTAAACTCCTCCATTCAGCGTTCCACTTGTTTCTTACTATGTTGGTTAGACGGTTTTTAACATCTGCCACTCTTACAGGAAGTGCATCCAAATCATCGCCTTTCTGGCAGCTTCGTCTGCGATTTCATTACCTATAATACAGAGTTGATATACAGAGTTCAGAGTTGATATTTCACAGAAGTAGTCAGTTTTTCGTGTTGATTTTTTTTGTAATAGTTAGGTATGTGAGGGTATCAATAGGAAATTTTTTTCAGCCATATACAGTTTAATTTCGAGAAAAAAGTTTTTTTTTTTTAAATGAAGGAGGGCAATTTTTTGTTGTAGTGGCTTGAGTAGCTGCCTTAGATTTTTGTTTGGATGTGTTTTACGAGCAAACGCTTAAATGAATTCGGACAAAATTAACCCGAATTTTGAAGGGGCAAATTTTTAATAAGATTTTCTCTAAATACCATTGAAGAAATCGAAATTGGTTTTATTGCGATATCCCCGAATGAATTTTTTAAAAATCTAATATGATCAGTGCCCGATATATATAGAAATATTTGAGTCAAATTTAAAAAAAAAAACGGTTTGGTCAATTTTGAGTTACAAATCCAAAAAGAATGCGACACATCTACGTACGTACATATATATATACATATAGTTGGATTTTTTTGGTCTAGATGAACTATTTGTACTCTAAAACGTAAAAATTCGCAAAAAAATCGATTCCCCATCTTTGACATGATCACTATAATTTCCCCGTTAATCGCTGAGAAAGTAAAAGGTACAGATTTTTTTAATCTTTTTAAAATTTTTACTTATTCATGTCTGCGCCAAATAAAATATTTAGAATTTTATTGGTGAACGTTTTTAATTTGCTATTGACATAAAATTATAAATTTAAAGAAAAAATTATAATTTATTATTTTTTTATTGCAGATTCTTTTGTTTTTTTTCCTTCATATTTTTAGTTTTATTATCAAAGAGAAGGAAACATATTCTTCTTACTTAATACGTTCGTCCCTTTTTTCCTTAAAACATACTTCTTATATTATATTCTTATTTACTCAACATACTCTTGATTATACAATAAATTATTAATTTGTAAGAATTTAAACTATAACTTTACTAATTCCGTAAGTGCACGCACGTTTAATAAATTGTTTATTTTCATTAAAGTAGAGTATACCATAATAAAACTAACTCGACATTATCTCCTACCCGTTATTTATTTATTTATTCACTTCTCTCTGACTGGGTATCTTGGGTTGCTTATATTTCTCTTTCTGTATTACTTCCAAAAATTTTAGTAGTAAACTCATTACTTATTCGCTGTAGTAAGTAAGTAATAAGTTAGTACTTCTCACTAATTGTTTATTTATAATATATCTTTGCTCATAAATTACACGAAGTTAGTAGTTAAGCCTCATTTTCTACGTAAATCCTTTCGAATTCTACTTATCTGATGTCTCTTGTTTCAGGTTAGTTTAGATTATAGTTGTATAATAAAACCTTAACGTAACCGCAGTTAAAATTAAAAATTAGAAATAAAACTTTAATTTCAGAATTATTATTTAATAGTGATTAAAAATCACCTTACTTTATTTTAGATAAAACCTGGTTTTTTTTTTTATTTCATCTTTAAAAGTGAAAAAAATTAACACTATTAAAATGTTTAATGTAGCTAATTTTAATTAATGTATGGAAATGTGTTTTTATTATTTTTTTCGTCTATATAGTTATACTGTATCGCTAATATTAGGATATACATGAACAGTATAATACTAGGAATATACAGTGTTAGAACCAGAGATAAATATTAAAAATTAGAAAACACGACAGCCACAAAACATTGCTGATAAACATTGTTCTTTAATTAAAGAGCGTGCGGATGACAATTTTGTATGTATTATAATTTTTTTTAAATTTATTTAAATATATATAGGCCTATGACAATCCCAGAAAGGTAAGGATTCCAACGCGGGTTCCTATGTTCAAATCGGTTCAGCCGTTGAGCTGGTACGGTGGAAGAAACGTACTTACTTGCATCCTAAACAGAAGTTGGGCTGTTTGTTTTTGGCATCTAGATTTTAGACTGTGTATTTATACTGTGTTAATATTTGTGTATTTATATTGTGTATTTATAACATAAATATATTCTCTTTATATCAATATGCCCCCCTAAAATATCAGTGTTGTAAATACGCCCCCTAAAAATCATGCAACTGGAGAAGCTCTTATCAATAACTGTGATTACGACTGAACCGTCTCTGTAGTTTCTGTCCTTGGTGAAAACGCCCCCGTATTCCTCGTTTTGGAGTAGGTAATTTTACGATTTCACAGCTATATCCAGCTGCCAATAATAAACGGCCGAACTCTCTACATTACACTTCTTTCTGGGAAAAAATATTTCAAGAATACATCTAGTTTTATTAATGTCATTAAGATAAAGGAAAATATACAGTTTCACTTTAATAAACGACACCTTTTCATAAGGAAAAGATGCCTCACACAAGGTTCTCGCATCATCTCACCACTCTAGTCTCACCCACAGTCCCCATTATTATTAAACATACATTTTTTTTAAATTTTAAATTGTTTTATTTTATTCATAGATTTAATTCTATTGTTTTTGTAATATTCTTCATTCGTATCACTCAGTTCAATCCCAGCTCAGACAGTGATAGAGACTCTGAGTTCACAGTTCATTAATTCAATTCATTAAAGTTTGTGTTTTAACCGGTAAATTTCGACTACTACATATATATTGTAGCCTATGACTCTCTCGGTAACCTGAGGATTCCAACACAAAATCAAATATCTCAATCGATTCATCCGTTGAGCTGTTACCGTGAAACAAACATATATACATTCACACTAAATACATCACACTTCTTTTTGGGCAGTTGTGTAAAACGTATGCTAACTGGTTACATTTTACATGACGCAGTTTTTGAAGATGGAAAAATTTCATAAGCTCATTTGACAAAAAAGCGTAATTTTATTTTTGAAAAGTCCAGGATTTATGTACATACATTTGTATTTTGAATTGATCTTTTAACGATATCCAGACTAATGACTGATTCTGATGAAATTTACATTGGTTTCTGTATATGGTGCTTCCATTTAATTGGTCACAAATTATCAAAGCGGCAAGGAAATACAGAATTCATCGGATCCATATCTCAAAATTTTACCCAAAAGGTAGGTAAATTTTTTCAATTAGTTTAATACCCCTAAGGTGGTTTCTGATGTTTGGATTCAAACCCCCATAAGTTTGGGGTAAAAACCTATTATTTTGGCGTTTCTGGACTTAATGTCACATCCTTGTACTAATTTTATGATTCCATTACATTAATATATCACTTTGGTAATGTTTTTTGAGTAACTGCATTCAAAGTAGAGAATAATAGACCTACTTTTTTTAATGTTGTCGGTTACCTTTTCACTTGATATTTTTAAATTGGATTAACTGATTTTTTTACGAAATCTTGTGAGATGACTTCTGAATATGAGTCATTGATGCCATTTAACTTTGGTTACAATTACTTACAATTTACTTTGCAGAATTTCATAGTGTTTTTTTAATCACATTTCATTTTATTCCATTAAAATATTTGACAATAAAAATAGTTTTTCTTTTGATTATCAAATTAATTAATCTACAAACTAATAAAGTCAAATCTAGGATAAATTTTCTTTATATTATTACTCATATTACACCTATTTTTCTACAATGGATTGTTTCCTAAAAAATGGATACATTAAGTTATTATTTTTCACAACTTATTCCCCTCGTTATTAATACTGTAACATTTATAAATACCTTACGTAAAAGTTTTAATAGTTATAACTGTTTCTCTGAAAGTAGTAATGTCTCCCATCCATTCATCCATTCACCCCATGTTGAAATTAGCCAAGCGTGTAAACAGTAAGACAGAAACATTCTGTCTTACTGTTTACGACTAACAGTCAATAAATTGCTTGGGATCTTGCTAAACAGTGATTCTTTTTAGAACGAGTAATTATTTAGGGTCGGAGTAATTTTCATACTTCATCATAAGGAAAGTAATTTTTTTTTATAACATTCCAAAAGATCCTCATTTAAATTCTGAGTTTTTAATACATTAATTTTTTTCAGTTAGAACAAATCTGTTCAAAACGTTTTTAAAATTATTTCATGAAGTAATTTAGGTAGTAAGGATAAAAAAAAACTTTTAACTTAGAGATAATCATAGTTCGTTTGGATAGTCGTTCATAAATTTCGGAGATACACGTGGTTATTCTTTTACGAATTCTATACCAATTTTCTAGAGGATGTTTATTCCTATAAGAAAAGAAATTCTTTTTCCACATGTGTATTATTTGACCAGCCGATGGAGAAACATTTATCAATAATATTCTCTTCCGATCCGGATAAAAATATTATTTCCTGAGGAGTTTTGTAAGGATTGGTGTTCCCTGCCTGGAGGGGGCCTTTATCTTTCCTGTCGGTGGGATTTTATTGTATTACATTTTTACATGGGAAATAGATTCTCTCATTAGTGACCTCTTTAACATTTCCTTGATTCTTTCTTCCCCATTAAAGGTTCCACGGATGTAGAGGACGGAACCTTCTAAATCTTCCCCGATGAAGATGACGTTAATCCAATCCTAATTCGGTGTATTCTCACTTGTTTACGACGCGACTGAAGAACTTTAATCGTTGTCCGGAAGCTGTACAATAAGCAAAACGACTTATGCGCTTGACTGGTAAATCGGAATTCGATTTCTAATTCTTCAAGGAAAAATCTTGACACGAGGTACAAGTCGCTCTTAAAAATTACGATTTATAGCACACGCCAAGCTTACAAACGAAATTTTGAAATTAAGTGCCTTTATCGGAGCCAAATATATTGTTGCACTCCATTTCCAGTGAAATTAAGGTGTTATTTAACCCTAAAAGTAACACCTTTATTCTACTCACCGCATTGACTCGCTGTAAGTGAACATCATTACTTTGAGAAAGAAACTGTGGTTACTGTCTTCTGAGCCTCAAACTGTGTACATGCGTCTCAGTAATAAGAAAGACAGGTTGGGGTAATGTAAAGCTATAGATTAATCTACTCCATTCCATCGAGAAATAATGTATTTTACATAAATAAATGTATACTGCCTCTACTCCATAGCAGCATCAGAAATAAATAAATTTAAAATATATATATATATATCAATAGGTATTTAAATGTTTAATTCTGGGATGTTTTACTTTTTGTTAATCATAACTAATATTTTGGGTTAGTTCCATATAATATGCTGATGGAATCGTGAAAAGTGTTAATAACAATAATTATTATTCTTTAAATAATTGTTACTTATAAAGTGAAGGAATGAAAAAATTATAAAAGATACATTTATTAAGTATTTTGTATTCTAGACCAAAAATCTGTAACCGTATAATGTATAATTAAGTATCTATTAAAAGTAAAATATTACCTTTGCGTGATATATAAATTACAAACAATAGTATTCTAATTTGCATGTCACAGAAATTAAAGAAATTTAAATAAGTTAGTAAGTGCGTGCTTGTTTGTTAGTATTTCGATTATAAAGTGGTTAAATTAAGCCTAAAAATGCCGGTGTAATTTTAATAAGGACTATACGTTTATATTTAGTTTAAATTTACTTACAATTTTGTTATCATTGACGTATAATAAAAATTGAACAAAAAGGAAAAGTTCAAGAAACTTTCATAAAAATGAAAATCTAAATCGCATGCCCATGCGATTTCAACAAACAGTTGCAAATATTAATATAGTACAAAAAGGAAACGTTAAAAAATGCTAACAGTTAAGAAACATACCGTAAATACGTAACAATTTACTACGTAAATAAATGGAAATGTCCCACTGGGCATCTCGAGATGAGGACCATCGTTGGAATGATTCTACGCAGTTCGGTGGACTTCGACACTGTGACGGCTTTTGTTTCGGGAATACTGCAAATGAAATATCGGGGAGCGAGGGAGTGAGGGACAGCTCGGTACGGAGCTGCCGTTCGCCGTCCTTGCACGAGTGGGCAGTGGTGATGTAGTGCGGGGACTCTCGAGCCCCTGAGCTAAAAAACTGAGTCCCGGCGGGGCCGTCCCTTCGGGGATGGTCCCCGTTAGAGGCGATGCACAAAGGACCGAATCTCGGTTGCTGGGTGATGGAGGCCGGGAACGTAATAGCCGGGCCTGGCGTTTCCCTCATTTGGCGGCTAGAAGCAAAGGCACCTCCCGGAACCGTGTTCATGCTTAATTGGGGGTCTGGTTCCGGGAGACGGGATTAAAAAAATAAAAATGTAAATAGAAATAACTTTACCAAAAATAAAACCATATTGATTTAGTTAGGTAGATGAAAATGAAATGTTATTTTAAGTACACTATTAAATTAAAATCAGGCCGTGTTGGGGTTCGAACTGATCACCTTCAAGTTCTTATACCATAGTGTGATAAGGTAAAGTACAATATGGCGTGGTAATCAGTTAGTGTGGGACTCTGCTTGGTTCCACGTAATCTATTTTTCATGTTGTGGCAGATGGGACTCAATCTTTTTTATTTAGAATCTTGATTTTTTTAAATTTATACTTTTAACACTGCATAATTTTTAAGGTATAGGCCTCAAATGATCAAAGGAGTTAAATCTCCTAATTTATTTTTACTGAAAATTTTTATACTTTTTACAGTTTTATTATAAATAAGAATATTAAATAATTAAGGCATTAATGTTTAAAACTTTTATGGTGTACTTGAAGTAAATATTTGTCGAAAACTAAGCCCGGAATTTTATGGAAGTCCTTTGTCGGTTTTTTAAAAAAATTTATTGTTGATATTTAAGAAAAAAGAAAAATTTATATGCTTGTTTTTACTTCGATTTCATCATCCCTGTATCTCCAATTGTTGATGATTATTTGATTTGATAATCGAACTACGTATTCAGTTTTGTAATTTTTTAATAAAGTCTTTGACTTTTCCCGTATATTTTAATTTTATTTCAATAACCGTTTTGTAATGGTCATTCTTTTTTAATTGTAATTATACTTCTTTAATATTTTTCAAATTTATGTTGCATGAATTCTAAAAAAAAACTGTTTATTAATTATATTATTGATTAACTCTAATCAGTTGATCCTAATTAGTTAATTAAATTAAATGTTACCTTGTTTTATTAACAATTTTAACCTTTGTTAATAAAATCAAAGCTTAGATTTATAATGAATGATATAAATCCAAGCTTTGATAAAATGCTATAGACAGATGACTTAACTAATGTAAACTATTTGATTTCCGTTTATGTTTAGTTATTTTTTATTATTATTATTATGCTTTTACGGCCAACATGGGACCACTTAAGTCAATTTTAGTTGGATCTTTTCTGAGAAAAGCGTGTTATTTTACTCTTTCGAGCTGCCCAGTATTTCTTCATCCGTTCAGATCTTGCTTTCTTTTCTTCATCCGTAAACACCCTCTTCGTTGTATTTTGTCGTTTGTCTGTCTTTTGTTTAAATCTAATGCTCTTTTCTTTTAGCTTTGTAATTTTTCCAGTTTTATTCTGTAGGTCGGTCAGGGAAATTCCCAATTCTTTCATATCTTCTCTAATTTCTTTGATCCATCCTACTTCTAGCTTTTGGAACCAGAGCTTTTCAATGATATTTCTTGACGGTCTTGTTTGCGGTGTCCTTATGAGATGACCGAAGAAAGAGATTCTTTTTTTCCGCATAGTATCAGTAACAGGCTCTATATCTCGATACACCACCACATTTGGCACAATCCACCATCGGCCTTCTTTTTGGTGTTTTTTATTGATACACGTTCTGACAATTCTCCTCTCAATTTTCAGAATTTTTCAATTCGGTTTTTCTGAGTGATTTTGAAAAGGGTCTCGCTTCCGTAGGTGACTTCTGGCTGTACTACAGTTTTATAATGTTTAAGTTTTGTTTTAGCAGAAAGGCATTTTTTGTTATATGTTGACCGAGTTAATTTTTGGGATTTAATCATTTTATTTGTCCTGTTTTGCCATGTCACTTTTTCATTTAAATTATAAGTTATTATTTCCCCTAGATATTTAAATTGTTTTACTATTTTAATTTTCTGATTGTTTACCGTAATGCGCTCTATTACCAGAGAATCTATGGCCATTAGTTCAGTTTTTTCGAAAGAGATATGAAGCCCTATCTTTTGTGCTAGGTTTTGAAGGCTCATGATTTGTGTTTTGGCTTCTTGAATATTATTTGCTAAAAGAGCGAGGTCATCTGCAAATCCTAGGCGATTTAGTGTGATGGAGTTTTTCTTAGTACCCGTTTTTATATTTTTGGGATTTATTTCATACCATTTTCTCATGACAAATTCGAGGGCGCAGTTAAAAAGGAGTGGTGAGAGGCAGTCTCCTTGCCTCAATCCAGTTTTTATGTAGAAGGGTTGAGAGAGTTCACTTCTGAATTTCACTCTGGACTGGGTATCGGTTAAAGTTAATTTTATCATGTTTAGTTATATATTAAAGGTTTTCTTCAATTTTCCTAATAATGTTAAGTAGTAATAATTAAATAGATTTAAAGTGTATCACTTCTCTATAAAAAATAAACGTTTAACTAATAAACAAATTTTTTTAACATCTTTCCAGTTCTTTTAAAGAAATACACATAACAGTAAGAAATTAATTCTTTTGGTCCGAATGACCTCGTCAGAGTTTTTTTAATTTTTTTATATTTTGTGATATCCTGAGTCCAGATATTACAATTTTGTTTTAAAATTATTTATTTATATATGTGTGTATGTTAAGTACATGTTTTATGTTTTAATTAGTTTTATAATATAACAAACTGCTGAATAAATGACTGATTGCGTATTTATTAACAAAACTAATTTTATTTTTTTTTTAAATCGATTAAGATGGTGAAATCTAAATAAAGCTATATTCGAAATGAGGTTTGACTTTATTAAAATGCTATCCGTGCTTTTTTCTAATTTTTTTTATAAATATGGTATCGGAAATTATAAAATTTAAATAAAAAAAATGTTTGAATACGAGAATTGTTCAGTAATTAGAGACAAATGATTGTAGAAAAGTTAAATCAGTTTAATCAGTGAAAATAAAATTAATTTTAATTTTCGATTTAATCTCCGGTTACATTAAGAGCTTTCTTATTCCAGAAGTAATGAATTTTTCACCTTGGTTTCAGAGCCACCTTGTATTGCTCGTTATTGCTGAACTTTGTGCCACGTAAAAGTTCTTTGAAAAGACTAAAGAAAAAGATATCTTATGGTGCGAGTAGAGGATATATATGCGGGTTGGTCTAAAGGGTGGAGCCCTCTAGGTAAATGATAATGGCGAACGAAGCGAGCTCAGCGGCCACAGGGTAGGCTCCGAGGTGCCCTTGAGTAGGCTCCGGGATTCGCCTGGGCTAATCTGAGCCCCGAGGGTCCAGATTCTGACTGCTGACTAGACAGCCGGAGTTTTAGATAAAATAGACAGAATATAATTCTGAGTTTACTTGAACGTTGAATAAGATAGGAATTATATTAATTTAAAAAATAATGAGTTTCTTTATAAATTACTTGAAAATACAACTTAATTTTTAAACTGAAATTTAAGCCGCATAACTGAAAAGAAATAAATAAATATGCATTTGTTCTATATGTAACTAGCGGGATAAGGAATAGATTTTATTGATCTTTTAAGAATATAACTGTAAATCTTTTAAGGAAATAAACGGTACTGAGTGAAATTAGAACAAAATTGTTTGTTTAATTTATGCTTCCGGAGAATAACATTTTAAGTAGTTTATGTTAATGGTACGTTTAATTCGATAAATTTAACGGCTAGGTTCGGAAAATTAAGACATCGAGGATATTTAATTGGACAGTTTAATTACTAACAGTACCTGGAATATTTGTTACGATTTTGTAAAAATAAAATTACACCTCCCTCTGTAAAGGGTTGTTAAAAAATGTGTTACACCATTTTTACGCATGATGGAAAACAAAAATATTCAGCTCTATAATTATATTATTACGTAGATTTTATTTAACTGAATAATTAACAAATAATAAAAATTTTAATTATTAATTACGTAATTAATTATTACTCACCACGATACTACACCACAAACATAAGTAAATTTGTTACAAATGAGTAACGACTGTGATTGTACAGTCGCGTGTAAATAAACTGGCGCCAAGACACATTGACGATAACAGTAATAAAACGAATTTTTAAGAGAAAATATCTTGTTCTAAGGTACTTCAAAAAGCAATTTTGCCAATGAGTAGCAATTTTTTTTTGAATGCTGCATTGTCTCCTGGTACACAGTAAAGAGATACGAGTAGTATCAGTAAAGAGGTATGAGTTTAGTATTATTTTTTACGTTTTTTTTTTTTTTTGTCTTCAGTCATTTGACTGGTTTGATGCAGCTCTCCAAGATTCCCTATCTAGTGCTAGTCGTTTCATTTCAGTATACCCTCTACATCCTACATCCCCAACAATTTGTTTTACATACTCCAAACGTGGCCTGCCTACACAATTTTTCCCTTCTACCTGTCCTTCCAATATTAAAGCGACTATTCCAGGATGCCTTAGTATGTGGCCTATAAGTCTGTCTCTTCTTTTAACTGTATTTTTCCAAATGCTTCTTTCTTCATCTATTTGCCGCAATACCTCTTCATTTGTCACTTTATACACCCGTCTGATTTTTAACATTCTCCTATAGCACCGCATTTCAAAAGCTTCTAATCTTTTCTTCTCAGATACTCCGATCGTCCAAGTTACACTTCCATATAAAGCGACACTCCAAACATACACTTTCAAAAATCTTTTCCTGACATTTAAATTAATTTTTGATGTAAACAAATTATATTTCTTACTGAAGGCTCGTTTAGCTTGTGCTATTCGGCATTTTATATCGCTCCTGCTTCGTCCATCTTTAGTAATTTTACTTCCCAAATAACAAAATTCTTCTACCTCCATAATCTTTTCTCCTCCTATTTTCACATTCACCGGTCCATCTTTGTTATTTCTACTACATTTCATTACTTTTGTTTTGTTCTTGTTTATTTTCATGCGATAGTTCTTGCGTAGGACTTCATCTATGCCGTTCATTGTTTCTTCTAAATCCTTTTTACTCTCGGCTAGAATTACTATATCATCGGCAAATCGTAGCATCTTTATCTTTTCACCTTGTACTGTTACTCCGAATCTAAATTGTTCTTTAACATTATTAACTGCTAGTTCCATGTAAAGATTAAAAAGTAACGGAGATAGGGAACATCCTTGTCGGACTCCCTTTCTTATTAGGGCTTCTTTCTTATGTTCTTCAATTGTTATTGTTGCTGTTTGGTTCCTGTACATGTTAGCAATTGTTCTTCTATCTCTGTATTTGAACCCTAACTTTTTTAAAATGCTGAACATTTTATTCCAATCTACGTTATGGAAAGCCTTTTCTAGGTCTATAAACGCCAAGTATGTCGGTTTGTTTTTCTTTAATCTTCCTTCTACTATTAATCTGAGGCCTAAAATTGCTTCCCTTGTCCCTATACTTTTCCTGAAACCAAATTGGTCTTCTCCTAACACTTCTTCCACTCTCCTCTCAATTCTTCTGTATAAAATTCTAGTTAAGATTTTTGATGCATGACTAGTTAAACTAATTCTGCATTCTTCACAATTATCTGCCCCTGCTTTCTTTGGTATATTTTTTACGTATGCTATTTATTTCAACAAGCTATAATGGTTTTTTCGTAGCTGTCATTTTTTCTATTATTTTAAAGAAATGAAACAATTTTCTCATTATTATTACAGTTAAAACGGAGATGTCAAAAACGTAATTAATTAGACAGCTATAAAAACTCTTCGCTGTTCATTCTTAATTAAATTATTGTATTTCTTTACATTTAATTTTGTTAATTAAACATTTATTTAACTTTTTTTACTTCAGTAAATTATTGGTTTTTTTGTAACAATTATGTATTATTATTTATTGTAATAATAATTATATTATTAATATTTTTTTATACATATATATATTATTATTATTATGCTTTTACGGCCAACATGGGACCACTTAAGTCAATTTTAGTTGGATCTTTTCTGAGAAAAGCGTGTTATTTTACTCTTTCGAGCTGCCCAGTATTTCTTCATCCGTTCAGATCTTGCTTTCTTTTCTTCATCCGTAAACACCCTCTTCGTTGTATTTTGTCGTTTGTCTGTCTTTTGTTTAAATCTAATGCTTTTGTCTTTTAGCTTTGTAATTTTTCCAGTTTTATTCTGTAGGTCGGTCAGGGAAATTCCCAATTCTTTCATATCTTCTCTAATTTCTTTGATCCATCCTACTTCTAGCTTTTGAAACCAGAGCTCTTCAATGATATTTCTTGACAGTCTTGTTTCCGGTGTCCTTATGAGATGACCGAAGAAAGAGATTCTTTTTTTCCGCATAGTATCAGTAACAGGCTCTATTTCTCGATACACCACCTCATTTGGCACAATCCAACATCGGCCTTCTTTTTGGTGTTTTTTATCGATACACGTTCTGACAATTCTCCTCTCTATTTTCAGAATTTTTTCAATTCGGTTTTTCTGAGTGATTTTGAAAAGGGTCTCGCTTCCGTAGGTGACTTCTGGCTGTACTACAGTTTTATAATGTTTAAGTTTTGTTTTAGCAGAAAGGCATTTTTTGTTATATGTTGACCGAGTTAATTTTTGGGATTTAATCATTTTATTTGTCCTGTTTTGCCATGTCACTTTTTCATTTAAATTATAAGTTATTATTTCCCCTAGATATTTAAATTGTTTTACTATTTTAATTTTCTGATCGTTTACCGTAATGTGCTCTATTACCAGAGGATCTATGGCCATCAGTTCAGTTTTTTCGAAAGAGATATGAAGCCCTATCTTTTGTGCTAGGTTTTGAAGGCTCATGATTTGTGTTTTGGCTTCTTGAATAATATTTGCTAAAAGAGCGAGGTCATCTGCAAATCCTAGGCGATTTAGTGTGATGGAGTTTTTCTTAGTACCCATTTTTATATTTTTGGGATTTATTTCATACCATTTTCTCATGGCAAATTCGAGGGCGCAGTTAAAAAGGAGTGGTGAGAGGCCGTCTCCTTGCCTCAATCCAGTTTTTATGTAGAAGGGTTGAGAGAGTTCACCTCTGAATTTCACTCTGGACTGGGTAATGGTTAAAGTTAATTTTATCATGTTTACGAGTTTAGGGTGAAGGCCCAGGTTTCTCAGAATATTCAGCATGGATGGTCGGTGTATACAATCATAGGCCCTTTTAAAGTCGACGAAGGTGATTATTAGTTGTTTTTTCCGTCTTTTATATAAGTCCATCATAAGTTTTAGGGATATTATTTGCTCCGGGCAACCTCTCCATGGCCTAAATCCCCCTTGTTATTCCCCAAGGTTTTCCCTTGGTATTCCCCACATATATATATATATATATATATATATATATATAGTCGCATCAATAATTAAATCATTGGCGACTTATCAGTGATGTAACTGTACCGGTAAATTTGTAGTTTTGAACAAACTCGGTCGACTAACCTGAGACTTGTGGTTAATTGAAACCCAACCACCAAAGAACACCGGTATCCACGATCTGGTATTCAAATCCGAATAAAGTAATTACTTTTATTAGAATTTGATCCTGAGAACTTAACCAGCCGATTTACGACCATTTTATCATTAGACCAATCCGGTGGGTTAATTTATTTTTTTAAAAAGTATTTATTGTGTGTTGGATTAAAAAAATACAATTCTTATCTTTCCTGCTGAACTTTCATGAAATTCACGCAACTTTTTTGACACTGATTATTTTATTTCTTATATAGTGGAAAAATAATAGATGGAAAAAGTTAAAAAAATTCAGAAAATCGATATTTCAAAATTTGATCGGCTCTCCCCACCACCAATATTGCTCCCCAATTTTTTTTGACACTTCCACTATCATCATGCTTAAGCAGACAAAAACAATTCGGTTGAAAAATATGTAATAATAATTCTTTTTTTTTTTGGTAAAGGGAGAAGTTGGGGGATTTTTTTTAAATGGTAAATTAACCATTTAAGCATGTACTGAACTTAATATAAAGTAAGATTATGTTTGCAAAATTTTGGCAATGTGTTGGTTCGTCACGGTACGATATTTTACTATTTAGCATCACTTACCTATTTTATACTCTTTATTTTTACCTGTAGATAGAAAAAAGAGTATGTTATTTGTCCAACTCCTAACTAAGATGTAATTTAAGCTTATTCTAAAACAATATTATCATAATTAGATCCGCATCAGGCATGTTTGGGTCTGCCTCCTGTACAACCCATCTACCTCAATCCCCTTGACTCTTTCGTATGTTTGTACCTTCTCTTTTATTTGGATAGCCCCCACTGTCCCGCACGGCACTCCCATCTTAGAAAAAGAGTTTTCTAATTTAAAATTACACTGGAAAAATTTTGGTTGTATTAGAAACAGAAGACTTTGTTTTAATGTATCCCTAGTACAAAATACTAGTAATATAAATTTTTACTAAGTTTTCCTAACTTTAGTTATATTTTTATTTTGATTACTAATTCACTGGACACTTGCAAGAAATTCTTAAACGCATACAACTCCTCACCATTTTACATATTTTTATGTTTTATTCTGTATACATATATATAGCTTCCGTATACATATAGACTAGCTTGTCGGGCTCACTTCCGCTCGCTCGACAATCTAGCCAGAAGGCAACATCTTGGCGCTGATCTTTTTCCAGTTTGATTTCTTGTTTTCGTAAACCCTTCTTACGCTAAGCGATACTTGATTGTCCTTGGTTCAGTTTCTTCTTAGAGGATATAATGAAAAAGATTGAAAAAAGTACATGAAGGAAGAAGAAAGAAAATGAATAATGAAAGGGAATAATAATTATATACAAAAAAATAAGAGAAGAGGAAACGGCGAAGAACGAAGTATACAAATTCCTGAAATGAAACTAAAGTAGAAAAGATAGAATAGAAGAAAATATAGTATATTAAATATTTTACATATATTCAGTAAACAAATATGAACTTCATTACATTTCTGTTGCCATGGTGATATAAATATAATGGAGTGAAAGGATTATTATTTTTTTTCTTTAATTCACTCTCGCAATGGGGCTAGAGCCTCGATTTACGGCTTAATACCTTTACTGGGATGACACAAATATGTCCTGAAAATTTAAAAGCAATCGGTCGGTTGTTCTCGCGAGAAGCTGTTGCAAACACACAAACACCAAACAAATAAACAGGAAAACCCTTGCATTTCAACACACTTAGTCCAGCGTTCCACAAGCTTCCTGATGCCCTCATAAAAAAAGGTTTTCGGTTGAGCTGCGAGCCAGGAATTCACCGCTTCTTTCACTGTTTCGTCCGGGATAAATCGACGGCCCCTTAATACCTCTTTGAGTGGACCAAACAAGTGCTAGTCAGAAGGGATAAGATCAGGATTATACGGAGGATGAGCTATTACTTTAAAGTTGAGTTTCTGGAGCGTTTCAGCAGTGTGGGCAGCAGTATGTGAACGGGCATTGTCGTCCAATAACACAACACTTTTCGACAGCAGTCCTCGGTGTTTGCTTCGAATTGCAGGCATTAGCTTGGCAGTAAGCACCTCACTGTAACGCGCACTGTTTATTGTCATACCCCTTTCCTCATAATGTTCCAGTACTGGGCCTTTTGAATCCCAAAAAAACCGTAAGCATCAATTTTCCTGCGGATGGTTGGATCTTGAACTTTATATCCAGGGCGAATTTGGATGATTCCATTCCATACTCTACCGTTTACTCTCCGGCTCGTAAATGATGGATCCATGTTGCGTCACCAGTGATGATTCTGTCTAACAAGATGTCCCGTTCGTTACCATAGCGATCCAAGCGTTTTTGCAGATGTCCAAGCGCGTTTGTCTGTGCGACTGTGTGAGTTGTTTTGGGACCCATCTTGCACAGCCTTTATGAAATCGAAGTCTGTTGTGCATGATTTCGTAGGCAGAACCGTGACTAATTTTCAAACGATGTGCCACTTCATCGATAGTTACTCGTCTGTCTAAGAAAACCATGTCACGTGCACGCTCAATATTTTCCTCATTTGTGGCGGTAAACGGTCGTCCGGCTCCTTCGTTGTGCGTAACACTTGTGCGACCGTTTGTGAATTTTTCAATTCATTCGTAGACACTTCGTTGCGGCAACACAGTGTTCTCGTGCTGTACCGAAAGTCATCGATGAATTTCGGCCCCTGATACACCTTCCGACCACAAAAACTGGATCGCTGAACGTTTGCTCTTCTTTGGTGCAGACAGAAAGCGGAGCAGCCATGGTTAACCGCAGGGCAGCGATAATATTCCATTATCGCTGCCCTGCGGTTAACCAAACCTAGCAGCATCAAACCTGCACAGACATAACAACAATTAAACCATGCATGCGTCATCTACGCAACACGACAGAACTACCAACATAAACAAAAATATAATTAAACTGCAGATGATAATTGACTTACCCTCATATATGCAAGATTTGTATTTTTGTGTGTGTGTGTGTGTGTGTGTGTGTGTGTGTGTGTGTGTGTGTGTGTGTGTGTACGCACGCGCGCGCGTGTTTGTTGTTCCTTATAACATGTATTTTGTCACCGTCTGCCTGATATATTTTATTCTTGAACTTCCGTTAGCACCCTTTTTTCTTTTCAAAATATTTGATATGTTGAGGCTTCATGACCGTTCTAGAATTTCCTGTTAATGCAATATAAAATATTTGTGACATTAATTATATATTTGTTTGAAAATAATAATGCGATAAATAAAATTCAAACACGATATAATCATTAAAACAATAAATACAAATCAAATATGCCAATCTCTGTAGTGGAGAGGTAATGTCTCGGCCTTTCATTCGAAGATCCTGGGTTCAAATTCCGATTAGGCATTTTCATATACTATAAATTTCCATCGGACTAGTGTCAATAGCAGTAGATCCCAGTAATCTCATAAAAACATTTGATTTAAAAAATTGCTTTCGATTTCTTCTCGTAAATGTTTACGATTTACATCTCCAAAAACATACTCGTTATAGATGGACTACCGTGTAAAGTGTAATGGAATTTAGTAATCAAATCAAAATAAGAACATTAAAAATGTAATAAGTGTATGACTTCCAGTCTCATAACCTCAGGGTACCAGAGCTTATATGTTCGATTATCTTTTTTGTATATTCTAATCTTTTTCTTGCTTACTGTCGTCTGTACTTTCTTATAAAATCAAATCTGTAAGCTGAGTTGTCAATTAACCTTGACCCTTTTTTATAAGATTATGACATTATGTTCCTTTTTAATTTCTTCATATCATATTATAAAATCTAATTTTAAACATTCTCCTGTCACTCCGTATTTCATTTTTTGGCCTCCTTATTGTTCATGTTTTACTTCACACACCTCACAAAAATATTCTTAGGAATTTATTTAAAATTCTTAAATTTATCAGACAACTTTGTTTTTTTTTCCATAAAAATATTCTTGCCATTATACTTTTCCATTCTTTGTCATTTTTCTCCTAAATAAAAAATTTGGAACGCACTTTTCTTACACCTTAATAATAAACCCAAATTATCCTTCTTTTTTTTACCGCTTTTATTCTCCTATTTTCCAGTTATAATATCTCCTACAGTTATAGATAACTGTATGGACGAATTAGATCCATTTCTTCTAAATGGATCTAATTCGTCCATTTAGAAGAATGGACGAATAGATCCATTCGTCTAGATTATTCTTCCTTTTTTCTTTCTTTTTCTGTTAAGCCTCCGGTAGCACTATAAGATATTACTTCAGAGAATGAATGAGGATGATATGTATGAATGTAAATGAAGTGTAGTCTGGAGTCAGGTCGACCGTTCCTGTGATGTGTGGTTAATTGAAAGATTATTTTTACTTCAGACTAAATAGAGACCATTAGTTAATTAAAAATTCTATTTTTATTTCCCCCCCCTTGATTTTTATTCTATTCTTTTTTTTGTATTTTCTTTATTGGTTTTTAAAAATTAAAAAGCAAATCGGGTAGACTGCATCTTTGACTCACACCTTTTTGTATTGGAGTTTGTCTTTCTGTATTTTCTATTTTAATTATTCCTATTTGATTTTTATTATAACTAATATTATACTTTAGAAAAATAATGATACTTCGTGTATTTTTTAAAGAATTTAAACGGAACTGAAATTTACAACTATCAATGAAAAGTCTAGTAAGACTTTCCCAAACGAACCTTCTTATTATTATTTGTTCTTTCAGTTATTAATTTATTTCTATTAATATTCTATTTAATCTTCTATTTTCACTGCTCACGATAAGTTATAATTTATTTATCTCGTGTTTTGGCGGTTATATGGCATAATACTTTTTTTTTTAATTTGTAAAATGTTAGTTTTTCCACCATTTTTAGTTCTTACGCTTGATTTGTAAAATTAATATTTGTAATTTTATGCGTTTTAGTATACCTTAAGTTATTGCGTTTGAACTAACATGATAGCTTACACAGGTTTTGCGTAATGATTATTACGAATTTTTATTTTGGCGGCCATTTTGACCCGAACCTGACTGTCGATCGTGGCCATTCTTGTATTTCTGTAATCCTCTAACGATGCTTAATCCGAATCCGTGACAAAAGTATTCACAAACATGCATATATATTGAATTCAATAACGGTTTGTTGGATTGTCTGGTTGGATTGAAATGTGAACGCCTAAATACATAGGAATTTTCTAGCCGTAGGTGATTAAGAAATTTTATAATGCGGTTGGAATAAACATTGAAAGGTTTGCAAGTCGAAAAACAACGGAAGGATTTAAATTCTCTCATCTTTTGATTTTTTTTTACTTTTTTAGTGAAAAAATAAACATAACATTTGAATTGCAAAAATTGTATTAATTTATGCAGTATTAATGAGCAGGTCAATCAATTGTCATTAGAAGAAAGACTTCCCATAAGACTGACGGTAGTAATTTTTTACAATGCAAACTACGATATTAAAATGCACGGTCAGGATTCACGCAAAATGAAAGTATAAATTATTCAGAGCGGTTTGCTATAGAACGAAATTTAGAAAAACGTTGCTGGTCGATAGATGTTCTAAAAAACAAAAACATATCCATTGTATTAAGTATTTACATCAATTTAATGTAACTAACATATTAAACAGATGAGAGAAATTTTATTCTACAATAATAAATGTATTAATTGTATTAAATAAAAATACTTAGTTGAATATTATCTGTTAAATTACGGTACTTATTAAAATTAATTTTATTTAGTTTTTTAGTGTATTCCTTTTTTATTTAAATTGTTAATTACTTGGCGATTTTAATATATAAAAGAAAAAACGTTATACTAATGGTAGAAAGTGACGCAACCGATCCTTTGTGCTTCTGACGTTTTCAGTTTCGTGAATTCATAAATAAAGAAATCTCAGTTAAATAATATTCTGTTTGAATGGATATTTACATGTGTGTTGGTATTTTTAAGCTTTCACCCTCATTCTATCCCGTACGTAAACTTCAAAATTTACATAAAGCTGTTATATTTTCCTGGGTGAGGCAAGAGATATTTACAGTAATTTATTTATTTTTTATCTAAAACATTTTTTTAAATTCTAAGTAAATAAATAAATTAACTAGCTATTTCATAATTTTAGCTGATTTTCGGTAAGAAAAAAAAATCTATCTAAAACTAATTTTGGCGTTTTTCGATCAATGTTTTTCCAGTTACCGACAGTTGTCCAAGAAACGGATATTTAGTCAGAAATAAATATTATAAAAGTGTTAAAAAAATTACATGTTCGTTTTTATAAGCTAAGTAACGAAAAATTTTCATTATTAAAATTATCTGCAATTAAATAGAGGTGAATGTATTTTAAAGAATATATATATATATATATATATATATATATATATATATATATATATATACTAGCTTTTTTCTCTTATAAGGAAACTATAATTTTTTACCCTTGTTGGATACATTGCACAATATATATATATATATATATATATATATATATAAGATATATATATATATATATATATATATATATAATATATATATATATATAAGATATATATATATAATATATATATACGATTCCCCACTCCGTAATTCGATTGACTTTAAATTTTTTTAATTAAAATAAAATTACGTTCGTTGTACTACAATCATTTTTTCTACCACCACACAAAAAACTAAAAACTTAAAATTGACAAAAATTACCTCTCTCCCCTTATTTTAATTTTCTCTAAAGTTTACCATGGTCTATATATAGAAATTTGTTGAGCTATTTACAAAGAATTATATTCAACAAGTTTGGAGACAATAATCAAAATGCAGGAGTACATGCTAGATCTTCCGGAAACTTCTGTAACAATTTTTTTATTTTTTTATTTTTTGGAATAAAGGTTCTTGAAACCTTAAAAATACCCCGATACCCAAAATTTTGAGCAGTCACTATACTTTTCAAATTTATAACTATGATTCTGCACCAGAAGTAAAATTATAACGAGGGAAATAAAATTATTGTTTTGATTATAACAAACCATTAAATACAAACTGTTGTTCAAAAAACTAAGTTTAGGTTAATCATTTTCTTGTATAATTTAAAATGTGTGTATTTAAAATTATATAATATAATATTAAATAAAATAAAATTTTATTTGAGAAATTAATTCTTTCATAAAACGTAAAAATGTTCGTTTTTAATGACTGTTTATTTTTCTTACTTGGCTTATGAAAAGGAATTAAGTATACATTTAAAATGATTATCGTAGAAATTTACTAATCAGAAAATACCCAAATTGGTTTGGTTAATGAGTAAAGATAAACTATAAATTGTGGGTTTTTTATTTTTGAATATTTTACGCGAGCAAAAAATGTAATCAAAAAGCCAATTGTTCTTCAATTTTTAATGATATATTTCGAAATTAAATTTTAATTTAATATATTAACCAAACAACTGATTTTTATTATACTAAAATTTAATGATACTCTGATAAAAAAAAAAAATAAATAATAGAAAAATGGAAGATGAAATGTAGGCAGGTAGAACCACTCTTGAGAGATGTGGTTAATTGAAATCCAACACCAAAGAACACTGGTATCCACAGTTTAGCATTCAAATCCAAATAAAAACAACTAACTGCCTTTACAAGGAATCAAACCTTAGAACTCTCGATTTCTTAAATCAGCTGATTTTGCTCTAACAAATTTAACCACTAGACTAACCCGGTGACCCACCGGGTTGGTCTAGTGGTGAACGCGTCTTCCTAAATCATCTGATTTGGAAGTCGAGAATTCCAGCGTTTAAGTTTAAGAATTCCAGGTAAAGTCAATTACAGCGAAATAAAAAGAAGTTGAGAAGTGTCCATAGACTGGCATTGCTGCGTGTAGCTGCTAGTTACTGTACGGTATCGTATTACGCGCTGTGCGTACTGACCGGGGTCCTACCGGTAGACCTTCAGATAAAAGCCAGAACCCTCAGACACAGCGGTATGTCGAAAGAACAGATGGAAGGGATTATAGAACAAGAATGGCAAGAAGAGTGGACAGGGTCCAGAGTGGGAGAATGGACCAGACGCCTAATCCCTAATATTAAAACCTGGAATAACAATAGACTCGGAGATGTCAATTTTTACATGACACAATTACTGTCGGGGCACGGTTCTTTCGGTCAGTATCTGTATAGGATCGGGAAGAGAGCCACCCCGCAGTGCATCTATTGTCCAGAGAACGACGATGCCGAACATACGTTGTTCATATGTCCAAGATGGGCCGTTAACAGAGGTCAAATAGTAATTAATGGTCTTACACCAGAAAATCTCATAAACTGGTTGGGGTACAACAATGAGAACTTGGAATGGTTCCGCAGTTCGCCGGGGAGGTCCTGCGGGCCAAAGAGGATGAAGACAGAAGAATGGGAGTATAAACAGTAGGGTAGGGCGGACAGTCACTCCATGGAGGGCCTGTAAGCCTTGGTGTGCGGGTACCTGAGAAGGGGGTGAACTCCAGGGGAGTTTGAGTTTGGGTTAAAATAAAAGACCAAGTCCCGGTCGGCGGGGTCGTCCCTGCGGGAGCCTAGGCTCTTTGTGGGGTCGGCGCTGTCGATTAGAGGCCAAAGGCGTAAAGACCGAGTCCCGGTTCCCTGCTGAGGCGCTGGGGGACGACGGGGGACCTTGGCTCTAAAGCGGGGGATTAGAGGCAGGCAATGTAAAACAAAAGATCCGAGACCGGGGAGGCCAACCTGCCGTGCCGGACATATAGCCGGCGGGTGGGGGACGCGTCCTTTGAGAGTAAAAGGACACTCTCCCCGACTGAGTATACTTAATTGGATATCCGATCGGGGAAAAAAAAAAAAAAAAAAAAAAAAAAGGTAAAGTCAATTATTTTTATACGGATTTGAATACTAGATCGTGGATACCGTTGTTCTTTGGTGGTAACCACACATCTCAGGAATGATCGAACTGAGACTGTACAAGACTACACTCATACATATCATCCTCTGAAATAATACCTGAACGGTAATTCCCGGATGCTAAACAGGAAAAAGGAAGTAATATGATATGGTGTCCACCTATGTCATTGCCTGTGTCAAGAATCCCCCACTTGTCTTACCATTGATAATTTATTATAAGAAGGTGACGGATACGTTAAAAACCTCGAAGAAGATTATGAATGGCGTTTTGGATGCCTTGATTCTACGATACTAAAGGAAAAGACATATTCGATTACGATGGATATTGTTTTACTACGTAATAATTGACGAAAACTGTAAAATTCGCAACAAATAAATAATTTTAAAAAAACTTAATATTGAAGTTTTTATTTTTTTTTTTGTCTTCAGTCATTTGACTGGTTTGATGCAGCTCTCCAAGATTCCCTATCTAGTGCTAGTCGTTTCATTTCAGTATACCCTCTACATCCCACATCCCCAACAATTTGTTTTACATACTCCAAACGTGGCCTGCCTACACAATTTTTCCCTTCTACTTGTCCTTCCAATATTAAAGCGACTATTCCAGGATGCCTTAGTATGTGGCCTATAAGTCTGTCTCTTCTTTTAACTATATTTTTCCAAATGCTTCTTTCTTCATCTATTTGCCGCAATACCTCTTCATTTGTCACTTTATCCACCCGTCTGATTTTTACCATTCTCCTAGAGCACCGCATTTCAAAAGCTTCTAATCTTTTCTTCTCAGATACTCCGATTGTCCAAGTTTCACTTCCATATAAAGCGACACTCCAAACATACACTTTCAAAAATCTTTTCCTGAGATTTAAATTAATTTTTGATGTAAACAAATTATATTTCTTACTGAAGGCTCGTTTAGCTTGTGCTATTCGGCATTTTATATCGCTCCTGCTTCGTCCATCTTTAGTAATTTTACTTCCCAAATTACAAAATTCTTCTACCTCCGTAATCTTTTCTCCTCCTATTTTCACATTCAGTGGTCCATCTTTGTTATTTCTACTACATTTCATTACTTTTGTTTTGTTCTTGTTTATTTTCATGCGATAGTTTTTGCGTAGGACTTCATCTATGCCGTTCATTGTTTCTTCTAAATCCTTTTTACTCTCGGCTAGAATTACTATATCATCGGCAAATCGTAGCATCTTTATCTTTTCACCTTGTACTGTTACTCCGAATCTAAATTGTTCTTTAACATCATTAACTGCTAGTTCCATGTAAAGATTAAAAAGTAACGGAGATAGGGAACATCCTTGTTGGACTCCCTTTCTTATTAGGGCTTCTTTCTTATGTTCTTCAATTGTTATTGTTGCTGTTTGGTTCCTGTACATGTTAGCAATTGTTCTTCTATCTCTGTATTTGAACCCTAATTTTTTTTAAATGCTGAATATTTTATTCCAATCTACGTTATCGAAAGCCTTTTCTAGGTCTATAAACGCCAAGTATGTCGGTTTGTTTTTCTTTAATCTTCCTTCTACTATTAATCTGAGGCCTAAAATTGCTTCCCTTGTCCCTATACTTTTCCTGAAACAAAATTGGTCTTCTCCTAACACTTCTTCCACTCTCCTCTCAATTCTTCTGTATAAAATTCTAGTTAAGATTTTTGATGCATGACTAGTTAAACTAATTGTTCTATATTCTTCACATTTATCTGCCCCTGCTTTCTTTGGTATCATAACTATAACACTTTTTTTGAAGTCTGACGGAAATTCCCCTTTTTCATAAATATTACACACCAGTTTGTATAATCTATCAATCGCTTCCTCACCTGCACTGCGCAGTAATTCTACAGGTATTCTGTCTATTCCAGGAGCCTTTCTGCTATTTAAATCTTTTAATGCTCTCTTAAATTCAGATCTCAGTATTGTTTCTCCCATTTCATCCTCCTCAACTTCCTCTTCTTCCTCTATAACACCATTTTCTAATTCATTTCCTCCGTATAACTCTTCAATATATTCCACCCATCTATCGACTTTACCTTTCGTATTATATATCGGTGTACCATCTTTGTTTAACACATTATTAGATTTTAATTTATGTACCCCAAAATTTTCCTTAACTTTCCTGTATGCTCCGTCTATTTTACCAATGTTCATTTCTCTTTCCACTTCTGAACACTTTTCTTTAATCCACTCTTCTTTCGCCAGTTTGCACTTCCTATTTATAGCATTTCTTAATTGCCGAATGTTCCTTTTACTTTCTTCATCATTAGCATTCTTATATTTTCTACGTTCATCCATCAGCTACAATATATCGTCTGAAACCCAAGGTTTTCTACCAGTTCTCTTTATTCCGCCTAAGTTCGCTTCTGCTGATTTAAGAATTTCCTTTTTAACATTCTCCCATTCTCCTTCTACATTTTCTACCTTATCTCTTTTACTCAGACCTCTTGCGATGTCCTCCTCAAAAATCTTCTTTACCTCCTCTTCCTCAAGCTTCTCTAAATTCCACCGATTCATCTGACAACTTTTCTTCAGGTTTTTAAACCCCAATTTACATTTCTCAATATTGAAGTATATTTTTAATTTCATAAGGAATACAGTTAATTTACATCTTTGGGTAATCTTGGTAGCTGAATTGAATACCGGATTGTAAAATAGTAAAAAGAAATAATATTACTTATACTTACTGTGTAATTTTATAGTATATAATGTTTATATTTTAAACAAATACCGTATTTTTATTAAACTATAAGTAACGTAATAAAGTTTAAGTGTTTCTTTTTCTAAACAGTGAATTCATTCTACTGAAATTACAAAATCCTTTTTTAGTATTCAAATTATACTTTTTTTTTTACATATTATTACTTCATATACAACTTTATGTATCAATAAATAAAAGAACTCTTATAAAATTTTATGCGATTACAATTTCACCGGCTAAGAAGCTAATCTCATTTGGAAACAACAGAAATTTTTATGAAAAAACAAACTCTCATTTGAAAACAATTCAATAAAGATAAAGAGTAGTCTATAAACAGAAAAAGACTGTATTATACAGGACATAAAAGTTTTAAACTTTTAACAAAAACTTTTATCTAAAAATCCAAGAATTATAATATACTTTTACATTTTACTAGTTTAAAGAACTTTCAAATACATTCGTTGATTATAAATTAATTCTTTGAAATAAAAAAACATTATTTTATAATGAGACTTTAATACTCTTGAGCTGAGAATAAAAAATAAACTGGTACAGATGTTACTTAAATTTTTCGAAATTTATATTGAGCCTAAAAATAAACATCCTCTAATATTAAAGTTAATTATTATTTGTATATCTATTCAACCTTGTATTATATTGGGAAAGATTACAATGCTTAGTGTTAAATAACAAACATCTAAGACCCGAATTGACCTTTTTGTAAAGTGACCGCAAATGTAAGAGTCCAGAGTCTTCAGATAAGTTACAGCGTTCAAATCCTAGTAAAGCCAGATATTTTTACATGGATTTGAATACTAGATCGAGGATACCGGTGTTCTTTGGTGGTTGGGTTTCAATTAACGACACATCTCAGGAACGGTCGAACTGAGAATGTACAAGACTACACTTCATTTACACTCATACATATCATCCTCTGAAGAATTATCTAAACGGTAGTTACCGGAGGCTAAACAGGAAAAAGAAGAAGAGTCTTCAGATAGGGCTATATACGTAAAAAAACTTAGCACCTTATTTATTTAAACAAAAAATCTTTCTGTTTTACGTCTGATATGAAAACAACTGTAGATGTGGTTCTAGGATCTCTATTCTATTTGTCATGTTAAAGACTATAAGAAACCATCAAGTTTACCCCTTAATTTGGGTTCCAAGAATTTCTGTACGGTTTTATTTCATTCTTTATCCAAAAATCAGAGCGAAATATTTCTCTAACGGAAAATTTCCGAACCCGGATTTAAATGAAAAGACGTGAAATTGTTTTGAAAAATGTCATTGTATAATTTACTTGTATTATGTTACTTTTTTAATAAATTATAATTTAAATTTGAACGCTTCTTGTAGTAATTTTCTTTACAATGTTTATCGTAGTTTATTTTTAACAACTAATTGAAAATAATGTTTTGTTCTAAATTACTTCATTTCTATTTTCTTTCATTAAACAGAAAAAATATATATATTTAAAACCGAATACTTATGTTATTACTATCATAGAGTCTAAAGTGATTTATATATATTTTACATTTTTCGTTTGTTAAAATAGTAACTAACATATTGTAATTAATGATAACTGTAAAAGTTTTAAATATTTAGGCTACTAAAACTGTCTAAGTTATTTCAAAAATGTTAAGTTACAAATAAACATGTCCAAGCAACTGTTTTACAATATCAAACAGACTAAATATTTTCAGACAATTTAAAAGAAAAATATTTTGATTTATTAAATTAAAGAATTTCATATTTTAAAAAACCTATGTAACCTATTTATAATTTGTTTCTTTGTAAGAAAATATGTTATAAGCATATTGAATATATTTACGATAATAGCTTTTTCTACTGATTAATTTTTTTTTTTTTTTTTTTTTTTTGTCTTCAGTCATTTGACTGGTTTGATGCAGCTCTCCAAGATTCCCTATCTAGTGCTAGTCGTTTCGTTTCAGTATACCCTCTACATCCTACATCCCTAACAATTTGTTTTACATATTCCAAACGTGGCCTGCCTACACAATTTTTCCCTTCTACCTGTCCTTCCAAAATTAAAGCGACTATTCCAGGATGCCTTAGTATGTGGCCTATAAGTCTGTCTCTTCTTTTAACTATATTTATCCAAATGCTTCTTTCTTCATCTATTTGCCGCAATACCTCCTCATTTGTCACTTTATCCACCCATCTGATTTTTAACATTCTCCTATAGCACCATATTTCAAAAGCTTCTAACCTTTTCTTCTCAGATACTCCGATTGTTCAAGTTTCACTTCCATATAAAGCGACACTCCAAACATACACTTTCAAAAATCTTTTCCTGACATTTAAATTAATTTTTTATGTAAACAACTTATATTTCTTACTGAAGGCTCGTTTAGCTTGTGCTATTCGGCATTTTATATCGCTCCTGCTTCGTCCATCTTTAGTAATTCTACTTCCCAAATAACAAAATTCTTCTACCTCCATAATCTTTTCTCCTCCTATTTTCACATTCAGTGGTCCATCTTTGTTATTTCTACTACATTTCATTACTTTTGTTTTGTTCTTGTTTATTTTCACGCGATAGTTCTTGCGTAGGACTTCATCTATGCCGTTCATTGTTTCTTCTAAATCCTTTTTATTCTCGGCTAGAATTACTATATCATCAGAAAATTGTAGCATCTTTATCTTTTCACCTTGTACTGTTACTCCGAATCTAAATTGTTCTTTAACATCATTAACTGCTAGTTCCATGTAAAGATTAAAAAGTAACGGAGATAGAGAACATCCTTGTCGGACTCCCTTTCTTATTAGGGCTTCTTTCTTATGTTCTTCAATTGTTATTGTTGCTGTTTGGTTCCTGTACATGTTAGCAATTGTTCTTCTATCTCTGTATTTGAACCCTAATTTTTTTTAAATGCTGAACATTTTATTCCAGTCTACGTTATCGAATGCCTTTTCTAGGTCTATAAACGCCAAGTATGTCGGTTTGTTTTTCTTTAATCTTCCTTCTACTATTAATCTGAGGCCTAAAATTGCTTCCCTTGTCCCTATACTTTTCCTGAAACCAAATTGGTCTTCTCCTAACACTTCCTCCACTCTCCTCTCAATTCTTCTGTATAGAATTCTAGTTAAGATTTTTGATGCATGACTAGTTAAACTAATTGTTCTGTATTCTTCACATTTATCTGCCCCTGATTTCTTTGGTATACTGATTAAATGAAATACGAATTTTTGAGTTTAATTTAATCCGAAACGAAAAAATAAACTGCATTTATTCAGTTTTATTTACGCATATAATCAGTCTATTTTACAAGGGAAATTTTAGTATTTTAAAATTAGTAATTACTTAAATTAATATTTTTATGCAAATTTATATATTAATATTAAAATTATATTGATGAATACAATCCTACAAATGCATATCTAAATAATTTAATTAAATATTAAATTCCTTTATGGAATTATTAGTAATAAATTCCAGTAAATTAATATATAGTTTACATATTTTGTATTTATTGAATTGCAAGTGGATCTATACGTATTACTAATTCATGAAGCCTCTATCAGAAATTTATTTGCTGTAAAAATTATACAGTATGTATATCATTCATTAGAAAACCATTCGTAGATTAAAATTAAACATATTCGTAATTTATTCTTTGCCAATTTTAAAAAGTAGTATCGAAAGATAATTGTAGACAAGATGCTGTGGAGTAAAGATAAATCAATATAATTTTTTTTTCCTAGTAAAGCCAGATATTTTTACATGGATTTGAATACTAGATCGTGGATACCGGTGTTCTTTGGTGGTTGGGTTTCAATTAACCACACATCTCAGGAATGGTCGAACTGAGAATGTACAAGACTACACTTCATTTACACTCATACATATCATCCTCATTCATCCTCTGAAGAATTATCTAAACGGTAGTTACCGGAGGCTAAACAGAAAAAACAGAGAGAATATAATTTTTTAACTTGCAATTTGTTGATTGTTTCATTTACTTTTCAATCTATAAAAACAATATTTTTTCGGAGAATTTTAATTTCATTAATATTAAACCTTAAAGAATATTTATTATTATTGCTTGTTTTATATTCTCTTTTGCGGGTCTTACCCTCATTTTTTGTTGCGATTCCGCAGACAGAACAACAAAGTTATAAATAAAAGCAGTCGGTTTTTTCAGTTACTTTCTCTACAAAGCCTTCATATCCATAACTATAACTCCGTTTGAAACTTTCTTATTACTTTTTTAAAATTTCTTATAAACTTTCATCCATTTGACATGGTCAAACCGTATTAGTAATTCCAACGATGATAAAATTGTCTACTTTGTGTATGACTAAATATACAATATAAAACAAATTTGTAATAATATAAAATAAACAACTTTTTAATCTGTGATTGCAGAAATAATATTTTTGTTAAAATTCGTTTTTACAAGTACAGGCCACCTGTTCCATTATACCTCTACTTATGACTTTAAAGATTTATGATTTCCATATATAATAATGCTAGAAAAAATCGAAGATATTAATAATAATGCCAAAAAAAATATCTTAATTAATTGAGATATTTTTTTCCCCAATTAATTTTCTCTTAATGCTTTACATTGTTAAGGGTGATTTTTTTAGTTCTGTTACCCAATTGTTAATGTCTGATAATTTTTTTCTAAGAAAGGTAAATTTTGTTTTGTGACACGAAGTTGGTAGTGCTACTTAACCGGTATAGATAACGGCAGTGTGAGTTGATTCTCCTTCAGCTGTGTAAATTTTTGTGCCGTTTCCGGTCGTGTTACTAACAGAATGTCTTTAACCATAGAACAACGAGTTTTCATTCTTGAACAATATTTTGCTACGAAATCGTACGCGAGTGTAAAAGAATCATTTCAAATTAAATTTCTTGGTGTTCCTCCGCCAGAAAAATGTAAATTTCTAGGCTATCAAACCGATTTCGAGAGACAGGTAGTGTTTGCGACAGAAAACGTAGCGGTCGACCGACTCGCTTGACAGATGACGTTTTAAAGAATGTGAAAACAAGATTGCTCAATTCTCCACGGAAAAATCTACGAAAACTTTCCGCGCAAGTTGGTTTGTCGTATTCGAATGTTCAGAACGCCGGTAAAAAATTGAAATTGTATCCGTATCGCGTACGATTAGTCCAAGAGCTTCAACCTCCAGATTTAAACAAGCGATTGCAATATTGTCATTGGTTTAGGTCTCTCGTAAATGATAACGGAATCGAATTTTTATACACAGTGTTCTTTAGTGATGAAGCTTGGATCCATCTCGATGATTATGTGAACAGTCAAAACTGTCGAATTTGGGCGGTTGAAAATCCTAACGCTTACAAGACAAATCTTTGCATCCTCAAAAAAATTGGTGTGTGGTGTGCGATATCTCGTCATCATACAGTCGGACCCGTATTCTTCGAACAGACAGTAAATGGTGAAGTATACAGGAATATTGTGCGCCAATTTGTGTCCCTCCTGGAACCTCAAGAACGGTATTGCTGGTTTCAGCAAGACGGCGTTACATGCGACACGTTTCGAGAAACCGTGGATTTTCTGCAAGAGTTCTTTGATGATCGAATAATAAGCAAGGGCTTATGGCCTCCAAGGTCCCCAGACCTCAATCTCCTGACTACTTTTTGTGGGGCTATGTTAAGTCCGAGGCCTTCAAAAACAATCCTCACACTATTGATGGAACTTGAAGTTATTATTACAGACTTAATCACCAATATTTCCAATGCAACTCTTAAAAAGTTTTCTGCTAATATGCTGAAAAAAGTCCCTGCGTGTATAACCGCAAGTGGTGGGCATTTTGAGCATATTCTTTAACAATTATGTAATTTATAGCTTGTTATTAAATCTCTTTTGTAAGTAACAAATACATTTTTTTATTCCACCTAAATTTCGCTTTATTAAATTACATTTAAAATTGGGTAACAGGACTAAAAAATCACTCTGTATTTTATTATTAAAAATTTTCATTAAAGAATATTTTGAACGAAACGAAGCAAAAGTAAACTTTTTAGTCGTTTTTTTAAACCTAAGTACGCCTAACTAATCCGACAAAATACGACTATGTGAATTACGCAAAAAATATGCCTTATTAACTGTCGAATATCTAATCTTTTTCTCATTTTCCTAATCCATTTAAGGTAATTTTTTTTTTGCCAGAGATATTATAATTGCCTATTTTTCGGTCCATTTAATAACTCTTTCAGTCAGGAAAGGTTATTTAAAAAATTAAATATAAGTAACATTATTTAAAAATTAAATGTTTATTTTGATAAGATATGTGTGAATTGATTAATATAATAAAAAACAATCATGTTTTAGACGGTAATGAAATATTAAAAAAATTTTTTTTTTGGATTATCTTGTAGATAAAGAAAAAAATAAAAGGAAGAAAAATATTCCGAAAATCGTGTAGTAATATAGACTAAATAGTGCACTTGTATACCACTACTCATAAGTCAAATATTCTTTTATCTATTTTCCTAATGTGTATTTTGCAATTTGTTCTACTAGTGAGCAATAAGCAATGCGCCCGTTCGGCTCAATGAAATGAGAAAGATATGAATTACGTAAACGAGTCTTGAGCAGATTCGAGCTTACCATTCCTGAGACGTGTGGTGGTTAAACGTACATATTAGTTCCGCATGGTAAATTACGTTAAAACAATTTCACTTTGCATTTTTGTTTTGTTTTTATGTTTTTCCAGTATTTTTTTCATTCTTTCCCTTAAAGTTTTTGAAAAAAATGTAAGATTTAACTTCATTTCTACGTTTGTCTCTTTTACTCTTGGAATGTCCTAGAAATTGTACATTTGGTAGTAGGTTTCTAAACGTTTCTCTATCAAACATTTACTCTTCCTTTTAATTTAGTTTATTTTATTTTTTTTTTTTTCAGTTTTACGGGCATCAACTGCTATGGTCATAAACCCGATGAAAAATTTGTAGCGTATGAAAAAATATCATCCCTAATCGAGATTCGAACCCGGATATATATATATATATATATAAAATTTTTTTTTTTTATTTTATATATATATATATATATATATATATATATATATGACATCGCAATTTTTATTATAATTTAATAATATTAACAATGTCATATCTATTGCACTTTTATATCACAAAGAAGGCCTCACTGGGTCATCCATTCCAATGCTTCGGGTATAAGATCATGGATGTCTTGTAGCGTGCCTCTAAAACATGTATTTGGACAAACCAGGTCGTGGTGGGGATCGTTTGTTCTTCACCTCCATATCGGTCGCATCGTGAGCTTTCTGCAGCTCCACATTGGGTCAAGCTTTTATCACAGATACCATGATTTGTGCGAATTCTGTTGATGTTGCACCACTGTTGTCTGGAAAGAGTAAATTCTGGTACCGTCAGAGTTGGATCTGTCACAAAGTTCAATTTATTGATATTCTGACCGTGCCCTAGTGATTTTCAGTGATCCTTTCTGTTGAAGTCGTTGACCCGATCGGCGGTTGCTACAGATGGTTGCCACAGGCTGCCTTAACAATGCCTCACCGGGATTCGAACCCGGGACCTCCAGATGAAAGGCCGAGACGTTACTACTCCGCCACTTAGATCGATCGGCTTTTTAGCTGTTCCTTTTCGATTAGGTTTGTTGCTGTGTTTTAAGGAATAGTTAAAAATTATCTTAATCAGTGTGTTTTCACTTATATTCTTTTTTAAGTATCCAAGAAGAATAATTTCCTTCTTTATGTTGATTCTGAAAATTTGTTAATTTTCTGATATACCTTTTCATTTGACCTTAGTATATTTATATTTTGTTTGCACATAAGAAATAATATTTTCATTATTAAGTATGTTTTCGATTTTTGATTTAATTGCTTTCGTTGTTTTTCAGGTTTCATTGTTATGTTTTATAGCTTAAATTTTAAATTAAGAAGTTTATTTTTTTTTTTAATTTTAAATGTTTCTCGTCAGTTGATATATTAATTCCATTTTATTTCCTTTGTTCGTTCTTTTTTTTTTTTTTTTTTTTTTATCTGGAATTTTACCGGCATCGACTGCTAAGGTCATTAGCCCTCGTCCAATGTTTAAAAGAAATTACTATCACCATCTGGATCGTCATATGTAAGGGTGTAAAGGGCCCTTACATTTTATTTAAAAGCACAAACTACACAAAATATTTAAGACATAAAAGACAACGACAATCACAAACACTTACGGGGTGTAAAGGGCCCCGATATTAAAATTTGAGATAAGGTTCTCAAAAGACCATGAAATTAAAATTAAAATTAAACTTATCAATACCATTTCTTTCTTTCTTTATATATATATATATATATATAAACTACCGCTTAGAGTATCTTTTACCACAGCTTTAAACTTTCATTTTATAAACTTTTAAGAAGTCCACCGGCGTGTAGAAATGCAACTATATTTTCTTCATTTCCATTATCCAGATCAGCACTAATATTATTTGTAAGACGGAACCTCTTTCTGAGGTCCTTATATATAGTACACTCTTCTATTAGATGCTTGATTGTCAGTGTTTTATTACAAACACCGCACATTGGTCTCACTTCGCCGGTTAACAAATATAAATTTGTTAATCGCGTGTGACCGATTCTAAGTCTGGTCACCGCTACTTGTTCACGGCGAGTTAACTTAAAGTCGCTTTTCCATTTATAAGGAGAAGTTTTTACTGAGTTTAATTTTGTATTTAAACTCCTCCATTCAGCGTTCCACTTGTTTCTTACTATGTTTGTTAGACGGTTTTTAACATCTGCCACTCTTACAGGAAATGCATCCAAATCATCGCAGACTGTTGCCTTTCTGGCAGCTTCGTCTGCGATTTCATTACCTGTAATACCAGCATGCCCGGAAGTCCATACAAATACCCATCGCTGTCCTCGTTGTTTTAGAACGTATAAAATGGACAGGATGTTTGCAATTAGGACATCCTTAATATTCTTGTTCCGAATTGCGACGAGTGCACTTAATGAATCGGAACATATTAGCACTCTCTCTTCGCAATAGTGTTCAGTGTAGCGAAGAGCTTGCTGAATTGCAGTGAGTTCTGCCGTGTAGACACTGGCCACATCTTGCAGTCTCCAAAAGTGGGCTTCTTCATTTACATATATCGAGCATCCAACACCATGTTCGGTTTTAGAACCGTCAGTATAAATTCTAATATGTTCTTCGTAACTACTGACGGTTGTCAAAAATTCCTGCTGGATGATCACTGCTGGTTTCTTTTTTATTTCTCCTTGAAAGAGATCCAAACTTGCTGTTTTGTACTATTTCTCTTAGATATTTAAATTTTGCAGTTACTTCGTTTGTATCATATATTGTTACCAAATTTTATGGCTCTTTTTTTATGTCGTTAATGCAGTCAGCTATTTTATAGGATATTTGAAGACCTGTTCTTTCTGTTTACTTAGTTTAATGTTTATATGTATATTTTTTGCTATATTAAAATCATTCAGTTATGTTAAGATCATCGGAAAACACAGAAAAATTTACTTTTAATTTTTTCTTTTTTTTTTACATCCCAGTTTAGTTGTTTCTAATTAGTTGAATTCTAGTATTTTTTCCATTATTTGTTGACTTTATCTAATCCGAATTGAAGAAAATTACAGATAAACCATTTAATTCTACGTTTTGTTTCAGAATGATACTCCGATGTTAAACCTATAATTTTTATTTTTTGTTAAAATTTGGATTAACATTTATTTTTCAATTATTTTTATTATTATTATATATGTATTTTTTTTTTTAAATTGTAAGATTTTTACTTTTATATCTTAAGAATGAGGACAAAAATATCCTAATAAGAAAATGTGTATCATAATATTCCATTAAATAAAATGGCTTTAAAAACTGTGAATAATAAATAATAAAAATAGTCCAGGAAATTATGGATTGTAAATTTTTTATTATGAAAAATAAATTGTTAGAAAAAAAAAATTTGTAGGTTGAATTCACATTCATACTCATTAAACAGTTTCTATAAGTGTTCACTAATAATTAACAAGTTTTAATTTATATTTGTTAATTATCTTATTTGCTTTTATCTTCACTCAGTGTTCATGTTATTTATCACTAAAAAGTGGAAAATTCAACCTTTTTGTATTGTACAAACCATGTAACTCTTATAGAACACATTATTGGTAGTTTATTTTTAATTTAATGTGACTATTACAATACATTAAAGCTTCACTTTAGCTGACCTCAAATGTGCGCATACATGATCTAAATGACATCGAATTACCTATTAAAGTGTCATCCAGTCAAACTGTAATTAAGTAAGTCCTGTAATTAAATTCATGTGTCATCCCAGTGAGTAAATTATAAAACGTATTGTGGAAAATTAATTAAATAGATTTACAAAATTTGTTGTATTATTTGTTTTTATTGTTACCATTTTATTTTTATCTACATTTTATTATGAAACATAAAAATATTTTTTTTTTTTTGTCTTCAGTCATTTGACTGGTTTGAAGCAGCTCTCCAAGATTCCCTTTCTAGTGCTAGTCGTTTCATTTCAGTATACCCTCTACATCCTACATCCCTAACAGTTTGTTTTACATATTCCAAACGTGGCCTGCCTACACAATTTTTCCCTTCTACCTGTCCTTCCAATATTAAAGCGACTATTCCAGGATGCCTTAGTATGTGGCCTATAAGTCTGACTCTTCTTTTAACTATATTTTTCCAAATGCTTCTTTCTTTCTCATTTGTCACTTTATCCACCCATCTGATTTTTAACATTCTCCTATAGCACCACATTTCAAAAGCTTCTAATCTTTTCTTCTCAGATATTCCGATTGTCCAAGTTTCACTTCCATATAAAGCGACACTCCAAACATATACTTTCAAAAATCTTTTCCTGACATTTAAATTAATTTTTGATGTAAACAAATTATATTTCTTACTGAAGACTCGTTTCGCTTGTGCTATTCGGCATTTTATATCGCTCCTGCTTCGTCCATCTTTAGTAATTCTACTTCCTAAATAACAAAATTCTTCTACCTCCATAATCTTTTCTCCTCCTATTTTCACATTCAGCGGTCCATCTTTCTTATTTCTACTACATTTCATTACTTTTGTTTTCTTCTTGTTTATTTTCATGCGATAGTTCTTGCGTAGGACGTCATCTATGCCGTTCATTGTTTCTTCTAAATCCTTTTTACTCTCGGCTAGAATTACTATATCATCAGCAAATCGTAGCAACTTTATCTTTTCACCTTGTACTGTTACTCCGAATCTAAATTGTTCTTTAACATCATTAACTGCTAGCTCCATGTAAAGATTAAAAAGTAACGGTGATAGGGAACATCCTTGTCGGACTCCCTTTCTTATTACGGCTTCTTTCTTATGTTCTTCAATTATTACTGTTGCTGTTTGGTTCCTGTACATGTTAGCAATTGTTCTTCTATCTCTGTATTTGAACCCTAATTTTTTTAAAATGCTGAACATTTTATTCCAGTCTACGTTATCGAATGCCTTTTCTAGGTCTATAAACGCCAAATATGTTGAATTGTTTTTCTTTAATCTTCCTTCTACTATTAATCTGAAGCCTAAAATTGCTTCTCTTGTCCCTATACTTTTCCTGAAACCAAATTGGTCTTCTCCTAACACTTCTTCCACTCTCCTCTCAATTCTTCTGTATAGAATTCTAGTTAAGATTTTTGATGTATGACTAGTCAAACTAATTGTTCTGTATTCTTCACATTTATCTGCCCCTGCTTTCTTTGGTATCATGAGTATGACACTTTTTTTGAAGTCTGACGGAAATTCCCCTTTTTCATAAATATTACACACCAGTTTGTATAATCTATCAATCGCTTCCTCACCTGCACTGCGCAGTAATTCTACAGGTATTCCGTCTATTCCAGGAGCATTTCTGCCATTTAAATCTTTTAATGCTCTCTTAAATTTAGATCTCAGTATTGTTTCTCCCTTTTCATCCTCCTCAACTTCCTCTTCTTCCTCTATAACACCATTTTCTAATTCATTTCCTCCGTATAACTCTTCAATATATTCCACCCATCTATCGACTTTACTTTTCGTATTATATATTAGTGTACCATCTTTGTTTAACACATTAAATAAAATATTTGCATGCAAAATAAAATATTAAAAATATTTCGTGTAAAATAAAATATTTCTTCTGAAGGTCCCGGATTCGAATCCCGGTCAGGTATGACATCTTTTAATCTATTAATTCCCAACGAGATGACGATAGCTGTTGACGCTCGCTTTTATAAAAAATAAAAAACTGAAAATCAATATTTATACTTTGCAAATATACAAGTATTTTAACAGTATTTAACTACTAAATATTGCAAACAAATATTTTTTATTAATTTGTTAGTTTCTAACATTAGCTGAAAACAAATAGCAGTTAATGAATTTTTAATCGGTTATTTTAATAAGTTTTATTTTTTAAGTCATCTTCTGCCATTCATTTTTACTCTTTGTTAATCGCTACCGGATTCAGATGTTGAATCGTTTTCGTTGATGTAAATATTCCAAATAATTATATTCTCTTATGTAAATATTTCATAATTGATTTTTTAATAATTTATTAAAGAAACTTGAAATCCATTCTACGAAGTTTTTTACCGATGTTTTTATTTGCCGCTTGTAAAAATGGATGATCATTTTACGCGTTCATACTGTGCTCAAATGCGGTCTTGAAATTAGTTATTTACTTCAGTTTAGATGCTTAAGTCATTTGATCAAGCTTCCAGGACTTATGAATAAGTCACAGTCCCATTTTTCTTTCTCAATTTAACATTATTAAATAGATAGTCATGTAAATTATCCATCATCCGGGTACCGTTTCTTTAAATAAATACACCATGTCTTTACTCCCATTTACATTGCAAATAACATTTCATTAATTCTGCTCTCATTCATAAATTTTAAACCGGCCAATTACATCACCACAAAAATTTTCTTTTTGAACGTTTTAACGTCTTATACGTATCAAAAAAGGCAGTCTTGTTTAGCTTTATAGTAATTTAATTCTTTTATATCCGGTTGTTTAATTGTTTTTTATACGTAATGCTGATAATGAACTGATGATTTATTTCAGTCATGGGAAACTAATTTTTTGGCTATCGTTGTTCTGCGCCGTAGCAAGTATTTACGTTTGATAAATTCATCAGATCATTTACGGTTAATTTTGAATAACATTTTCATTATTTTTTATCTCCCAGGTGTTTAATATAATGTGTTTAGAATAAGAGTTATCCTAGCTGTTGTTTGTAGTAGTGATATTTAACTGCAGCGTGTGCGATTGTGATATTGCAGTAATGACGAGAGATTAAATTTCTCAATCCTCAGCAGTATTTATATAATACTTTATTTTCTTTTGGGGTACATAAATTAAAATCTAATAATGTGTTAAACAAAGATGGTACACCTATATATAATACGAAAAGTAAAGTCGATAGATGGGTGGAATATATTGAAGAGTTATACGGAGGAAATGAATTAGAAAATGGTGATATAGAGGAAGAAGAGGAAGTTGAGGAGGATGAAATGGGAGAAACAATACTGAGATCTGAATTTAAGAGAGCATTAAAAGATTTAAATGGCAGAAAGGCTCCTGGAATAGACGGAATACCTGTAGAATTACTGCGCAGTGCAGGGGAGGAGGCGATTGATAGATTATACAAACTGGTGTGTAATATTTATGAAAAAGGGGAATTTCCGTCAGACTTCAAAAAAAGTGTTATAGTTATGATACCAAAGAAATCAGGGGCAGATAAATGTGAAGAATACAGAACAATTAGTTTAACTAGTCATGCATCAAAAATCTTAACTAGAATTTTATACAGAAGAATTGAGAGGAGAGTGGAAGAAGTGTTAGGAGAAGACCAATTTGGTTTCAGGAAAAGTATAGGGACAAGGGAAGCAATTTTAGGCCTCAGATTAATAGTAGAAGGAAGATTAAAGAAAAACAAACCAACATACTTGGCGTTTATAGACCTAGAAAAGGCATTCGATAACGTAGACTGGAATAAAATGTTCAGCATTTTAAAAAAAATAGGGTTCAAATACAGAGATAGAAGAACAATTGCTAACATGTACAGGAACCAAACAGCAACAGTAGCAATTGAAGAACATAAGAAAGAAGCCATAATAAGAAAGGGAGTCCGACAAGGATGTTCTCTATCTCCGTTACTTTTTAATCTTTACATGGAACTAGCAGTTAATGATGTTAAAGAACAATTTAGATTCGGAGTAACAGTACAAGGTGAAAAGATAAAGATGCTACGATTTGCTGATGATATAGTAATTCTAGCCGAGAATAAAAAGGATTTAGAAGAAACAATGAACGGCATAGATGAAGTCCTACGCAAGAACTATCGCATGAAAATAAACAAGAACAAAACAAAAGTAATGAAATGTAGTAGAAATAACAAAGATGGACCGCTGAATGTGAAAATAGGAGGAGAAAAGATTATGGAGGTAGAAGAATTTTGTTATTTGGGAAGTAGAATTACTAAAGATGGACGAAGCAGGAGCGATATAAAATGCCGAATAGCACAAGCTAAACGAGCCTTCAGTAAGAAATATAAGTTGTTTACATCAAAAATTAATTTTAATGTCAGGAAAAGATTTTTGAAAGTGTATGTTTGGAGTGTCGCTTTATATGGAAGTGAAACTTGGACAATCGGAGTATCTGAGAAGAAAAGGTTAGAAGCTTTTGAAATGCGGTGCTATAGGAGAATGTTAAAAATCAGATGGGTGGATAAAGTGACAAATGAGGAGGTATTGCGGCAAATAGATGAAGAAAGAAGCATTTGGAAAAATATAGTTAAAAGAAGAGACAGACTTATAGGCCACATACTAAGGCATCCTGGAATAGTCGCTTTAATTTTGGAAGGACAGGTAGATGGGAAAAATTGTGTAGGCAGGCCACGTTTGGAATATGTAAAACTAATTGTTAGGGATGTAGGATGTAGAGAGTATACTGAAATGAAACGACTAGCACTAGATAGGGAATCTTGGAGAGCTGCATCAAACCAGTCAAATGACTGAAGACAAAAAAAAAAAAAAAAAAAAAAAAATTATTTTCTACCGTATTTTTATCTACATAAATATAGCTAGCATGCAAATAATTTGTAAATAACTCGATTCAATCGGCGCCAAGAATAGAAACATCAGATCGGAAATCAAATATAAAACATCAAAACATAATTGTACGCGTAACAATCGAGACGGTCTATTATTAGTACAACGCCACGCGGTTTCTTTTTTTTTTTTTTGTTATTAATGATGGGGGAAAACCATTTGCGTATGCCCCATGATGGGCAGGCACTATCGGACTAGCAAAACGTTCCACTAGATGTTATTTAAGCGCGTATGTGTACCTGCGCCCTGCCGACTAAACCTAAACACCTCACCAACTCTCCACCCGGGTCCAGATCCGCAATTAAGCATTTACACAGGCCCCGGAGGTGCCTTTGAGCTCGGGAGATCCAGAAGCCCCGTCGTGCATTCATCGTCGCCCATCCACGCAAGCGCGGACAAACTACGGCTCCGTAGGGAGCTGTTCATCACCCTTTTGCTCTCAGGTCCAGAATTTTCTGTCTCAACTCCCAGGACTTCGCTACGATCTTTCTAGTCGTCCTGCATGTTCCCAGCTTCATTTTCTTTGGATTATGCTAGTTACTAATCTTACCACCGCGTCATAGTTTGTCCGACTGTGTAACATTATTTCGACTATGGTTTCTGATACGATATGATATCCTAGCCGAAGGACCCCCATCATACCCAATCGTCCACAGCTGAGGACCCAATTCAGAGCTCTGAGACACACCACGCGTAGACTGGTACTATAGATCAGTATTACCTAGTTTATAAACTAGTCTCCTGTCACTCAGATAATCTTCAATCATTCTCTGGAGGTAGCCGCTATTGTCCAACTTCCTCACCGCCTGGAAGATGGCTTTTCAACTGAGGGGTGTTGAAGGTATTTCTTAACAGGACTATCACCGGTGTACGTCGGTTCTTCCGTGTACCCGCCGCTGCCGCATCTGCGATCCTCATTACTTCGTGGACTGCGTCGACATCTCGATTCCCCCTCGAGGGGAGAAGATCCCGCCTCGTAGCGTGTCCGGTCGCTACACCACTCCCTCCGTTCCTAGCCAGTAGTGGCTTTAACAGAGGACATCTTCTAGACTGCGTCGACAGTCGCCCTCCCGGGTCTGAAACCGTATTGGTTCACAATTAGCCCGCCTTTACTCTCTACCTCCTCCAGGAGTCTATTATCGACCAGTCTCTCGTATAACTTCATGATATTGCTGATAAGCATATCGGCCTATACGAGGTTGGTGCCTCCTCCAGCCCGGGATTCCTTATCAGGACTAACCTGGACTTCTTCCGGTACGTAGCCCGCGCACAGTGTGTAATTAAACACTCTTAATACTTCTGCTGGTGCTACCTCCACCAGAATGCGCATCGCCTCCATCGATATTTCTTCCGAACCAGAACTCTTATGTAACTTTATCCGTATACTGGCTCGGACTTACTCATCTTCCCGAAAGAGCGGAATGTTATCAGCCACTACCACTATCTCCTCACGGAGTGGAGTCTCGCCATCAGGATATGGAGTCGTCACACTGGTTTGTTTACATAGGATAACTCTTAAAGTAAATAGGGTATAGTAATACTGTTGTCACCGGTGGTCCTTTTGGTCGAATTTCTTTAGTAAAGTTAAAAATGCAGCATTAATATTCAAATATTCTCCTTTCTTTGTACCCAAGATTTTGTAAGTAAATAAATAGTTTTTCATATTATCTCATCGATCCAGTATGCTTTATGTAGTAAAGAAAATGCTGGAAAAAGCAGTATCCCCCTATGTCTGCAAGTTTCAGGTTGATGTAAGAGAACTTTTGAAAAGTTAACATTGTATTTAAGACGTATCCTCTTTTTTTGAAATAGAAAATATTAAAAGTAAGACAGACGTTAAATTTAATACGTTAGTTATAAATTGAGTAAAGAACAGTTATTAAAAAAAATTATTTTTATTTACGCTAACTTTATAACTTATAGTAGAATTTTTCATTTCAAATAGATTTTATAACAAAGCTGCTACCTATTATGATGGGTACCTTGATTTGACTTCCGGAAAATTTTGACATAAATTCGCGTTTTACATCCCCCATACCTCAATACCATCATCAGTTCAAAAGATTACATATTTATTTCACTTTGTTATAGACACGATAACTGCCGTAATTTTGCGCCAATCACTTTCAAATTGTTCCTTAAAAATAACTCGTCCCAAAATCTCGGGCGAGTTCGTTAACGGTCAAAATTGGATCATAGGCAAAAAAAAACAAAATATCGCTATAACTTTCTTATTAAGTAAAATATCGAATTCATTTAAAGTTCTTCCTATACTTTGGATAAGGGCCTAAAACTTATCTAAGCATAGTTTTTTTATATCACCAACCAACCATTGGCCCAGGGGTGGAAAAAATGGGGTTTTGAAGACAAAGAAAATCGTACCTCTCTTAATTGGTACAATATCGAATCGGTTTAAAGTGGTCGTTAGTCCTCTGAACATTACCTAAAACCTTTATCTTAAACAATTTTTGATATGACAAACCTTTACGGCAAGGGATGAGTAAAATGTTGCGGGATTGTAACTTGTCGTATGCTAAACATGTGAAACTTTTTTCACATGCAACCGTTGTTGTACTGAATAAATTTGAAGTTTTTCTTAACTTTAAGGTGGAAATCTTTTTTATTCCCTTCTTAGCACCGGTGAAATCTACCTTCGCCTTCCGGCGTACCGAAAGGGATTTTTTAAATTATTATATTATTGTAGATTTTATGATAACGTATAATTGTTTTAAATATTTCGAATAAGTAGAATACATTATAATAAATTTAATCTTGAGTCTTTCTTGCATATTTCAATTGAGTTTTATTTAATATTAGTTAAAATTAAGGTTTAAAGAAATTTTTTTTTGTAAGTAAATCTAATATGAAACATAGAAATACTTTTTTCAATTTAACCTTTGGAAAAATTTTTCAGAGCGAAATGGATGTAAAAAAAAAAAGATAGTTACAATTGACACTCGTTTAATGAATTTTAAAACTTGACTTTTTCCCGGGCCGCTTGATTGAACATTATCTTTCATTTTATCGTACAACTGTTTACTCCACTAACACGTTTCTTTATATTTTTAATTCTTTAAGTTTTTTAAGACTTAGCATAATATCTTTTTATCTACTCCGTTATTTTATTAATTTTTGCTTATTTCTTATATATATTGGAATTTTAAAACTACTTTATTATATTGTTTAATCCATGATTTTTTAACTGATCGATATTTATCTAAATTTTATTCACCTAAGATTATACGATTTATTAAATTTTTTTTTTTTTTTTATTTACGGTGAACGATTTTTTTTTCAGATGATAATAAATGATTTGTTATAAATAGTTGTATAAGAAGCAGTGGAATAATTTCAAAGCCTCTTCCTTAAACGTAAAGCATATATAATAACTTTTCGAAAGTTTTCAAAATGTTTTGAGGGTGTTTTTGTTAGCAATAAATAAACCATATTAATCATTTAAATTATTATTATTATTAAATCCTAACGTTATTAAATAATATTTTTAAAAAAACCAATAGTAACCTACCAGAAATTTAATTAAAAAGTGCTTTATAAATCACATTTTAAATGTAACCCTTCTAACGATTAGTTTTCAATAAAAAGTCAAAAATATGTTTCATATAAGTATTTTCGTTATTTTTTTTTGTAAAGAATGACTATTTTAATTTTTATTTACGCTTATTCAGATAATATGAGAGTTGTAATCAAAGATCTTTTAGAAGCTAAATTTAGAATTCGTTCTTTTATTAGTGAAATTCAGAGATACTCGTGAACTTTTCAGTACGACAACTTTGATTTTGTGTTATAACAGACCATATGAGTGTCGTCCACATCTAAAGGCGACATGCTATATGAAAAATTAACATTTATTTCTATATTTACAGTGATCAGAGGCAAAACTTATATTTTTCATGTTAAATGTTTAACTTTTTTCGTGAGTTACATTTCAACGACTTATGTTTCACTGTAGGCCTACGGATATCCAAAAGGAAGGACTATTTTCGTGCGGTCTGTTTTTTATTTTCCAAAAAAGCAGTAACGGAACACAGTTTGGCACCAGTGCACTTGTGGTGAAGTTAATGTTGACACTATTTATCTTGTCTTAATAATGTTGTTAGTAACCACTTTATGATTAGAATGTTAGATTTAGGATCTTGGAGGGTTCTACAACTTAGAATTCACAGGTTTAGGATCTCTATTATTTGATCAAATAGTGTTAATTATTTTGTTTGTTATTGGAAAATTTAGAGTTTTTGTTTTGTTTAATGGTAACCGCTACATACTTCTCTTTAACCAAATTGAAATGCCAGAAAAAGGAGATAATTAAATTAATTTGCAGTTTTTTTTTTTATGTAAGGTGAAATTTTACTTTAAACCTAATTTAAATGTATCTGGATGATTTTCTTTGTAAAATATATTTTGCTCTGGGGGTATCTCAATAAGTTTTTTCTGATAAAATCAATGGAAGAAATTTTTTAATTAAAAATAACAGAAATGTAGGCGATTTTTTAAAAATATTTTTTTAAATTTATTTTTTCAAATAAAATTACGCGTATAAGATTATTACAACTTATAACAGCTTTATTATAACGTTACATTACATTTTTTTTTTTAACGTTAATTATAATATTTGATATATATTTCTTTATTTTTAAAAGATCAGATTTCTGTTTTTTGCGTTTTTTCCAGACGGTTTTTTTAACTCAATCGAGGTTTTTGTATGCCTATTCATATTTTTTAATAAAATAATAAAACTAAAAATTTTGTTTAGTTTTATACACATACTAACAAATTAGGATTTTTAAAAAAACTGAATAAAATGAAAAATAAAGTTATTTAATTTTGAATTTGATGCTATTATATTGTATTGCTCGTAAAAGTTTAGCGTTCTTTCTACATAAGGTGTCTGAAGATTAATATTACAATGAAGCGAATATACTGCAACTGACGTCATAGACAGCAATAAACTAGCTATCCATCTCCACCCTGTGCGTTCAATTGAGCTTTCTAAATTTTGTGAGTAATAATATAATTTTAATTTGATATCGACTTCAAAAAGTTGAAATTTAATGAATAATTAATTTTTTTCATATTCGGTGGGTGAAATCGCATTTATTTATTTAGTTACTTTTTGTTATTTATTGTTACAATATTAATTTTACAATTCAATAATTTATTTTATATCACAAAAACTGGGTATAAAGTGTTAAAAAAAAAAAACATTTGATGAATGAAATATAAAATTAGATAATTTACAAAATGAATTCATTGGGTAAATATTATTTTTAATTATCTTCTACATTTAATTTGTTGTTATATTAATTATTTGTAAAGTATTTAATTAATTCTCTTTTTTTCAGGTAACTCATTCGTATCAACTATAATAATAGATAGAAATTCTGCTCGTTAATTACGGTGAGATTTAATTATTATTTGTTAAATTAAATTATTTCACAATTATTAACACGGTTAACCTTATTATTTCATAGCACTAATCAACTGATTACTATTTTATTATTCATTCATTTGGTAAACATATTATAAAATTCATAAAATATGCAAAATAATTATAAATTTCGTCAATTAAGGTAATAACGTCGATCATACAGGAAGGAGCATGAGGATGGGGTCTACACAGGAAGATTTGCACTTAGCCAGGTAAGTGACAGAACTAATTATTCGAAGCGGCATCTTCGGCGGAATTGACAGCGTTTCAGAAGGTCAGAAGACCTTGGTCAGAAGGTTGTTCAGGATTATCAGGGACGAGACATTGAAGGAGCATGTCACGATTTCATTGTACACAATTTTTATTTTTTAGCTGCTGATCATCTATGATCCACGAAAGATTTCTTTTTATTCCCTTTAGGTTTTTCCAGTATTCTCTCATGCGATCGGAGAAAGCCTTTTTCCTTTCTTCTAAAAATGTATCTCCTTTTGATGTTTGTTGGGGTTTTTCTTCCTAGATACATAGAAAGAATTAATCAATAGTTAAAATTGATTAATATTATTTCTGAAGTTGTTTTTGTCAAATATAAAATGTTGTTTAATTCAATCTTTCTTCATCAATTTTCTGAAGAGGTCATAGAAATATATACCTTATATCTTTTTCCCTAATTTTCTCTGAAATTTTTAAACTAAATTTATACAGTTCTAAATTTAATCTTTCCTATAAGTCCAGTTTTTTTTAATAATTGCACCTAAAAAAAAGGTTTTACATAAAAATAATTTAAATACAATTTTTTAATAGTAATAATTATATTAAAAAATGAAAATATTATTACATAAAAAAAATTAATTTCTATAAAATATAATTAAGGACGTGGACATATCTTCAACGTCTTTCATAGAGGCATCAATTAACGCAGGAAAGCAAAGTTTGCAGGTTTGGGTCACGACTTTATCAAATTAACTGCTCTAACAACAGTTAAGTTTACATCAGCTAAAAGTTATAACACAACTTAGAATTTCATTTATAGTACTAGTATGTTATAAAACTTAAGAGTGCGTGGAAAATTAATGTTAATAATTAATTAGTTACCGTGTTAATTGGTTTAATACGTAATTTTACACATGTGTATACATATTTTTTAAATTACAAAATAAAATATATCATAATTTTGTTTTCTACCATGAGGATGGTTCCTACATTATTTCGGTCTCATGTATTTCCTATTAAACATTTTAGTTTCAGTATCTTTTAAACCATTTATGAATTTAATTTTTTACGGGCTCTCTTTTTTGCACCTTCTATTTATCCTTCTATGATCGATTTTTCTCCTCTCAGCTGTATTTTCTGAACCTTTTTGATTAACCTTCTATTGTCGATCATTCTTCCCATTTTTTTTTTTTTTTTTTTTTTTTGTCTTCAGTCATTTGACTGGTTTGATGCAGCTCTCCAAGATTCCCTATCTAGTGCTAGTCGTTTCATTTCAGTATACCCTCTACATCCTACATCCCCAACAATTTGTTTTACATACTCCAAACGTGGCCTGCCTACACAATTTTTCCCTTCTACCTGTCCTTCCAATATTAAAGCGACTATTCCAGGATGCCTTAGTATGTGGCCTATAAGTCTGTCTCTTCTTTTAACTATATTTTTCCAAATGCTTCTTTCTTCATCTATTTGCCGCAATACCTCTTCGTTTGTCACTTTATCCACCCATCTGATTTTTAACATTCTCCTATAGCACCACATTTCAAAAGCTTCTAATCTTTTCTTCTCAGATACTCCGATCGTCCAAGTTTCACTTCCATATAAAGCGACACACCAAACATACACTTTCAAAAATCTTTTCCTGACATTTAAATTAATTTTTGATGTAAACAAATTATATTTCTTACTGAAGGCTCGTTTAGCTTGTGATATTCGGCATTTTATATCGCTCCTGCTTCGTCCATCTTTAGTAATTTGACTTCCCAAATAACAAAATTCTGCTACCTCCATAATCTTTTCTCCTCCTATTTTCACATTCAGCGTTTGTTATTTCTACTACATTTCATTACTTTTGTTTTGTTCTTGTTTATTTTCATGCGATAGTTTTTGCGTAGGACTTCATCTATGCCGTTCATTGTTTCTTCTAAATCCTTTTTACTCTCGGCTAGAATTACTATATCATCAGCAAATCGTAGCATCTTTATCTTTTCACCTTGTACTGTTATGATTTAGGACTGCTGTAACATCTAGTTAGGTGCACTTTCCTTTTGATTGCAATCGACTGAATCAAAAGTATCCAAGAAAGCCCAAAATCAAAAAAAGAAATTGGATTTTTGACTTTTTCTTAACTGCAGTAATAAGCCCTCATCGAAAGCCTTTCAACAATATATCATAAGTGGTAGTTATTTTCATTGGTTCCAGAGTTACAGCCAAATAAAATTTTAATTTATGAAATATTTGAATCTTAGGGGAAGGCACATAGGTTCGAATCAGACTTTATTATATTTTGTTAATTTTTTTTTTTTAATCTATATATATTGAGTTTAAGTATTAACCTTTGATTGTAAAAAAAATGTTTACGATGAATAATAATTCAATAATAACAAAAAAAAGAAAAAGAAAAAATATCATTTTTTAATTTAAAAAAATTTTATGTACTTTTCATTGTAAAACTGTGTTAATGTAATTTAATAGGCATACAAGGAAGTTATGTGTTGTCCAAATCAGATTTATTGTCATATCATTATCTGGCGCTAATAAGTGTAAGCCGTGTGTACAGATATTTTGAAAAAATAAAAACGTTAACTTTACTTATGTTTATATTTAAGAATGTTTCATTTTTACTAAAACCTATAAATATTTTAAAAAAATCTATCAACTAGATTGGAAAACGGAAGTGCCTTCGCTTAATTAAACATAATACTTTGGTTTACGAGAAAAGTGATCTAATTATACTTTCCTATGTATTAATTTTTTTATAAATTAACAAATCATTTGAAAGATCTTCCAAACAATTCATTTAAAACAAAATTAAAACACGTTATTTTACAAAAGCCGTATTACTCTGTCGATGAATTTTTAAATAATATTTTTGTGTTGTGTTGCTTTATTTATAATACTTTCCTGAACAATGAAACTATAAGTAAATTGTACAGAGTAATAATGACGTGAAAGGGAGGCATCCTATGATACCTTCCAAGCTACTATATAGTAGATAAAACAAGCTACTATAGAGTATGTAAAACAAATTGTTGGGGATCTAGGATGTAGAGGGTATACTGAAATGAAACGACTAGCACTAGATAGGGAATCTTGGAGAGCTGCATTAAACCAGTCAAATGACTGAAGACAAAAAAAAAACAAAGCTATTGTACTACAGATCTTTGGCTTTTTTTCTTGCAGCATTTGCACATAATGAAATAATCCTTTTTTAAGGATAAAATTCGAAATCGACTAATACTCTTATAAACTTACTTAATTTTCAAAAAAATGATTTATTATTGAAAGAAAGATAATTTTTCAAAAAATTAAAATTATTTTTTAGACCAATTAAAAATTATAAAACATAAATGGATTATTTTTTGTTCAGTTATTTAATCAAAAAATTAATTTTATAAAATCTACTCTCAGTTTTCAAAATAAATAAAGTTAAAAGTTTTCCGTTTAAATAAGGCTTTATTTAGGAAAAATAAGTTACTAAATAATTCCAAAGTCAAGAAGACATTTTCGTTTTGCTTAATTTTTGGTACGAATTTTTTTTATAATGATTTATTTTGATGCAATTTAGATTTATTATTTTTATTTTCATGTTAATATAAACACTTGTTTTAATTTGTTTAATATTTCAATGATTATTTGGAATGATATCATTTTTTTTTTTAGATGACTACTGCGTCAATTGACGCAGTAAAATGATAATTATAAACGATTATGTTAATTATAAACAAAATATAGTATTTATGTATAATTTATTTTTAAGTTTTTTTATAATTAAATTAAATTACTTATCCTAAATGTTAAACAAATTAAGTTTAATTAAAAATCATTTTTTATAGATTAGAAGATAAAAGAAATACTCAATGAACTTCCAACTAATAATGAAAATTTTAAAAACTAGTTTAGACCACCCCACATTCTATAATAATTTATGTTTTTTTAATTGTGCTAATGCATTAGATTAAAAGGAATTAGACTGAAAGGTACCATTCTGCAGGTTTTAAACACAAGAGATATTATGCGTATAAGGTAATACAAAGCGGCGGAAAAAAGAATTACACAATACACTGTGGGTTGCTGAAAGAAGATTTGGTGGGACGGGTATGTGTAACCTCGTTAGGCTGAAATGAGATTTGCGATATTTAGACGAAGAGTTTATTACAATGGGAGTTATATTTGCATAATATATACTATTCTCGACTGCTCTGATGGCCCTGTTTCTTTGTAATTAAATAATGGTTTTACTCAAATTACACTTTACAATAGTCTCATTTTAGAATAGATAAAATTAAACTTTAGTTACCCTTCTTAAAATATTCTGAAAATTTGAAAATAAGAATAAAAATTGTTGGCAGCAAGTACTAAATAAATTTTGTTTTTTTATATCGTTTGTAATGCTGTTTTTTATTGGTAATATTTAATATTAAATTATACTCTGCTGGTCACTGACATCCAAAAGATCTTTCAACCAAAAGGTTCTGGTTTTGAATTCTAATCAAGCAAGGCATCTTTTAAAAACTATTTTTTTTTTTTTTAATTTCATTATCTCCCACAGCTTGACATCAACTGTACAGTTCAGCCAAAAAAAAAAAAAAAAATCCACAGAATTTAGCCAAATCTTTAATACTGGGAAAAATAATAAAACTTTTATTTTGACATGTCTTAGCGTATTAAAACTAATAACACTTGAAATATCTTAGAAATAATCACATTGATCATTTTCTGAAAAATTTTCGCGTTACTTCGGAAGTTGATCTGGAATAATATCAGAAAAAATAACATATAAATATATGTCTAGAAACGCTTTTTTTCGAGTTATGGGTAACGAAATATTTTGCCTAAGGAAAAAATGAAATACCAAAATTCATTGAACCTAATTTAAGGAGCAAATTTTAATGTTTTAAATACTTTTTGAAATGAAAAATTGAATAAAACAATTTTCATCGGGTAATTTGAAATCAATAGTTAAGATTGCTTCGACAATTCCTTAACGTTATGCGGAACACTTATTACTTTTTAGATTAAAATATTGTTTTTCTAACCATCTGTTTTGTTTTGAATTAAAATCAAAATTTTGGAACTTGTATTTTTTTTCTTCTTATTGTATTTACATAGAATATTTTAAAATTTAATTCTCTGCAAGTTTTTTTTATAAACTATTATACTTTTATTTACAATTTAACAAAGTTAATTTACGACAAATCTAAAAAAAAAAATTGTTGGACTTAGCAACAATTTTCTCAGAAACTATTGGAAATGCAGATCTTAGTCTTGTTTTATTCAAGTGTTCAGATCAAAAAAGGCATAACTTAATTTGATAACTAATAATTGTAGTTTACTGTCATTTTAAATTTGGATTAGAACTAGGGTGAAATAAACTCGAAAACGAAACATTTCTGGACATACGCTTATAGGAAAATTTCGATTTCATTGATATTTCAAATAAGTTCCTGTATATTTCCATGAATTTTGAATCACTCTAAATATTTCAATACATTTTTCTTACTTTTTATCCCTACTTTATCAGAAACCAAATCATCTTCCTCCAAAAATATTGGAGTGTGAATTAATCAATAAAAAATTAAGGAACTTTATTTGATGCTATTGGTTTCTCGATTGTTATTCTAAATATAGAGTGATATGAATTTTTAAAGGGCCTTCAAGTTTGTGGAATTTCTATCTAGCTGAAAAACCGGTTGGGAAAGCAAGTATTTTGTTCTAATAACACTCATAGAACGTTTTCAATTCGAGAATCCTGATGAAATATAATTTTTAAGTTATTGGTTAATTTAAAAAATAAAAATACACGCGATCAAAAATAAGATCTTGTTTTTATTTTTTTTTGTCTTCAGTCATTTGACTGGTTTGATGCAGCTCTCCAAGATTCCCTATCAAAAATTGTAACTCGTAATTGCAGGAGTTCCTCCGCTTAAACAACTGGCGGAGATGCGAGTGAGTATAGCATGTGGACAACCTTCTAAGAAGCATATGAAGAGATGCTGCCTAATTGGCAACATCGTTGGGATGTAGCCAACACGGGACGATGGACACATCGTTTGATACCTTTGATCCGACCGTGGATAGAAAGGAAGTTCGGGGACATAAATTACTGGATAACGCAGTTCAGGTCCTATTTATGTGCGAGACTAAGGGTAGATAACAACAACTGTCCTTACTGTGGGGCATATGATTCCCCTGAACATGTAGTATTTGAATGTAACCGTTGGACTGAAAGCAGGCAATCCTGTGTAAGACGTATAGGGCCATTATCTACGGAGAATGTGGTGGATAAAATGCTACTTAACGAGGATAACTTTAATGTGATCTCGTCGTTTATAACCGCAGTTATAAAGAAGAAAGATGAGGAAGCTCGTCAAGAAGAAACCGCTCGCTGATGACGGCTTGTCGTAGGTGGAATTTCCACCTACGAAATAAAAGAGCTAACCGGTGAACTGACCTGCCGTGCCAGACATACAGCCGGCGGGCGGGGAGGCGAGCTAGAGTAAAGGACACTCCTCTGGCGCGAGTCAAACTTGATTGTAGATCCGTTCCAGAGGAGTAGGTGGGAATATAAAATAAAAAAAAAAAAAAAAAAAAGATTCCCTATCAAGTGCTAGTCGTTTCATTTCAGTATACCCTCCACATCCTACATCCCTAACAATTTGTTTTACATATTCCAAACGTGGCCTGCCTACACAACATTTTCCTTCTACCTGTCCTTCCAATATTAAAGCGACTATTCCAGGGTGCCTTAGTATGTGGCCTATAAGTCTGTCTCTTCTTTTAACTATATTTTTCCAAATGCTTCTTTCTTCATCTATTTGCCGCATTACCTCTTCATTTGTGACTTTATCCACCCATCTGATTTTTAACATTCTCCTATAGCACCGCATTTCAAAAGCTTCTAATCTTTTCTTCTCAGATACTCCGATCGTCCAAGTTTCACTTCCATATAAAGCGACACTCCAAACATACACTTTCAAAAATCTTTTCCTGACATTTAAATTAATTTTTGATGTAAACAAATTATATTTTTTACTGAAGGCTCGTTTAGCTTGTGCTATTCGGCATTTTATATCGCTCCTGCTTTGTCCATCTTTAGTAATTTTACTTCCCAAATAACAAAATTCTTCTACCTCCATAATCTTTTCTCCTCCTATTTTCACATTCAGTGGTCCATCTTTGTTATTTCTACTACATTTCATTACTTTTGTTTTGTTCTTGTTTATTTTCACGCGATAGTTCTTGCGTAGGACTTCATCTATGCCGTTCATTGTTTCTTCTAAATCCTTTTTATTCTCGGCTAGAATTACTATATCATCAGCAAATCGTATCATCTTTATCTTTTCACCTTGTACTGTTACTCCGAATCTAAATTGTTCTTTAACATCATTAACTGCTAGTTCCATGTAAAGATTAAAAAGTAACGGAGATAGGGAACATCCTTGTCGAACTCCCTTTCTTATTACGGCTTCTTTCTTATGTTCTTCAATTGTTACTATTGCTGTTTGGTTCCTGTACATGTTAGCAATTGTTCTTCTATCTCTGTATTTGAACCCTAATTTTTTTTAAATGCTGAACATTTTATTCCAGTCTACGTTATCGAATGCCTTTTCTTGGTCTATAAACGCCAAGTATGTCGGTTTGTTTTTCTTTAATCTTCCTTCTACTATTAATCTGAGGCCTAAAATTGCTTCCCTTGTCCCTATACTTTTCCTGGAACCAAATTGGTCTTCTCCTAACACTTCTTCCACTCTCCTCTCAATTCTTCTGTATAGAATTCTAGTTAAGATTTTTGATGCGTCACTAGTTAAACTAATTGTTCTGTATTCTTCACATTTATCGGCCCCTGCTTTCTTTGGTATCATTACTATAACACTTTTTTTGAAGTGTGACGGAAATTCCCTTTTTTCATAAATCGGCTTTTTCATAAAGATCTTGTTAAATAATAAATAAGCTTGATTGATTTTTTGTAACTTTTTTCAGTAATTTTCTTTAATTCTAATATTATATACATTTTAGGATGTTCCCTCTAAACCATTTCATTGTAAATATGAATAATATTTAACTAAGTATACAGTTGTTTTTTTATTATTTTTCTCATGTTAAAGAGATTTATTTCATAGGCGGTATTTACTATTTTTGTTGAATTTACAAAATCTTATGAAGTAAAGACTAAAAATTAGAAGTGAAAAAACTAAAAATACTAACATGATATTTGTATATTAGTTATATTAATACAATAAACATAGTAGTCGTTCACAAATGAAATTATAATTTCAAGGTAGAACGAGTTGTTACTGAAATAAAAGTAAACTGAAAGTAACTTAAACGTATAAATAACTTCAAAGACAGATCGTTTAAGCACTCCTTTCAAATAATAATTTGAAAGGAGTGCTTAAACGAAGCTAAGTATACAGGGCTTTCTCTCTTTGAATATATACGGGTATAGGACCGTTTCAGGTGATGCCTTCCGCTTAGTGGCCGGATTTCACCCTTGATCGCCTCGTTCGGAAGAGGGTGGAGATTACAGGGAAGTGAGTAAGAAGGGTGCGGAGGTATCGCTTTTCCGCTAGTGGCAGGAAAAATAGGATTAGTCTACAAAAGACAGATGAACACAGACTAATTCCAGATCTTCAGAAATTTTTTTTTTTGTCTTCAGCCATTTGACTGGTTTGATGCAGCTCTCCAAGATTCCCTATCTAGTGCTAGTCGTTTCATTTCAGTATACCCTCTACATCCTACATCCCTAACAATTTGTTTTACATATTCCAAACGTGGCCTGCCTACACAAGTTTTCCCTTCTACCTGTCCTTCCAAAATTAAAGCGACTATTCCAGGATGCCTTAGTATGTGGCCTATAAGTCTGTCTCTTCTTTTAAGTATATTTTCCCAAATGCTTCTTTCTTCATCTATTTGCCGCAATACCTCCTCATTTGTCACTTTATCCACCCATCTGATTTTTAACATTCTCCTATACCACCACATTTCAAAAGCTTCTAAACTTTTCTTCAGAAATAGGTGTTCTGAAAAAAAAAACGTGGAAATGGGATACGAGTTGACCCAGTTTCTTACCGATGACTTATGTTTTAAAGCATACCTGCCGATGCGGACGTTAAAACTCTCTACGAAATGAGAATATTGCGGGAAGGAGATGACATCCCAGAACACACGGTGTTCATATGTAATCGGTCCCTGCAGCATGAAGTATGCAGGAGAATTTCAGCGTGTTTACCGCAGAAAACATCATTGGGACTCTGGTGTAGAACGAACGATCGTGGCACACGGTGTACGATGTTGATTAAGATCATTCGAACAAAGTATACGAAAGAAGTTCGGGGTTGAATATTTCCCACTGAATCTCCCTTGGGGCCGGTCCCCGGCCCCAATTTCGAGGGTTTAAAAAAACCGCATGACTATGATGAGTTCGAGGCGTGAAGCTATTAACGAGAGTGTGGATGGAAAATGATACATGGGGTCCTGTGATTATATCGTAAGTTTGACCCGTTATATCCCATGTTACAAGGGGCGGGTTTTAGTGGGTAGGCCGGTAAGGAAAGTCCCGCATATTTTTTTCCTCTACTCCCCTGGGCCGGACCGACTTGATGGTATTACGCCACCCAGGGGAGTGTCCGTTACTCTAATAGGCCCTCCCCGCCTACCGGCTATATACCGGCATGGCAGGTCTGGCCTACCGGTGGCTCTTTTGAGATTTTTTATTCTCTATTATGTCCTCTATGGAACCACATCATACCTACAAGTCGTGATGTGACCCCCGGAACTTTCATAATACTCTCTTGTCCCTACAGCACACCCCAAGGAGTCCTCAGCGGATCATTGAAACCAGCACACCTAAGAATGCTGGCTTTCACCGCTGAGGCTGTCCACCCAACCTACTAGAAACCCATACTTTTTTCATCTTCATTCTTCTGTTTTAGTACTGTCTTTATATAATCAGCGACCTTCCTCCAGTTCTCCTTACTGCTGAGCATGAAATCCACGGTTTCCTTCGGCGTTTTTCCATGAATACCCGCGTCGTGTCTTAGTCTTATCCATTTATTACATACTAAAAACGTATGCTCAGAATCATCGTCCTGTTCGCAGTACATGCACATGGGTTCATTCCTTCTTCCCACCTTATGGAGATAACCATTGAAACACCCATGTCCCGTCAGGAACTGGGTGATCCAATAGACAGTTTCTCCATGCCGCCTGTTTATCCATCCTGTTAATTCTGGAATTAAGCTTTTTGTCCATCCAGCCACTCCAGCCTCCGCCCATCTCTCCTGCCAGATTCTATGTATGTTTTCCCTGACTTCATTTTCTGCTCTCTCTAAAAACCTGTCAGTTCTATATCTGGCGATAAGGTCAATCGGTAACATTCCCGAGAGCACACAGAGGGCCTCGTAAGAAACAGTTCTATAGGCAGATACTACTCCCAGTAGTATCCCCCTGTGTGCTCTCTTCAACCTGTCTCTATTTCTGCTAATAGAGAGAGCACAACTCCATGCCGGCACGGCATACATCATTGTTGACACTACGGTTGTCGCTAAAACTCTTCTTTTTGATGCCCGAGGAGCGCTCTACTTTGATAAAATTATATTTAGGCATTTAGTCAGTTTCTCCGCACTCCGACAGACACTTAGTACCTGCTCAGTAAATCTGCAGTTTTTCTGTAAGATGAGTCCAAGATATTTTAATACTGTTACTTCCTCAATATTATAGTCTCCAATTCGTATATCTACTGGCTGCAATACACGTTTTCCAGTGAATTTAATGTATTTACATTTTTCAGTCGAAAGCTGCAATCCCCTATCAATGAGCCATCTACCAACTGTCTCTAATGCAGCGTTTGCCTTGTTCTTAACTCCATCGATCGTTCTGGCCTGCACAAGGATTGCCAGATCATCTGCGTATGCTATAATTTGTACACCCTCAGGAAATGTTAGCCGAAGCACACCATCAAAGGCAATGACCCATAAAAGTGGTCCAAGGACTGAGCCCTGCGGTACTCCGGCGCTCATACTAAACGATATCTCTTGCTCTTGCGCCTTGACTTTACAGCTGCGACTTTTGAGGTATTCCTCTACTTGCCTTCTCAAGTACGGGCTAATTCCCTTTTCAACCGTGGCCGCATTAATATGTTTCCATGGAATCGACCCGAAAGCATTCTTCACGTCTAAAGAGACAAGCAAAGGAATGTTTCTTGTCCGCCAAGTACCTCTTCTAGTTCCGTTAGCCCAACTAATCACCTTACTAATTGCCTGAACTGTTGACCTGCCTTTCCAAAAACCAAACTGATTAGCACTTATTTTCGCACCATCTTCCACCTCCTGCACTATGCGGCCAGCCAACATTTTTTCAACCACTTTTCCCATCGTGTTGAGGAGGCTCAACGTCCTGTATCATTTGTGCCTTTAGGCAAAAACACAACTTTTGCCTCCTTCCAACACTCCGGGAAAGTCTTGTGAATCAGGCCGTAGCTGGCCACCTCGAGTATCTCTCAAGGTGCTTTCTTGATGAGATTCTTAATTAATGCAGCTGGTATTTGGTCCGGTCCGGGGCTATTCTTAGTCGCAAGCATGCTGCCAGCACATTGCAACTCGCATAAGGCAAATCTTCTGCTATCGCATTCAGTGGGGTTGCGCTCCTCAGTTATATGCGGGAAAAGACTAGATACTTGTGTTTCAGCCCAATCCTTAGAGAGTATCGGAAGCCTTCTGCCAAACCTCTTTGTAACTATTTTAAAAGCCATGCCCCATGGGTCACTGTCTAGTTCAGCACACAACCACGACCAGTGTATTCTCTTCTCTTTCTTTATAGCTTTATTGAGAGCTCTTCTAGCCTCTTTATAGTTGCTAACTGCCTCCTGATATCTCGAGTCACCCGCGGGTCTGAGCCTTTGCATTACACGTCTCCTGGTTTGTAGCGTCTGTTTAAGGAGCGCTATTTTACCTGTCCACCAATAGACCGTGTGTTTCCTGAAGGTCTCGAACCTTGGAGGTTTGAGACCACACCGTGCTATGAAAAGTTCCCCTTTTTTGACGAAAAAAATAATGTTTGATATTTATAGAAATAATAAATAGATTTACGAATTTTTTTGTTTGAAAAACAGAATCTGACATTCGTTATAAAACTCTTTTGGATAATAAATAATATTGTATCAAAAATAATCTTGTTTTATTTAAATAAAAATAACTATGGAACCATCTTTTTATCAATCCAGTCATACCTTTCATCAAATATACCGGCTTATAAGTCATCAAAATTGTATTTTTTTTAATTCGTATATTTTTTTTTGTTTTTTGAGTCAAAAAAAATTCTGTGTATTTTTCTTTCTTTCTCTTATGAAAAATAATTTTTTTTTATTATTTTTAGTTATTTTAACTGTTTAAGAATAAATTTGAGGTTATATAATTTGGTTTTTATCAGAGTAACTTATATTTCTAAGCGTTTTCAGACGGGTTTAATTATAGCGGTTAATTTCATTCCATAAAATAAGCGTAATTTTTTTTTTGTAATAAATTAAGTTAATTGTATTTATTTTTTCTAAAAACCAAAAGAAAAACGTATTTTTATTCACTTAATGAATAAAAGTACAATAAAAGAAATTACGTTTCCTTTTTATCTTTAACCGGTGAGAAATTCTTTTGATTAAGACATATGATCTTAAGGGACATTTTAATCTAGTTCTAACGAGCCAAATCATTGCGGACCAATCAGGAAGGAACGCGTGACAGAAAGCCGCAGAATAAATTGAATTCTTGATTAATAAAGCAAACGTAGCCCTATTTGCATATAAATTAGAAAACCAGTATGGCAAAAATCTAGCTATCAGCATCATATTCAAATTAAACTCATCTTAACTAATGTAACACAATTGAATGTAAACAGACAACCTGTCTGTCAAAAATGGAAATTGTGTACATTATACACAATGCTCATATAACAAAAGGCTCATATAACTAATGTGTATGTATGTATGTATGTATGTATATGTATATGTATATATATGAATTTTAATTTCACCAAAAATTGAGACTAGTTCAGTAATGTAGACTACATCTATACTTAAATTACGCCATTTGCTTAGTATAGTTGACAAAATAATCTATTTAAATTTTAAATAAATAATTAAATTTACTTTACTCTCATAATAATGCTGTCAAAAAGCGTTCGGTGGAACGCTTTTTGGCTGGAGTACACCGGACAAATCCAGTGTACTCCAGCCGTTCCTATTTAACCTATTATATTGGAATAACAATAAAATTATATTTAAAAAAGAGATTATTCCTTGTAATAAGGCTTTTACATATAGATCCATCAGTCCTTTATCAGATACATATGTATATGTATCTGGCTTGTAATTTATTCATATTCCTTTTGGGGGTCTGCCCTATACATGTTATGGGATTTATCCCACAAAATAGGAAAAACAGGATAGATCTAATGGGAAATCAATCGGATTAAATTGGTATCCCCAACAATAGACTCAAACAGTTAATTTAATGTTGTTTTTGACAATTATAATTACGTCCGTCCATTCTGTTTTTTTTTTCTAATTATATTAATTATAGTAATCTGCACACGTTTTCTTTTATTAGGACTAACATTTCTCAGTTTTTCTTTGTAAAAATAAATAAAAAACAAATTTATTAAAAAAAAGCCAGTTAAAAATTAATTCAATTATTTTTTACACCTGTTAAAATCGGCGTAAATTAATATATATATATATATATTTTTAATTTGAATTCTACTTGCTAAAAGTCGAAATTTAAAAAGAAGTGAAAACAAATCTTTTTTTAGCTTCTAGTGTGATTTTTTTTTTAGAAGTCGAGGGAGTGATGTGGTGACCAGGATTGTCACAAGGCCGATGTCTTCTCCTAGGGGGAGGAGGATTTTTTATGGATGACCTTGAATGGAAGGATGAAAAGCATTTTATTAGTTATCAAGTCACACCTGGGAGTTTTCTTTGAATTCCCTCCTCTCCTGATTACGCGCAGAACTTCTGCTGACGAATTCGATTATTTCTTTCTCACAAGCCCCTCGTATATTAAAAAGCTGAAAGTCTTCAAGAAGCCTTGCGAATACGTCAACTTTCTTACTGTCATTTCGACCCCACGACCCATCCAACGTTTTCGAAGGTGGGAATGATGGTGGTGATCTATTGGAAGTCCTTCGTGGTCTTCCATAGTGAGTAATCATTCTTTTGCAAAAATGACTATTTGCATGGCTGCCACAACTTTCACCACTAAATCGATTGGGAGAGTCTTTCCCAATACGATGGTAGCCTCGTAGGAGGTTGTTTTAAAAATACTAGTAAATATAATTAAGCTGGGCATTCCTTAAATTTTTGAAGTGCTCTATTCATATCCCACCGATGCGCCGAGCCGCGTAAAAGGTCATGCTTTCGAAGAAACCTCGGTACGTCATGTATATTTGACGGCCCGACAACCCGTAGTCTTTCCGAGCAATCCTCCTAAGTTTGTGCATCACTAAGACGGCGTCCGCCGCTACTTGCTTAATGCGGTTGCTAGTGATATTGACACCTCCTTCTAACCTCATAGGTCGTGCCTCCCTGTCCTCCACGTTTTTTCTACGGTATCGAACGCCTTCGATCTCACCGCCGTCGAGCTGCTTCTTGCATTGCAGGAGGTGTGAACAGGCTCGCTTGTTCTCAATCCAACTCTGATAGGAGACCCCGTCGGTCCTCTTATTGTACAGGACAGGCGATATGTTCTTTTTTACCACTACCGTTGCTATTGGTAAAAAGCACAGTTGATGGTACATATTATTTTTCGGTATCAATATTGAAACATCTCCGAAAACTTTCTAGTCCTAAAGGTAAACATAATTAGCTATTTCTTGTGATTTTCATAGTTATTATTTTATTAAATGATTTTTTATTTATTTTATTTTTATGATTAGTTATAATAAATGAAGTAAGATTTAAATTTTTTAATAAACTATTTTGAAAAATATTGAACTTAATTTTAAAAGTACCCCTTTTTTATATTTTTACTTTCCCAGTTTTATAGATCTACTATATACGAACATACAATCAGAAGAGAAGCAAACTAATTGGTTTTTCATTTCCAGTTTTCACAGATCTTGACGTTTCATGATCCTTCTCTTAAATAAAGACAATATTAACATTAAAAAATTCCGGAAAAATGTATGTACGTTGGCCTGTTTTTTGCTTGATATTTCCAGACTGGATGGACCGATCTGGGTGAAATTTTTCATGATATTTCTGTATAAGGGGCATTAATATCTTTAAACTTAGATGACAATTGGTAAATGGGGCAAGGGGACACAGACATGCAGATCTTAGAGTATTTCTCAAATTTTTACTCGAACGGTATGTAAGCTTTTCAGATATTTCAATGCCCCTTTGGTAGCTAAGATACTTTCTGATGTTCTTTGGTCTTACTCAAACCCCGATAAAGATGTGGGAGTAAAAAAATACTTGCATTTTTTTAATTTAAAGCCCAGAACTTAATTTCACTGAAATTTCATGGTCTCATTTTAAGAATGATTTGCTTGTGTGGAATCACCGGAATCGATTAACATATTTTGTATGAAAATCAGCAAAAATGAAATTCCATAAGCAAGAATACATTATGAAATTTCTTTATGTGTGTTAAAGCAAACGTTGACGTTATTAAAGTTAAGATCTTATTAATAATAAATTTTCCATCGTGGGCAAAATACTTCGCCTACAAAGGAAAGTCTTGCTACCGAGTACGGTAAAAAGGCAGTGAAAACTTTCATTTGTAGGCTTCGTTTACAAAGGGCTGCCTTTTTTTATACCCTTTTTCATGTACTTTTATTAGACAATAACTTAATGAGTTTACAAAGCAAATTTCATATCTCAGCTTTGAGAAAATTTTATATATTATCAGCTATTTTATTTTATTTTTATATACCATTGTCAATCATTTGGTTGAATCATTGACATACATTGCATAAAAATCGGTTTATTCCGTATTGTTTTTTTTTTACAATCTCTTTTATTTCACGGTTACATGTAAATATATTTTATTTATTTTATCCGAAAATCTTCTGCATCGATTAATTTATTAAAATATAAAACAAAAATTATACAAAAAATCATAGATTTTCTTTTCGTTGCAGTAAAATACTTGTATATGTATATAACGCATATCTTATTTTGTCGGTACAAGTTCATCTATTAAAGGTCATATATATTCCTTTTGATCTTAACTTACAGTACTTTCGATTGTATATTTACATAATATATATATGTAGCCCAGTTCAGTAATGTTTGCATATCTTTGAACTGTTTTTTTGTTTATTTAGGGAATATTATTTATATTTGCTAAAATTTGAATGACAACTTGATTGGTTTCAAAGGGAGGAGAAATTTGTCTGGTATTGATCTTCCGTACATCATCGTGGTTTAACTTTGTTGTTTTATTGGTTATTTAAGCTACATGTTGAAGTAGTATTTAAATACATATATGGGAAGTAAATTTAACAGAACATCTGTCTCTCCTAAGAAATTTATGACTTCGTTTCGGTTTTGATTCTATGAAGTACATATGAATTTTTTTTAAATATTAAAAATGTAGTTAAAAAAAAGAATCCTTAAAAAAATTACGTTTCTTCATTAGCTTTTCATAAACTTTCATTATACCGTATTTCCAGCTGTCAATCTCTCTATAAAAAAAAAACCTATTAAATTAGCTGAAACAAATTTTTCATTATGAAATAAAAAATATATCAAAAATTAAAGGTATATCAAGATTTTATTAATCAACCTCCTATACGATTTTCAAGATATTCACATATTGATACGTAAAGAAATTATAAATTTATCATTCAGAATTATTCAAAACATCCGATTCAAAAACTTGTATATCATCAGATTTAAGTGATTTAATACATGCAGTTATGGAACACAATAATGAATATTGTCGTCCAAGATAATCAAGCGTTTGCCATATTTGCCAGGCTTATTTTTAATTAACTTGGTACACAAACAGTTCTCCTTTAAAAAAAAAATAATAATTCTTATTCAGAATTCGATTAAGAAGGAAAATGTAACATATTTTTAAATGTTATACTATCTGGTAATTCGTGTTTTTGTAACTTTATTCTTGTCTCCTATGTGCTATAATGTTTTACAATAAATTTGAAGATCAAATCCTAAATTGTATCTGTATAAAATATTTTTCCTATTTAATTTCCTTTAAAAATCTATTTCAGATTTTTTGTTGCCGGCCAGCTACGGAACACGAAAGAAAACTATTTTATTGCTCTCTTTTCTCCAGTGTTCTCATACGTTTGGAAAAGGCGATTTACCTTTCTTCTGACCATTTATTCCCTTTAGATTTTTTTGTGGAAATTTTGGGTTTTTATCTTCAAAGAATGTTAAAAATTATTTAATTTTCTTTTTGAAGATATTTCTGTCAAATATTAAGTTTTGTTTAATTTCTATTACTTATAGATTTTATATAGTCTGTTCTCCCTAAAATATATCTAAAGTTTTCTATTTTCAAAAAAATCTTTTGTGGTTAATATTTTTTTTATCCATTCTCTGAAGTTGACCATAAAAAATATAGCTTCTGTTCCTAATTTCAACTGCTATTTTTGGCCAAAATTTGTATAATTCAGGGTTTGATCTTATCCCATAATGCGGATCTACTTTAATGATTGGATCTAAATATTTTTCCGCAGAATTCATTTTTCTCTCTTTTTCTAAATCTTCTGTTTTAATTTTACATCCTTAAAAATCACTTTTCTGATCCATAAAGATTTTCTAGTTTTACTATTTAATTTTAATTTCCTAATTTAATCGCTTAGATAAACATTTTTTTTAGGATTAGCTCCTAACGTTCATAAAAGATTTTTCAGTTTTTCTGCTCTTATATTAATTGCCTCTTTTTTCATTTATAATGTTGATGTTTTCTTTGAAATATTTAAAGTTAACTGTTTTCATAGTGTTTCTTTCAGTTGTTTTGAGTACTTCTGGTTCATTTATATTATTGGACATAAATTCTGTTTTTTTTTCCAAATGAAATTTTTAGACTACTATTTCTGCTGTTTCCTTGGGACGTTTTAATCTCTTTTTAGCGCTTTTAAGTCTAGATTTATTATAATTAATTCATCTCCCATAACTGAACAGCAGATCTTTAATTTTTCCTAGTTTTATTCCCTCTATATTCTTCAATGTTTTTTTTTTTACAATTTTCTAATAACTTTCTCTAAATCACAGTTGAAATAAAATGGAGGTAGTTAATCAATCTCCTTTTTAAAATTGAAACTCAACTTAAAATTTTGAAAAGTTTTTCATAAATGAAACTTTAGAGGTTGTATTTGTTAGGTTTTTGTCTTACCTTATTTTAAAAGTCTTTATTGCTTGTCATTTTGTTTTTTGTTATGTTTTATATTTCATTACTGCAAAACGCTTCATTCCACATAAATATTTCTAAGAATTTCATAAAAATTCTTAAATATATGTATATGTAATAATAGTAGATTTATTTTTTTTACATGAAAGCATTCATTCTTATTAATCTGCTTTTGATTTCTACCTTGTTTTGTCTAAATAACAAAATGTCTAAACTTCTGGTATATTGTATTCATCTACCTTAATATTTAATTCTTCATTATTTTTTTTTTATCCCATTTTATTGCCCTTATTATATACTTTTTTATTTTTAAAATGAATCTCTTTCCTACTAATAAATTCACATCATTCAGAATTTCTTTTAACCTATCTTTGGTTCTGCAAAATAAACCACATCAACCGAACATTTTCTTTTTTTTTAGATAGTCATACCAACCACTTTTACAACTATCCTTTAATTATTGTATTATTTCTTGTATATTTAAATTGTAAAGAAATAAGAACAGATTATATTATTTCTGAACTAAGAGCTTACTCATTTTATTCATATTTTACTTGTAGTTTAGACTATCGAATCTCAAATTTTAAGTTCTGTGCTTTCTCTGATATCTTAAAATAAAAAAGTAAATAGAGAGAAAATGAAATACGAATGATATACGTATATCATTATCACAATTCGTAGAGATATGGGGCGAACTGTTTTGACGCAATACGAATCCCTTGTTATAAATTAAATATTAAAATTTAGTTATGATTTATGGATACATTTTTTTTTTTAATTATTATTTCATATTAAGTAAGGCAGGAAAGGGACTATAAATATTTCAGATTCTCTTTGGCCAAGATTCAAATTTTAAGCCTGCTAGTAAGAAGTTTAGACTCGGTAAATCTAGTGTTATAAATATGTAACAGAATTTGTACCTTTTTTACACCGATATTTAATTCATTCTCTTTGTACTTCTGCCTGAATAATAATATTGTTTTATCCTATATGTTAAAAAACTATAAACCTGATGCAATTGAACGGTATGGGTTTTATTTAACCATGTGCGCGCGCGCGCGCACACACACACACACACACATAATTTAATATAGATGATATACATTATTAAATGAACGGACACAATGCAGATTAAACAACTATTTTCCTGAATAGCTTCCCAACTAACCAAAACAAGGACTGTATTACGATAAAAGCTTCAACAAATTTATTTGTTGAAATATATATGTATATACATATATATCGGGAGATTCGAAAAGGACTGCACAACTTTAAAACATATAAAATTTATTGGAAAACTTACAGATTCGGTTGAGGTCTCATTTCATAGAAGATTACATCAAATTTGTTTGTTTGATTACATTCACTTTGGTTCGATGTGGCTTGCATTTGTAATGCGACTTCTCATCTGAATCTCATCTGAAGGCGATTTCATTTCAGACTGTAGCCAGCAAGTCCGCCGTTACCTCTGCAGCTGCGGCGTTAATTCGAAGTCTTAGCTCAACAAGATTAGCAAGCAAAGGCGTTTCATAAACCCGATCTGTAATGAAACATCATATGAATAAATCTAGCGGAGAGCGAGGTGGCCATGCATTTTGACCTTCACGACCGATCCACCCATCTGAGAATAAATTATCAAGAAAATCTTGGACTTATAGGTGGCAGTGAGATGGTGCCCTGTTTTGCTGATAATAATGGCGTCCATCATGGCCATTATCGTCTAACCGAGGAATTAGAAAATTTTGAGACGCGTTTAGATAAATAATATCATTTGTAGTTGCCTCCTGGAAGAACAATCTGCCACAACGAACGTTTGGTGCCAAGAGTAAATTGTATGCCTGATAGGATGATCTCTACCGTACTGTCTACGAAAATTACGTTAAACTGCAGTTGCCGAGTGAAAATCATCAAATCAAAACATACAGTAAGCACGTTCCGCACTAGTAAATGTATCCATTTTAACAACATTGGTGGGCGAATTCGGTGTTAATGAACTACGTAAGTCAAAATTTTATCGATTTTACTATGAAATTAGACCTCAACCGAATTTGTAATTTATCTAAATAAATTTTTATATGCCTTTAAAGTTGTGAAGTCCTTTTTGAATCGCCCGTTATTTATTTTTTTGTTTTTTGTCGTTTTCTTTATAATATTTGATTCTTGTAGTTTAAAAAAAATATTTTTTGCAATATAAACGTTAAATACATAAACGCAATGCATTTTTTTTTATAATAGTGTTAATTTCTTTCCTGTTTATTCTACCTTAAAAATTTAAATAATTAATTGGTGAACACAAATATTCTTGTTAACAAATATTCTCGTTAATTAATATTAACGAACTTAAAAACGCAATAAGAATAATAAGTTTAAATGAGTATTTGTTTACTTTTTTGTTTTTCATATATTTTAGAATACGTAACGGAGAATTAGTTGACAGAATCGATTCGGTTTAACACTGTAACATGGTTGCCTACTAATCAATCTAGCAGCCCTTACTGTTTCTCGTCCAATCATGCATACATTGTTTACTGCAGCCACCAATCACGTCCTAATCATACTTCCAACAAAACAAAACAACATCACACCAACAGCATTAAAATCTAGTCACCCTTTACTGCAGTGCTTTTAACATTGCAACAAGAATAATGAATTATTTTTTGTTATTTTGTAACTCTAAAATATATTGCAGTTACATTTCACTAGAGGTGTTTAATAATTCCGTACGTAAATATTTAAATTACATCATCGACCGAAATATTATTAATGGTTTACTATTTTGTAATTTTAGCAGTTATTTATTTCGTTTTATTTTCTTTAAATATACAATTTTATTTAAACTATTTTTTTAACTCCTTGGTTTGTAGGTTATACTATTAGTAGCTTGTGATAACAAAAATCCTGTTGTGAAAAAAGCAATTTTTTTTAGAGGCTTAAATAAAGGAAAGGACGTCCTGTTTACTAGATTCGTTGTTGACATGCCAATACTATATTCAATAAACCAAACGCCAGTGTAGAGTCGAGAATTCAAAATTAGACAGCACAGCGTTGAATCTACACTGGAGATGTAATTTAATGTTTTTTTTTCTTAAAACTTACATTATATCACTAAAATAATATGTAGTTTTCTGTAAGCAATTATTTATTTTTATTCATAAATTTCCCATGTAAAATGTATTTACATGTATGGGAGGTATTTTTTAATGATTGTTGATATTTAAATGACTTCTAAATTATTTATTATACTGAAAAATGATAAAAGTTTATTTTTCTAGCAGATTGCGTTTTATTTATTTATACGTCCCCCACCCCACCCGGGCAATGAAAGAAGAAAAACAAAGATATTAATAAAATATTGATTATTTTTCATCTTTACCCCAAAATGTATTAAAAAAGTTCGAAATATTCAGTTTAAAAAGTTAAGGTTCGATTTGATCACATTGATCGAATGTTTTTTATACCGTAAGAATGATGCATTATTAAAAGTGTAATTGAGAAAAAAATCCAAAATCGTAGTGAAACGTTTTGAATCCAAGTTAAGCCTTTGACGAAATAACGATTTTATTAACAAGATTATATTGAATTTAAGGTATAATTACTAAACAGATAAAATATTTTATAACAATAATTCGTGTCCCATTTGACCCCTTTCCTTTATAACTTATCTTGGATAACATTTTTCATAACGGCCACAATTTGAAAAACAGAAAGTTCAAATTATAAAAAATTCAACAAGGTTTTAAAAATTAGGTCTTAAAAGAACCGAAAGAAATGAATCAAATAGAATAACTGGAAGCAGGATAATAATCTAATTCTATATTTTATTATATTCAAGAATATGGTACATATGGTATTTGGTTTAACCGAATAAATAATAAATTGTCAATACAGATAATATTTTTTGGTATTATTAGATAATAACTTAATAAAGATACTAAATTCCAATGGTGCTTAATTTAAATTTCTATGTACACAGAAACAAATACATAATTAGGTTTTACTAATTAACTTCTCTTTCGCCCTTCCAGTGTATTTTCGGACAGATTTGGCAATCAAGCAGTCCTTGCTTTCCGCCATCTTCTGATCACTACAGAAAAAACAACTAAATCACAATCATATTCCTTCCACCGACTAAACTAGAAAAGGTAACTAACAAGGAACGTTCCATACACACGCAGAGTAAAAAAAAAAACCAGCATGCCAAGGTCGGCCCTGCGGGAGCGACAGTGCTCTCTCTCCTACGCAGCCTCACGTACAGCTTCCTATGTGCGCATGCGCACAACAGCCAAACACCACGACGCTGTAACTGTGAAGTGCACAGTTCCATAGAAAGACTCTAACTTTTTCATAAACTGGGGGATGAAAAAATGCTACTGATATTAAGCTTAAGGATTATGTATTGTACAAGTATAAAGAAAGAATTAAAGAAAAAAGGGCTCGTTATATTAAATGTTATCGGTAATATCAAGTGGAAATAGGAGATGCTGCAGTTACACAGCGCCTATACGCCAGCCGCCACTGGATATCATCTACATTAATAACAGATACATTTGGATTTTCAGTCTCGAAAATTAATTTTAAAAAAATTCATGTTTGTAGTATGGGTTCCGTTTACCCCACTTGATTTTTAGAGTTTATTTATTAGAAAAATTTTTTACTTCAGTAATTTGGTCCTATTTAGTGCAAAGTTACTTAAGTTTTAGCGTTTTAACAAGGCTGAAATTTATAATTTACTAAAAACAGTTGTGGATCCTATCCGAAAGGGAATGGAACATAGTTGTTGGGTTCCTTAAATCCTTAGCTTGCGGAGGATGGCTGATGGGATCTGATACTGTTATAGATGTATGGATAGAATAACAACCCGGGTGACTAGGGGTCTGCCTGGGTGCTTACTTCATCAGGATAGGCATTTTAGCATCAAGCCCCGGTAAGCTTAGATATTCGCTGTTAGAATGAGAATGGGTGTGTGGAGAACTCTTCAATAGAGCTGCGGTGTAAGAAGGTATTGACTTCGCTCTCAAAAGCAGTCCAGAGGGGTATGTTATGCGTCCAGAGGTATGGTATGTTAAGCGGTCCAGAGGTAGGATATGTTTTCATTAGAGGCTTATTAAATTTGTGAATGTGTTTCTTTATTTTTAAGGAAACCAAGGGGACAGAGTAAATTGAATTGTAGAACAGAACTGTCGTGCAATCAAAGTTTTTTGTTGGTATGAGGATAGAATTGTTTGTATTTTAAGATTCAATCAAGTAATGATCTAAGTGCATTGTCCAATTGAAGTACGGGAAGATTTTTTTGTAAAACCTTCGGTGTTAGAAGAAGGCGCAGGGATCGCGCTTCCGTGAATCGGTTAATTTGATAGTTCAGGGTTGTAAGTTATATGAACGCGGTTGGAAAAAGCCATAGAAGGCGATAATACGTTGCGTAAATACACTGATGGAAATGTCTGCCGAGATATTTGCATCGGTAGCATACTGACAGAGGCCAAACTTATGACAGTGTTGTGTTATCAAGTTTAAAAAGTCTAAAAGACGAGAATGGGGTTTTCCGGTAAAGCTCATAAGGATTATGAACGGGGTGTTGTATGGCGACCTGCATCGTCACCAGGTGAGTATCTGTCCCTTCGGGTGTTAGGATGTGGATCCCATCGGACAAATGAATTGTCCGATGGAATCGAAAATCAGGCAAAAAGTGGTGTATTCGTGTATATATATATTATTTAATTATTCATACCAAATTTCAACTATTTGGTAATATTTGGCTAACTTTTTCCTGCACTGTGACCGGGTTCGGTACATTGGGCTCCATCTTGATAGACGTGTAACGTGGAATTATCACCTGAAAATGGAAAGGAAGCAACTTAATACCAAGTATAAGAGACTTTATTGGTTCTTATGTATGATGAACTCGTCCCCCTGTCGTTGTTCAGTAAATTTTTGATATATAAGGTGATTCTAAAACCGGTTTGGGCATATGGTATACTATTGTGGAGCACGATGTGCGAAAGTAAAGTTGAGATTATAAAGGTTTTCAGAACAAGTTGGCGAGATCCATTCCAGAGGCACCGTGCTTCGCTCGAAATGAAGAAATTTGCGACTATCTTGGATTGTCTTATATTCGTGACGAGATCAAATGGTTCGTTTAAAATTTAGACAACGGTTAGATAATCATGTGAACTTTGTAGCTGTTAAGATACCCGGTGTCTGAAACGCCAACACACCTGCTGGAGTTGGGATATCTGAGAGGCACTTGAATTCTTTTGGTATCAAACATATGATAAACCTTACTGCCTTACTGAGGATCTAACGTCCTATTTTTTCTCGTGAACTTTTTATGCTACTATTTTGTGTATCTGTATCTATTGTTTAATAATATTGTAGATTCTTTTTGGATTTGTTCTTTCTCTAGATTATTATGATTTCATGAATCTTTGTAACCCCAATTAATACAAATGTTTTTTATATAGACTTTTTATGTGTATGTAGTTTATTTATTTACTGGGCATAAATTAATTTAAAAATCGAATGTCATTTGACGCGAATTAAATCTCGTTTTTATTCTATGTTGATAAATTTTAAATGTAAACATAATAAAAGAAATATAAAAAATAGAAACGGGTATAAAAGAAAGAATAAAAAATGGAGGAAAATTGATTATTATAGAAATACTGTATGTTGATTTTTTATAGAGTTGTTTTTTTTAATGTAAGCTTACATTCTTGGTATCTTCGTAGGCGCATGCGCACTCACATACATCCACACAGAAAAAGAAGTAGAACAAAGTAATTTTTGTTCTTTTTATTATTATTATTTTCGTCGTTTTTTACTGTAATTTTCATAATGTACTTAGAGTTGCGGTACTATTTTTATACTTTTACATTTTCCTTTGTAAAACATTTTTCTTAAAAAAATTCGTTCAATGCAAAATATTTCTTTTATCCATTTATTATAGTAATTCTTAACTTTACGTTAAACCATTCTATCTACAACTTACTTCAGTACTTATTTCTAAATCGTCTTCTATAATTTTATTTTCATAGAATCATCTTTGTATTTTTATCTTTACAATCGTTCAGTAAAATATTAATGTTATAAGAATCATTCTAAAAGAAAAAAAACTAATTCGTAATATATCAAGTGGTAATTTTTAGCGATTACGAGTATTATTTATTTTTTTTTTAAATAATTTAAAAATATATGTTTGTTTATCTTACAATAATAAAACCTTAATTACTCTTAATTAATTAATGCACAGTTAATTAGTTGCATCAGTGTGACTGGACTGTTTTTCTTTATTTTTGTTTTGTTTGTACTTCATTTTCTGTTTGTTTAGACTAACCACTTTAGTAGCACAGTGGTTTGGTTGTTTTGAATAACCCTCCAGGTTGGTTTAGTGGTGAACGCGTTTACGCAAATCAGCTGATTTCGAAGTCCACAGTTCCAACGTTCAAATCCTAGTTTTATAATACTAGAATACTAAATCGTGGATACCGGTGTTCTTTGGTGATTGGGTTTTAATTAACCGTCTAAAAAATGGTCGACCTGAGTCTGTACAAGACTACACTTCACTTATACATGTCACCCATCCTCTGAAGTAATACATGATGGTGATTCCCGCAAGCTAAACTAGTAAAAAAAGGTTGTGTTGAATACGATTAGACTGATGATGTATTTGTTTATATTATTGAATAAAATTCATTATTTCAGTTGGGTAAAACCGCATCACATAAATATTATAAAAATAAAAAGATTGGTTCAAAAGTACAAGAGATTGGTTTTACAAACCTTCAATTTATTCCTAGTCAAATGAATTAAGCCATTTTCATCAATATAAAAATTTTAATGAAAAAATACAGTAAATTTTTTACGTGAATATTAGAGAAACATGATAAAGGCATACAAATTAAAACTTTCACGGAACAGTTGTCTGAAGTAAAATTAATTTAATAATTTTAAGACTATGAACATTTAAAAAAAGAAGCCCCAAAAAATTGATTGTTAAAATTAAAAAATTTATGGAAAATTCATGTTAATTTCTATTTAAACAAGTGGATAGACGATCGGGTATTCGTATTTTCTTGCATTGTCGATCTTGGAATACCTAACTCTGCAGAACGTTTACGCGTTGATTTCATCAATGATCGCTGAATCGTCGCCTCACCAGGCATCGATATAGGTCTCAACTTGAGTGTTCGACATCCCATTGCGTGGGTCATCAAGAACACTTCCCGTTGCAAAAGGCTTCTTCTTCCATATCAGTAACGTTTGCCGTGATGGTGACGATTTCCCAAGACGTACAAAAAAGTCATTCATAATGTTTTATCAATGTGTGGACGTTCGTGGACTCACAAACAAACCAACAAACGCTCTTCGAAAGTAAATGAACTCGTAACCGCTATCGTTCCACATCGGACTACGACTAAGATCATCCCACCGCGAATGAACACACCGGACGATCCCCACCACGGCTTATCCAACCCACCTCTTCCAGAAGCAGTGAACGATATCAGCGCTGAGAATTGATAGCAGTAGAGCCCGATTAAGCTGTATACATTACAATATAAAGCGACTTCCCGCCCGCTCTATACTGTGTAATGAGAACGTGATTTCACTCAACGGTAAGGTAATTATTGCTGTTACAACTACGGTGCTTTTCAGTAGGTAATGCTTGATTAAATAAAGCGCTCTAGGAAATATAATAGATCACTTGCAGTTCTGTATGAATAAAAGTGCTGCACAGGAGAAGCTCGCATAAGTGCTGTCAGGAGTTCTTTTCTTATATTATAATGATATATTAATGCATCAGTGCACCTGACATCAAACGTTTATTATTTATTATCTGTAGTTCATGAATTACTTTAAATTAGAATTTTAAATATTTATGCCTAAATCTATTTTTATTTTTTATTTTTTAAGGACTGTTTTTTTTAACCCATACTGAACTAAGATATCCAAAAATAAATTTTGAATATCTATAATCTGACTGTTAAAGTTCTTAATAATAATAATAATATTTAATTTAAACCCCGTTTAGAAAGGATACGAAAAGGGTAATTACTTCTAAACGTTTATTGTTATCTACCAAAAGGAAAAATGAAGGTTAAAGATATGCAGGATTTGAAATTAACTACGTTAGATGTTTAATATTATGCATTTTATGAGAAGAAATAATAAATAATTTATCCGAAATTGATACTTTTCAACGGGAGGGGCTCGGTAATGAGATTTTCATAAAAATATTTATGGATCTTTTTAAAACGAAGAATAGACAAAATTAATATAAATTTATTAGTTTTATTTTAATATATTAGTTGGTGTGTTTAAAATATGTACTCACCTTATCAATGATAGTAAAATTTTAATTTGTTCTGTTATCGTAATTGAAATCTTAGTACACTTAGGATCAAATATTTACACTAGACCCGTACCATCATAAGTGAAAATTGTTTTACCCACGAATATTTTTAGGGAGGTATTTTTTTAAATTTGTAGTATTAAAAAAAAGGTATTTTTTTTTTTATTTCTGCAGATTCAGAATACATTTTAGCCAAACATATCAATAGAAAAGTTTGAATTTTTATTTATTAAAGTCATGATCATCGGTACGGATGTCGATATAAAAATTATTCAGTCTCACAAACGGTATCGTCATTCTTAAGAAAAACAGTCACCCCGTGCCAAGCTTAATAATAATTAAAGTAAAGAGGGAAAGGGTTTCCCTCTTCATTGAGAGTAATGTCTCAAGACTAATGGGTCTTCTTCATTGAGAGTAATGTTGAATATCAGTATGTCAAACTTGACAAAATAATACAATAGAAAACAAATTTCTCATTTCTACAAATAATACCTTCGGTCAATTCACCTTAGGAACTGGCTAAAACAGTTATAAAATATTAACTAAAATAGAGCTAATTTATTTATTTTATCTAAGGAAATTTTGAAAACTTCCTAGCAAACCGAGAATAAATTATAAGTAAACATTAAAAAGAAATAAAAATTGAAGTGAATTTTAAACAGATAATCAAAACAAAAAAAAAGCCGGCAAAGGATTGCATAACCTTCTCAGCTTCGTCCTACAGACTTTTAGATTCGCCATAAATCTTAAAATATTAATGACTTAATTATGCTGTGTTTAGAAAGCGATTACGAAAAAGATCAAAATATCCGTTAAAAATTTGGGATCGTGTTTGCCCTTTTGATCAGATGATGTTTTTACCTTAAAAATTACATTCTATGTAAAGTGTAAAGAGAAAATAAATCAAAATTCATATTAAAAAAAAAAATTCCTTTCGGCACGCCAGAAGGTGGAGGTAAATTTCACCGGTGCTAAGTAGGGGATAAAAAAGATTTCCACCTTAAAATTAAAAAAAATTCAAATTAATTCAACACAATGGTTGCGTTTGAAAAAAGTTTCACATGTTTTTTTTCGACAAACACTATGTTACAATTTCATCAAAATTCTGGTCATCCCTTGCCGAAAGGGTTGGTCATATCAAAAATAGTTGACCACAAAATTTTAGGTAATGTTTAGAGGACTAACTACCACTTTAAACCGATTCGATACTGTGCCTATTAAGGGAGGTACAACTTTTTTGTCTTCGAAACCCTTTTTTTCCATCCCGTGAGGCAATGGTTGGTGATATCAAAAACCTTTAAGTAGATAATGTTTAGGTCGTTATATAAAGAGTAGTAGGAACTTTAAACGTATTCGATATTTTTACTTAATAAGTAAGTTATAACGATATTTTGTTTTTTTTTCGAAAAAGCTTTTCTTTTCCACCCCCATGGTCCGATTTTGCCCATTAACGAACTCAACCGATATTTTGGGTCTTATATTTTATGTATCAATTTGAAAGTGACTGGCCCAAAATTACGGCAGTTATCGTGTCCACAAGAAAGTGATATATATATATATATATATATATATATATATAAACCTTTAAACTGACGGTGGTTTTGGGGGATGTGAAACGCGAAGATGTCGAAATTTTCCGGAGTGATAGATTTCTTATGAAATCTTCCTAATTATTGTTTAACCTGACTTCTTTGTACAAATGAGTTTTTATCGTACGATATATACTATATTTATTTAATAATTGATAAAAAAATGTTAATAAAAAATTTTGAACCACATTACCCTCTTTCTCAGCTGTCTACGTTGCTACTTTATATAAAACTTTTTAATATCAAAAACTTTAAAAACGGACTAAGTTTCAGAACTATAAAAAGTATTATTTTTCTTTTTATTTCCCATGTCTCTTACTGTATTTAGTAATAATGTATTATATGCAGTTGGACTTTAGTTCTTGAAAATTAAAGTTTAAAATAATTAATATTTTAAATACGATTCCCGTTCAGCCGCTCTTGTATTTTTAGGTTTTAATTTTCGAAGAAGTTACTCACTTCACCATTACTACTACAGCACCAGCTTCTCCCTGTAGTACATCTTCCTGCATGTAAGAGACGTCTGTGGATTCACACCCTTCCGATATATAAAGATCACTCCAACCACCAGCCTTAGATGTTTTCATATCTTCAAGCCACGCACCCGTCGCTTCCCCGAAGTTGTCAAGGAACGTCGCTGTTCACCCGTACTGTCATAGGATTTAGACGGAAAGCCTTCCCACTGGAAAGGCTAGTGTCCACTGGTTTACATTACCGGACTAAGAGTCTCCCGCCGCTGACTAATCGACTTATTTCCCGATTTCTTTCCAGAACACCTGGAAATTAAACGGTCCGCGCGCCGTAACTCTTCCACAATCATGTCAGCGAAACTCTCAGCACCACTGTTATCAGAAATAGTCGTGAACCAAAAGTTTGGTTTATCGCTATATATTTCCTTTATATTTTTGCTGCTGCTAGATCAATAGCCGGGAAAGTAAAAATTATTTTAAATAATGATTCAGGAAAACTTTTAATGCGACGATGCTCTTTTCTGAAGGAAACGGTTTTTAAAAAAAAAATTTTTTTTATACATTTAAAAAATTTTGATCAGGCGTTAGGCGTTCCGTTATGAGTAATATATCTAGGTTATACCAAATGGGCCCCATATAATGGAGTCGGGGCTCCCCGATGATGGCATTAAGGACCCTCAGGTATGAGAGGAACGCGTGGGGGTAGCGGTACGCGGAAGGCGTGCCGGCTACAGGTAGGATAGCGACGGGGAGGGTAGCCCCATTGAGGAGGGGGGAGTTAGCTGCCCGAATGAAGTGGTTGGCTCACCCCGAAGAGGCTTTGGGGACCCCGGCGGGAGATCCTCCGGCAGGAGGCAGATAGGGGGGGGCAGAGACTGCTGCCACGACACTGCAAGGTGACCATGCTATGTCCTAACGGGCGGAGGCTGGTTGCCTTGGGGTGTTTAATAAGATAAAAAAAAAAAAAAAAAGGTTATACCAAATGGAACATTAGGTAATCTGTAGCTTATATAAAATTAAAAATGTTTTTTGTATTTTAATAAAAGCATTTCTTGATCTTAGAATATCTTCAGAATATGTCAGAAAGTTATTCTGTATAAAAGAAGCTTTATTTATAACAAAATTTATCTGTAAGCCTAATTAATTTGTAAATAAGTAATTAATTCCCATCGTCATTAATTTTAAGATTTTCTTTCTGTAAAATAATTATTAGACTTTAAATAAAGAAAAGCTTATTTACTAAAAATAAGTACAAATAGAAAATATTATTCTTAACACCCTGTCTACACCCGCTTAATACTTATTACGTATTTATTTACGCTTAAATTAGTCACTTCATTTTAAGTTTTTCCTTTATTCGATTTTATTCACTTAGAATTTATATTTCTAAATTTTAATAACATATATTAACGTAAATTAAACCTGCTTATTAAAAATGTAAAATTCTTAGTTAATTTTACCTCTTAACAAAAGTTTAGTGTAATCTCTTAAAAAAAAAAAACGCAATGAAATATTTACACTTTTTAATCTCTTTCGGTTTTACCAAATATTTTATTTTATAAATCCCTTAAATGAATTTATATTTACATTTATTTTTTATGAGTAAATAATTACCGTTTAATTAAATAAAAAAACGGGTTTAATTCTTTCTCTTGTTATATCATACTTCTCTCCATTTTTAAATATAATTATTTCTACTTTATTAGAAAAATATTATAATAAAATAAAATAATACTTTTTTGACTTTATAACTTGATTATTTTTTTTAACCTTATTAAAAGATATTAATAAATAACGGTAAATATGATGTCAATGACTATCGCAGACACAATTAATTAAATTATTCGAAAAATTTTTTCATAGTATTTTTAATGGATGCTATCAACATAAAAAGAGTCACAAGTTCACTTGGATTCAGGCAACCAAAGGTCTAAAATCAGTAATTGACTATTTTGTTATTCGACAGAAATCTTTTCTAAAAATAGTGCGTGCTAGAGTTCAAAGAGACGTGGAATGTGAATCAGATCATTATTTAGAAAGAAGTTTGGCACAATAGTAAGAACTGCTTTAAAATATTAGGAGAGAAAACAAGGGCAAAACTCTTCCAAAAAAAAAAAAAAAAAAAAAAACGGATACGATTCAACGGGATTTTTGTACAAGCTCGGCGTGAAAGATAAATTAAATCCTTAACTACAAGAACTCGTCCAAGATATATAATCGCTTGTTATATATATGAACCAGCTATAGTTGATATAGGAATTATTGAATCGGCTATGAACCATTCTAAACCATACTGGAAGAATTTCCAACTAATCAATTTGATATTGGTTTGCTTGGCATTTTTCCTTCCACCACCCCATTCGGTCGCCCTAAAGCATAAAACCGAATGTCTGTGCCAGAAACGGCTACTGATCCTGGAAACAGTTTAGCAACCAGTGTCCTAAACAGCACCTGGAGCTTACCTATCAGCGTGAGTGGACTAAGCGCGGTGCCATATACCACCGGCTTACGTGTCCCAACCGTTGACTTGACATATATTTACTAAAATGGGTAAGCGCACCCCGTCAACTACTAAAAATATATATGACATACGTAAATTAAAATTTATTTTGTCTAGACAGCAATTCTCTGCCACGCCTAGGTCGCTGAATGCCAGCAAGTACCTGTCCACCATATTAAAGCGCTTGGAGCCCTAATTGGCTGGTGGTCAGCCGTATAACTCAAGGTTAGCTTCCCACTGAAAATCAAATTGATATAGGAAAATTAATTATTGTATCATAATGGGTTAACCACGAGAGATGTAGAAGACAGGAAATCATATATGCGACAGAACTACACCAGCAAGAAGTTAAAAGAAAAGCAAAGGAAACATTATGGATGAGAACGTGTGATAAAATATACTCTTGTTTTGAGTGATTCACGTTCTTGGGGGGCTTGGAATGCTCAGCGCTCTCTGTATTGTATCTCCCATAATATTTCTAATTTCTTTTTTTTCTCATTTCTTGTTTTCTATATGACATTATCAACATACACTTGACCATCATTTTCCACTTAATTTGAAGAATATTATATGAATAGCTTTTATGAATATTTTATGAATTAGTATTAACAAACAAAAAGAAGTAAAGTTTCTACGTGTTTATGTAATAGTTTATAAATCTTTTATTGTACGTTGCAATTTTCAAAGAAGCTATAATGTTATTTGGTAATAATCTAGATTTATTTATGTTTAATAGTACACGAAATTATAGTGCACAAGTGAAAATAATATGGAAATTTAAAACGTGTAATTTTTCAAAATCATTAAAATTCCTGACTTCGAAGAATTTTATCAAAATAATTTTACTTAAGTATTTTTATTATATTAAATGTTTTACCCGTACATCTTTTCTGTATTGGTAAGCTAAAGCTTTTACAGGAATATGATTAATTTTGTTGAAATATTCATACCCATTAATTTGATACCTCAATGGATATGCAATATCAAATGTAATTTAAACATTAATTATTTTTTTTTGTCTTCAGTCATTTGACTGGTTTGATGCAGCTCTCCAAGATTCCCTATCTAGTGCTAGTCGTTTCATTTCAGTATACCCTCTACATCCTACATTCCTAACAATTTGTTTTACATACTCCAAACTTGGCCTGCCTACACAATTTTTCCCTTCTACCTGTCCTTCCAATATTAAAGCGACTATTCCAGGATGCCTTAGTATGTGGCCTATAAGTCTGTCTTCTTTTAACTATATTTTTCCAAATGCTTCTTTCTTCATCTATTTGCCGCAATACCTCTTCATTTGTCACTTTATCCACCCATCTGATTTTTAACATTCTCCTATAGCACCGCATTTCAAAAGCTTCTAATCTTTTCTTCTCAGATACTCCGATCGTCCAAGTTTCACTTCCATATAAAGCGACACTCCAAACATACACTTTCAAAAATCTTTTCCTGACATTTAAATTCATTTTTTAAGTAAACAAATTATATTTCTTACTGAAGGCTCGTTTAGCTTGTGCTATTCGGCATTTTATATCGCTCCTGCTTCGTCCATCTTTAGTAATTTTACTTCCCAAATAACAAAATTCTTATACCTCCATAATCTTTTCTCCTCCTATTTTCACATTCAGTGGTCCATCTTTGTTATTTCTACTACATTTCATTACTTTTGTTTTGTTCTTGTTTATTTTCACGCGATAGTTCTTGCGTAGGACTTCATCTATGCCGTTCATTGTTTCTTCTAAATCCTTTTTACTCTCGGCTAGAATTACTATATCATCAGCAAATCGTAGCATCTTTATCTTTTCACCTTGTACTGTTACTCCGAATCTAAATTGTTCTTTAACATCATTAACTGCTAGCTCCATGTAAAGATTAAAAAGTAACGGCGATAGGGAACATCCTTGTCGGACTCCCTTTCTTATTAGGGCTTCTTTCTTATGTTCTTCAATTATTATTGTTGCTGTTTGGTTCCTGTACATGTTAGCAATTGTTCTTCTATCTCTGTATTTGAACCCTAATTTTTTTAAAATGCTGAACATTTTATTCCAGTCTACGTTATCGAAAGCCTTTTCTAGATCTATAAACGCCAAGTATGTTGGTTTGTTTTTCTTTAATCTTCCTTCTACTATTAATCTGAGGCCTAAAATTGCTTCCCTTGTCCCTATACTTTTCCTGAAACCAAATTGGTCTTCTCCTAACACTTCTTCCACTCTCCTCTCAATTCTTCTGTATAAAATTCTAGTTAAGATTTTTGATGCATGACTAGTTAAACTAATTGTTCTGTATTCTTCACATTTATCTGCCCCTGCTTTCTTTGGTATCATAACTATAACACTTTTTTTGAAGTCTGATGGAAATTCCCCATTTTCGTAAATATTACACACCAGTTTGTATAATCTATCAATCGCTTCCTCACCTGCACTGCGCAGTAATTCTACAGGTATTCCGTCTATTCCAGGAGCCTTTCTGCCATTTAAATCTTTAATTATCCATTAATTATACGAGAGTAAAATTACTGTTATCATCAGTCTTCTTAATTATTTCTTTATAAATTTTTTTACAAATTATTTCTCGCATTAATGTCCTTGTATGTTTTCCCAAAAATAAAAAAATTAAAAATTATGAGGTAAAGTATGTATGTTTTCAAAACAAAACCGGTTTTAATTGTTATTTTCAACGATTGCAAATACAATTTTTGTTTTTCTTTACTGCTGGTAGACGTATAGCCTGAAAATATTATTTAGCAGAAGGGTTATTGAACCGTAACCTGTAACTCTTGTTTGTAGGATGCAAAGTGATAATTTAATTTTTTCAGTCTCGCCTGTGAGTTCGTTGTCTGCTTTTTTTTTATAAAACAGAGAGCTTTGGCAATTATCATCATGAGAAATATCGATGGTTTGTCGGGTGTTTAGAGGGAGTAACGGCAAGTTCAAAACTCGTTTCGTGATATATTGTTTTATTAATTAAAAAAACATTTTAATGTTTAGCGAATTACGATTCTACCCATTCCATTTTCTAAAATTTTTATCAGCTCAAAACTAGGAATAAACTGGTGTTAGAAATATCCGTAACGTTTAACAGCCTGCTATATATTGAAGTTAGAAACAAAAAGATTTTTTCAATATAAGCTTAAACCGGTAGAGATTTTAAAGATTTCCCTGTAACGCATCAGCGTTACACTCGAATAGTATGTCGAATAGAACAATTTATTTTTAAATTTAATAACTTCAGACATAAATAGAAATTAATCAAACGTTTGAAATTATATTTATTATATAATTTTAACATTAAAAAATTATTATTAAAAGGTTGTCTGTAATAAATCATTTTTAAATAAATTTTGTTTGAAAAGAATAGATAAATCAAAGGCTATTTTACTACATATTATAAGTATTTATTTATTAATAAATATATATTCGCATTTATTAAAAAAGCTATGAACAGAGGTATAAATATTATTTCTCCTGTAAATAAATTTTACACTTTAAAACTTCTTTTTCCATTATTTTAATGATTAAAGACATTTGATATTGAATATTAATTCAGTGATAACTGTTTTTTAAGATTTTCAGTATATCCACTGTATTATTTCCCAAAAGTAGATGTGTGCAAAAAATGTGATTTGTATCTTTAGGTTACTGTAGTTATAAGGGATTATGTTCTTGTACAGAATAAATGTATGTTTAAAATGTTGGGTATTAAAAAATATGAGTGGTTATAGATTGCCAATATATAGATGTAATTTATTATTTTTAACAGCAGTATCTCTAAGATTTGATGTGTTAATTAACTAAAAATTAAATAAATATTTATTGATTATGGTTAAGAAATAAAATACAGTTATTGATTAATTGTGAATAAATTTAATGTCATTTTGTACATAAAAACAAGATACAACCACTTTTTAATCTGAATTAAGGTTTAACTCTCTGTCAATAGCGAGAGTCGTATACTCTACCACAATGTAAATTATCATGCATACACGTTAATTACATCGAACAGTTCTATTGTATCAGTATATGATTAATTACACTGGACGTGAAATGAATAAAAAAAATTTATTTATGTATGTGTATATATATATATATATATATATATATATATATATATATATATATATATACGAGGTCTGTTCAAGAAATACGTAGACTGTTTGAATTGCTCGAGTCCAATTGGTCCCAGTCAAATCCGCTTGGCGTCGCCACGTTCGTATAGATCAGCTGTTTACAAAGCAGTTTTTTGATTGCAAATATCATTATTGGTTGCTTAGCTACGCGGTTGTTTGTGAAGTGTGTTTTTTTCGTTTGACGGATTTTAGAATGAATGACTTGAACTAGCAAAGAGTTGCTGTGAAATTTTGTGTTAAACTCGGAAAATCTGCGAGTGAAACTTTTGATATGCTCAAGACGGCTTACGGCGACGTTGCTACGAAGCGTGCGACATGTATGTCCATGCCACTTAACTGTAATGGTCGTCAGTCGATTGATGACGATGAGCGTCCTGGACGTCCTTCCACGTCAACTGACGACTCACACGTACACAAAATCAACACCTTGGTTCGGGCAAATCGACGTATGACCATCAGAGAGCTTGCTGAGTGTGGGATATCAGTTGGATCATGTTACGAGATTTCGAGATCATTTTACGAGAGTGGTGACTGGTTTTTTCCAGTTTTTTCCATCACGACAACGCTCCAGCTCATTCGGCTCTCAGAACTCGTGAGTTTTAGGATAAACACTCGATCACTGTTCTTCCCCACCCACCTTACTCACCTGACCTCGCTCCTTGTGACTTCTTCTTATTCTCCAAACTCAAAAGACCTTTGAAAGGAAGAAGATTTGAGAGGATTCACAAAATTGAGGCAAATGCGACGAAGGAACTGAAGAACATCACAAAATAAGCATTCCAGGACTGTTTCCAAAAGTGGAAACACCGCTGGGATAAGTGTGTGCGTCGGGGAGGAGAGCACTTTGAAGGGGACCCAGACAAGTAACTTCTAAATAAAGTACATTTTGTTTTATGACGTTAGTTTACGTATTTTTTGAACAGATTTCGTATATATATATATATATTTTAATATAAGTGTAAGTTTTCTTTTTATGAAATATAACTATTTAATTTAAGTAACCTTACCGCTTGTTAACATATAACTACTGTAATGTAATACCACAACATGCAGCTTCGCATATAGCACCAGTTAAATGATATACTCGTCCGCTGATTTTTAGTTAAAAGAACTCAGTCATCGTGAGATGATTGCACTTCATTCTTCAACATCGAGTACGGCCAATCAATATGAAAAGTACAAGACATACGACTATAACTTTTTGTTTCACTCTTGTGATTATTATATAATGTTTTGATTTAGCTAATATTTATATCCATATCATTAATTATATATGTTTTATTTATTGTATTTATATATTAATTTTTAGTAATAAATGTTAAATGAAACTAAATAATTTTGTTACAAAACAATTTAATAATAATCGCCCCTAAGCGATAGACGTCTAATCTATTTAGTTCCAATAATAATAATAACTTGAATTTTAATAAGAGATTTATTTACCCATCAACGTATAAAATTACTTTTTTAAAGTAAAGCAAGAGAGATGTCAATGTCAAGAAATAAATCATCTTGTAGTTATTTCCACAGGTAGACACATCCTTTCAACCATATCTGCCTCCATTTTCTTCTATTCCGTTAAATTTTTGAATTCTGGTAGCACTCATTTCCATATATATATATATATATATATATATATATATATATATATATATATATAATTTATACTCTTTTTCATCCTCTTATTTTATCATCTGCTGAAACTTCTAGCAATATTTAAATCAGCCTATCTCCAAGTACGATATTTCCAGCTAGTTAGGAATGATTCCTATTCTACATTATTCTGATTAAGCTTCTTTCTCATTCATTCTTCTTTTTATTTCTTCATTTTTCACCTGTCTATCCATTTAGAGTTTTCCAATCTATCTCTATGCTTATATTTTCAAGGGTTTCAAAGTTTCTTTATCCCTTTTTCTTAATGTTATTTTTCACATCTTCATTTTTTCAAAAAAATCTAAAAGCAACATTTCATCTTACAACAATTTAAAATGGTTTCTTTCTGTTAATTACACTTTAATATTCCGGCTGTTATTTCCTTTTAACTTGCCCAGTATGCTTAATGTTATTAATATAATTGCAGTTATTAATGCAATTTTTAATTACCTGAAATAATTAAATAAATTGTTTTTTTTTGTTTTTTTTTTTTTTAAGCAGTGGTACTAAAAAATATCCTTCACCTCAGCCCCACAGACTTTTGTTTAGCTTCCGTGACCGCGGTTAGGATTTAGCAAATAAACCTAATAAAATGGAAATGTAAGTTACATGTAAAATAGACCTAAGTTAAATGAAGCTGTAAAAACAATCCTTCATAGAATATTTTTAATTGCCGGCTAATCGGCAATTGCATAACATTGGATACGTAGCCGGTCAAGTTACGCACTTCAGTTTTTCAATTCGATCATTTTAAGCTATTTGGGGGGCTTATGCATCAGGAACCTTTTTTAATGATTAAAATATTCTCTAAAAATTATTTTAAATTAATTAAAATCGAAGTTTTAATAAAAATTCGACTTTTTTTGACGCGAAACGTCTTTAAAATCACATCGAAACATACGGGTACTAGAACAGAAATTTGTAGCGTAACGAAAAGGTCTATATCGTCCTGCCTTAATAACTCTCTAACTATTAGTCTCAGAGACGTAAATGCGGTGTCATTTTTTATAACTTACATGGTCAGCTCGCCGATACGACTCTGACTTTGCACCACTGTCGAGAGGGTTGGTGGTGAGGAGGCACAAGGCAGATCGGCCAAAATTGGCGCTCTCTCTCATTTCCATTCAGTGTAGTTCACGAATTAGACATGATAGCGCGATGATTCGTGTGCTTGTGTTTGAAGTTTGTCGAGATAGATCGAGATTTAAGTAATAACAAGTGTACTTTGGACAGTATTTATGTGTAAAAAATTAAAGTAAACGTGCACAGAAAGAATAAAAAAAAATAAAAATGCAATATGTCAGCCTCAGCCCGCGCAAAAGCCAGCCGGAAATATCAATTATCGTTGGAAAGGGGAGATTATGGGCCACGCACAGGTACCTCAGTATCCGCGAACGAATGAGACTGTTTTGAGAACGTTGCAAAGCTGGCACAGTGAACGAAGCTGACGGCGCGAGCACCTTTACCGCTCCCCTTTCGCTTATGTCTCTTACTTCTCATATCACAGACCAGTTTTAAACAAAACAGTCATCGGATATTAGTCGAAATAAATATCAGTACCATTTAGTGTCTGTTTTATATTAAAATTAAATTTAGTACGCAGTCAGTGTCTCGTTTTAATTTCCATCCGATACACTGAAAGTGACTCGCTAACATATAGACCGACCATTTTACCTGTAGAGTTGGCCAAGTGAAGGAACTAAAATTTTTCATTGAAGAATTTCAGTTTTGTTCAAAAAATACGATGGATGTTCTCCCATTTAACTATACAGATAAATTGGTCGGTCTGTACCTCGGAGGAACTTCATTCAATGTCTGTAACGTTTCACGTTAAACCAACGGCCATGCGCCCCGTCACAGCCACACCCGATTTTTTTAATTTTGGAGCTTTTCCATCAGGGGAGGGGTATTAAGTTATTTTAGTGAGTTTATTGTTTAATAAATTACGTTTTGAGCATTAAAAATTTGAAAATATAAAAAAAAAGTTTTTTTACATTTCGGGGGCTCCCATACTCAAGGAGAAATAGTCGGGTAAAATTAATTTTTAAGAAAATAATCTCTTACTGGTGAAAATAAAATAAAAAAGAACGTTAAATTTACTAAAAAATAAGACATCCATATTTTCAATAAACAAAGTTGTAATTCTCTATGAAGAAGATGAAAATTTCTGGGTACATTTTTTTTCTTTTCTAGAAGTTCTTAATAGGGGGCTACCAAAAATTAAGATCTTAACATTTTAAATGCATATTTTGTTTCAAAATAAATTTGTAATTGGTTACAATAATAACGAAACGATAAATATGATAACATAAAAAAAATCGCATGCAGAGAGACTTCCAATTAAAGATTCTCAAAAACTACATACTATTTTCTCCATTTTTGAACCACTCAGGGACAACCGGTAATCGCCTAGAAGACGCTGCCTCGGTCGGCCCTGAGTGACGTGGTTGCAGGTTAACCCATACTGTGCATACAGCTAACATCGCTATCTTGCCCGTCGGGGTCCCTCCTGGTTCATTGAGACATCATGACCACCACTTCTGGTTGCCACGATGCCCCTCCCCAGAAAGGCTACTCTTCCCGTCCCTATACTCTAAACAGAGTCCGAGTATGCACCCCACGCATACCTCCTCCGAATCGCACGCCCACCTCAACATGAAGAGGTTCCTCAATGCTTCATCCGAGCGCCTCACTCCAACCACCACTCTTGCATGTGGATGGTCCAAAAACGTCCTCGGCATTGAGGCTACCTCCCTTGTCATTACACGTGTCCACGATTCGACCCCTGGCGACTTTGTTTTTTGTTTTTTTCGCCAGTCCTTCTTTTTTCCTTCCATATAATGCACTCATTTATACAAACATGTGTTTCCCAGGCAGTACCCCCTGGGCGTATTCCTAGAATTTCTGGGAATCATATTTTTTTGAAATCTAACCATTCATGATGGACCTAAAATCCTACAGGATAGCAACAGTAAATGACAAAAGGGATAAAAACTTACAACTAGACATAATTAAATGACAAGACTTCACAAGTTCCTTATAAACAACACAGCAGAAGTCCATGCTTAATAAGGAGGCAAATAAAAAAAAGTTTTACAAAATCAGTTTTTTTTTCATGTACAAGAAAAAATAAAAGACCTAACACTACGTAAATGTAAGCCCAAGAGAGGACTCCTGGGTACCCATTGCTCACAGAAAGCCCGGCCTTAAGTTGATCCAGGTCGAAAAGAGAAAACATCAGTTAACCCACTTCACCGAAAAAACCATAAAAAATTCACGGCCATTTGACGTATCTTACAAGAACCTACATAGCAACTATAGAACAATTTACATTTTAAAACTAATCTAACAAAATAAAGTATTCAACGTCGAGGAATGATAGTAAGTATAAAGAATCATCTCTTCTAGCTTGGTCTTTAGGATGCCCGTGATCAACGTGGACACCTCTTCCCACTGTCGTCATCCCCGAAGCATATAGCCAACCGTATTCTCTGGCTCAGCCAGTCCAGCCCTTGTAGCCGGCGACGACTCAACCAACGTTCACATCTGTAGATCGTGTGCTCCCGGGTGTCCAGCTGCCCATAATAAACACAGAATGGAGAGTTTCGTCGCTTGAACTTGAAAAGATAAGTCCCGTATTCCCCGTGGCCCGAAAGAAACTGAGTCAGCAAATGGGAAACCTCCCCGTGCTTCCTCAGATTCCAGGGGACCAGTTGGGGAATCAACCGTCGAGTCCAACCGCTTTTTCGTGAAGCATCCCTATGGTCCTGCCATTCCTGCAGTAACAGCTGTCGTTCCGCCGTCTTCGATGTACCCTACTGCATCAAAAACTACATGCTAATATCGCTATTCAGAACAGTCAATGTATATACACAGTAGTATTAGTAGCTCAATACAAAACAAAAACAACCAAAGGATTAATAAACAAGATATATAATGAAATACTGAGAGAAAAAAAATTAAAATTAATAATTAAATTGAATTTTTTTTTATAACTAAAATCACTTATTTCGCTTCTGTTAATCTTCTGAGTAATTTCTTTTGCAATCGCTGTATAATCTCGACGTTGCTGCTATTTTTAGTATCCAAAGCTGGATCCCATAGGTCCAAAACGTTTCAAAATACAACAGCTGCTTGTTAGATAGTGAAAATGGTGATTTCTAAAAATTAAAAAAATATTTTTGTTACCATAGACCATTGGAGTGGGACGGGTAAAAAATTGTTATAGGGAGGTTTTAAGCCCTGTCGATGTAAAAAATATAGATTCAAATAATTCCCATTAACACCTTTTGTAAAGCAAGGTATAGCTAAACACAAGAAAAATATACAGTCCTTTTTTGGACGGGGGGAGAATATTAAAAAAAAATTTTCATAATTGGTGATCTATGAAAAAAAATTAACTTTTATAAAATTTTGTAAAACCCTTTTGCTAAAGTGCACTAGTAAGGATTTGAAATTATATTTCAACCAAAACACCCCCGCCCGTTTTTTCAGTTTTTGCAGATTTAATACATTCATTTCCATCTAAAAAATATAGCACTTGTTTATCATCTTTGAAAAGAATTGGCCACTGGATTTTGAAAGGGGTCCAAAGTTATAAAACCCAGCCCAACGTACAAACGTAGGAACACACATATGTAGGTGTGTAACACACATACGTATGTATGTATGTGTGTACCTACGTACATAAATACATACGCACAAACGTCTGTCTGACAAAAAAACTTTTTTGGACTTGGAATCATTTGAATAAACACTTTTATATTCGCAGATTATTTACAGTGTATTTATACGGTTTTCTTTATCTTTTTTTTGGTTTCTGGTTGTATTCTTTGCTTAGCAGAATATACGATAGCATTTTAACATGTCGAAGATACCAAATTTAGGTGACACATTTTCTCCCTTCATCATTAGGAAATAATTTGTACTCTGAGCATTCGTACTTTCAGTTTAAATAATTCTTGCTACTGCCCCTTGTACCTCCAAGTACTTTACATGGGGCAGAGCAACAAAAAAAGATAAAGTATAAAAAACCTTTTTCATACTTCCTTATGGCACAAAACTTAAGCCAATTTTTTTACTGATCTATAAACATTCCCGTTATCGATGTAGTCGGAAAAGTAATAAATATAGTATAAATCTTTCAATACTTCATCATATACTGAATTAAGTCATTGCAAGTATTTTTTTTTTCAGAATAAATTATGAAATAATATTAAATTTTTTTTTTTACAAAATCAATCTGAAATTAAGAGAGCAATAAGTTAATGCTGTACGTTATTAACTGTAATTATAAGTGCTTTAAGTGTCTAATTTTATGCGGAGACATACTGTTTTATAATATTATTGCATCATTTTCAGCAGTATTCCGTCCTGAAATGAGTTACGTAGGCAGTAAGGGTGTTGTGCAAATAACAGCTCGTAGAACCTATTACGAAGACCTGTTTTATCTTGTCGATCAGCTAGAGCACTTTCTCGTGCACACACTTATCCAACGTTACTTCTCATACCCTTAATTTTCTTTTCCCATCCTTTTAAGCTTCTGTATTTTCTTTACCAACTTCTTTCTTTTTTTTTTCTCCTCTCCTTTCTCTTAATATAAGTGCACCAACTTTTACCCTCTACTCTATTTCTTGCTATTGTGCAGTAGAAAGGAGACTACCTGCTGACCTATAGCTCATTCAATTACCGCCTTCTAAATTTTGTTTTATTTTTCCTTTTCAACGTTCTGTACTCTTTTTTCATACTATTTCACTGATCATTCTCTTCTACTCGTGCTATTATAAACACACACATTCGGAAATGTACCAATACCTTATCATATTTATGATTGCATGCAAATTATATATTTTGAAGATTTTATTTGGCAAGGTGGATTTCATTTTAAATAAAATTTAAAGAAAATAAAATTCTCAATTTTATTATTTAATTAATCATTCGTATCTTATTAATAATATTTACCTTAGCTGTTTATAGATCAAATGTTTATTAAATAAATAGGAATTCATAGATTTAAATCTTTCCCTTTTGATTTTAATTCGTATATAAACGTTTTTATCGCTAAATGGGAGTATATTTTTGTTTTATCCTACCTTTTACAGTAGTTTCATATGTGTAAAATGCTTGAAAATTAGCTGAATTACAAGAGTTCTTCGAGAGTTGTTTTTTTTTTAAAGTAATGATGTTCGTTATATACCGGGAGGAATATGATGAGTAAACCTGTTATTTATACTGCTGAATATCACTTTGATGGAACTGGCGTATATTGATATGGAACAAAATGGTCAGAACAGGAAACCATTTCATTCCTCATTTTTCCTGGTAAGTCTAGCGTATAGTTATTGTTAGAATAAATATGAATGAAAATATATAAATACGAGTATGTAATCGAGTCATATACTTAGGTTATATTTAATTTTTTATGAGAAATATTTTATTCGCAGAAACAACACTGCTATTTTAAAATACAGAGTGTCCCATATAAAACGCAACCCAACCTTATTTAGGTAGGTATTGAAATAATAAAGAGGCATGTGTAAATGTAAATGTTATTTTTATTATTACCATCCATTACCTTACATTTAGAGTAAATGTTGGAAGTGGCCGCCATCTTCTTGAATACAAGCTTCAATTATTTTTACAGAGTTTCTTGCAACTTTTTTTCAAAGTTTGTAGCTGGATATTTAATACAGCTTGTTCAATATTGACTTTCAATCGTTCAAGTGTTCGTGGTTTGTTGCTGTAGGCTTTTTCTTTGAGATAACTCCATAGAAAAAAATCCGCCGCAGTCAAATCTGGAGATCTTGGTGGCCACAAGCCTCGACCGATAACACGATTACCAAAGAATTCCTCGATGAAATCAGAAATTGAACCTGCGTAGTGCGATGTCGCACCGTCATGTTGTAGCCGGCAGTGTCTGTCTTCTTCTTCCTGATATCGTTCTGCATTAATGGTGTACTTGAAAAAAATAGGACCTATTATTTTCTTCCGCGATATCGCGCACCACACGCCCAAATTCTGCGGGTGTAATTGTTTTTCGTGATAAACGTAGGGATTTTCAACACTCCAAATTCTACTGTTTTGGCTGTTTACGTAGCCATCCGAATGAAACCGTGCTTCATCTGTGAAAAATAACGAATCCATAATATTAATTCCCTCACGCAGAAATCGACGGAACCGTTGACAATATTGTAGCCGTTTTTCTTTCTCGGGCTCAAGAAGTCAATGAACCGTTTGAATGCAATAAGGTCGTAATTGTAATCGTTTGGTCGCCCGATGAACAGTTGATTAAGACAATTTAATTTCAGCAGACAAACGTCTGATATTTGGCGAGGCGAGTAATAGGTCTTTGATTTCAGTGACTGTATCTGCATTCAACACTAACGCAGATCTTTTGTGTTCCTTGTTATTAACAGAACCGGTCTCTTTAAATTTTGCAACTAACCTTAATACTGATGTTTTTTTAGGAGCCGGTTTATCTGGGTACTTATGGCGAAACAAATCTTGCACTGCAACCACCGATTTCGTACTGAAGTACGACTCAACAATGAAAACACGTTCATCTAGCGAAAACACCATCTTGTCTCTAGCAATACACTGAACGTTATGATCGCATTGTTGTTACTATCGGTAGTGTTCTACTGCGTCGCCGCGATGTTCAGATGTTGGACGAGTCCATTTCAGTAACGAGAGTAAGCTTGACTTACTCTCATGGATGGAAATTTCATGGATGAGTGATTGATGGGTTGCGTTTTATTTGGCACACTCTATATATAAAGCGTATAATTCTAGGCTTTCTAAAGAAAACGAAGAGTGAAGTGGTTTCTGGTTGTATTCTTTGCTTAGCAGAACATACGGTAGCATGTTAACATGTCGAAGATACCAAATTTAGGTGACACATTTTCTCCCTTCATCATTAGGAAATAATTTGTACTCTGAGCATTCGTACTTTCAGTATAAATAATTCTTGCTACTGCCCCTTGTACCTCCAAGTACTTTACATGGGGCAGAGCCACAAAAAAAGAGTGGGAAAGCAATAAATTAATATTCCTTTCTCATTATACAGCCTTATATAAGAGATGATTAAATATGTAAATGTAGAACGGATTTCATTATTACTGAAGTAATGTTATTTTAGCGAACAACATGAAATTAGTATGCGCGTTTAATAATACACAAAACATGATAATATCACGTTATCACTTTAATACTAAAATCGAATGTTATGTTTGCTTTACTCATGTGGGAATTGTTTTTGTAAAATAAAGGGTTTTTTATATTTTTATTTTAATAGAGATTAAGAGTTCTGGACTTATCCAACGGTTTCAACCAGTGGGATTATTGCGCAAACACCGGATAGTAAATAGTCACCGGATTTGTCCTCAGGCCTGATTAGATCAAGGATTCATTAGATTTACACTTCCCGGCATTCTGAGCTAGATCCCGGAATTCTAGCTGTTAAATGATAAAATAATATATTAAAACTAAAATTACAAAATACTATGGGATTTACGAATTTTTTTTTGTTAATTTTTTTATATTTTATAGTAAATAAAAAAAAGGTATATAGCTATTCAATTTAAACATATAAATACTATTTTTTAATTAAAAAGTAAGTAACGTTTAAGTAAAATAAAGTTTTTCTATGTAAAATATATGTTTAATTTTTTTGTTAGTAGTATTTATGTATTATTATTCGTTAATTTATAGCTGAATTGCAAAATTCAAGTAAATATTATATTTTACATTGAAAAAATTATTTATGAATTAACAATTTCTTTTAACCAAGGATTATATTTGTTTAATAAATAAGCAGATTTTTTATGTTTTCAGTCATTTGACTGGTTTGATGTGCAGCTCTCCAAGATTCCCTATCTAGTGCTAATTATTTCATTTCAGTATACCCTCTACATCCTAGATCCCTAACAATTGTTTTACATATTCCAAACGTTGCCTGCCTGCACAATTTTTCCCTTCCACCTGTCCTTCCAATATTAAAGCGACTATTCCAGTCTCTTCTTTTAACTATATTTTTCCAAATGCTTCTTTCTTCATCTATGTGTCGTAATACCTCTTCATTTCTCACTTTATCCACCCGTCTGATTTTTAACATTCTCCTATAGCACCACATTTCAAAAGTTTCTAATCTTTTCTTCTCAGATACTCCGATTGTCCAAGTTTCACTTCCATATAAAGCGACGCTCCATACATACACTTTCAAAAATCTTTTCCTGACATTTAATTTAATTTTTGATGTAAACAAATTATATTTCTTACTGAAGGCTCGTTTAGCTTGTGCAATTCGGCATTTTATATCGCTCCTGCTTCGTCCATCTTTAGTAATTCTACTTCCCAAATTCTTCTACCTCCGTAACCTTTTCTCCTCCTATTTTCACATTGAGTGGTGCATCTTTGTTATTTCTACTACATTTTATTACTTTTGTTTTGTTCTTGTTTATTTTCATGCGATAGTTCTTGCGTAGGACTTCATCTATGCCGTTCATTGTTTCTTCTAAATCCTTTTTACTCTCGGCTAGAATTACTATATCATCAGCAAATCGTAGCATCTTTATCTTTTCACCTTGTACTGTTACTCCGAATCTAAATTGTTCTTTAACATCATTAACTGCTAGATCCATGTAAAGATTAAAAAGTAACGGAGATAGGAAACATCCTTGTCGGACTTCCTTTCTTATTACGGCTTCTTTCTTATGTTCTTCAATTGTTACTGTTGCTGTTTGGTTCCTGTGCATGTTAGCAATTGTTCTTCTATCTCTGTATTTGAACCCTAATTTTTTTAAAATGCTGAAATATTATTCCAGTCTACGTTATCGAATGCCTTTTCTAGGTCTATAAACGCCAAGTATGTCGGTTTGTTTTTCTTTAACATTGAAAAAATTATTTATGAATTAACAATTTCTTTTAACCAAGGATTATATTTGTTTAATAAATAAGCAGAATTTTTTTTGTCTTCAGTCATTTGACTGGTTTGATGCACCTCTCCAAGATTCCCTATCTAGTGCTAATTGTTTCATTTCAGTATACCCTCTACATCCTAGATCCCTAACAATTGTTTTACATATTCCAAACTTTGCCTGCCTGCACAATTTTTCCCTTCCACCTGTCCTTCCAATATTAAAGCGACTATTCCAGGATGCCTTAGTATGTGGCCTATAAGTCTGTCTCTTCTTTTAACTATATTTTTCCAAATGCTTCTTTCTTCATCTATTTGCCGCAATACCTCTTCATTTGTCACTTTATCCACCCATCTGATAATAAGCAGAATAATAAAATAAAAATATAACAGGAGCTATTAAATATTGTTTTAAATTTTAATAAATATTTTTTTTTTTAAATATAACTAGAGGGCTTCGGAATTTAATTGCTTACGGCGATCTCTTATTTTGTTCCTTTTTAACAACTTTTCTAAAAAAACTTCCCCCACCCTTAAAAATGGATTTAATTTTGAAAAGTTATAGAAGGCAGTATAAGGGATGATTTTCGTTACATTTTTTATTTAATATTTTTGTGAAAAATTATAAAAAAAAACATCTTTTGTGTAATACGTTTTTGCTAAATTGCACCCCCACTCCAAAAATTAGTAATAATTTTGAAACGTTGTAGAAATCAGTACAGGGGGTCTTTATCGTTGTAGTTTTTTCTGTTAGCATCTCGTTGGATCCACAAATTTGTTCCCCATTAAAGTGGGGTCTTAATCCAGTTACCCGCCTCCCCCTTACAGACCCCACATTCCTCTTAGAGGCCATACTACTACTGTAGTCGTCTTCTATGTTGTGACGTCACAGATGAGCGGTAAAATTAAATAAATAATATTTAAAGTGGCCGCTAGTACCACTACACCCGCGCGAATGAAATACGGTATAAGCGCGCGCTTTAGTTAGAATCATTGTATTAAACAAAAAATATTGTATTTAAATAAAATGATAAATATTTTTAATTAAGTTGCGCGTGTAAACCGTGCATCAGAAAAAAGCTGCGTGACGGTATAGTCCTACAACTTTAATGAATAATTCGATTCCTTTAAACTTTAAACTTTAATGAATAATGCGATTTTTTTCATAATACGAAGAAATAGATTATTTTTATCTAATTAAAATATTACAAGATTGATTAAAATAAGTAGAAAACAAGTAACAAGTATACATTTCTAACAAGTGAGAATTTAACGAATACGCTCAACAACGCGCGAGTGAGTGTTAACACGGATAGCATAAATCCGCTGCATTTTCGTCTTGTGTGCACCACGCGCTAACACGTGTTCGTGTTTTTTGCGATTTTCAAACGTTTTATATTCCAAGAGTTATATTTAAGCGAGTTAAAAAAAAAATCAGTAATACACCGTTCAAAAGCCACAAGTGAATGTATTAAAAAAAAAAATAGTGATTTAGTCATCCAAAAATGCTCACTTACGACCGAATAATCTTCTTGGAAAAGGTGAAAAAAAAAGTTGCTAAATATATTCAATATTATTGTTTTATAACTTTATTCTAATTTAAAGGAATATATAAAAAAATATTAAATTTTTTATATGAAAAACATTACAAATGAAATACAGGCATTGTAGATAAGAAAAAAACTGAAAATTTTTAAGAAATAAACTGAAAGAACAGCGTTCTTTCAGCCTATTTATTTGGGTGAAATTTAAGAAAACCTGAAGGAATTATTTACCAATGATATAGATGATTATTTACATCATATGTTCCTTGTGTAGATAATTATCTCTACACAAAGTTTTAGTTTATCACAATAACATGGAATATTCTAAAAAATAAGATGAATTAAACCACTTTAAAATGATGTAGTTATATTTTAAGGGAAATATCACCTAACACATTCTAACTAGTATTTACGATTACTTTTTTATGTTAATTTCCTGGTTGTTAATGGATATTCAACAAACTATAACATCTGGTAAAAAAAATTTCCCACCTTGAATTTCTATATTTTTTGGTTTGAATCAAAGATTTGATACTGTTGGTTGACCCACCGGGTTGGTCTGGTGGTGAACGCGTCTTCCCAGATCAGCTGATTTGGAAGCCGAGAGTTCCAGCGTTCAAGTCCTAGTAAATCCAGTTATTTTTACACGGATTTGAATACTAGATCTTGGATACCGGTGTTCTTTGGTGGTTGGGTTTCAATTAACCACACATCTCAGGAATGGTCGAACTGAGAATGTACAAGACTACACTTCGTTTACACTCATACATATCATCCTCATTCATCCTCTGAAGTATTATCTAAACGGTAGTTACCGGAGGCTAAACAGGAAAAGAAAGATACTGTTGGTTAAGTATACTAAATATTAGCATTTATATAATTAAGGAGTGTACGTAAGTGCACAGTTACCAACTATTAAACATTGTATCTCACAGTTTGTATTTAATTTTATTCGTTTCCTTTTTTTTAAACCCGATGAGTGATTTAGAATAATACTGAAGATATATCAGAAAGGAGTATGAATTAATGGGAAATTTTACTTTTTTGTGCTTTTCTGTTTGTAATAAATTATAACATTTGTACTATTGTTATTAAAAACATTACTGGTAGATTTTAGAGCTAGTATGGACTGTATTTTTTTATGTTAGATGATGACGATGATTAAATAAAACAAACCCATTGTTGTTCTTGATGAATCGTTGTGTTTAATTTCTTTTTACACATAAATTTACTTGAACATTATCAAGAATTACAACTAATATATATACTTGAACATTATCAAGTAACACTATGTCTAAGCGTCCATCCGGACTGAAACGAAAAACATGAACGTACTGTACGGGATTCTAACTTAGAATATGACTAACACTAATTGACCATCCGGACGAAATGAATAATGCGACCGTATTTGGCGGGATCCTAACATAGAATAATCATATTAGATTTAACTCGCCGGCCAGCGTTAGTAGCTGCTAGAGTGCAGCACCAACCGGCTCAACGTGGAACGGAACAACTACAAAACTATCTTTGGAAAAATTTATTCATGAAAGTGTACTTACCCTTCAAAATTAAAGTTAATTAATCTAAAAAAATTTGAAAATAAGATAACACACGAAAAACCATTTACAAAATCTAAACCTTTATAGCCGATCATAACCGTTAATGATAATTCTTAATCATTCATTAGACGCTTTAAAAGAAGTATACTAACAGAAATAATAAAAACAATATAATTGAAAATAAAAAATATTTATGAAACAATAAAAGATGTACTTTCACCCAGGATTTTAAAATAAGAATAAAGATAATTATAAATTAATTTTATTTCAGGCAATCCCAGTAAAAATCGTAAAGTTAGTTAAAAAATATCTAACCATTTAAACTTCAATTAGACTGCCCGTCATGACCTGCTGCTCGCCTCTTTTGTAGGTTGGGTAGATAAAATTTATCTTAAACATTCTGTTGTGTTCGCATTCACTGTATTAATATACTGTTCGGGTCAATATGTGCTGCAAAATATTTTTTTATGAAATTATTTGTGTTGTGTATAAGAACTTTCTGCTTAATATTATTTGTTATTAATATTATATTTGTTATTAATAGTAGAAGGAAGATTAAAGAAAAAACAAACCAACATACTTGGCGTTTATAGACCTAGAAAAGGCTTTCGATAACGTAGACTGGAATAAAATGTTCAGCATTTAAAAAAAATTAGGGTTCAAATACAGAGATAGAAGAACAATTGCTAACATGTACAGGAACCAAACAGCAACAATAACAATTGAAGAACATAAGAAAGAAGCCCTAATAAGAAAGGGAGTCCGACAAGGATGTTCCCTGTCTCCGTTACTTTTTAATCTTTACATGGATCTAGCAGTTAATCATATTAAAGAACAATTTAGATTCGGAGTAACAGTACAAGGTGAAAAGATAAAGATGCTACGATTTGCTGATTATATAGTAATTCTAGCCGAGAATAAAAAGAATTTAGAAGAAACAATGAACGGCATAAATGAAGTCCTACGCAAGAACTATCGCATGAAAATAAACAAGAACAAAATAAAAGTAATGAAATGTAGTAGAAATAACAAAGATGGACCACTGAATGTGAAAATAGAAGGAGAAAAGATTATGGAGGTAGAAGAATTTTGTTATTTGGGAAGTAGAATTAGTAAAGATGGACGAAGCAGGAGCGATATAAAATGCCGAATAGCACAAGCGAAACGAGCCTTCAGTAAGAAATATAATTTGTTTACATCAAAAATTAATTTAAATGTCAGGAAAAGATTTTTGAAAGTATATCTTTGGAGTGTCGCTTTATATGGAAGTGAAACTTGGACGATCGGAGTATCTGAGAAGAAAAGATTAGAAGCTTTTGAAATGTGGTACTATAGGAGAATGTTAAAAATCAGATGGGTGGATAAAGCGACAAATGAAGAGGTATTGCGGTAAATAGATGAAGAAAAATATAGCATTTGGAAAAATATAGTTAAAAGAAGAGACAGACTTATAGGCTACATACTAAGGCATCCTGGAATAGTCGCTTTAATTTTGGAAGGACAGGTAGAAGGAAAAATTGTGTAGGCAGGCCACGTTTTGAATATGTAAAACAAATTGTTAGGGATGTAGGATGTAGAGGGTATACTGAAATGAAACGACTAGCACTAGATAGGGAATCTTGGAGAGCTGCATCAAACCAGTCAAATGACTGAAGACAAAAAAAAAAAAAATTATATAGTTCACTAAATAATAATACTAATTTATTTATGAAATATAATGTCGTTGAATTATATAGTAAAATCAACGACAACAAATATAAATATATATTTACTTGAATAGTCTACTATTTTACATTTTACAAATTTCGAACGCATGATTTTATAGAGTTGACTAACTCACTTAACTATAGACCTTAATAACAGTGTTTTATGGAGTTAATTAAGACATTAATTAAATGAAAAATAGGCTGTAATATGAAACCCACCGGATTGATCCAGTGATGAACGCGTCTTCCCAAATAAGCTGATTCAAAAGTCGAGAGTTCCAGCGTTCAAGTCGTAGTAAAAGCAGTTACTTTTATACGGATTTGAATACTAGATCGTGAATACCGGTGTTCTTTGGTGGTTGGGTTTCAATTTACCACACATTTCAGGAATGGTTGAAAAGATTACACTTCATTTACACTCAAATACCATAATAACCATATCATCCTTATTCATCCTCTGAAGTAATACCTGAACCGGTAATTCCCGGAGGCTAAACAGGGAAAAGAAAGAAAGAAGACTGTAGTTTGAAAATTTCCTTTGAAATTTCTGTAACACATAAATATAATCCAAACTTTTAAAAATATTTTTATTTACGGTTGAAAATAATAACACACATATTGCTTACATAAAGATTAGCTCCATTTAATACAAATGATCGTTTTATTTTTGAAGGACAAAACTTGTACCCCGTGCGCGTTCTGTTCTTATAATTTCCCAGTCTGAAGTTTCTGGGAAAAGCAAAGTTTTATCTGGTCCTTGCGTTACTTTCACAATGATTAGCGAATTCAATGTTCTAGGCATGTATTTTCTTGATTTCTTTTTTGTTTAGTGTAATAAGTGATTTTTCCATTTCTTTTAAATAAAATCTTTTTTAGTTACTGAATTTTTATTCCGGTTTTTTCGCGATATCCCCAAACGATTTTTAAAAAAAATGATATGAACCATGCGTCATAAAGACAAATATTTGATCCAGATTTTAAAAAAATCGATCAATCGTGAGATATAAGGCCGAATGCAGTGCGAAACATACGTACGCACATAAACGTAAAGATTTAAAAAAAAAACAATATCCTATTTTTGTCATGATTATCATATTTTCCCCTTTAATATAGCTGTTCTAGTCATATTCACCGGGCAATATATACGTATATAAGCTGTAGGAAATTAATATTAAATAAACTTATTATCTGGGAGGAATTAGAATATAAGCTTTATTTAAAAAGCAATTGTTTTTTTCTCTCTTTCTTCCTTCATCAGTTAAAGGTAAATTCAAAACTGAGCAACTTTTCAATTGCCATATATCTAAACATAAAGAGTTCTAGATCAATCTATACGTATTAATTAATCTCATTATAATATTAATAAATTGTATAGTTGACTCACGTTTTAAATTGTTATTATAATTATGTATATATTTATTTTATATGACTAGCAAATCGAAAATATATAATCATAAAAGAACCATTTGAAAGGAATTCAGAGACTGTTTTATGTAAATTTAATGTAAAAAGAAAAAAGTCAAAGATATTTTGTGCCTTTTTATTATTCATTGCGTGCAGTAGAAAAGAAAAATGTACTTTAAAGGCCCACTTTTATCGTAAATTACATTCTTATAAGAAAGAGAAATGCGAGCAGACCAACCATTTTTGTACATAATGGGTTCACTGCTACCACCTTGCAACTGTATTACATATGACCGTATGTTCTGATAATGCGCATTTCTATTAATATCATCTTTTTGATGATATATGTTGTATTTATTATGTAGCTTTATGTAGCTCTATAAATATAGTACGACAAGTTAACTTGCGTTTTGTTAATATAATATTTTGAGTGAAATTATAACTTTTTTTTAGGTAAAATGAAAATTCATATTTTGTTTTATTTCGACAGTGTCCCTCATTCTATGTTTTTGAATAAACCATTCTAGATTTTAAGAGGTTTGGGATTTTATTTACGATTATTATTTTAAACAATTGTTACATTTTTAAATGATGACCAATGACGTTCTACCGTACAATATTTAGGATACCAATAATTTATTCATTCACGCTGTAACTACTACAGGCTGAGGTCTAACAAATATACTTTGTATATATATAATTTTTTTAATTTATTTATGTTTTATAATATTTAAAATATTTTAATACAGATCAGAATTAGAACTTATAAATAAGTGGACTTTCTTAATAATGAGTACTGATTATCAAACAAAAATGTTGTTTTGTCTGATCTGAAAGTCCTTTATTTACTCTTAGAATTCTGTCCATGAATTTGTGAGATTTAGTGGCAGTTAAAACAAAAAAAAAAAGATTTAATAATATATATTTATATGTAAATTTGAAAACAATTAATTCTTTGGAAATATTTAGAAAAAATTTATTACTTTAATTCACACATGTACAATAATTTTTAAAGCTTTTATATATATTTTTTGTATAAAGTTGTGTCATGTTTAAAGTACAGAGTGATACAAAACTTATTACAATCTGACAGTGTAGTTTTACATAGGACAAACAGGGTGTTACCAAAATCGTATGATGGCACTTTACTTTACCGTAGAAATCATTTCCTCTTTGAATCGTGTTGCTTACACAGATGTCAATATGAAAATTTTACGAACAAACATAAAAGAAGGCAAAATAGACACACTTTAGTAATTCAATATCTATATACACTACATGAACCAAAATTAGTTTAAATAGAAGTACTATTTGAACACATTACCATCAGAAATGATCTTTCAAAACTTTTTTTTTAACACACATATCTACAATTTGTTTCCTCGAAACAATATACATATGTGTTGAGCGTGTACTATTAACTCCTCTATTACTCCACTTTTGTTTTGACTGGCATCCTGTAACAGCTGTCGATGGATGATAATGAAATAAGTATTTTGTAACGCGTGAAAATATTCTATATCTGAAAAGGAATCGAACCCAAAACTTCTGAATGAAAAGCAAAGACACTAATACTACGTTGAGGCGAGATTAATCTACTGCTAAAAGTGACACACAGATACAAGTTTTCATGCTTCTTATTTTAAATTAATATACGCTAATGTCGATTTAAAAATTATTTTACATTCAATAATATATTATGTTACAAACTTGCTTTTTTTTCTTTTTTTTTGGTCTTCAGTCATTTTACTGGTTTGATGCAGCTCTCCAAGATTCCCTATCTAGTGCTAGTCGTTTCATTTCAGTATACCCTCTACATCTTACATCCCTAACAATTTGTTTTACATATTCCAAACGTAGCCTGCCTACACAATTTTTTCCTTCTACCTGTCCTTCCGATATTAAAGCGACTATTCCAGGATGCCTTAGTATGTGGCCTATAAGTCTGTCTCTTCTTTTAACTATATTTTTCCAAATGCTTCTTTCTTCATCTATTTGCCGCAATACCTCTTCATTTGTCACTTTATCCACCCGTCTGATTTTTAACATTCTCCTATAGCACCGCATTTCAAAAGCTTCTAATCTTTTCTTCTCAGATACTCCGATCGTCCAAGTTTCACTTCCATATAAAGCGACGCTCCAAACATACACTTTCAAAAATCTTTTCCTGACATTTAAATTAATTTTTGATGTAAACAAATTATATTTCTTACTGAAGGCTCGTTTAGCTCGTGCTGTTCGGCATTTTATATCGCTCCTGCTTCGTCCATCTTTAGTAATTCTACTTCCCAAATAACAAAATTCTTCTACCTCCATAATCTTTTCTCCTCCTATTTTCACATTCAATGGTCCATCTTTGTTATTTCTACTACATTTCATTACTTTTGTTTTGTTCTTGTTTATTTTCACGCGATAGTTCTTACGTACGACTTCATCTATGCCGTTCATTGTTTCTTCTAAATCCTTTTTACTCTCGGCTAGAATTACTATATCATCAGCAAATTTTAGCATCTTTATCTTTTCACCTTGTAATGTTACTCCGAATCTAAATTGTTCTTTAACATCATTAACTGCTAGTTCCATGTAAAGATTAAAAAGTAACGGAGATAAAGAACATCCTTGTCGGACTCCCTTTCTTATTACGGCTTCTTTCTTATGTTCTTCAATTGTTATCATTCAAACTTGCTATCATTTAAATAATTATTTTAAAAATTTATGAAAATTACTATAAATTGCTAAATTTATATGTAAAAATATGGTATTTTACAACATTTTAAAAATAGACACTAAAATTCTGTAAAACCTCTACGTATCGCTTGGAGATTAAAAAACAATATTATTCTAGATTTTCATACGAAAGTAGTAACTTGTTTGTGATTATCTTACGCTGATTATTGAAATTTTAACTAAAAAATTACACTACAATATAAATAATAAATAATTTTATTACATAGATAATGAAAATTTTATCATCTGCGAACAGAGTCGTCTACAAATAGGGTTACAAATCATGGCCTATTATTTTGATCATTGATGAACCGTATGAAAATAAAGAGACCTATAACACTTCCCTGAAGCACTCCGCGTTCAGCTTCTTAAACTGAGCATTTAAATTTTACATGTGTATTCTTATTAAAGTATGAAATTTCATCTATTTGTTTACGGTTCGCAGGGTATGATTTTAGCCGGTTTTAAGCAGATCTTCTAATGAGTCTATTGTTATTAAACTATCCCACAATTAAAAAATTTTGAACTAAATCGAATGCATTATTGAAATCGCAAAAAATTGAAAACTGAATTTTTTGTTATCTACACAATCAAAAATATTTTAAAACTGGGAAATGGTTTTGTTTTTAGATTTTTTCGTAATTTAAAACTGGGAAATGGAAACTGGGAAATATTTTTTCGTAAAACCACTCTGAATGTTCGTCCGTCCTTAGTAATTTTACTTCCCAAATAACAAAATTCTTCTACCTCCATAATCTTTTCTCCTCCTATTTTCACATTCAGCGGTCCATCTTTGTTATTTCTACTACATTTCATTACTTTTGTTTTGTTCTTGTTTATTTTCAAGCGATAGTTCTTACGTAGGACTTCATCTATGCCGTTCATTGTTTCTTCTAAATCCTTTTTACTCTCGGCTAGAATTACTATATCATCAGCAAATCGTAGCATCTTTATCTTTTCACCTTGTACTGTTACTCCGAATCTAAATTGTTCTTTAACATCATTAACCGCTAGTTCCATGTAAAGAATTGAACTGCTATACGCATGGGAAAGAAAAAGTACAACGTATATATATTTTACAAAATATTAACCAAAAATATTTAATTAGCCAGCTTCAGTTATTTCTTCATCGAAATAATAAAAAAAAAACATACATCTTAATAAATTTTAATATTATTGATTTCAAAAAAAATTATTCAATCTAAAGCACGTTCAACAAAATTAAGCAAACGTAATTTTTTGTATATTAGCATCAATACTTTGAAAAAAATGTTTTCAATTTTTTGATAATTTGCAGGCTTATCGTAAAGCGTTTTTAATGATAAAATTAATTAAATAAATTTTAAACAAATATTTTTTTTAATTTTGTTTTTAAATAAAATCAAAATTAAAAAAAAATTTTATTTTTATTTTTATTTTTTTTAAATTTGGGATCACCAGCAAAATGTGAGGAGTGTTAAGTTATTATAGTAACTGTTGTTGAATAAAAGACGTTTTGAGCATTAAAAATTAAGAATTTTTTTTCATTTTGGGGACTCCCATGCTCAAGATCGTAAAATAATCCCTAAATGCTAATAAAATTTAAAAAAAATTTTTTTTTAAATTGTTAAAAAAATAAAAAGATAAAACATAATAAGATACAAACATAATTTTAAATGAAATTGTAATTTTCTTGGAAGAAGGGAAAATTTTTGGCCAATCTTTTTTCAAGAAATACTAAAGATCAAAGACTATCAAAAAATTAAGAATTTTATATTGAAAAGCAAATGGGTAATTTTGAAGATAGATTTAAATTGAAAATGTATTTAAAAACATTTTATAATTTAAAAAAATATTTTTTATTACCACAGACCATTGGATTGGAAGGAACAAACATTTTTTATATCGGTTTGAAGGCCTAATGATGTAGAAAATGCAAAAAATTCTCATTAATCCTTTTTCTGAAGTAAGAAATACCTACAAAAAGAAAGATATAAAAAGTAATTTTTTTGGGAAGGGGTGAATATTAAATAAATATTTACGGTAATTTTTGATCTTGGTGAAAATTTTTTCAACTTCGTAAAAAAAATTATTTGTCAATACTCTTATAAAGATTTGTAATTTTATTTCGGCCAAAATACCCCCACTACTTTTTCCTTTTTTTCATTCTTTCGCCCCCAAAGGTGTCCGTGTCTATCAAGCTTGAAAAAAAATCTCGTAATGGGTCCAGAGTTATAAGACCAAAACAGGCCAATATACATACGCATAAACGTATATCTGACAAAAATTGATTTTTTGGACTTGGGAGTACCGGAATAAAAAATGTTTTTCGCATATTATTTACAATTTTATTTTATTTGAAATTTATTATGGTTAACATGATAACCATTTTAGATTAACTAATTTTCAAAGTACGCGGAATTGTTCCTTTAAAGGACCTTTCAGGGCTAGTTATGTAGCTTTATATTATATATGTAGAATTTTAGATATTATTTTAACGTGGCCTCCATTACCCACATGGCATCATTAATATAGTTACCATCTAATGGTATACTAATCCGAGAAATTTTAACAATCTAAGATCTTAATTGAAAGATTTGAACAATCGAATGATCGATCTATCGAATTATTTGTCTTCCTAACGAAAGACTGCATTACCGACGTCTCGACATATCATTACGTTATAACTGAATGTTAGAGAGGACGAGTCAGGGCAGGTGGCTAGTCGCCCCCGCGTCACTTAGGATTAGTCGAAGCAACGTCTTAGGAATGGAATGGAATGCAAAGTTGGCAGGAGTTTATTACTCCCTACTTTATCGCAGAACCTGGACAGAGTCCCTTGCTGCTGGATGATTCTAATCGGGCTTGGTTTTAAAAGGGTTATTTTTAATCTCGGATCTAGTTTTTTCAAGTTTTGTCTATTATTAATTTAGTGAATTTAAGACGGATTTAATTGCATTCCAATCCGTTGTTAAACCAGCGTTATCGAACCCATTTCATGGGCCGACCGCGGAAGGCTAGGCTTATAAAGCCTGTCCTCCCGACGTAATTCCCCTTCAGACCGTCCACTGAAGTCCTTTCGGTGCTAACTCTTAATAGGCTAGCAGGAATACGCCACAACGGGGCACTAGCTATAAGGAGGGAGCAATGCGTCCCCTTTTCCGGAGGAGTCGCAATTGCTGGGTTATTTTGTCAACGTCTTACCGGCTACCCTTGAGTAATTAAAAAAGTTTCAAAAAAAAAGTCCGTTGAACCTGTAGCAAAAAATCATGCGTACATGGAATACCTCATACGGTATAATCTTCGGAATGCAATCTCAGAGTTGTTTACTAAAGGATAGCCATTTTTACTACTGTAGACGTACAATTTTATTATTTTACATAGAAATAAAAAAGCAACGTCAGTATTATTGTAATTTTTAACTTACATATTTTCACGTGCAAAATAAGGTTATAGACTATTAACAAAATATACAGTCTAATTTCTATGAGAATAGTTTAACGTATTAACTCATTGAGTGAATACAAATTATTTACATGAACGGCCATAACAATACCATTTATTTTTTACTTAAGTAGTGAGAATTTAGTTTAATTATGAATTTTTAAAAACTTTTTTTGTCATTTAAACAAACTTACAAAAGTACCCCAATACTAAGTCATTACCAGGCACTGGTTAAATGAATTTTGACGTCTTGCAAGCGGATGATGTTTTTTTATAGATTATGATGGAAACAAAGAAATATTTCTTTTAAATTACAGTAATAAATATTGCGTTCTACTTCAAGTAATTCATCAGAGATCTTTCGAAAGGTTGATCAAAAATAAATTCATTTTACACATATATATCTATACCGGGTGATTCAAAAACGATTTCCAAATTTTAAAAGTATATAAAAAATTATTGAGATAACTTACAGATCCGTTTGAGGTCTCATTTCATAGAAAAATACATCAGGTTTGTCATCCAACATTCACTTTGGTTCGATACGGCTTCTATTTGTAATGCGACATACATTTCTCCTGAAGTCGATTTCATTTCAGACTATTGCCGGCAAGTGACGCTTTAGTTCTGGATCTGTGGCGTTAATTCGAAGTCTCAGCCCAATCTTTATCATTAGGCAAAGGCAGTACGGTTTAATGAAACCGTACAAGAAAAAAATCTAGCACTGTCAAATCTAGCACTGTCAAATCTGGGCCTTCACTACCGATCCACCGAACTGGGTATCAAGTTTCAAGAAAATCTCGGACTTTTAGGCGATAGTGAGATGGTTTCCCGTTTTGCTGATAGTAATGACGCCCTCCATATTGTTCATCATCGTCTAACTGAAAAATTAGAAAATTATGAAGTACGTCCAGTTAAACGATACCATTTACGGTTGACTCCTGGAAAAAGAACGTCCAAAAAAAAATTGGACCTTACGGCTATCACGAATGTGCTGCAAAGTTTTATGAGGGTTTTTGCTACCCCCATATTCGGTAGTTATGGGTGTTCAACTTTCCACTGATGTGAAACGTTGATACATCAATAAAAATTATATTGTCTAATAATGTACATTCCACACGAAATTACAGCCAAGCAGTTTTGTCGTGATCTGTTATATGTTGAACCATGGTTAGTTTGTACGGCTTCAAGTGCAATCGTTTACACTTAATACGCGCCAATCAGCAGGGATAGCTCCCTGCTGAGCTGCTATTCGTTTGTGCATGCACATATGGATAGCAGTGATGAGGTACGGGGGCTCTCGTCCTCTTGTAGAAAAGACCGTAGTTTCGGCTAGAATGTCCCTTTGGGTGTTCTCTGTTGAGCCAAAAGGCATAAAAACCGAGTCCCGGCTCTTAGGGTGGAGAAACAGGAACGACATAGTCGAGCCTAGTAACCCTACTCTGGGAGTTAGAGGCAGGCATTACTAGATAAGATCCAGCCGGCTTATAAAAGGACACTTCCCCAGATTGCGTTATGCTTCATGCTTATTTATTCTGGAATCCGATTCCGGGGAGAGGGGAAAAAAAATCAGTCGATCGTAGAGCCAGTCTCACGTGACGCACGTCCAGTTGATTTGTTCGAATTACATCTAAAGCTTTTTCTGAGTTGTTCCACAGCAGCTTCAGGGACGCGTGGGCGTCCAATTGTTTTTGTATGTTTAATAGAACGACCTGTCTCAACGAAGTTTTGATACCAAGAGTAAATTGTACTCTTACTGGTTGGCTCCCTGCCGTACTCTGCACAAAAATTACGTTAAACTGCAGTTTCTGACGTCAAATCGTTAAACCAAAACACACAGCGAGCACGTTCCACACCAGTAAATGTAACCGTTTTTAACAACACTAATGACAGAGCTGGTGGCAGAATTCGGTACTGATGAACTACGTGAATCAAAACTTCATTTGTTTTGCTATAAAGTGGGGCCTCAATCGAATCTGTAAGTTATCTAAACAAATTTTTATACACTTTTAAAGTTATGAAGTCCTTTTTGAATCACTCAGTATTATACTGATGCAAAAACTCTATGATTCTGTAATCGAAATTTTCAAATGGTTTCTTTTGATGTCATTAGTATTGCCATTATCTACAATGTATACGGTAATTTTATTAGAGAAGAAATTGCTTTATTGACTCGGAAAAGTCTTTAGTTTTACTATAAATTATATATAATTGTTAAACCTTCAAAAAATAACAATTATTATTTTTCTAAATTATTTTATCAACATTTTTGAAATAATATCGTTTTTTTTTAAATAAATCAAATAAGCTCAAAAGTATATGCGTTTTTATTTCTATATTTTAGGCATAGAAAAAAAAAACCAATTCAATATACTGAATTTGTAAAATAAGATAAAATACTGCTTCGATTTGTAATAGAGATACTTTCTTTACATCTACTCTTGTTGCATCTTCCTGTATAGCATTACTACAACAAAATAGAGTGGTAATAGGGTTTGATAGGATGAAAATATAGTTGCATATATGAGACGGCATATATTATAAGAAATATTCGTACCTCTTCACTCGGCCATGTCGAACAAGTGACAAAGTTTCTCATGTTTCATTCATGAAATACATAAGATATCAAACCGTTCTTTTTTCTTATTTTCTATTCAAAGTAGTTGTCTTATCTTAGTTTCGTAACGAAAGTAATATTAAGTGTAAAACTTAAAATTTAGTAAATCTAATTGTTAGGAAAGTTTTTATTTTAAATGCAGAAATATAAATTTGTGTTGTATTTTTTTAATACAAAATCTACATTATATATTTAATAGTGAACAGTCAATCGATATATTTTCTTTTTAGTTATTATAATTATGAAAGAATATCTTAAAAAGCTTAGGATGGTCACCAGAAAGAAAAACTGAGAAAGAATTATTAGATATCGGAAGATGAGGAGATTGAACGCTATTCATCGTGATCCCTAGGTGGTCCAAACGAAAACAAAAATTGTGAAAGTTTGAAGAGTTTACATACTTTGCGATTAAAAGAATCGATGTAATAAAGAAACAAATCTTATTAATAAACTTTAGACTAAGTAAAATTTTCGTGGTAGAAATAAATTTCCATATTACCCGTAGGGAGGGGTTGATTTTAACCCTTATGGAAATTCCGACTGGCTTTATTAAAATCAATTCTTGATTTTTTTTGCATGTTATCGTTATTATTATTTTTTTAATTAAAATAATATTTACGTCAACTTCATCATCCGGTGTTCTTCCTGTCGGCATCTCCCTTACGGGACTGCTGTCGTCATCCATTTCTATCAAAAGCCTTTTCCTTCGTTCGTCCCTTTGTAATTTCCAAGCTTCATATTATCCATTAACCTCACTTTCTTTCTCCTTTTAATTAGCCGTCCGATGCAGTGGCTAAGCCGATCTCCTTTTCCTTGTATATTATCAGCATAAGTCCTGTTTCTTCTTGTATCCTTTTCATTACCTCCTCATTCCTCACTGAATCCGTCCATCTTATTTTTTCCATCCTTCTCCATATCTACATCTCAAAAGCCTCAATCCAATTTCTTTCCCTCTTTCGCTTCACGGTTCGTTTTGTACAGTAGGACATTCCATACATAATATTTGATTAACCTCTTTCTTAACTCTTTCTTTAGAAGTATAGACTTTTACTACATACTTTTCTTACTGAAGACTTCCCTTGCTATCGCGATTTTTCCTTTGCTTCCATTGTGTTCTCCCAGTCCTCTGTCATCGTAATCCGCATATATTTTTTTATTTTTTTTTAATTCTATTTTTCCTTTACTTGTCCTTACAACTAAATCCTTTTTGTTGTTTATTTCAACTAAAAACAATTTTAAAATCTAGAAAATTAAATTTCAGTCTTTTGAAGTTAGCAAAATAATAATAATAATTACAAATTATTATTTTCTGACTTTTAATTTTCATCGATCTAAAAAACCAACATTTAAAGAATTAAAAAACTACAATATTTTTAGTATTAGTGAGCATTTTTTTTTGTGAAATCGGATTTTTTTATAGAATTTATTTTATTTTTTAGTTTAATTTTTATTTTAAATAAATAGGTACTGAAAATCATTGTTCTTTATGAAAATAACTGTTCTGTAAATAACAGAATGGGTGTTTGTAAAGAACAAAATAATTAAGGAAGAGATAAAGTAACTGTTAAGAATTTGAGCTGTTTTTTCTTAAATTCGGGAACGTATTATTATTTTTTAACTCTTAACTTTTTCATTAACTTTGTACGAAAATGCTTTAATTTTACGAATTATTGCTTATTTTGGAATAGAATGCAAAGTTGGCGGGAGTTTATTACTCCCTACTTTATCGCAGAACCTGGACAGAGTCCCTTGCTGCTGGATGATTCTAATCGGGCTTGATTTTTAAAAAGGTTATTTTATATCTCGGATCTAATTTTTCAAGTTTTGTGTATTATTATTTTAGTGAATTTAAGACGGATTTAATTGCATTCCAATCCGTTGTTGAACCAGCGTTATCGAACCCATTTTATGGGCCGACCGCGGAAGGCTAGGCTTATGAAGCCTGTCCTCCCGACGCAATTCCCCTTCAGACCGTCTACTGAAGTCCTTTCGGTGCTAACGCTTAATAGGCTAGCAGGAATACGCCACAACGGGGCACTAACTATAAGGAGGGAGCAATGCGATCCCTACTCCGGAGGAGTCGCAATTGCTGGTTTATTTTATCTAACTTGTAAGTTTTGAAAAGGAGAGGTTCTGTAGAAGCTCTTCATCCGCTTCTGGTACAGCTGCCCTTCAGGACGCATCTCTGCTGGGCTCTGTTCCGGACTCCAGTCCGTGATGTTGAGACGAGTGGTTGGTCTTCCTTTGCTTATTTTTATAGTACAAAAATTCATTTATTAAGCAATGATGACTGCACAAAAAAAAAGGGGAAATAGGTTTATAATAAATTATATAATTTATTATATAATTCTAAGCTTCCATAGAAGCTTGAATCCAACCTCATTGGAAGAACTAGTAGGAAAAATAGGCCTAAGAATATCATATGAAAATACTAGAATAATGGCCATAAATCACCTGGTAATTGAACCACGTAATCATAAACGGTCGAGCTAGACGAACGGTTTAAATATTTAGGAGAAAATATCACACAAATTCTCAAAGAAAAAATAAAACGGAAAGAAAGAACATAAAAGCTCAATTATGTACAAAATACCACCAAAACAGCATATAATAAAAGATGCATCTCAATAAATACCAAACTAAAACATTACAAAACTGTAATCAGACCTATAATATCATATGGAAGCGAACACTCTTCAAACTAAGATCCAACATTTCCTACTCAGCAGAGATACAAAGAATAGAAAGAAGAATTCTTAAAACATGCATAAATAAAAGACGACTTACTGATGGGGAAGAATGGAGACTCATACCAAACCAAGAGATACATAAAGACATAGAACCGCTCTAGACTACTTTATAAAGAAAAGAACCTCCTTCTTTGGACACATAATAAGAACAGAACCAAACAGGCTCGTCAGGAAATTGGTCGAGAAATACTGGAAAATGTCCAAAACACCGACTTGGATAACCGAAATTAGAGTAGATATGTAAGAACTAGAAATCACAATAGAAGATTTACAAAACAAAACTGATATTATAAAAATACTAAAAGAAGCAAACTTCAGATTTTGAATTAAAGAAAAGAAAACAACAACAAAGGTTTGTTCAGCAGAACTCAGAAGAGCAAGATCTTACAGAATAGTATTGGGAAGCAATCAAGAAAAAAAGAAAAAACGAACCAGAGTTGACTAAGTGGTCTATTGTGACCTCAAAAAAATATATATATATAATCAATGTAATTTATAGTTCATCGTTTAAAAATGTTGGAACTTTACCTAAAGAGCCGAGCCACTGAAATATATATATATATATATACATGTATACATTGTATATATTGATTTTAGATAAGTCATTGTTAATCGTTACGTTACTAATATTATTGATCACTAATGAAATTTACTTATAAATAATTGCCGTATTTACAATGAAACTGTTTTTTTTTTAAATACTGTTTTCTGATTTACTTTATCCATTTAAAAAATTGTTTTTTCCTTCTGTAACTTGTTCTGTATTTTACTTAATTAGTTCGCTTTAAACTCCTCCATCAAATCCGCTTTTAATCGTCGGTTGTATCATATCGCGACGTGAATTGCTTACAATAAATATAGTTCAGACAAGTGATTACGTTTTAATTAATACCTTTTATATATGACCTTTTATTAAATGCTTTACGTTTCTCTATTTCACCGGTAGTACTATACCTATTTTTATTAATGGAGAGCGTATGGAAAATTTCTAACTTATTCGGGATTAGCGTATATTTTCGGTCTTACGATTTCGTTTGCCCCGTGACGGAGATCCATATCCGTGTGAGAAACACACGAATAAGTAATAAACCGCTTCTCAAAGACTTCTCAAAGAGCACCTAAAGCGTCTAAAAGGAGGGTTGTTGCGTCCTCGGTTATGTCGTCGATATTATATGCTGTCCCGGTATGGCCTTCAGTACGGATAAAGAAGAACTTGACACGCTTAGTTAGGACCCATAGGAGACTGTTGTTTGGCGTGGTTTCCGCGTACAGGACAGTCTCCTATGAGGCGTTATGCGTTTTATCAGGAGTGCCTCCGATCGACCTTATGGCTCATTTCAGAGTCGAAAGAGATCAAGGTGTTGAAGTTCATGATGCGAAGCGTAGGCTAATAGAGAGATGGCAGGAGAGATGGAGCACAGCAAGCCCTGGAGACAGGACCAGAAGGCCCCAATCTAAGGAACTGGATACATAGAAAACACGGTGAAATAAACTTTTACAGGACACGGTAGTTTTAATTACTATCTGCATAGAGTCGGTAGAAGGGAAACTGCAGCCTGTATGTACTGTGACTGTGATGATGATGTCGAACATACTTTCACTGTATGTCATGAATGGAGGGAAGAGACAGACGGTATTGACCTGTCATCTGATGGAACTGGCAGACTAATCAATAGCATGTTAAACAGTAAAGAATCTTGGAAAAAAGTCGAGTCGGTCATCAAAAGAATACTTATGCAGAAAAACAACGATGAGAGGAGACTAGGATTTTAAACTTTAGCATAGGGCAGGGTGGACAGCCTCAGTGGTGAGGGCTAACATGCCGAGGTGTGTCGGTTCCGATGATCCACTGGGCACTCCTAAGGGTTTTTCGTTAATATCAAGATCTGAAAAGTTCCAATCGCCACGTCACGACAATACATGGTATTGACGTGGCGATATACGGATGGGACAAAAGAACTGACCGGTGGGCCGACCTGCCATGCCGGACTTATAGCCGGTAGGTGGGAAGGCCCATTAGAGTAGAACAGGCACTCCCCTGGGTGGCGCAATTCCAACCAGTCGGACCGGCCCAGGGGAGTAGAGTTCAAAAAAAAGTAATAAACCGCGCGTTATTAAACTTCTATTCATCTGGTGGAAGCACAACCGGAATGTTGATATATTTGACGGGTAAAGTCAAACATCGTCGCCTTCCTGGTATCACAATGACTTCACATTCTCCTACAAAATCAATATTATCCATAAAATTTTCTTCTCAATTTATAGCATAAATACGGAATATTCTGATTATTATAATATCACTTATATCAATAAATATTAATGGTGGGCTCTAAGGAGGAAAAAATAAAAAGTTTTTAGTTTCAACTGGAAAAATTTTACAATAAAACCTCAACAGATTAAAAATTCTATATTCAGACTTTTTTATTTTTAAACGATAATTGATAATAATTTTTAAAAAGCAGTTGCATATAGATAATAAATTGCTACGTTTGTTGATTTTGTATCTTCATAACTTGCAAAAACAGCCACTACAAAAACAAATGGTTTCTTCACTGCGGCCACGCGGTCCCCCCAGCCCCTTCTCAGACACACGTGTGTCTGAAGGTTAACAATTACGTGGAGTGAATTATTACTGTTTACTTCTTTCCAGAAAATCGCCGCCCCAAAACCGCGATCGCGAATAGGTATCACCATTTGTAAGTTCCTTATTACCTTCCTTTCCTTTCAAGAAAGAAGAAAGAGGGAACGAGCCCAGCAGCCATCAGCCCAGCAGTCGCAATCCCAGCAGCCACCTGCCCAGCAGTCACCTGCCCAGCAGCCACTGACAGCACAGAAGAACGAAGAAACCTGCACTTTCCCCCGTTCAGCCCTTCGGGGCTTCGGGAATTCCAAGGTTAATGGTATGTGACTTCGGTTACTACCAATTCTTGGAAAGTGCAGGCCAAAGAAGAACGAAGAGGTCTTCGGAAGAAGAAGAGGGAGAAGAAGAAGGAAGACCAACCACTCGCCTCAACATCACGGACTGGAGTCCGGAACAGAGCCCAGCAGAGATGCGTCCTGAAGGGCAGCCATACCAGAAGCGGATGAAGAGCTTCTACACAACCTCTCCTATTTCAAAACTTACAGTAAGATAAAATAACCTAGCAATTGCGACTCCTCCGGAAAAGGAGACGCATTGCTCCCTCCTTACAGGTAGTGCCCCGTTGTGGCGTATTCCTGCTAGCCTATTAAAGAGTTAGCACCGAAAGGACTTCAGTGGACGGTCTGAAGGGGGAATTACGTCGGGAGGACAGGCTTTATAAGCCTAGCCTTCCGCGGTCGGCCCATGAAATGGGTTCGATAACGCTGGTTTAACAACGGATTGGAATGCAATTAAATCCGTCTTAAATTCACTAAAATACACAAAACTTGAAAAATTAGACCCGAGATATAAAATAACCCTTTTAAAAACCAAGCCCGATTAGAATCATCCAGCAGCAAGGGACTCTGTCCAGGTTATGCGATAAAGTAGGGAGTAATAAACTCCCGCCAACTTTGCATTCCATAACTTGCAAAATATTTTCTGAAAACTGCTGTAGAAAATATTTTTAAAAAGAATGCAACGATTTCTTTCGTACTGTACTCCATTCTGTTCGACAAAATTGGAAAATTTAATTGAATCTAGTTATCTGTTTGAAGAACATTTTAAGGATAGAATGCGCTTTACCTTAAAGTTCATATTTATTTACATCCGGTGAAGTGGAATAAAGTATTAAGAAACTTACATAATTTTTTTAACGCAAAATTTCTTTATTTCTTACCGTAAATAAATCGATTCCTTTACTAAAATTAAAATTTTTAATTTATTTTTATAAGTACAATAAGTATATGGGCAGACAAAAGCAAGTCTGGCGTTAATTCCGGGAGAAATAAGGACAAGCTTAAGAAAGGCAGTGTATTAAGTAACTAAGTAAGTAAATAGTTGAAATGTTAGATAGTTAGAAAGACAATCGGTCACTGACAGTTACAACCTTACTGCTTTAATCTCGGTATAACAATCTAGCTAACCTAACCGCTGCACAACCCCCCGTTGCCGGACTAGTCCGAACATTAAGATGGATAAAGGGTAGTTTAAGTTACCTCTCGACCAAACTCTAATCAGTATTATTGACTGACTGACCTTATCTTAACTCCTACTGCATTGCAACTGTCCTTTCATTTATATATCCTAAATACCTATAATTTTCGGAAACATAAATTAATTTTAGTTTAATGGAAGATAATCAGTAATTAACTTTATTTATAACGATTAAAATAAGGTAATTGTTACATTAATTAGCATAACGTCTATTTTAGCGAAAAGGATGTTGCAAGTTGACAAAAAATATAATTTACGGAAAACAGCGTAATTCGTTCAATTAATGGGAAATATAAACAAAATTATTTTACTGTGAGAAGAGAGGAAAATGAAAACCATATGATTTTGTATTAGCTATATTCTTTTGCCCAAAAATTTCGGTTTCAATTTAACGAATACTAATTATGGTCTAACAAAATAAAATAGTTGAGTTTAAATTCATACTTGGCGTTTATAGACCTAGAAAAGGCATTCGATAACGTAGACTGGAATAAAATGTTCAGCATTTTAAAAAAATTAGGGTTCAAATACAGAGATAGAAGAACAATTAAACAGGTTAATAGTAGAAGGAAGATTAAAGAAAAACAAACCGACATACTTGGCGTTTATAGACCTAGAAAAGGCTTTCGATAACGTAGACTGGAATAAAATGTTTAGCATTTTAAAAAAATTAGGGTTCAAATACAGAGATAGAAGAACAATTGCTAACATGTACAGGAACCAAACAGCAACAATAACAATTGAAGAACATAAGAAAGAAGCCCTAATAAGAAAGGGAGTCCGACAAGGATGTTCCCTGTCTCCGTTACTTTTTAATCTTTACATGGAACTAGCAGTTAATGATGTTAAAGAACAATTTAGATTCGGAGTAACAGTACAAGGTGAAAAGATAAAGATGCTTCGATTTGCTGATGATATAGTAATTCTAGCCGAGAGTAAAAAGGATTTAAAAGAAACAATGAACGGCATAAATGAAGTCCTACCCAAGAACTATCGCGTGAAAATAAACAAGAAGAAAACAAAAATAATGAAATATAGTAGAAATAACAAAGATGGACCGCTGAATGTGAAAATAGGAGGAGAAAAGATTATGGAGGTAGAAGAATTTTGTTATTTGGGAAGTAAAATTACTAAAGATGGACGAAGCAGGAGCGATATAAAATGCCGAATAGCACAAGCTAAACGAGCCTTCAGTAAGAAATATAATTTGTTTACATCAAAAATTAATTTAAATGTCAGGAAAAGATTTTTGAAAGTGTATGTTTGGAGTGTCGCTTTATATGGAAGTGAAACTTGGACGATCGGAGTATCTGAGAAGAAAAGATTAGAAGCTTTTGAAATGCGGTGCTATAGGAGAATGTTAAAAATCAGACGGGTGGATAAAGTGACAAATGAAGAGGTATTGCTGCAAATAGATGAAGAAAGAAGCATTTGGAAAAATATAGTTAAAAGAAGAGACAGACTTATAGGCCACATACTAAGGCATCCTGGAATAGTCGCTTTAATATTGGAAGGACAGGTAGAAGGGAAAAATTGTGTACGCAGGCCACGTTTGGAATATGTAAAACAAATTGTTAGGGATGTAGGATGTAGAGGGTATACTGAAATGAAACGACTAGCACTAGATAGGGAATCTTGGAGAGCTGCATCAAACCAGTCAAATGACTGAAGACAAAAAAAAAAAAAAAGTTTAATTGTAATAGGGTGAAAATTACAGTTGCATCAAAATATACAGATACAGTAGCTGGATACCCGGTTTCTACCGGGTAGTCTCTTAATTCTAAGTATTAGTTCATAAAAAAAAATTTAAACTATGCTGAACTTGATTAAATTAATCCTCACTTAGGATAGAAAATTACGTTGTAATAGCAAATTTTAATATTCTTTCATCCTCAAAAAGTTAAGTAACAAAATATTTTATGACGTAATTACAATAAATTTTAGAAACGAAATATTTTATTTGCATATATTTTATACTTGGTACTGAATCAACCGATCCAATAGATTTTGATATTTGAAATACTTCCTCTCTAATTTTGGGATCCAGAAGGTTTGATAGGTTTTAAGAAAAAAATATAGGTTTTAACAAAAATATAGGTCTACTTAATAGGTAAACAGAAAATAAGATCAGTCGGTCTGTAAGTTTCTTCAAATTCGGTCGGGTGGGTCAAACGTGATCTTTTGAAAGATATAAATGTATTTAGTTTTAATAATATAGATATTCATACATACCCCACAAGGGATAGCAAAATAAGAACTACTGATAAACGTAAATACAGAGAGGTAAAAGAATAAGAAAATGGTTTATAGATGAGGAAAATCTAATAATAAAATAATGAATATTATGCATGTTATTATGCATATTCATTATTTGGCTATTCTTAATAGCCAAAAATTAAATTGGAGAAATAGAAGTTTAACTAAAAAATTGTGGCTGAGTTTGAAAAACAATTAAACGAGTAAGGGATGCTTAAACTGAGTGGTTTCATCTAGGAAGATGGCGATGAAAGATTGCTCTTTTCCTCCAACCTTGTTTAGAAGATTCATTGAGGATTTTATAAAAAAAATGATATACAGTGCGTTCCAAAAGTCGCTGTGCAGTATGCTTTAGAATTATTTAGTGCATTCTGTTGTTTCGGCGTTAGGTTGGTTGTTCTGTGGGTTCATTGGGCGTTGCTCAGTAGCGAACCAAAACTTCAGTTTTTGAGTTGTGATTGAACATGTTTCGTTTCGTGTTGTTTCGTTTATAGGAATCAATAGTTGCTAGAAACATAACGGTTCTTTCGGTAAAGGAACGCATTTTTCTCGTTGAACACGTCATTCGTGAAGGTGAAAAGTATACTGATTTAGTTAATTATAAGTTTTCTGGAAATTTTCCAAGTACTACTGTTCCTCATTGCAATGCAGTTCGAACTCTTATCGAAAAATTTCGGGCAACAGATTCTGTTTAAGACGCTGATCGAAAAGGAAGATTACCTAAACTAAACGAACAGCTGCTTGTTATTTCCGATGCTATTCTCGAAAGTCTAGTCAACGCATAATTTAGCACAGCAGCAAGATATCGGACTTGCTACCGCACATAAAGCTGTAAGAGAAGAACTGAAATTTTTCCCCTACAAAGTAATGTGCGTTCAAGAACTGAAACCTACAGATCATACCGAAATACTAAATTAATGTCATCAGTTTAAACGTTTTTTGACTAAAATTCCGTAGGTATCCTCTACAGAATAAGTAGAGATGTTTTTACAGATGAAGCGTGGTTTCATCTGGAGGAATATATTCATTTTACAAAGTACACGACTGTGGTCGACAACTAACCCGCATAAATTACACGATCAATCTTTACACGAAGCGAAAATTGGAGTCTGGTTGATGTTAATCGTGTATTTTCGAAACAGACTGGACCCGCCCAGTCTGTTTCGAAAATACAGTTAATAGTGATCGCTATTGTGCTGTTTTAACAAATTCCATTAGTAAGTTAACAGAAGTGGAAATAAATCACAATGACGCCACAGCGCACACAGCTAACAGACACGAATAATTTTGAGGGGTTTGTGCCTGCCCGATCTAACTCTCTCAGATTTCTTTCCATGGAGGGAGCAGCGAAATAATCAAAACAGACAACACACGATTGACGAACTAAGAACAAGGCTCGTTTCGCTTGTGCTATTCGGCATTTTATATCGCTCCTGCTTCGTCCATCTTTAGTAATTCTACTTCCCAAATTCTTCTACCTCCATAACCTTTTCTCCTCCTATTTTCACATTGAGTGGTGCATCTTTGTTATTTCTACTACATTTTATTACTTTTGTTTTGTTCTTGTTTATTTTCATGCGATAGTTCTTGCGTAGGACTTCATTTATGCCGTTCATTGTTTCTTCTAAATCCTTTTTACTCTCGGCTAGAATTACTATATCATCAGCAAATCGAAGCATCTTTATCTTTTCACCTTGTACTGTTACTCCGAATCTAAATTGTTCTTTAACATCATTAACTGCTAGTTCCATGTAAAGATTAAAAAGTAACGGAGACAGGGAACATCCTTGTCGGACTCCCTTTCTTATTAGGGCTTCTTTCTTATGTTCTTCAATTGTTATTGTTGCTGTTTGGTTCCTGTACATGTTAGCAATTGTTCTTCTATCTCTGTATTTGAACCCTAATTTTTTTAAAATGCTAAACATTTTATTCCAGTCTACGTTATCGAAAGCCTTTTCTAGGTCTATAAACGCCAAGTATGTCGGTTTGTTTTTCTTTAATCTTCCTTCTACTATTAACCTGAGGCCTAAAATAGCTTCCCTTGTCCCTATACTTTTCCTGAAACCAAATTGGTCTTCTCCTAACACTTCTTCCACTCTCCTCTCAATTCTTCTGTATAAAATTCTAGTTAAGATTTTTGATGCATGACTAGTTAAACTAATTGTTCTGTATTCTTCACATTTATCTGCCCCTGCTTTCTTTGGTATCATAACTACAACACTTTTTTTGAAGTCTGATGGAAATTCCCCATTTTCATAAATATTACACACCAGTTTGTATAATCTATCAATCGCTTCCTCACCTGCACTGCGCAGTAATTCTACAGGTATTCCGTCTATTCCAGGAGCCTTTCTGCCATTTAAATCTTTTAATGCTCTCTTAAATTCAGATCTCAGTATTGTTTCTCCCATTTCATCCTCCTCAACCTCCTCTTCTTCCTCTATAACACCATTTTCTAATTCATTTCCTCCGTATAACTCTTCAATATATTCCACCCATCTATCGACTTTACCTTTCGTATTATATATTGGTGTACCATCTTTGTTTAACACATTATTACATTTTAATTTATGTACCCCAAAATTTTCCTTAACTTTCCTGTATGCTCCGTCTATTTTACCAATGTTCATTTCTCTTTCCACTTCTGAACACTTTTCTTGTTAACATTTAAATAATTAATATGAACTTCATACATATTATCTTATCATTTATGATAATAATATTTATAATGACAAAAAAATATTAGTAGTAAAGAGAATAGATATGAATAGAGAATAGAGATAAGTTAAGTTAAAGTTAATTTGAAGTTAGGCAGGTGCAAGGGACCTGCCTAAGAGCAGATAAACTATATGATCAAATTAATTAAAGTTCCTTTTGTTTTAGGTTATGTTATTAAATTTTTTCAAGAAAAAAGAAATGCATCAATTACATTTTTGCAAATTTTTTTTTTGGTACATTTTTCCTATGACAATTTTCAAGCTGAATAACTTCAATAAAACAATGTAATTGTTCCTTTGAATATCATTAACGAATCCGATAATCAGTAACCAGGGAATAATTAATATTACAACTCTTTCTCACTCTCTCACTCACCCTCTCTCTCTCTTTGTGTGGGTGTGTGTGTGTAATATATATATATAATGTGTGTGTGTATATATATATACTAGGCAATTAGCACTGATTATTTTGTAAACATTTCCATAGCTACAACACTTGCTTTATAATACGATTACATGTCTGCTGTTTGTAGTAAGTTCGCATACACACACAATTCCTCGACACAAACAACAATTACTAATGCGATTTATTATGTACTTACTTTCACGGTTAATAAAAGTACTCGTAAATCATACACATAACATATTTAAGTATTCTATAAGATCATGGAATGTACAAACCTATTAGAGGTTATTATCAAAATTAATTAATAAAAGGTTTGCGATGAGTACGAGTATAATATGATATTCATTACCGCACAACTATTTAGGCTTATGATGATAATCTGTTGTGATAAACGTGACTCTGGTTTACTAATAAATACATGATTAAAATTTGATTACTGAATAAAATTAATGTCATTACTTGCTGCATTGTGCATCATTTTTTGTCTATTATGATCTATCAAACGTATAATAAAATATGGGCTTTTTCCTTTACTCTCATCAAATTTCTGCTCGTTTCAGAGATTACTGGTTAACAATCAATCGAATAATGATTTATAAAATTAATCGAATAAAATTATTATATATTTTTTTTTTTTTAATTCGAGAAGTTAGCATTTATTAACTTGGTTGTTGTTATAAATGATTCGAATACAGAACGATCTTAATGTCTACATGAAACGAATATATAAAGGTGATTGTGAAAACCATTTCAAGAATTCAGCGGATGGTCCGTCACATCCAAATAATGAAAAAAACTATCAACATCGGTCAGTGTCAATGTCTTTCATAACTATCAATGTACGTATAGTTTACCGGCTATCCACCATTTTGTATTTTTAACATAAAAATTAACATTCAGTAACGTTTATTCGTATCGAGCAAATTTCGTAAACTGCTATTATACATACAGATTTAATTCTATAAAAATAATGAACCTGGTCTCTCAATCCATTTCAAAATGTCGGTCATGTAAACTTTTTAGTTTTTGATATCTTTGCATCCGCTGGTTTATTTAAATTTGTTATTAAAAATAATTGTTAAGCGTTTTATGACAAAGAAAAAGACCCATTATTTATTTAAATCCGTTCACAAATAACAAAGTTATAGCAAAAATTAATTTTCATGGTTTCAGTAATATTTAATTTTATTATAATATTTATATTAAATTATTATAACTTATTATATGATAATTTTAATAAAATTATTCCCGTTGAGATCGTGTCGAGTTGTTTAATTTTGTAACTTTCTTACGATAAACTGCTGTAACATTTTTTTTTAACCTCTGGGATCACTGATAAGTATTACTTCAGAGGATGACATGAATGACAATTTTTTTTAACATGTGAAAATGCCGTGCCTGAACGGGATTCGAACCCGGGACCTCCGGATGAAAGACTGAGATGCTACCACTCGCGCAACGGTGGCCGGAAAAAATGTTAATTTAGGAACGGATTTGAATAAATAACCTTTCATTTTCTTTGCCATTAAACGCTTAACATTTTTTTTTTTTTTTGTTGTAATAATATAAATTTAAGTAAATAAGCGGTTGAAAAATATATTAATTAAAAGATTTACATGACCGCCATTATGAAATGGATTGAGAGATCAGATTCACTATTTTTATACAATTAAACTTCTAGATAACTTAGCAGTATACGAAATTTCAACCTGATTCCTGAAACATAAATTATTATCTTAAATGTAAAAAATTGCGGATAACCGGTAAACTAAGCATTTCCGGATATATGGTGGTATAAAGTTGTTTCTTTATTTCGATATTGGGAATCATCTGCTGAATTCTTGAAACGGTTTTTATTAACACGCTGTATATACTGGTATTTTTTACAGTATTACAGTCAATTTGTATTTTTATTTGAAAATCCTTACCTTTCGATTGATGTTTTTTTCCATATGTTAGGGGTGATGAGGGTAACTTAACTCCAGATTTGTAACACCCCCCTTCCATAGATTTTGAAAAACTCCAAAAGTTTTGGAAATGCATTTTTCTCTGAATCTATGCATTTTAGAGAAAAGTTTTTCAAACAAAAAATGTAGAGAACATTCTCTTTTACAATTAATGTTTTTAAAGTTATGCCGTATAATTTGAAATTGAAATACTAGGTGGCGCTGAAGTTGTAAAAAAAGTGTTTTTTCGGTTTTTTCACCGGAAAAAAATTTTTTTTCGTTTATATTCCATTTGGAAAAGTTGTTAATCTCAAAAAACAGACAACTTTTATTTAAACAATTTTCTTGTACGACTTACCGTTTTGGAGCTGTAGCTTGTGAAAGTGTGAAAATGTTACTATTAAGATTATTGACCTGTGAATTGGGCACGTGTTCGAAACCGATCTAGTCGTTGAACAATGCCGATCTCCGGGGCTACAGTAACAATAAGACCGCTGCGTTGTCATTGTACCGCTATAACTCTGGAATGCTATCCAGTGTTTTGGACACTTTTGGTCCAGTCGATTGTAATCAAAAGGGGAGGTGCCCAACTAGATGTCACATCAATCCTAAATCCAAAATTTCAACATTCTACGGCTAATCGTGTTTGAATGCGAGAAACATAAGTACGTACAGACGTCTCGCCGATACTAGTCAAAATGGATGTTTCCGTTGAAATCTGAAAACCGAAATTTTTCGCGATCGCAATACTTCCTTTACTTCTCACAAGGAAGTAAAAATTTTAAATAACAACCATTTCGAAATTTTTTAAGGTAAAATTTTCAAAGAGATTATTTTTATTTAAATATGTTGGGTAAATAAACAAATTTTATTAAATAATTTCATTTGTTCCTAAGATACATATTTTTATTGAAGAAGGATAATGAAGCAATGTTTGGCGTTTGTCCAGAATAAATGTTTTGTCCGTTTTGTTGTTTTAAAGCAGTGCCTGAAGTTGGCCAAAACATACTGGAGCATTCTGTTTTCCTAATATTAACCAAAAATATTCCTAATGAATTTATTTATGTTAGATTTTATGTCCCAGTATCACTCTGTTTACATGTATTTCTATTTTAAATATTATGTTAACATTTTAATAATTTTCATGAAAAGATATTTTTAATTCAATACATTTCCAAATTATGTGAATTTCGTTTTATTCTTTTTAATAATTATCACATTTCTTTATTGTTTATAATGAAAAAAGAATTCTATACGGAAGAATTGAGAGGAGAGTGGAGGAAGTGTTAGGAGAAGACCAATTTGGTTTCAGGAAAAGTATAGGGACAAGTGAAGCAATTTTAGGCCTCAGATTAATAGTAGAAGGAAGATTAAAGAAAAACAAAACGACATACTTGGCGTTTATAGACCTAGAAAAGGCATTCGATAACGTAGACTGGAATAAAATGTTCAGCATTTTAAAAAAATTACGGTTCAAATACAGAGATAGAAGAACAATTGCTAACATGTACAGGAACCAAACAGCAACAGTAATAATCGAAGAACATAAGAAAGAAGCCGTAATAATAAAGGGAGTCCGACAAGGGTGTTCCCTATCTCTCCGTTACTTTTTAATCTTTACATGGAACTAGCAGTTAATGATGTTAAAGAACAATTTAGATTCGGAGTAACAGTACAAGGCGAAAAGATAAAGATGCTACGATTTGCTGATGATATAGTCTAGCCGAGAGTAAAAAGGATTTAGAAGAAACAATGAACGGCATAGATGAAGTCCTACGCAAGAACTATCGCATGAAAATAAACAAGAACAAAACAAAAGTAATGAAACGTAGTAGAAATAACAAAGATGGATCGCTGAATGTGAAAATAGGAGGAGAAAAGATTATGGAGGTAGAAGAATTTTGTTATTTGGGAAGTAGAATTACTAAAGATGGACGAAGCAGGAGCGATATAAAATGCCGAATAGCCAAGCTAAACGAGCCTTCAGTAAGAAATATAATTTGTTTACATCAAAAATTAATTTAAATGTCAGGAAAAGATTTTTGAAAGTGTATGTTTGGAGTGTCGCTTTATATGGAAGTGAAACTTGGACGATCGGAGTATCTGAGAAGAAAAGATTAGAAGCTTTTGAAATGCGGTACTATAGGAGAATGTTAAAAATCAGATGGGTGGATAAAGTGACAAATGAAGAGGTGTTGCGGTAAATCGATGAAGAAAGAAGCATTTGGAAAAATATAGTTAAAAGAAGAGACAGACTTATAGGCCACATACTAAGGCATCCTGGAATAGTCGCTTTAATATTGGAAGGACAGGTAGAAGGGAAAAATTGTGTAGGCAGGCCACGTTTGGAATATGTAAAACAAATTGTTAGGGATGTAGGATGTAGAGGGTATACTGAAATGAAACGACTAGCACTAGATAGGGAATCTTGGAGAGCTGCATCAAACCAGTCAAATGACTGAAGACAAAAAAAAAATGAAAATGAAATGGTTTTTGAACCAATTTCATTTATACTTTTATAAGAATTTTTTCTGATCCAATTACAATTTATTTTAAATTACTACTTTACATTAAATTCAAACTTAGTAAAGACAAAGAGAAAATATTTTGAATTCGAGTTGTTAAAAATGAGTCAAAAAGAGCTATTTTTCTTTAGGTTATTTGCAGGAAAATGCAGTTACCAGTGAAAATAAATTATATATATTTAACAGTATGTGTCCGAATGTAGCCCGCGTTAATTTTTACTATTGTACTGAAGCTAATTATTAATATTCAAACTCATCAGAAAAATTATTGCGTGTCTAGTATAATTTTACATATTCAATTATGATAATACATCTTGTAAAACAAACAACACGGCTAGATAAAACTACAATTTTATATGCAACAATATTTTTATGTATTACATGTTGTAATAAAATTTTAAAACATTATTTAAATTCTTTTATAATATAACATGTGTTTAGTCATATCCATTAATGTTATTTGTAAATTAGCTAATAGTCACATCAGGGCGTATACTAGTTAGAATAAATTGCGTGTGACAAAGGGCTTTAAAATAAAAGTTATTATACTGTATGATAAAAGTTTGTTTTAACAGAAAATATTTAATATTCTGTTTAAATAAGAAACGCTCGTTTTTAGTCTGTAATCCGGAATAATAAGTCTAAAATAAAGACATTTGTTTACCAAAATGTTCAAATGTATTCTTAGAATAGTCCGTGAATAGACGTCATTAAAAAGTTTCATTGTAATGTTATAGAATGAAGATATCCATTAACAAAATACAAGGAATAAGGTTAATGTTCGCATCAAAAGCGTCATTCAAAAGATTATTCAGAATGATTGCTTGGTTTATAAAAAAAATTGAAATAAATGCAAAAAAAAGGGTTCATTAATTAAACGATTTGTTTTTATGTAAGTGGATCATTTTATTTTATACTAGCTGACCCGGCAATGCTTCGCCATTGCTTGAGTATACATATAGATTAAATGAACAAAAATGAAAGTTTCATAAAACTTAAAAAACTGAACTTACGGAACTTCACAAAATTTAACCTTTCCCTTTTCCTTCCTACGTTTTCCTTTTCCCCTTTTTCCCTTCTTTTCTTCTTCCCTTTTATCCTATTTCCCTTTTTCGCAAAAATATTTCTTTTCACGTATCTAATATTTATTCTGAATTCGAGTCAAATCCGACCATAAATGTAATTATTCCAAATATCTCAATCCCAGCGCCACCTAGCGGGTCCAAAGTAATTCAAAAACCTTCGCGGACTTGCGTACAACTCACCAAGGCTTCATCAGAATCGAATGAATGGTATAGGAATGCATACGGAACAAACAAATAAACAATCATTCATTTATATATACTTATATATACATATATATATATATATATATATATATATATATATATATATATATATAGAGAGAGAGAGAGAGAGAGAGAGAGAGAGAGAGAGAGAGGATTTTTTTTCAAGGTAAAACCACAGTGAAAATAAAAAGTTTTTTTTTTGTAACACGTACTTATATAGTTACGCTATTTCTCTACATAGTCGCCACTCCGATTTCGACATTTGTCGTAGCGTGGCGTAGCGTAACCAACTTTCCAATACCCTCGTCATAGAACGGAGCCGCCTGTGTTTTCAGCCGTGTTTCTACACTGGTCTGCAGCTCGATGTGTGCGCCAAAATGTTGTAAGCCAACGTTTCATGTGAGTAAAGAGGTGAAAATCGGATAGAGCCAAGTCTGGACTATATGGTGGGTGATCAAACACTTCCCAACGAACACGCTGCATGAGCTTCTTTGTTACAGCTGCAGTGTGCGGCCGAGCATTGTCATGGATAAAGACAATGCCTGATGACAACATTCCTCTCCACTTATTCTGAATTGCCCTTCTTAGACGTTGAAGAGTTACGCAGTATGAGGCTGCAGTGATGGTCGTGCCACGTTCCATGAATTCCACCAAGAGAACTCCATTCCGGTCCCAGAATACAGTAGCCATACACTTTCTGTTGGAGAAGGTTCGCTTGAACCACTTTGCTATACTGGGAGAATGAGAATGCATCCACTGTTTGGATTGTTCTTTTGTTTCTTCAGTTTCAAAATGGACCCATTTCTCGTCCCCTGTGACAATTTTGTTCAAAAAATCTTCTCCTTCATTGTGGTAGCGCTGGAGAAACGTTAGGGAGGCGTCCATTCTCATTGTTTTGTGATGGTGGGACAGCATCTTGGGAACCCATCTCGCACTCAGTTTGCGGTACTGAAGTCTCTCACTCACAATGGTGTAGAGATCTGACTTTGAAATTTCAGAAAAAGAATCACTCAATACAGAAATTGTGAACCGACGATTTTCTCGAATCGCCTCATCCACTCTCTCAACGAGATCATCGGCTGACACTCGCTTCCTTCCCTGACCGCCTGCATCATGAATATCTGCACGTCCTGCTTTAAAGTTCCTGCACCATTGTCGCACTTTGCTGTCACTCATTGAAGTTTCACCGTACACATTACTTATTCGTCGATGAATTTCAGCCGCATTACACCCCTCAGCCTGAAGAAATCTAATTACCGCACGCACTTCACACTTGGCAGGGTATGCTATTGTTGTAGACATGTTTACATGCTAGCTGCGTGTTCAGAACTAAACGAAGTGACGCGACGTGATTGAATGCCATACTAGAGACGCTGCGCAATACATATTCTGATTTTTGCGCGGGTTTTTATTTTGCGACCGATCGGACCTTGAAAAAAAATAACCCTCGTATATATTGTTTTGAATAAAACAAGTGAAAGTAATTTATTTTACACGGATCGTTTATCAAGAACTAATCATTTTTTTTTTAATTGCCGACTATAGGGGTGGCACACCCTACAATTGCATTTTTCATGAATGAAATTATTTCCTTGATTTCTTGATAAATGTCTATCTTTAGTTGTTGGATTGCTGTTATCTTGTTAGCGTAGAACCTTTCCGTCAGGTAATCTTAAAGATAAAAAATCTAGTGCACTCATATCAGGTGAATAATGAGATAGCAGATCAGTATTATTTTATTTGGAATTATTCGACCGAAAATTGCGTTCTTCAGAATTTCGTTCTTTGGACAAGCTGCATTGCATGTGGCGCCAACCTGTTAACTAGATGGACTATGTAACTTTTGTTCAACTTGCAGCAAACAAACATTATTCCAGCAGCTTAAGATATTCGCCCCCGTTAACAGGTACGGCATTCTCACTAGCATCTTCGAAATAAAAATTGTCCAATTACGTCACCAACACTACTCATTCTATTAGAGTGTAGAGATCGTTCCTGGATTAATTTCGGATTCTCAGTTCCCCAAAACCGATTGTGCTTGTTTTAACATGTGCATCTCTAAGTGAGTTTATAATTAAATTATAGGCTTATAATTTTATTTGTTTTAAAAAACTGTAGTTGTAGAATTGTAGCAACGTTGCACTTCACGTTGATATTCATAGCTATTTTTTTAAGTTGTTTTGCAAGTTGAATTTTGCATAGAAAGAAATAAAAGTTTTTCGGTTAAATTTTCCATGTAGAGGTCACAAAAATTCCAATTTTCTACGCCCGATGTCTTACTGAAATGCCTAGATATTTAGTTATACTTTTCCTTACAACATTAATATTTTCTTGGATACATCTATCCGGTATAATTTAGCAATTGCCAACACCCAATTTAAAAATCATAATAGAAGAATATACACTTGGAAAAAGCCAGGCGATATTGGAAGGTATCAGAAAGATTATATCATGGTTAAGCAAAGATTTAGAAATCAACTCGTTGACTGCAAAACTTACCCTGGAGCAGACATTGATAGCGACCATAATTTGGTGATAATGAAATGTAGATTGGGGTTTAAAAACCTGAAGAAAAGGTGTCAGATGAATCGGTGGAATTTAGAGAAGCTTGAGGAAGAGGAGGTAAAGAAGATTTTTGAGGAGGACATCGCAAGAGGTCTGAGTAAAAAAGATAAGGTAGAAAATGTAGAAGAAGAATGGGAGAATGTTAAAAAGGAAATCCTTAAATCAGCAGAAGCAAACTTAGGCGGAATAAAGAGAACTGGTAGAAAACCTTGGGTTTCAGACGATATATTGCAGGTGATGGATGAACGTAGAAAATATAAGAATGCTAGTGTTGAAGAAAGTAAAAGGAACTATCGGAAATTAAGAAATGCTATAAACAAAAAGTGCAAACTGGTGAAAGAAGAGTGGATTAAAGAAAAGTGTTCAGAAGTGGAAAGAGAAATGAACATTGGTAAAATAGACGGAGCATACAGGAAAGTTAAGGAAAATTTTGGGGTACATAAATTAAAATCTAATAATGTGTTAAACAAAGATGGTACACCGATATATAATACGAAAGGTAAAGTCGATAGATGGGTGGAATATATTGAAGAGTTATACGGAGGAAATGAATTAGAAAATGGTGTTATAGAGGAAGAAGAGGAAGTTGAGGAGGATGAAATGGGAGAAACAATACTGAGATCTGAATTTAAGAGAGCATTAAAAGATTTAAATGGCAGAAAGGCTCCTGGAATAGACGGAATACCTGTAGAATTACTGCGCAGTGCAGGTGAGGAAGCGATTGATAGATTATACAAACTGGTGTGTAATATTTATGAAAAAGGGGAATTTCCGTCAGACTTCAAAAAAAGTGTTATAGTCATGATACTAAAGAAAGCAGGGGCAGATAAATGTGAAGAAAATTAGTTTAACTAGTCATGCATCAAAAATCTTAACTAGAATTCTATACAGAAGAATTGAGAAGAGAGTGGAAGAAGTGTTAGGAGAAGACCAATTTGGTTTCAGGAAAAGTATAGGGACAAGGGAAGCAATTTTAGGCCTCAGATTAATAGTAGAAGGAAGATTAAAGAAAAACAAACCAACATACTTGGCGTTTACAGACCTAGAAAAGGCTTTCGATAACGTAGATTGGAATAAAATGTTCAGCATTTTAAAAAAATTAGGGTTCAAATACAGAGATAGAAGAACAATTGCTAACATGTACAGGAACCAAACAGCAACAATAACAATTGAAGAACATAAGAAAGAAGCCCTAATAAGAAAGGGAATCCGACAAGGATGTTCCCTATCTCCGTTACTTTTTAATCTTTACATGGAACTAGCAGTTAATGATGTTAAAGAACAATTTAGATTCGGAGTAACAGTACAAGGTGAAAAGATAAAGATGCTACGATTTGCTGATGATATAGTAATTCTAGCCGAGAGTAAAAAGGATTTAGAAGAAACAATGAACGGCATAGATGAAGTCCTACGCAAGAACTATCGCATGAAAATAAACAAGAACAAAACAAAAGTAATGAAATGTAGTAGAAATAACAAAGATGGACCGCTGAATGTGAAAATAGGAGGAGAAAAGATTATGAAGGTAGAAGAATTTTGTTATTTGGGAAGTAGAATTACTAAAGATGGACGAAGCAGGAGCGATATAAAATGCCGAATAGCACAAGCTAAACTAGCCTTCAGTAAGAAATATAATTTGTTTACATCAAAAATTAATTTAAATGTCAGGAAAAGATTTTTGAAAGTGTATGTTTGGAGTGTCGCTTTATATGGAAGTGAAACTTGGACGATCGGAGTATCTGAGAAGAAAAGATTAGAAGCTTTTGAAAGGTGGTGCTATAGGAGAATGTTAAAAATCAGATAGGTGGATAAAGTGACAAATGAAGAGGTATTGCGGCAAATAGATGAAGAAAGAAGCATTTGGAAAAATATAGTTAAAAGAAGAGACAGACTTATAGGCCACATACTAAGGCATCCTGGAATAGTCGCTTTAATATTGGAAGGACAGGTAGAAGGGAAAAATTGTGTAGGCAGGCCACGTTTGGAATATGTAAAACAAAATTGTTAGGGATGTAGGATGTAGAGGGTATACTGAAATGAAACGACTAGCACTAGATAGGGAATCTTGGAGAGCTGCATCAAACCAGTCAAATGACTGAAGACAAAAAAAAAAAAAAAAAAACATCTATCCGAGCTCTTCCAGGTTTTCACACTCTTTCAACGTTTAATTTTTATCCAAATTTTTTATTATATTCCAAATATATCCCTATTATCCTATTATAAATATATCCCTATTTGCTTCTTTTAAGGCATATTATATACTACAAAATCACTGTGTTTTCACAATTGACGATCTGTTAAAAAAAAAAATTGGTTTTATTATTATCAAAACACGTTTTTTCACTGTTAAACTTGCCTTAATGACCTTGCAACAGTAGAACCACAACTGACAGCAGACTATGGAGAGCATAATGTTATCATTGTTTTTACTAATTACTTATTTTATTTTTTCAGTTGGTCAATTATATTGTTATATTCTGTTATATAATTATTCCACTTTTAATATTATCTTTCTGTCTTCTACTTTTCTTTCATTTTCCTGTTTAGCCTGCGGGAATTACCGTTCAGGTATTACTTAAGAGAATAAATGAGGATGATAGGTATGAGTGTAAATGAAGTACAGTGTAATCTTGTACTGTCTCAGGTCAACCATTCCTGAGATGTGTGGTTAATTGAAACACAACCACCGAAGAACACCGGTATACACGATCTAGTATTCAAATCCGTATAAAAGTAACTTCCTTTACTAGGACTTGAACGCTGGATCTGTCGACTTCCAAATCAGCTGATTTGGGAAGACGCGTTCACCACTAGATCAACCTGATGAGTACTGTTCTGTACTAGTTCGTCTATTTATAACTTGAAAGCAATATCGCAAGTTCCTCTTTTGTTTCTTCTTCCTCCTCTCTTTCTTTTCGTGTTATTTTTTATCGTCTTCCTCTTCCTTTTCTACATCTGGTTCTTCTTCTTTCTTCACTATCGTTATTATCCATTTGCTCTTTATTTTTCTTCATTTCTTTGTACACATCTTCCTCTTGTCTTCTCCCGCTTCTTTTACGTCCTCTTTTACTACTTCTTCCAAATAATTTTTAACTTACTCTTTTACTCTTCTTTCTGCTGTTCTGTCTAGTTTCTGTTTCCTTTTCCTAGTTCTCTGCTTTTCCTTTCTTGTAACTAAGTCCAGTGAAAACATATCTCCTCTTAGCCATGTTTTACTTCATATTTTAGGCTTTAGGTATATATGAATATGATGAATACGTTAGCTGTAATGGAATTTAATAGCTGATAAATTAGAAAAATGGTATAAAACGCTTCGCCAGCCCTGAGTCCTGCTGTAGTGTAAGAAATTGTAATTATTTAAACTAGTTCAGTAAAACGAATGCTTAGAAAATGTTAAAAAAACATAGCAGAAATAATATTTTTAAAAATTAGAATATTGAAAATTCCAGTAATGTTTATAGATTATAATGGAATCGGCTTTTTTTTTTTTTGAATGTAGACTACCATGAAGAAAATATAAGGTAAAGTCATTCACCCCGTTGTAAAAAATAAATTGGTAAAAACAGGAAAAATCCGATAAAAAAAACTGAGAGAAAATAAGGTCATGAAACCCTTATGGCTTTGGGAATGCAGTCGAATGTTTTGAAAAAAAAGAAGAAAATACTCTTCCAATTTTCAAGAGTAATATCTTAAAATGTTTGAAACAAGTGAGTTCTGGATCGGGCTTTTAAAAAATAATTCATTGAATTAATGAATTATCTGTAAAATTATTTTTAATTTTTGTTTGTCTTATTGAAGTTTATAAATTTATTATATTTCATTGTAATCGTTATAAAAAAAAACTTGAAAACATTATTACAATCGAATTGGAAAAAAAATTAAGCACACTAAAAATTAAAAATATAATTTTTTTTAATTATTTTCAGATTCGGTTTTTAAATTAAAAAATCGTTATCTTTTAAAGTAAATAATAATACATTAATAAATCATGTCAGGAATGATAATTATGCTACTTCACGGATAAAATAAGGAACCGCCCAATTTCCTGGGAAACCGTAGCCAAACGTTGATCAGAGCAGCGTTAAAAAATAACAAAACATTTATAAAATCGTAAGTAAATTAAAGTAACCATAATTTTAGGATTTCCCACCATCCCGGTGGGAAATCCTTTCGGCCTTTCCCCATTAGAGGCAAGGCGGGAGAAATGTAAGACCGTAGTCCCGGTGAGGAGATTCCTTCGGGTTCCCCTCATTTGAGACATGACGACTAATTGAACGACCGGGTCCCAGCTACCTGGATGGGACCTTGAATTCTGCTGAGGTAGTTTGAGGACAGTCCCGTCCGTAAGGGGGTGGTAGATCTTGGTTTCCCGCTTATGATGATCGGCTGGGGGGGGACTCCCTTGCAGTACCGTTGGGGGAAAGTAAGAACTAGTCCCGGTGAGGGATCCTGTCGGGGGTTCTCCATTAGAGGTAAGGCATAAAGACCGAGTCCCGGTAGGGAGATCCTTTAGGGGTCCTCTCATTAGAAACATGGCACCTAAAAGACCGAGTCCCATACATCTGGCGGGTACTTTGTTCCCGACGAAGTAGTTAGAGGCTGTGGTACTCCTCGAAGCCGAGTTTATGTTTAGTTGCGGATTCGACTCCGAGGCGGCGTAGAAAAAAGGAGAGAAAAAAGTAATTAAAGTAAAAATTTAAAGTCCACATTAATTATTTTTAATATAAATATATAAAATAGTTTTAAGGTAAATACATAAATATTAATTATAAAAAATAACTAAAGATAATTTACAATTTAGAAGGGGTTAATGAAAATTATTTTAGCTCACATTTATGTACACGATAAAGGATGCAAAAAATTCAGCTTTATTTCTATTTTAAAAATATTTCTGTTTATAAACTCATGGCAAATTAATATTGTTTCTGAAAAAGAAAATCGTTTAATTGTATTTTCAATGAACTGGTGGTACTATAATATATTAGAAATGGCAATGGAAGCATAATAATTTTTCTAGTAAATCGAAATATTGTGTAGAGTTATTCGAAAATACTCCGTTGTCTCGGCCTTTCGCTCAGAGGTCCCGGGTTCGAATCCCGGTCAGGCATAGCATTTTCACTCACGCTACAAATCATTCATCTCATTCTCTGAAGTAATGCTTCACTGTGGACTCGGAAGTTAAAAAAAAAAAAAAACTACGTTGTTAGGTTAATTTTTTTAGGTAATTATTTATTTTTTGGTACTAAATTAAAAACAGCTGTCGACAAAATTTTTATTTTTCGCCGGTTTATAAAGTTTAAATTAACAAATTTTATTTTTTAGTAAAAAGTATGTTTCATTTTTTAAATAATTTTTTTACATAATTTTTGTTCTTTGCTTTTGTTTTATTTTAAATTAATTTTTTTTTATTTAAAATTTTTATGAGCCTAATAAAATCTACCTTTAAAAAAATGTTCTAGGTTTTCTCCTTGCGCGTTATTAAATAAATAAAAAAAGGTATGCGGAGAAACAAGATAAACGTATTATTTCTGACTGGTAGCAAAGACTTTTTGGGATGAGGATTTATCTCTTTGTTATATTTCTAATGATTTTTCAAATTTTTAATGAGTTATTTTTTGAATATCAAAATGACATCGGGCTATAGATCATTAAACCGTCATCATTTTTTTTGTCTTCAGTCATTTGACTGGTTTGATGCAGCTCTCCAAAATTCCCTATTTAGTACTAGTAGTTTCATTTCAGTATATCCCTACATCCTGCATCCCTAACAATTTGTTTTACATATTCCAAACATTGTCTGCCTACACAATTTTTCCTTCTACCTGTCCCTCCAATATTGAAGCAACTATTCCAGGATGCCTTAATATGTGGCTTATAAGTCTCTTCATTTAGTTATATTTTTCAGAAATGCTTCTTTCTTCGTCTATTTTCATATATTTCATATTTCATATCTATTTTCAACACCTCTTCATTTGTCACATTATCCACCCACTTGATTTTTAACATTGTCCTACAGTACCACATTTCAAAAGCTTCTAATCTTTTCTTCTCAGATACTCCGATCGTCCAAGTTTCACTTCCATATAAAGCGACACTCCAAACATATACTTTCAAAAATCTTTTCCTGACATTTAAATTAATTTTTGATGTAAACAATTTATGTTTCTGACTGAAGGCTAGTTTCGCCTGTGCTATTCGGCATTTTATATCGCTCCTACTTCGTCCATCTTTAGTAATTCAACTTCCCAAATAACAGAATTCTTCTACCTCCATAATCTTTTCTCCTCTTATTTTCACATTCAGTGGTCCATCTTTGTTATTTCTACTACATTTCATTACTTTTGTTTTGTTCTTGTTTATTTTCACGCGATAGTTCTTGCGTAAGACTATTTCTATGCCGTTCATTGTTTCTTCTAAATCCTTTTTACTCTCGGCTAGAATTACTATATCATCTAAAATCTAAATGATCTATACTCAACATTAAACCCAGAAACTAATTCAGATTTACCCTCAGAAAAATCAAATGGAGAACGATTAGTTTCAGCCAAAATACAAGAAAGAAAAATTATAAATAAAGGAAAAGAAAAAAAATAAATCAAATATCCAACTGAAAATAACAAAAATAATTTAAATTAAAGGGCTCACAATACAAAATAAAAAAAAAATAATCAAAAACAAAACAACCTCATAAGAAATTCTCTGAGAAATTCTTCGCAAATCGTAGCATCTTTATCTTTTCACCTTGTACTGTTACTCCGAATCTAAATTGTTCTTTAACATCATTAAATGCTAGTTCTATGAAAAGATTAAAAAGTAACGGGGATAGGGAACATCCTTGTCGGACTCCCTTTCTTATTACGGCTTCTTTCTTATGTTCTTCAATTGTTACAGTTGCTGTTTGGTTCCTGTACATGTTAGCAATTGTTCTTCTATCTCTGTATTTGAACCCTAATTTTTTTAAAATGCTGAACATTTTATTCCAATCTACGTTATCGAAAGCCTTTTCTAGGTCTATAAACGCCAAGTATGTTGGTTTGTTTTTCTTTAATCTTCCTTCTACTATTAATCTGAGGCCTAAAATTGCTTCCCTTGTTCCTATACTTTTCCTGAAACCAAATTGGTCTTCTCCTAACACTTCTTCTACTCTCCTCTGAATTCTTCTGTTCAGAATTCTATTTAAGATTTTTGAAAGTACAGTCATCATTGTATATCATTAAATATAGGACAAGTGATTGGTTGGGACACGTAAGCCGGTGGTGTATGGCACCGCGCTTAGTTTACTCACGCTGTTAGGTAAGCTCTAGGAACAATTTAGGACACTGGTCGCTAAACTGTTTCGATGCTCAGTAGCCGTTTATGGCATAGACATTCGGTCTTATGCTTTAGGGCGACCGAATGGGGTGGTGGCGGGAGAAATTCCAAGCAAATCAAATATCATTAAACCGTAATAATCAAATTTGATATATAATGACGATAAAAACAACTTTAATCGTAAAATCACCTATGTAATGTAATTTATAGTTTAAAAAAAGCTTCTGTTTGTCATATTTGGAAAAACTTATGATGGGACTACCAGAGAACTTCCTTTCCTCTATAAAATCATCAAGCCAGTCTGCATTTGATAAAAAGTATTTATGATATGGAAAAAAACCACAGTTTAATCCAGAGCATCTTTTTTTTTCTAAAAATCGAAGTTAATTAATAATCTACTCCTAAAAATAAAAAAATTAGTTCCAGTATTTTATTTCGAAACAAAATAAGTAGACTTTGTGATTTTACTATTACAATATATACCGTACTAACCTTTAAATCCTTAAAAGACAATAGCGGCTTAGATGTGAAGCTTTGGCTAAGAGCCCGGCATATAAAGGAAAATAAAAAGGACTTTTAAGTGAAAAAGTAATGGTGAACGTACGCCCACTGGGAGTTGTTTAAAGGGGAACAAACTTGTATGCTCAGCAGATTTACTTTTTATGTGAAACAAAGGATTTTGTTGATACACTGCTTCAAAATATTAGATAAAGATTTATTTTTGTCTGTACCCTTGTTTTACTCGTTTATTTTTTTAACGTATTTACCTTATGTAAGGATATTATGTTATTTCGTATACTTTTAAATATTCTCTTTAATCTACTTTTGGATGTTTAATTTTAATATTTTTAGGGTGGTATATCTCCTGTTTAATTTTGTGTGTATGTGCGAGTTCGTGTGTGTTTTTAACTTAAAAAATATATTATTTATAAGGCATTACTCCTAAGTCACATTCGCTGGTTACTCCTAAATTACATTTTTGGTTTATGAATTTTTATAGAATTAAAAGTTATTTATATCTCCCACTTCAAAAAATAATTACTAAGTATAAACAGAAAGGAAAGGCTATTAACAGTACATTAACAATTATCAACAATACGTTATACAACGAGCCTATAACAGTAGCCATTGATACAGTAGTGTAAAGTTACGACACGAGCCTTGGCTATGCAGAATTCGCAAGAGTGCATGGTCATTATAAAGTTTCAAACTGTATATTCTCTACGACTGAAAAAATATTGCGATTAATTTAAATCAATGATAGAATACTTTGTGTACGTAATATTTATTAACATTTAAAAAAAAAATATATTAAACAATATATTACTCTAGCACTAGGTTATTAGTCATAAGTTCTACATTTTCTTTAATATCAATTGTGTTAAAGACATTTCTTCCTCAGAATCCGACATAATTAACAAAAGGATAAACAGTGTAACAGAGAAACTTAGTTAACTATCGGTGTACTTTCACATTAACCTCCGCTTGTTGACTATTAATCGAAGTAAAAGTTGATACATTAAACAATACCCGCTTATGATTGGACAGTATTTGAAAATAGTAGGCTTTTGATCGATTAAACACGTTTTCTTTTCTTTTTCTGTTTAGCCTCCGGAATCATTGTAAGTTATTACTTCAGAGGATGAATGAGGATGATTTGTATTAATGAAGTGTAGTCTTGTACAATCTCAGGTCGATCAATTCCTACCCACCGAGTTGGTCTAGTGGTGAACGCGTCTTTGCAAATCAGCTGATTTTCGAAGTCGAGAGTTCTAAGGTTCAAATCGTAGTAAAGGCAGTTACTTTTATACGAATTTGATTGCTAGATCGTGGATACCGTTGTTCGTTGATGGTTGGATTTCAATTAACCATACATCACAGAAATTTCGACCTGAGACTGTACAAGACTACACTTCATTTACATTTACATATATCATCCTCTGAAGTAATCCTGACGGAGGTTCCGGAGGCTAAACAGAAAAAAAAATGTCCACCATTCCTGAGATGTGTGTTTAATTGAAAACCAACCACCAAAGAAAACCGGTATCCACAATCGGTTAAACACCTGTATCATAATGAAAATCTGTTTTACGATGACCCTAATTGTGATACAGATTCCAGCCGTGTATTCAAACTTTGTAATACAGCTGCAGAAAAAATAAATTATAAAACAAGTGTTCAAATTCGATTCACAAAAAAATATATTATTTACCTAAAACCAGAAAGTTTATTTCGATTATTGATCAATCATCAGTAAATAATGAAGAATTAACAGGTTTTGAGATTAACATATAAAATTTTATTACCGAATGGAGGAACCGGTATATACAAAAAAAACATAAGCATTTAAAATTTAGATGAAAGAGAATGTTGAAAAATAATGTGGGATTGATAAAGCTAAAGAGATTTTTGGATTAATGGAAGAAAAAATTAACGCTTATTATTTCCTTTATAGTTTTTACTTGTTTTTGTTTGTCTTTTTCTTTTATTCGTTTTAATTCTGCTTTTAGTTCATTATTCTATTTGCGAGGTATCTCCTCCCCCTACTACCTGCGTAAACTATAATTATCCTTTCGCCTTTTCTAGTCAGCTTCTTCCTGCAGCTGGATTCGGTATCCATACCGAAATATACAAATATATTTTGCAAAGCGGCATCAATATACCGCTTTGAAATTATTTTTTCCAGCATTTTTCCAGGTTTAATTAAAGAAAAATATTTTATTCATTGTAATTTTTACTTTTTCGGCTAATGATAATTGCTGCTGCAGCAACATAACTATAAAAGGAGTATATACGATCAGCCAACATTTTGGGTTTTCGAAGTGTATGCTAATGTCAACACTTCAACACTTCTTTGTTAACCCCCACAAAAAAATTTTAGAAATTTCCGTAAGATATATGTACGTAGATGTGTTGGCTTGTATTTACATTGATATATATCCGTACTGGCTCAACATAAATTTTTCGAAAATGACCCAAAATTAAAAAAATGAGAGGTGTAGTTTACATCATTTTAATTTTTTAAATTTTGTTTAGTAGTCGTAGAAATTTACCGCAATGAAAGTATTTATTATGCTATTTAAAATCAAAAATTTTAATTCATTGGATTTTATGGGTAGAAGGATATTTAACACTATTTATAAACAGTTATTGCTTCTCCCTCTAAAACAAATTGACAAAAAATTTGAAATTTGACACAAATATTTAGCCAAAAATTTAACCAGCTTTGACTGATACTCGATCTCATTGAACAAGAGGACACCAGTGTATCGTTATTTTGTTTTATTAATGTTAAATAACATTGCACCAATTCAGGTCAACTTACTGAAGTAAATAATTATTTCAATAGGTAAACTTTAAGCCATAAAAAGTAAGGGTTTAAGAAGAACTTGTTCTTTCTCTAAACTTCAATTTTTAAGATTGAAACTGTTAACGACATAGGAACTTTAACATTTTGTTTTTTTCGCAGTTATACTCTAAATATAGTATAGTTTTATGATAAACCAATCATTTGGTCAAAAGAGTCACATGGGACTCAAGATGTTTTACTTGATTTTTTTGATTTTTTCTAAATATCATTTAATACTGCATAATTTTTACGGTAAAAACGTCATTTGATCAACGGAGCAAAATCGAACCAAAATTTTTTGATCTTTGCAATTGTACTCAAAATATTTTCATTTTATTAAATAATCAATATTTAAAAATTCTATGCCATACATGATACAAAAATTTGTCTAGATCTGGGAAAGTTATGCAACTTTTTAGCTGTCGTTTTTTACTTCCGATGAAATTATTTCTCATCCAAATAATATTTGATCGATTGAGTGAGATACAAAGACTTTATTTTTTCCTATTTTTGAAATTGTAATTGAATGAAATTTTCACCATTTTAAAAAAATTAGGGTTTAAATACAGAGATAGAAGAACAATTGCTAACATGTACACGAACCAAACAGCAACAGTAACAATTGAAGAACATAAGAAAGAAGCCGTAATAAGAAAGGGAGTCCGACAAGGATGTTCCCTATCTACGTTACTTTTTAATCTTTACATGGAACTAGCAGTTAATGATGTTAAAGAACAATTTAGATTCGGAGTAACAGTACAAGGCGAAAAAAAAAAGATGCTACGATTTGCTGATGATATAGTAATTCTAGCCGAGAGTAAAAAGGATTTAGAAGAAACAATGAACGACATAGATGAAGTCCTACGCAAGAACTATCCCTTGAAAATAAACAAGAACAAAACAAAAGTAATGAAATGTAGTAGAAATAACAAAGATGGACCACTGAATGTGAAAATAGGAGGAGAAAAGATTATGGAGGTAGAAGAATTTTGTTATTTGGGAAGTAGAATTACTAAAGATGGACGAAGCAGGAGCGATATAAAATGCCAAATAGCACAAGCTAAACGAGCCTTCAGTAAGAAATATAATTTGTTTACATCAAAAATTAATTTAAATGTCAGGAAATGATTTTTGAAAGTGTATATTTGCAGTGTCGCTTTATATGGAAGTGAAACTTGGACGATCGGAGTATCCGAGAAGAAAAGATTAGAAGCTTTTGAAATGCGGTGCTATAGGAGAATGTTAAAAATCAGATGGGTGGATAAAGTGACAAATGAAGAGGTATTGCGGCAAATAGATGAAGAAAGAAGCATTTGGATAAATATAGTTAAAAGAAGAGAGAGACTTATAGGCCACTTACTAAGGCATCCTGGAATAGTCGCTTTAATATTGGAAGGACAGGTAGAAGGGAAAAATTGTGTACGCAGGCCACGTTTGGAATATATAAAACAAATTGTTAGGGATGTAGGATGTAGAGGGTATACTGAAATGAAACGACTAGCACTAGATAGGGAATCTTGGAGAGTTGCATCAAACCAGTCAAATGACTGAAGACAAAAAAAATTAAGGATTTTCATAATATTTTATTCTCCCCCCACTTCGCATAAAAGTCCATTTTTTATAAAATTTTCAGATTATTTTTTATTGAAATTTCTTATTCAAAAAAATTTTATACAGTTCATTTCTAAAATCATCTTTCTAAAATGTATCTAAATGATATTTTGCTGAACTTTCCAGCTTTTATAGTTAATCGAAATAAAGAAAATTTCCTCAATAATTATCACGTTTCCTTTAAAAATACTTTTGAAAATATTCAATTATAATAGACCTTTAACTTCAAAGGTTATTAATTAACCACAACTTTTATGCAACAAGACCATGAGACCACGTATTGATAAATAAATTATTAACACTTCTCGTATTGATTAATATAACTTTCTTGAAGCAGAAATGAAACTGTTGGAAAACTGCGATCACGCAGACAAAATATTTTACGAGTAAGTTGGTTACCGCACGGAAGGGAGGCATTATGTAGTATACGTTTGAAAGAGAAGTAGGAGTTAGTGGGGATATATTTTTATTTTTTATTACAATACTTGGTATAATTCTACAGTACAGGTTACAGTATTTTGATTATAAGTTAAAACATAATTTGTTAAATACATCCGAGTTAATTTTTTTAATCAAAGTAAAAACTTTGGGGAGAGGTAATTAGAATACTAATTTAAATAAGGGGTATAAAGGAAATTGTGGATACAACAAATATATTGTAACTAAACCTGTAACTAAAAGTTTAGAACAGATAGAAATGATGGAGAGATGTATTTAACCAATCAAGTGACTGTTAAGTAAATTAACTATACTATATTTTAATAATTTTACTGTAAGATGCAGGTGATTACAAATGGAATTTACACTTTTGATGGTTTATAAAAAAAAAATCTACATTTATATATAAAGATCGGAAATATAGTATATGTAAAATCTAAAAGCGGGTCCCGGGTCTTCCTACTTGCTGCCTCTATCTGCCTCCTACAACCCGACATGCGGAACACGTGCTACTAATTGCCACAAAATTAATGCGTACGTGATATAAAAATATTTTTTGTAAGTAACTACGCCACGTCAAAGAAAATCACAACATTATAGTCTATAATAAATAATTCATTTCATATACTATTGTATTACATCATTTGTACTGTTTATTTACTTTAGTTTAACATTCTTGGAAATAAACGTATGCTTTCCAGAATGGATTGCCAGAAGATATTTCGTAACTATAATAGTGACTTCATAGTAACATACGGTGCAAGTTATTTCAAATTAATTAATGCGACTTTTAGAATACATTACTTTGGCTTCTGGTGTGAAGAGAAGTCGCTAAGTGATATTAGAGCAGTGGAGGGGATGCCATATCGTACTACGGACCCGCCTTCAGATATTACATACACTATAGTACAGTTTCACAAAGAATGATTTTTAAGTTAGTAAAACTGCTTTTGCTGTTGTTATCAATATTGATTATTGTGTTGCGTCACCATTTGACAAGATAGCTGCTACTCCTGAGAAGGAAAGCTTTTTGTGTGCTCGAAATCGCTAAAAGACTGTTACTATCGTCCCGCGACGTTTCAGAATAAAATACGGTAAATAACCTCCAACAAGGCAGTCTACCTAGAACAAAACAATTAGAAACACAATGTGTCTGTGTTAAAAGAACAATCTGGAAGATCTCCCTGTCAGAAGAGCAAATCGATCGTATTCAGCCTGTACCAACGTAGTCTATTTAAATCAAGTAGAGTAATGGGTCAGAATTTAAGATCCCAAAAACAATAATGAGGAAACTTTTGCGAAAAGATTGAAAATGACTCCTAAAATTATAGTTATAGTTATATAACTATATAATATAAATTATATTATAGTTATAGTTATATAGTTATAGTTATTATAGTTATAGTTATTATAGTTATAGTTATTTCAATGTTTAATTGATGACAACAAAAATTTCTTTGTATTTTGACAAGCAGGAATGTGTTGTCGAAGATGGTTTTTACCATCACATAATTTTTGATGAAGAATATAAATTTCACCTTACTGAAAAGACCAACAGACATGTTGTACGAATATGGTGAACAGAAAATCCTGACAAAACAGTGCAATATACACCGGGTGACCATTTGAAAAGTTACGACATTTATTATTCAACAGCTATCAGTTGCATCGTATTTCTATTTGTAGGCAAGTATACTATTCTCGGAGGGAACCTTTTTAAGATTATTTTCAAAGGAGTGAAACTCACCCTTTCCGCTGTATACACCCCAACTCAAAATCTTAAATGGCAATGGTAAAATTTAATTACATTAATTGACTACCCTTAAAAGTGTTCAGAAGTGGAAGGAGAAATGAACATTGGTAAAATAGACGGAGCATACAGGAGAGTTAAGGAAAATTTTGGGGTACATAAATTAAAATCTAATAATGTGTTAAACAAAGATGGTACACCAATATATAATACGAAAGGTAAAGTCGATAGATGGGTGGAATATATTGAAGAGTTATACGGAGGAAATGAATTAGAAAATGGCGATATAGAGGAAGAAGAGGAAGTTGAGGAGGATGAAATGGGAGAAACAATACTGAGATCTGAATTTAAGAGAGCATTAAAAGATTTAAATGGCAGAAAGACTCCTGGAATAGACGGAATACCTGTAGAATTACTGCGCAGTGCAGGTGAGGAAGCGATTGATAGATTATACAAACTGGTGTGTAATATTTATGAAAATGGGGAATTTCCATCAGACTTCAAAAAAAGTGTTATAGTTATGATACCAAAAAAAAGCAGGGGCAGATAAATGTGAAGAATACAGAACAATTAGTTTAACTAGTCATGCATCAAAAATCTTAACTAGAATTTTATACAGAAGAATTGAGAGGAGAGTGGAAGAAGTGTTAGGAGAAGACCAATTTGGTTTCAGGTAAAGTATAGGGACAAGGGAAGCAATTTTAGGCCTCAGATTAATAGTAGAAGGAAGATTAAAGAAAAACAAACCAACATACTTGGCGTTTATAGACCTAGAAAAGGCTTTCGATAACGTAGACTGGAATAAAATGTTCAGCATTTTAAAAAAATTAGGGTTCAAATACAGAGATAGAAGAACAATTGCTAACATGTACAGGAACCAAACAGCAACAATAACAATTGAAGAACAAACAAAAAAATAATAAAAAATTGACTACCCGAAAAAAATAATGAATTTTGGTGAAAAGTAAATTAAAATCCGTCCACCCCTTCGCTCGGTAGGTACGAAAAACCATTTGGTGCAGTACTTTTTTTAAATTTCAGTCCAACAAAATTATCTATAAAATTACGTGATATAACTTCTTAAGACATTTGGAATAGTTATAATCTGTGGATTAACACTGTGAAAATTATTTTTTAAATTACCAACAAAATTTCGCCCAATGTTTTCTAAATTTTCAAGGGTTGAAAAAAATTATTTTTATTAAATGTGACGATGTAGCTTGTGAAATCTCATTGGAATGTCTTTTGAATGACAAGTAATTTGGTACAAATAAAATAAAAATTGGTTCGTTTGTATTGAAGTTATGGTTAAAAATGTTTTTTTTTTTTTTTTTATATTGTTAGGATTTTTCTTTAGGTTATGTTGTGATACAGTGTTATTGACGTAAAGCGTTAGGTCTGAAATCGTCCGTTTTTCTTAAAACGTATGGGTTTTATGTTTCTCTAGTATTTGAAATTTTGCAGTTTCCATAATTGAAAAATATTTTCTTTACAAACCATCTAAAGTGTCGGTTTAATTTGTAATCACCCTATAAAATTTAATTTTCTACGTAAAATTAAAAGACGAATGAAAGACTCTGTGTTCAAAAAAAATAAATCTTTGCTGTCTACGTTAATATTTTTCTTTAACACAGGCTAAAATCCTTATTTAATAATATTTTCTTTCCATTGCAATTTGTTTCATTTAAGATTTAAAAACAGCATTTATCTCTGATCTTTATACAAAAGAAAATATTCATATTATTATAATAATACAATTTTATAATTATAACGATATTATTTTCCTTAAAATTATAATTATGTTATTATTAACTATATATTTTATTGAATTATTATCAAAGAAAAAATACACAAATTTTGAAGCGATGACAGAATAAAGTTTATCAAAGTTCATTCTTTTATAATTATATTTTGACTAATGAAATAAAAAACGCAAATTTGACTTGTGTTAATTTTTTAGAAAATAATTCTTGCAAATCTATTATCATACAATAAATTAAATTCTGTATTTTTTTTCTTACATTACATTCGTATAATGAAATGTTTCTTCTAAACAAGTAATATGTGAAATATATTTATTTACAGTATTCGTTTTTAAATAATTTCAAACGAGATAAAGATGGTTTTTTTCTAGTGACCAGAACTTTGGTAAAACAAATCGGAGAAATATAAATTTTATATAATTTTTTTTTTAAATATGGAATTTTCTATTAAAAATTATTGTTGTTCTCTATTTCGGGGCTATGTAAAAGCTTAAAAAAATACATTCTATAATTCCATCACTAGACATTGTATCGAAACAAAAATAAAATAAAAAAGTTTTATTGCAATAATTAAAGAAAACCCCTGTTAAAAATGTAAATTGTCACTTGGAAACGAAAATAAAATGGATGAAAAATAAATTAATTAATGTTCAACCAACCCCTTATTATATTCTATTAGCACAGCGTAATATGTATGATATTGTTCGTAAAAGTTTAAAAAGTGTTAACATTTATAAGCTCGATAGTTCTAATCAGACGTGTCTGAAATAATGCTAGCACTGCTAATAATACAGTGGAAGGGATAGTGTATTGTGACAGAACAGGGTAGATAGCAAGAAGCCAGTCGCCGATCCAGAAACCCATTTCCATCTACACTTCAAATGAGCTTCCTATAATTTGATGAATAATACTAGGTTATTGTCCAATGATAAATATATAAATTACTTTTTGTATTCATGAACTATCGTATTAAAAAAGTTTGTTCTGTGATATTAATATTTCCTCTTCAACAGTTGATTTTGTTCCCTCTCGGCATACGAACATCAGAATCCGTAAATTTTTTTTAAAAATTATATCTTCCAATTTTCTGATAAATATGATTTTATACTTGAATTTTGAAGTAAAATTTTGAATTACTATTAAATAAAAGACCTGAGACGAAGATGTCAATCTTTATTAAAAGATTTAAAAATATGAGTGTAATCTTGTACAGTCTCAGTTCGACTATTCCTGAGATGTGCGGTTAATTGAAATCCCACCACCAAAGAACACCGATATCCACGATCTAGTATTCAAATCCATATAAAAATAATTGGCATTACTAGGACTTGAACGCTGGAAGTCTCGACTTTCAAATCAGTTGATTTGGGAAGACGCGTTCAAAACTAGACCAACCTGGTGGGTTACATTGTATTATCAAAGTTACAAAACCTTACATTCTAGAATAAATGCTGAAAGTGGGCGCTATTCTTCAGAATACACGCTTCTACCTTTTTTACTGTATTTCTTTTATTTTAAGAGTTTGTGACTGATTATTTAATACAAGCTCATACGTATTGATCTTCAGTTGTGTAGTGTTCGGGCTTTTCCTTTGAGATAACCCCAAAGAAAAAATCTGGAAGTTGCAAATTTGAAGATTACGGCGACCAATTACTCGATTATCAAAGAACTTGTTAATAAAAACAATTGTTGAATTTGTGTAGTGTAATTTTGCACCGTAATATTCTTACTAACAGTATAGATATTGTTTCAAGAATGCAGTTGATCGCAGTAAAATATTTGATAGCGTTCTGCATTATTGGTGTACTTAAGAGTAAATAGGACCAACAACCTTTTCGTGAATCGCACCGTAGACGCCTACCTTTTGCGGGTGCTGTGGTTTTCATAATTTGCGTGGGGATTTTCAGCTCTCCAAATCCTACTGTTTTAATAATTTATGTAGCCATCCAAAAGGATTCGCCCCATCTCAGAGAAAAAGCATAAATCCTCTCGTACACGTATTGATGTAACCAATAACAATATTCTAACTTTTTTTTTTTGCCGGATCAACAAATTGATGAACTGTTTATATTTGATATGGACGAAGTTTAGTTCTTCCCCCCAATGAATGGTTGATTTTGGCTAATTAATTTCACCTTTCTTTTTTTCCCTGTTTAACCTCCAGGAATTACATACCGTTCACGTATTACTTCAGAGGATGAATGAGGATGATATGTATGAGTGTAAATGCAGTCTTGTACAGTCTCAGGTCGACCATTCCTTAGATGTGTGGTTAACTGAAACTCAACCACTAAAGAACACCGGTATCCACGATCTATTATTCAAATCCTTATAAAAATAACTGCCTTTACTAGGACTTGAACGCTGGAACTCTCGACTTCCTAATCAGCTGATTTGGGAAGACGCGTGCAATTAATTCACCTGCTGTGCAATTAATTTACTTCTTTGGCGAGGCAGTTAATTCATTGATTTTATCGACTGTATCTGAATTCAACATTGTCCTACATATTTTGTGTTCCTAAGCATTAACAGAATTTGTTTTTCTGAATTTAGTCAGCGACCTCACTATTCATATCTTATTAAGAACCGGTCTGCCTTAGTACTTAAGGCGAAAGAATTCTTGCCTTTTTGTCGATATCATATTGAAGTAAGACAATTCAATGACAAGTAAGATTCCTCTTGTGAAAACCCCATCTTCTCTTTCACTGAGCGTTCTGATCGTTTTTTTATGGCTAGTACACTGACGCGGTAGTCAGATTTGAAAGAGTCCATGCTAATAAAATGTGAGGGAGTACGGCAATCAATTCAAATTTTTTCAGAAGGCTGATGTGTTACTTTTTACACATTCTGTATTTTAAACTTAAAAACCTTTAAACAAAGCATTTAAGCTGAGTTTAAAGACAGGAACAAAAATAATCAATTTATTTTTTAAATTTGATTTTGATACACGTGAAAGTATAAATCTTAAAATTTGTCTATTAAATATTTTTTTGAGATTGATTTACTGATGTTATTCAAGAAGGGAGAAAAATTGTTCTTTTTATTTAAAAACGAATAATTTTTTCATTCAAAGTTTCTTATAAAAATATTAACAATTTTTTTTACTTTTTATGTTTTAAATAAGGTTTCAATAAAATAATATAAAACAGGACTACATTTTATAATTATACAATATGGATTTTTGACCTTCATTACATGTTCTTACATTGCATTCTCAAAATATCAGTCTAAAAGTTTTTCCGACCAGTTTATTTGAAAGTAAATCTAAGTATTTACTTTTAGAAAAAAATCAACATTACTCTGTTGATGAGTATTTTAATATTTGTTTAACATGTACTTAAATGTACTTAGCAATTTTAAATGGATTTATCAATTTCGAAATAGGTTTAACGATTTTGTTAAATAAACATTATTTCATGAAATTATCATTTTTATCTATTCATAATGACTAAAATAAAATTAAAAATTGTTCATTGCAATTTGTTTAATAACATTAAATATTTCTTATTATTTTCCTTCATCCTTCCAGATAATTAGTATACTAGTAGTAAACCCACCGCGATGGTCTAGTAGTGAACGTGTCTTCGTAAATCAGCTGATTTCGAACTCGAGAGTTCCAGCGTTCAAGTCTTAGTAAAGGCAGTTATTTTTATACGAATTTGAACACTAGATCGTGGATACCGGTGTTTTTTGGTGGGTTGGGTTTCAATTAATTACACATCTCAGAAATGGTCGACCTGAGATTCACTTACACCTTCACTTACACTCGTACATATCATCCTCGTTCATTCTCTGAAGTAATACCTGATGGTGATTCCCGGAGGCTAAACAGGAAAAAGGAAGAAGTTCACTGGTAGTTGTCCTTCCAGTTATCTGTTAATATACCTATCATTCCAGTTGTGATTTGTATAAACATCTTATTATCTCATATGAATAATTTTTTTTTTAATATGATTAATTTTAATTTTATTTATTTTATGATCTTATGCTCAAATTATTTTCATAATTTACATATATATATTTTTTTTTTTGTCTTCAGTCATTTGACTGGTTTGATGCAGCTCTCCAAGATTCCCTATCTAGTGCTAGTCGTTTCATTTCAGTATACCCTCTACATCCTACATCCCTAACAATTTGTTTTACATATTCCAAACGTGGCCTGCCTACACAATTTTTTCTTTCTACCTGTCCTTCCAATATTAAAGCGACTATTCCAGGATGCCTTAGTATGTGGCCTATAAGTCTGTCTCTTCTTTTAACTATATTTTTCCAAATGCTTCTTTCTTCATCTATTTGCCGCAATACCTCTTCATTTATCACTTTATCCACCCATCTGATTTTTAACATTCTCCTATAGCACCACATTTCAAATAGCTTTCAAACGCTATATATATATATATATACACATATATACATATAGTGAAAGGAAACCTAACTTTATTTTTTTTTAAATATCTTATATGGACATCACTTGACTTCTTGTACTCCTATTAAATTACATATACACATTTTTTAAAATGAAAAAATTGATTTCATTAATAACTTCTGATATTTTTGCATTTTTTTTTTTTGTTACTGTTATTATTGAATTATTATTTATTGTAAAAGTTTTTTTTTTACAATAAGACGTTAATAATTATTAATAAATTAGTATATTTAAATTATTAAAAAAAGTTACAAGAAAGAAAATGAAGTCAGATTTGAACCGATGTGCCTTCCCCTTTTCAGATCCAAATATTTCATTAATTAAAATTTTATTTGGCTATAACTCTGGAACCAATGAAAATAAGTACCAGTTATTATTTATCGTTGAAAATATCTCAGTGAGAGCTTATTACTGCAGTTAAGAAAATGTCAAAATCTAAATTTTTTTTACGTACATACGCACATACTTACGAACAGACGTCACGCGGAAACTAGTAAAAATGGATTCAGGGATGTTCAAAATGGATATTTCCATTGAAATCTAGAAACCTAAATTTTTCGCGATCACAATACTTCCTTTAATTCATACAATGAAGTAAAAATATAATATAAATTTATTCTTTAATTAGAACTAAAAGAAAATTTGTTTTAATTATAAAGTATAGCTAGTATGGATGTAAATTCACTTTTTTTATTTTATTGCTCGTTTTATATATATCGGGGAATTAGTTTTAATATATATATATATATATATTTTTTTTTTTTTTCATTTTTCTCAATGAGAGCAGGGAGACAGTATGTAAGAAAGCGTTAGAATTGATGGTAAGGGACTTCTGTTAGTACCAGCTCAAATGTGATGCCGTTCCTCTCTTGGGAAATTAGCAATTTCCATCTGGAAACACTTTTCCTCAGCAAGTGTCGATGTGTAGTGATTTTTCCTTCAAGGTACCTTATCTAGTCAGGTTATATCTTTCACCATTTCTTTTCTGATGATGCTTTATTACTTTCATTCATATTTTATATTATATTATATTTATTTAATAATAAAAATAAATTTAAATAAATATATTATTAATATAAAATTTAATTCTATTTTATATTTATATAAATTACCGGTATTTAATTTATATAATTATTATCTGTTATATATATATATATATATATGTATTTATATTTATTTAAATTTATATGTAACCTGTTAAAATGTTTAAAAACTGGAAACTAGCAAAATTGTATTAACAGTGTATTTTTTAATATTTTCCAATGATTTTCGTGTGGGTAGTATGTTGGATTAGTTAAGATGTCCTGTCTGTAACAACAAAACATTAATTACTTATTTTAACAAGTTGTTAATTAAATAGTCTGTTTACTTTTCATTTAAATATATTTTTAACTGCAGTAATTTAAAAATTATTAAATATACCTTTATGAAAATTTTCTATAAATAAAGTAATGAAATTGTTTAGAAGAGATTTAAGTAATATTAATATATCTTTAAACGAAAAAGATATTTACGTATCTTAATTTTTTTTAAAAACTATTTAAGTTTTTTTTTTCTTTTAGAAAAATTACATATCTAATATTTTTTTATAAATGATTTTATTTGATAAATTACATTATACCGGGATACCAACTTAAAATCGAACTTTTACAGACTAAAAAATCAAATAAAAAAGAGAAAAGACATAAAAAAACCTATTCATGTCACATTTTATAAATTAATTTTTTTTTCTCGTACTTTGTTTTTACAATCGGTTCCGAGTAAGGAACCACAAGCAAATCGTATGACAAAACGAATAAGATGAAGGGTTTCCAATGAACACCCTCAATAAAACGTACATATACAAAAAAAAAGTAATAATAAAGTATATATATATATATATATATACATAAAAATCTAAAGTTCGTTTGTGTACGGTTTCAGAAACTCAAAATGTTCTGCACTGATTTAGCTCAAATTTTAGCAATATATATATAACCCCCATCAAAGATTGTTTTCATCTATTTTTAATTTGTACATTTTTAATTTGGAAATGTAAACAAAGGAAAACCAATCAGATCAATGCAAGATGGCCGCTGTCAAACACAACGACCAATCACAAAGAGCCCATATGGCCGTTGCCAATGTAAACAAAATCACAACTGATTAAGTAACAAATTTCTTTGAATTATATTTAACAGTTAAAATATCTGTATTTTATTAAAAAAAAAAACACCAAAACAAAAAGAAAAGCCACCAAGAAAGATGACTTACAGTAAATAAATTAAAACACCCAACTTTCTTATAGCCCAGATAGACTTAAGACTATGCAAACAAAAAAAGACGAAATAACCAAGTACACAGAAAATAATAACCCTACGTAATGACCAAAAAATCCTTTGTTAGGTTATTTTGTTACATATATATGACCAAACAATCGTTTTTTGGTCATTTAGCATTCTTTGCTGTGTAAAAGCAAAGAACAAAATTCACAAATAGTAACACTGAAACCACACAAGTAAGTATTCGTTTTTTTTTTTTGTTTTTTCTAACCTCTGAAACCACCGTTATGCATTGCTTCAGATGATGATATGAATGATTTATAGCATATGAAAATGCCATGCCTGACCGGGATTCCAACTCGGAACCACCGGCTTAAAGTCCGAGACGTTACCACTCGTGCCACGGAGGCCGGCCAACATATTCGTTAGGAGCCGAATAAAAACACGACTTACCAATATGGCGTTGTGTGTCAAACTAATTTTATACGGACTATAATTACTTTTAATACGCGAAACCCTTTGCAATGATTGAACATTAACTTAATCCTCTTCAAAAATTATTCCTTTTGAACTAAGCCACATTTTGATATCATTGTTTTTGTATAACACGGCTGGAATTCTTTTCGTTTAATGATAAGAAGCGTTGTCGAAGACAATAACCGAATTCTCTTCCAAAGGAGATAATACACCGCTAAACTATTTCTAAATAATTCAAATTCGTGTAATTTTTTTACGAATCGCGTTTTTATCAAAATCTCACCTTTTTCTCAATTGACCTGCGGGGTTTTGTTTTCTTTGGAGACCGTAATTCATAAGTAGATTCATAATCGAGAATCACGTTGTACATTGAAGCAGCCCAACTTCTACTTACGTTAGCAGTTTATTAACATCTGAAATCAACGCCGTTTGATTATTCTGTAATTTGTAAGCATTACTCTGCTTTTGTAAGCATTTAAAATGATGTGTTTTTTCGCACGACTTAAGGGCTTTTTTTCGCAGCCCACAAATCTTTATATATAAAAATGTTAAGTTCGTTTGTGTACGCTTCAAAAACTCAAAATGTTCTGCACCGATTGAGCTCAAATTTTAGCACGATATATAACCCGCATCAAAGATTGTTTTTATCTGTTTTTTTCGCATCAGTCACATAGCCACGACCACGAGAAATCAGTATTTTTAACGGTCAACTGTCTACTAGTGACCGCGCCATCTGCCGGAAGCGAGGGGAACACTCGCCATACTAGCTAACGACAACCGCAGTCACATGCGAAACAATACCTGTTCCCAATTACATTGTTTATTAACAACAAAAAAAAACCTATCCACTTGCATCTGATTCAGATTATTATTATACAATCTGAATTAAATATTCACTTTAATAGAGGTCCTTTTGTGTGATCGTGTCGTGATTGAGCTGCGCCTTTCACCAAGCTCTGAATTTATTAGAAAACGACCAACAGTGGGATATATGTATTAATGACGCGTGCAACACTGCACATCCAAACCAAATTCGCGCATTATTCGCAATTATATTGACCGCTTGCTCCCCTTCATCTCCCACAGAGTTATGGGAAAGATATCGATCGCACATGGCTGAGGATATTTTGCATAAAGTACGCCTAGAAAATACCAATATGACTATGGCATTTACAACGAAGCATTGATAAATACTGAAGACAAGTGCTTAGCTATTGCAAATAAAGTTCTTAGTCAATCGGGAATGCCAGCATCCACCCGAGCTGCGATTGCTTCATTTGATGTGGATTTACGCCGTGTACAGAGTTATAACATTGGGGATCTTCGGTCATATGTCCGATCAAACATTCCCAAATTAACGCGTGAACAGAAAGGCATTTATGATCGTATAATGCAAATGATAAATGACGGTGTTGGGGGGACCTTTTTCTTGGATGCGCCAGGAGGAACTGAGAAAACATTCCTCATTAGATTGATTCTAGCAACGGTTCGATCAAAAAATGACAATTATCCTGTTGCGGAATATTAATCGGCCAAAACTCTGCAACGGCACGCGACTTACAGTTAAGAAATTGATGAATAACGTAGTGGAAGCAACGATTTTAACGGGGCCTTTCAAAGGTGAAGATGTCCTCGTTTCTCGAATACCCATGATCCCGACCGATACACCATTTTAATTTAAAAGATTGCAATTCCCAATTCGATTGGCATTAGCAATCACAATCGATAAAGCTCAAGGTCAATCTTTAGAATTGTGTGGGTTAGATTTAGATGCGGATTGCTTCTCATATGGGCAACTGTATGTTGCGTGTTCCCGAGTCGGCAAACCACCTTTGCCTTTGCCTTTGTATCTACGCAGACAGTGGAAAAACAAAAAATAGTGTATATCCTCAAGTATTGCAAAATTAAACTTCTATGAAACGTATGCTTTGTTTTGTTTCTCATTTCTCATCCATGCAACCACAATGTGCCACAGCGATGCGTGGCGGGTAGAGCTAGTATATATATACACACACACAGAGTGTTTCTAAAATGGTGGGCTGGCTATACTTTTTTGGATTCTACTTGTAAAACTAAACAAAATATATCCTTAGGAAAAATTGCGATTTCTCTTTCGTTCTCCCACTGTTCCCTATTTTGTTATTTTTATATAAAAATTTATATCTCAAAATCGGAGAGACGAATCGCATTAATAAATGGTGAACGTCTTGATAATAAAGTTTTAAAATTAGAAAAAATATCAGGAATTAAATATCTTCGCAAATTACAAAATGGCGGCCATGTTTATTTTTCAATCCTTTATATCTCCGTAAATATTAGTTTTATCAAAATTTATGTTTATTTTCTAAAATATTAAGCCTTTTATTTTGAACAAAATGTCATTTTATTTTTTTAAATTTGTTAAATATTAGCAGAATTATGGCAGAACATTGATTTTGTAATTTTTTATCTGTTTTCATGCCCTCCACTTTACGTTCAACTCGATTAAATATTAATTGTTTTTATTTATTGTTAATTCTAATATGGTAAATTATTATCAAATTAAGTAACAATTTTTTCACAATATTGTACCTTATAATTAAAAAAATAAAACAACTACCTGATAATTTTACTTCAATTATTGTAGAATATTAGGTGTAATTAAACAGTTAACAATTGTTAAAAGTTATCAGAGATGTTCGAAGTGTCCACATTAGAAATTACACAAGTCTCCAGTCTTTTTCTAAGAGATAGTCTTAACCGTTCAAAAGTTCCGGGAGTATTTTTAACTTCTTGAAATTTATTTTGAATTCTTTGTTGAAGATCCTCAATGTTGAGTTGAATAAAGAATAATATGTTTCAAATGGCCCCACAGGTAGAAATCAAGTTTAAGTGAGGTGATCGGGCAGGCCAGGGTATTGGCTCTCCGCGGCATATCCATTTTTCAAGGAAAGTTTCATGCAGTCAATCTGATATTAACAGGCTGAAATGTGCTGGAACTCCATCGTGGAGAAACACCACACATTTCCTCTTAATTGTAGAGTAGGTCTTCCAAAAAGTGTGGATGATTTTCGGTTAAATGAGCAAGATAATTTTCTCCATTTAAACGATTTGATAGAATGGCAGAACCCTAAAATAGTTATTAAAAATACCTGCCCAGGGAAAACGTTCAGGGAATGTTTGTTGATGGTTACTTTGGAAGGTATTTTGGAGAATTCTTGTCGCTCCAGATAGGCTGGTTAGGATAATTTTTAACTCCATTTCTGTTGAAGGAAGCTTCACTTTTACATTGTCAGCAGTAATAGTCGCTGTGTAAAATTAGTCAAAAGTGTAAAATTAATATCAATTGTTTTATTATTATATACTATTAAATTTTATTGTGAGAAAATTATTACTTAATTTGATACTAATTTAAAATACTAGAATTAACAATAAACAAAAACAATTAATATTTAATCGAACTGAACGTAAAGTGGAGAACGTTCAAAGACAAAAAATTACAAAATTAATTTCTGCTATTATTCGGCTATTTGTTAATCGATTTTAAAAAATAAAATGTCATTTTGTTCAAAATAAAACGAATAATAATATTTTAGCAAAATAAATATTTAATAAAACATAAATTAATATTTTAGCAAAAACATAAATTTTGATAAAACTAATATTTACGGAGATATAACGGATTGAAAAATAAACATGGCCGCCATTTTGTAATTTGCGAAGATATTTAATTCCTGATATTTTTTCTAATTTTAAAACTTTATTATCAAGACGTTCACCATTTATTAATGCGATTCGTCTCTCCGATTTTGAGATATAAATTTTTATACAAAAATAACAAAATAGGGAACAGTGGGAGAACGAAAGAGAAATCGCAATTTTTCCTAAGGATATATTTTGTTTAGTTTTACAAGTAGAATCCGAAAAAGTATAGCCAGCCCACCGTTTTAGAAACATTCTCTCTCTCTCTCTCTCTCTCTCTCTCTCTATGTATATATATATATATATATATATATATATATATATATATATATAAAATTACATTCGCACTGAATAAGATCACATAGGTACAATAGATCTAATGAAAAACAAACAAAAGAAATTTATCGCATCATTAAAGAAAGACGTATCCCATAGTTCTATCCCATACTTCAAAACCGGATTTAGAATCACCTTATATATTACAAAATTATTGGACAGTGACAAGAGTTATTTTCTGCCTCAACCAATAAACCTTTTTATATTTCGTGTTTAACTGTTTCCTTTTTTCTTTCGCGTGGTACTTCTACGTCAAACGAAGATCACAATGGAGCCCGAGGCACCGTACGCGGTCAGTGTGATAACTTAGTAATATATTTTTTCTTTTTATAGAAATTCTTCCTTAAATATCGGTTACAAAATTTTAAATCATAACGGAAGGTTGCCTATTTTGTTTTGTGTTTGAAACCGATCCCGTACTACGCCATTTTTAATCAACTCGTGTATGGCATTGTTTGTTGGGATATTGACATTCGGAAATTTTTACGAGATTATTTCAGACGTTTATTGAAAAAATCCAGAATGCATATAATCTACATCAACCCTTTATCGATCGGATAACGCGTTCTAGAAAAACACACACAACTACAAAGAACGAATTTATACTGCGGTGAAGTATGAACGGTTTATAATAGCAGAGACGAGAGTTGTAACATCCACAACTAATGGTATTTTAGTAGCAGCGTTAAAGATGTTTCTCAAATAATTGCAGTTCGACTTGGTTCGATATTAAGTTGCTCACCCGATAGTTTTTTTCATGATCCTGAAATAAGTAGGACCAGTTCTTTGGTGTGTGTGTGTGTGTGTGTGTGTGTGTGTGTGTGTGTGTGTGTGTGTGTGTGTGTGTGTGTGTGTGTGTGTGTGTGTGTGTGTGTGTGTGTGTGTGTGTGTGTGTGTGTGTGTGTGTGTGTGTGTGTGTGTGTGTGTGTGTGTGTGTGTGTGTGTGTGTGAGAGAGAGAGAGAGATTGAGAGAGAGAGAGTGATTGGAGAGAGAAATAATTTTCTTAATACTTATAAGAATGTTGATTATCGATACAATAAATAAAATCGCCTTTGTTTAATTGATAGAAAAGCAGAGATGAAGCTTATTAATTTTTGTAACATGTTAAATCCGTTAGCGGACAAAATTAATTTTTAATAATATTCGTAATTTTTAATTCGTTATAATTGATTTACTTAATTCGTCAAAATTATAATTCTTAAATATTAATAATTATTTCTCAAAAAAAAAAACGGATAAAATTCATATTGCTTTATTTAAAATTTTATTAATCTTCACATTAAACATTTTTAAAGTGAATTTAATTCACTAAATAAGAAAAATCATTTCAAAAATCTTAAGAAAGCTCTTTTATTTAATTGAACCAGTAAATATACTAATTGGACCAATTTAAAGATATTTTTATTTAACTCTGAGAATAAGGTTATTCGTAAATTTTTTAATGAAGATCATTATGACAGGAGCAAAAGAGTTTAAACAGAGAGAACATCATCTTTAACAAGATGTCATATTGATCCAGTGACTAAAGATGTATAAAAGATGTAAATAAATAGAAATGTAGGAAAATATATTGAATGTCATTTCGTTATTCCATTTCAATTTTTACTGAAAACAAAAGAATAGTCATTTACTCTTAATATATATATATATATATATATATATATATATATATATATATATACATGCATATCCACTCTACAAAAAGCAGATGACAGAATTGCTTTCGTTTAATATGACACAATATTTCGTCTTATTGTTAGGATAAAATACCTTATTATGCTTCCAATGTAATTTTTAATAAATTTCCAAACTATATAAAAATCTTCCCACCCATTTATTTCGAACAGAATTAAAAGGTATTGTTTTTCAGAAATAATATTAATCTGTCGATGAGTTTTTAAGTAGTACTAATTTAAAAATTTTAAATAAACATTATTTTTCTGCATCCCGTTCAACGTATACACAAATAAATAAGCGCAGAAAAAATTTTCATTTTTTTCGAAGCGGAGGGCGTTGTCTCAGGTGGTATTATTGAAAGTACTGTATGGAGCCCCAGTCTGGTCCATCGTACTGCATAGGGGGAGAGCCCGTGCAATTCTTATCAGGGTGCACAGGGCTTTTATAGTAGATGATTCGATCCTGTACCGGCAGCATATCGTATGCCGGTACAGGACCATCTCAGGCCTTGCCATTGGCGTAGTGGCCGGGTTTACGCCCTGGATCTTCTCTTTCGGAAGAGGGAGGAGATTTACAGGAGACTGGGTAAGGCGGATGCGTCGCTTGTCCGCAGGTGGCAGGAGAGATGGAATCAATTAACGAAAGGCAAATGGACCTACAAACTGACCCCGGACTTCCAGAAATGGCTGTGCTGAAAACACGAGGAACTAGGATACGAGTTGATCCAGTTCCTTACAATTCATGGATGCTTCAAGGCATATTTGTGCACGCGGACGCTGAGGCCTTCCGCGGATTGCAATTACAGGGTGGAGGAAGACACCGCAGAACACACGATGTTCGGTGCGATCGGTCCTGCAGCACAGAAAAGCATGTAGGAGAGAATTCAGCGTACTCACCCCAGAGGTCATTGGGGACTGTGCTTCAGACCGAACGACCGTGGCACTCGGTGTCCACGACGCAGGTTAAGATTATCCAAACCAAGTTGAAGGAAGATGTCCAGGGGTGAATAACTACCTCTGAGTCTCACGTCTTCCCGGCCCCAAGAAGTCGAAATTGTAAAAAAAACCGCAGAATCCCGACAAATTCGAGGCGGTTGGACTGCATTGGAGGCACGGTTGGTGACAAGATACATGGGGTGTTGTGATATTACCGTAAGGTGGGCGCGGCATCCCACCTTGTGGAGGGGGAGAAATTTTAGTGGTTTGGCCCGCAAGGAAAGTCCCATACTAGTATGGGGCATGAGACCGACCACGTGGTGCATATAAAATATTTCTCCTCCTCCGATTAAAAGAAACAGTTTTTTTTGTGGATGCCTTTTATTTTGTAGTTATTTTAAATTTCCCGGCGAATATAGCTATATTAAAGGGGAAAGTATGATGATCTCTTAAAATTGAGGTATCGGATTTTTTTAAATCTTTAGGTTTTAAGGTCCATCTAGTTCATCTACCCAATAAAAACAAATACACATTGTGCGTACGTATGTGTCACACTGCTTTTGGTCTTATTTTCAGGATTTACTGAACCGATTTTCGTCACATTTAGCTCAGATATTTCTACGTTGAATTGATCACATTGCTTGTTTTTCAAAATTCGTTTAGATGAATATCGCAAAAAAAATATAAATTTCGATTTTCTTCAGAGGGATTTTAGAGAAAACTTTGTTTAAGCAAATATTTTTTACCTAAAATCCATATGTATATAAAAAAAAATTTTCAAAAAAATCAACCCCACCTCTTAAAGTAGAAATATATGTTTTTCCCCTTAATCATCAAAATTCCTTAAAAAAAAATTGTTTAAAAATAATGAAAAAATAAATTATAACTTGATGAAAGTAAGGGGGAAAAATTTCTTCTCATTTTGGATCCGAAATATAATATAGATTCCAGAGCTACTTTAGTTTTAATAGCTCTTTAAGTGATGAATTAAGATATAAAAAAAATTAATAATTAAAATTAAAAAAGTTAAAGGCAAAAAAATATGGATTGTATTTTTTTTGAGGTAGAGAATACATTTTAAGAAAAATGTTTCTAAAAATATTCATGAACAAGTTATGCTTAACAAATTTTCTTAAGTAATTTTTTTCTAAATCTAGTACCCCCCTCACAATTTCAAAAAAGCTAAAATAAGAAAACGAACATTTTTTTTAAAATCGTCTGCGTTTTAGGTTCAGGGTCTCTAATTTAAAATTTTGTAAACATTTCTTGTTAGTATAAACTTTCAATTTTTTTGTTTGTTTATATATTTAAACCAAAGTTAGATAAAGCAAGCCGGGGAAGCCATGCAACACTTTTCCAGCATTTTTATATTCATTAGCTTTATATTTACCTTAATATTATTTAACTTATTTATATTTTAAATAATTGGCTTTAATTTCGTTTTTTTTTTTTATAATTGTTTGTTTTAACCTTGTTGATATATAACGCTTTTACAATATGCTTTCTCTTAATCCACTCAGGCAAGTAATTGCAATCTGAATCCACCCATTCTTTATGTGATCTATAAGATGTAACGAGTTTTATTATATACTAATCACAATAGAATATTCATTTATTATAATTATTTTTTTTTTTTTAAATTAACATATGCTGAACTGATCTCAAGAAATCATCGATTTAATAGAAAAATGTTATTTTGTAACTAATAATCATTGGTAAACGATTGACGTAATTTTTCATAACTAGTTTTATTTAAATATTAGAAATGTTTTGGTAGTTATGTTAGTACATAATTTAAATGAATTTATTTCACGTTATTTTTGTAACCGTTCGGCAGAAAATATTTCTGGTCAGCCTTCGCCTACGGTATCAAAATGGATCGGTACCCGAATTATTTGGCGGTCAATTTATTGGATTACACGATCAATGATTTTTGAACATTGCTAAGGAACTATTCTTGGTTTGCCTTATCGTTTCAATTAGGTGAGTTTATGTACGCTCTTCTATTTCATTTCTTACATTTCGTTGTTCTCGTTAAGTCGCCAGCGGCTGGGTCTGTGACTACTTAATGTTAGTTCAAACAGATGTTATGTACTTATTGTTCAATTATCTTGCTGAATCGATTGTGTAAAGATGTTGTGTCGTTATAATAAAAATAAAAATTGTATTACATACAAAAGTTAAGCAAAAGGCTTTTAATTAATTTCTCTATTTTGTTTTCACGATCTCTACTGGCACTGTTTTTCTACTTCTCAAAATTAATTAGTTATAATTAGAAAGAGAAATTTTATACAATTGAAATCTTAATATGTATATGCTACTTTCTTTGATTGGAAAATTTACAAGGCCAAAACCACATCGATACTAATTGTTTATCCTAATTTTCTAGATTTAAGAATACTATGAAAAAACTTTAAATATACTCTATCATGGAATCTTACTACAAAGTAACAATGACTGATGTAGTTTACTCATCTCTTTAAAAACTTTATTATTTATTTGAGCTGTTTAGTTTCAGTAATTTCTTTGCTCATTTTTAATATTTTGTATTATTTAATCTTTCATAATTGTTTTGCCTATTTCCGGTAACCCAGCACTCTCACGGCTGAAACTTTTCACCCAATTTTTGTAATTTATGTGGTAATGTTATTTCAGTTTCTATTGCTTTACGAAACGCAATTGTTAGTATTTGATAAGTGCGTAAATTTTAGTTAACGTTAAAAACACTCCCGTCGCTTAGGTACTAAAAATGATTTCTAAATATCACATACAATAAATAATCTGTCTTTTTTCTAAACATCCCTTAACCAAAATATATAAATTAAATTAAAATTTTTGTGCACTAAAATCATTCATTTTATTTATGTATAATTTTTTTGTTAATTTTCAAGACGTATTTATTACTATTAGCTTATTAATAACAATTATATCAGTAGAATTCTAATTTAATAACACACTTGTGACGTAGCATTCTCAAATTAACGATATGTAAATTAACTTAATTACTATTCATTTATTTAAATTTACTCACGATAAATTGATAAAAGAAGATAATCTAATATATTCTTGTGTTACATATTATACAGAGATAAGTTATGTATTTAGTCATTAATAACAGGAAATTGCTAAAGGTAAATCTTATGTAAAATTACATTTCACATCGAATGAATGAATTCGTTCTGAGTTAGGTGTACTGAAATTGTGTGCGTTTAAATTGGAGGACGGATGGAATGTAGTACTCAGTCAGGTGTAATTAGGGAGATTCAGAGTGAGATAAGTTAAGAGATTGAGGAGGCAGTGTTCCTTGTAACGACTCAAGTTCAGTGATCATTAAGCTAAATAGTATTACCCTACCGCGTTCTAACACTGCCACTGTGCTTACTAACTTAATGTATACTTACTGACTTAACTTGCTTACTTTTCTATTCAAAATTCAAGTAGTGTATTTTAAAGTTTTTGTCTTCATCTCTTCTTCCTCTTCTCTTTATTATTGTTCGTATTATAATCATAGTCTATTATTATAATTATATATTCAATAGCCACTTTCTCTTTCCACTTCAAAATGGCCACTTCCGAATATCATAAAAATTGAAATTTTTGACAAACATGTTTTTCTTGACTTTAATTTGAGTAAAAAAAAAATAAAATATATATATATATATATATATATATATTGTAGATAACGCAACGAAGATATGGCTGAAATTGTCAAAGTAGAACAGAAACATAATGCAATCTGACAGTTTTGTATCTGTTTTCATTTCCTTCAATAATTCAATTAAAATATTATTACTTTTCTATATAAATAAAAGCCAATCTTCGTTTTGTGTGTGCTCTAATAACTCAAAAACAACTTAACCGATTTCGCTGAAAATTTTACAATTTATTATTTGTCCCGGAAGAGTTCAGTTCCATAATATTTAATAATATAAAAACATATTTGTGCTTAAGACCGCACGGCCGAAGTGAAAACTTGAATGGGGTTGCAATCGTTTCGAATTAATATATATTACAAGTAGCATATACAGTTTACATTAAATAGTCACTTTAACCTTTGCCCCCAAGAACCAATCTGACGCACAATTGAACGTGTGTTTTTCACGATTATCCCCTGTTTGTAGTTAAATTTTCACGTTGAAAGAGTGGATTTACTGTAAAATACAAAGTAAAACACAGGTTTGAGATGCCCCCAAAACTACAACAAAAAAATTGAATATTGAACCTCCACGTCTCTTTTCACGGATTTATTCGAATATATTAAAGAACGGCTACTTTCAATGATGAATGCGTGTTCACATGTTGAAACAGTTGATTTACTGAAGAATTCATAGTAAAACATATACATTAACTGCAAATAGGATGATTAATTTTAAATTTATGATGACTATGTAGATCATCATTACTTTCAGCGATATGTGTGTTTATCATTGATAATTATTTAATATATGCAATGATCATTATTCACATTCAAACTTCAAAATTATTGTTGGTTTTTATAATCTAACAGCTACTCAGTTAACGCTGTAAATTTATAATGATGTTCTGCATCAATAAGTCATCATTACTTTCAGAGAAAGCGGGTGTTGTGTATTTTTTATAGTTGTTATAGCTAATTGTTGACAGCTGATGTTATTTTATTTATATTTTACGTAAGAAACGGAATTTCTCAGACATATCTTTCGGTAATTAAAAAAAGGACGTATCTAAAAACGGTGCGTCCTAGGGCATTTTTAACGCGAATTTGAAAGGGTTAACGCTAAAGGGTGCTTTGCAATCACCCGGAACGACAGGTCCTAGTCCCATGCGTCTAGCGGCCACCGTTATCGAGGTACTAGCGCAAGCGAAATTCGCCCCCCAGAATTGCAGGACCAAAATATTTCATATAAAGTAATTTTTTAACAATAAACAGCAATCTTTACCTACATATTTTCAAGGTTAATGATTTTTTAATGCATATAAATTAGGAGTTGAAAATCTTCACATATGTTTTCCAAGCTCAATAAATATTATAATATGTTAGACTTGAGAGGACCGTACTCCACAGGGTATAAGAAAACGGCCTCATACCGTATTAAACGAACCACCGTGAAGTACGAGAGTCAAAAAATGACAAACCAGGCTTAGTATCCTCTATATCGCGTAACCTATAAATGGAAACCGCGTGAAAATTCCGGCCGCGAAGGTGACCGTTTTCGCAATTAAATTTTGTTAAAACTATAAAAACCTAGACAACACCCCACACCGTCCCACGAAGAGACCTCCGGAGAACGGGGCGCATTTCTCCCTCTAAATAACTAAGGCTCCGTTAGACGCATTCCTGCTAGCCCATAGATGCTGGTACCGAAAGGACTTTAGCGGATGGACTGAAGGGGAATCACGCCGGGATTACTAGGCTCAAAAAGCTTAGTCTCCCACGGTCAGAACCAGTAAATAAATTTCACGGTGTTCCATACGGACCATATGCAAATTACCAAATCCGTACATAAATAAAATTTTAAATGTATAACCGCCTCTAAATAACTTATGAAACCCTCCCGATAATAGAAAGATACAGCAGCAAGAAACATTTTCCAGGCTCTGCGATCTGTAGGGAGAAATATTGAAACTCCCGCCATTCTTGCGTAAATGTTATACTTACATTGAATTTAAGCAATTATTTTTTTTATTATTATGAGCGATAGTGAGGGATAATTATTGTGAATCACCGGCAGTTTTTTCTCTCACCACCCGTCCTTTGCTACTACATATTATACTACACACTCATATATGCGTATATCTATTCTCGCTCTATGCCTTTTTCCCTTTCATATATATATTTATATATATGCTTAGCGTCTTGCGTTACGTTACAGATTTTGATTACGGGTCGGCGTTTTTTCCCCATGTTCCCACGTAATTCGTATGTACAAATCTCCTGACACAATGCGCCTGAAGAAGTTTTCACTTCAATAATTTAACATAATATTTAATCACATAATAACTGTCTGAGGAAGTCGATATTGACATGGACAACGATCGATATAGATAATGATAAATAAATATAGACGATATCTCTTAATAAGTACAACGAGATTAAATTAAGTAAAAGAAGTTTTACATTATTTATTCATACATTTCTTTTTTATGATTTATATAGTAGTGAGATTGGTGAAGTTTGAACTGTGGTAAAAATTCCGGAGGTCATAAGAACAAAGAAAGAAAATTAATAGTGAATTAATAATATACATGTTTTTGTTTTCGTAATGTTGTCCGTTTAATTGTTTTCGTAAGTTAAAAAAAAATAAATAAAAAAAAAACATAAATAATATTAATATTTGTGTGTAAGATAAAACCTTTATGAAATTTAAAGATAACAATGCGTCCAGAACGACAAAATTTTGGTCGACACATAATTGGTGCCAAAAAAATAAGTGAATATAGAAGAAATGGACGAACTATATTAAATATGTCGCAGTTACGTGCTACAAATACTTTACAAGAACGTGAAAATAATCGATTGCATCAACTTGTATCACTTGATCATCACATTGCATTTCAGTATAAATCTGAATTAAATATAGCTTGCATCCAATTCAAACGATGGAAATTTCAATTTAAACTGGCTTTTGCAGTAACGACAAACAAATAACAAGGTCAATCGTTGCAAGTATGTGGATTGAATTTGGAAAATCCATGTTTTTCTCATGGTCAATTATACGTTGCATGCTCCCGCGTAGGGAAACGTAGCGATTTGTTTATTTTTCCGCCAAACAGAATCACCAAAAACATTGTTCATCCCCAAGCATTGCAATGATTTTGATTTATTTAATTGAAATACAATTAATATTGAATTTATATTGTACATTGTATTTTTTTTGTAATATAATTTGTCAGATGTAATACAAAATTTATTTACTTCATATACTTAACTTTAGCAGCAGCGAAGCACTCCTGGGTCCGCTAGTTAATAATTATAAAACAGCCTCAAAATTTCTCATTTGTAAAACATCATTTCTCAATTTGTGAAATTTTTTTAATTTTGCTAAAAAATCACAGAGTGATAGACCTAGGGAAAATGAAGCGAAAATATCCTATTTTTATTCACATGAAGTTTATTTTTATCTCCTGATTCAGCCCCTGATTAGTGATTCAGAGACTAAAATCATTTTGTTAACATCTATATAAATGTTAAAAAAATTTGGTAATTCTTAAACAATCTTCAACCGTTAAAAAGCCGGCTTCCGTGGCGCAAGTGTTAGTGTCTCGGCTTTTCATTCGGAGGTTCCAGGTTCGAATCGCGGTCAAGCATGTCATTTTTCATATGCTAAAAATTCCATATCCCACGCACAAGTTTCAAGCTTATGTGGCGATATCATCAAACAAACAAAAAATTAGTAGATTCTTCAACAAAAAAACGACATACCATATGAAATCACCCCAAGTTCCCAGGGTGCTTTCATGGATAAGACAATTCAAAAGGTTTGAATGGAAAGGTTAAGATTATGACAAATTATTTTAAAGGGGGTTAAAAACAGAAGTGTATAATCTTATAAAACTTCAGGGACCGACAATCCTAACCAAAATATAGGTCATTTAATATTTTTAATAGCTAGTTTCAAAAGTGGTCGCAAGTACCTATTAAATGACTGCTCAACAGTGAAATATTGAAAAAATAACCACGTAACAATATTTATTCTACTATTAGTAAACGTTTTAGGTATGGAATTCATAATAACCGTATCTATCACTCCCTTGAAAAATTGTAATGAAAATTAAATGGCATCAATGACCTTATCCAGTAGTCATCGTACCAAAATTTTATAAAATCAGACTTCCAGTTTGAAGATATCAAGCAAAACGATAATTGATGTATAAAAGCAAGTTAGATTTATTATCCCCACCCATGAATACAGTTGTTCAAACACATAACCAAAGTTACATACTGATGTAATGGAATAATCTAATTATTTCATGAATGTGACTTTGAGCCCATAAACTATAAAAAATAAAAAAATCATATTTGCCCTCATCCCTTCAGGAGAAGGTTTAAATAAGACCAACAACATCAGAATGTATCTTAGCTATGTAAGGGACATTAAATTATATGAAAAATTTAGCTACCCGTTCAGTAAATTTTTGAAATAAAGGATCAATTTCCACTTTGATCGATTTCGACTAAAATTAAATGGAGTCATTGCCCCGTATAGAGTATTCAACATGGTAAATTTCATGTAAATCGATCCATCCATCTAATCTGGAGGTGTCAAGGAAAAAAAAGGTCGACATATTACATATATTATCAACATACATAAATTTTTTCCGGAATTTTTCAATGCTGTTACTGTTGTTTTTTTTTGTTAGAAGGGGGTCATGATACGTCAAGATATGCATAATCCGTGACGTACAAAATTTGACCCCAGTAGTATACGTTTTATATATGTTGTTTAATAACGTGTGTTTCAAAATTAATGTCGGGGTTCAATTGTTATGTAATATTTATTATTTTTTTACATTAATAGATTATACTTGAAAGGAAAGAGCAACTCAAACAGTTTTTTGTATAAATATTCAATATTAGCACCAATCGTCACACACATCCAGCCGACAGGAGAGTTCATATCATACTTTAATCAGCAAGTTCTAAGTAATTGATGCCATAGCTGCTACAATATTTTGTCTCAAGTCGGGGAGGTAAGCTGTTAGCTATCGCACATACACTTGATCCTTTATAAAGCTCCAAAGAAAAAAATCGCACGGGATCATACCGTGGAGACCACGGCAAACAAGTCCAGTCCCGGACAGCCTTCCTAATGGATTTCCTACGACTACGCACAAAAGACTCATACACGTTCAACGTTGTTTTTGGACACACTCGGTCGTCCTGTACTCTTCGCTTTACAAATACAGCCAGTGGTTTCAAGTTGTTTATATCATTTACGAATGTTTTTATCATTCAGGGATCACAACAGAACTTCAAACGGAACGCACGCTGAACGGTAATTACAGATTCACAGTTTGCAAACTGCAAAATAAAAATACAGAACGCTTTCTGATAGGGCAGATAGAAACCAGGGGCAGATAAATGTGAAGAATACAGAACAATTAGTTTAACTAGTCATGCATCAAAAATCTTAACTAGAATTTTATACAGAAGAATTGAGAGGAGAGTGGAAGAAGTGTTAGGAGAAGACCGATTTGGTTTCAGGAAAAGTATAGGGACAAGGGAAGCAATTTTAGGCCTCAGTTTAATAGTAGAAGGAAGATTAAAGAAAAACAAACCGACATACTTGGCGTTTATAGACCTAGAAAAGGCATTCGATAACGTAGACTGGAATAAAATGTTCAGCATTTTAAAAAAATTAGGGTTCAAATACAGAGATAAAAGAACAATTGCTAACATGTACAGGAACCAAACAGCAACACTAACAAATGAAGAACATAAGAAAGAAGCCGTAATAAGAAAGGGAGTCCGACAAGGATGTTCCCTATTCCCGTTACTTTTTAATCTTTACATGGAACTAGCAGTTAATGATGTTAAAGTACAATTTAGATTCGGAGTAACAGTACAAGGTGAAAAGATAAAGATGCTACGATTTGCTGATGATATAGTAATTCTAGCCGAGAGTAAAAAGGATTTAGAAGAAACAATGAACGGCATAGATGAAGTCCTACGCAAGAACTATCGCGTGAAAATAAACAAGAACAAAACAAAAGTAATGAAATGTAGTAGAAATAACAAAGATGGACAACTGAATGTGAAAATAGGAGGAGAAAAGATTACCGAGGTAGAAGAATTTTGTTATTTGGGAAGTAGAATTACTAAAGTTGGACGAAGCAGGGGCGATATAAAATGCCGAATAGCACAAGCGAAACGAGCCTTCAGTAAGAAATATAATTTGTTTACATCAAAAATTAATTTAAATGTCAGGAAAAGATTTGTGAAAGTGTATGTTTGGAGTATCGCTTTATATGGAAGTGAAACTTGGACAATCGGTGTATCAGAAAGAAAAGATTAGAAGCTTTTGAAATGCGGTTCTATAGGAGAATGTTAAAAATCAGATGGGTGGATAAAGTGACAAATGAAGAGGTATTGCGGCAAATATATGAAGAAAGAAGCATTTGGAAAAATATAGTTAAAAGAAGAGACAGACTTATAGGCCACATACTAAGGCATCCTGGAATAGTCGCTTTAATATTGGAAGGACAAGTAGAAGGAAAAAATTGCGTAGGCAGGCCACGTTTGGAATATGTACAACAAATTGTTAGGGATGTAGGATGTAAAGGGTATACTGAAATGAAACTACTAGCACTAGATAGGGAATTTTGGAGAGCTGCATCAAACCAGTCAAATGACTGAAGACAAAAAAAAAAAATTCTGTTGGGGGTTGCCATCTTTGCTAGTAGCGCTTTCAAGAGGAAAGTACTGGAATCAGTTCAAATGAGCCTCCACAAATCTAAAACTGTCTAAAGTGTTCTTTCTTTCATTTCATATATAAGTTAGTCAATGTACGTGAAACTTGAGAAATATTACATAGCTTTAAAACCCCGATATTCATTTTCCATAATTAGGAAATTAAAAACAACATAAAAGTGCTGTTAAATTCCCAGCTCAACAATTTTTTTTTTTATATCTTTTTAGTAATAAAAAGATTTAGGGTTATCAATTAACCTTAAATTTATGACTTTTCCGTCATGGATTCAAAACCAAAACCTCAAATTTTTGGTTTTAAAAATGTTTCCAACGATTTTTGTTAACATTATTTTTATAGTCGTGATGCAAATAAAATATCTTGAATGCAACTGTTGCTCACTGTACGAGGAAATGTTTTACTATTCAACCTGAATATTGGAATACTTAACCTTTTAACTGAATATTACCTGGATTTTGGTAAGCTTAGTATACTGATATGCAACCTTATATTTAGTAGAAAATAATGGGAAATCACTTCGCTTCTCAATTTTTTTTTTTTTATTAAGCATATTATGGGAAATTAAAAATTTGTATCGTCTTCAACCTTCTTTGAAACGGGATTCATTTCATCTCACTTACAGTTGTTATGTTTATTACATTTTTTTTTTTTAAACTTTTCTGTAATGTGTACGTTGCAGTCTTTCTTTTTCCTGTTTAGCCTTCGGTATTTACCGTTTAGATAATTCTTCAGAGGATGAATGAAGATGATATGTATGAGTGTAAATGAAGTGTAGTCTTGTACATTCTCAGTTCGACCGTTCCTGAAATGTGTGATTAACTGAAACCCAACCACCAAAGAACACCGGTATCCACGATCTAGTATTCAAATCCGTGTAAAAATAACTGGCTTTACTAGGACTTGAACGCTGTAACTCTCGACTTCCAAATCAGCTGATTTGGGAAGACGCGTTAACCACTAGACCAACCCGGTGGGTTACGTTGCAGTCTGTTCAACTAATAAACAAAAAGCAACTCCCTCCTCAGACCAATGAGATGATGATGTATATGACATGTAAATGACGTGTAGTCTTCTACAGACTCAGACCGATTATTCCTGAGATGTGTGGTTAATTGAACCCCGACCACCAAAGTACACCCGTATTTATTGTCTAATATTCCATTCCGTAAAAACAACGAACTTTTACTAGGATTTGAACCTGAGAACCTTCGACTTCGAAAATCAGCTGTTAAACAACTGATTCGTGACGACGAGTTAACCACTAGACCAGCCCCTGGGCGTTTATTACTTAATATGCATAAATTACTAATATTATTTAAATAAGTTAGTTCTTCACTTACTACAGTATCAGGTAAAAAAAAAAAAATTCTGTTTCAGTTGTTTGATTTTCTATTTTGTAGTAGTACTTGACGATTTATTGATAGTTTACCATAATTTTTCATAAACTGTATTATTATTTTTTTTAATAAAATATTACAAGATAAATGTGTAAATATATATTTAAGTGCTGTAAATCTGTTTATCCTTAATTCGAATCTTTTACACAAGAGTCTATCTTTGCCACCTCTTCTGTCTTTTTAGTAAACGCATAATCGTAACTCTTTTTAAAACACGTTGCTATATCACTGTTTTTCGTTTTTCTATATTCTAGTAGAAGAAGCGATAATTTATCTAAATCTGATATAGTTTTAACATTATCGCATAATTTTTTTGCTTCGTCAACTTTTTCATGTAATTTATCAAAACAGTTTTTACTGAGTGAAATTTTATCAAGTATATCTTTACTAACAGATTCTGTTTTTTCCACACACTTTGGGTGTTTCGATTCGACTTCTTCTTTCTTAACGAGTAATGCATTTGAAAAATCTGTAACACTCACATGTATTATACCTTTACTGATGTCTTTAAATTCTAAATCGAGTTCCTGTTTATAAAAATCTGCTAAAGTATTGAAATCATTTAATAAATCCTTTTCAAAACTTGTTATTGGTCTTTTACCTTCTTCACTGTTACCACTAGCCAGGATCTGAAATAATAAAAAATAAAAAAAAGTTAACGATAATATAATCTCAGTGTTAATATTATAAAAATATAAAAACCGATCAATTAAGTATAAAAATATGTATCTATTAAAAAACAGAATAAATACTTTTTTTTTTTTTTTTTTTTTTTTTGTCTTCAGTCATTTGACTGGTTTGATGCAGCTCTCCAAGATTCCCTATCTAGTGCTAGTCGTTTCATTTCAGTATACCCTCTACATCCTACATCCCTAACAATTTGTTTTACATATTCCAAACGTGGCCTGCCTACACAATTTTTCCCTTCTACCTGTCCTTCCAAAATTAAAGCGACTATTCCAGGATGCCTTAGTATGTGGCCTATAAGTCTGTCTCTTCTTTTAACTATATTTTTCCAAATGCTTCTTTCTTCATCTATTTGCCGCAATACCTCCTCATTTGTCACTTTATCCACCCATCTGATTTTTAACATTCTCCTATAGCACCACATTTCAAAAGCTTCTAACCTTTTCTTCTCAGATACTCCGATTGTCCAAGTTTCACTTCCATATAAAGCGACACTCCAAACATACACTTTCAAAAATCTTTTCCTGACATTTAAATTAATTTTTGATGTAAACAACTTATATTTCTTACTGAAGGCTCGTTTAGCTTGTGCTATTCGGCATTTTATATCGCTCCTGCTTCGTCCATCTTTAGTAATTCTACTTCCCAAATAACAAAATTCTTCTACCTCCATAATCTTTTCTCCTCCTATTTTCACATTCAGTGGTCCATCTTTGTTATTTCTACTACATTTCATTACTTTTGTTTTGTTCTTGTTTATTTTCATGCGATAGTTCTTGCGTAGGACTTCATCTATGCCGTTCATTGTTTCTTCTAAATCCTTTTTATTCTCGGCTAGAATTACTATATCATCAGCAAATCGAAGCATCTTTATCTTTTCACCTTGTACTGTTACTCCGAATCTAAATTGTTCTTTAACATCATTAACTGCTAGTTCCATGTAAAGATTAAAAAGTAACGGAGATAGAGAACATCCTTGTCGGACTCCCTTTCTTATTATGGCTTCTTTCTTATGTTCTTCAATTGCTACTGTTGCTGTTTGGTTCCTGTACATGTTAGCAATTGTTCTTCTATCTCTGTATTTGAACCCTAATTTTTTTAAAATGCTGAACATTTTATTCCAGTCTACGTTATCGAATGCCTTTTCTAGGTCTATAAACGCCAAGTATGTTGGTTTGTTTTTCTTTAATCTTCCTTCTACTATTAATCTGAGGCCTAAAATTGCTTCCCTTGTCCCTATACTTTTCCTGAAACCAAATTGGTCTTCTCCTAACACTTCCTCCACTCTCCTCTCAATTCTTCTGTATAGAATTCTAGTTAAGATTTTTGATGCATGACTAGTTAAACTAATTGTTCTGTATTCTTCACATTTATCTGCCCCTGATTTCTTTGGTATCATTACTATAACACTTTTTTTGAAGTCTGACGGAAATTCCCCTTTTTCATAAATATTACACACCAGTTTGTATAATCTATCAATCGCCTCCTCCCCTGCACTGCGCAGTAATTCTACAGGTATTCCGTCTATTCCAGGAGCCTTTCTGCCATTTAAATCTTTTAATGCTCTCTTAAATTCAGATCTCAGTATTGTTTCTCCCATTTCATCCTCCTCAACTTCCTCTTCTTCCTCTATAAAACCATTTTCTAATTCATTTCCTCCGTATAACTCTTCAATATATTCCACCCATCTATCGACTTTACCTTTCGTATTATATATAGGTGTACCATCTTTGTTTAACACATTATTAGATTTTAATTTATGTACCCCAAAATTTTCCTTAACTTTCCTGTATGCTCCGTCTATTTTACCAATGTTCATTTCTCTTTCCACTTCTGAACACTTTTCTTTAATCCACTCTTCTTTCGCCAGTTTGCACTTCCTGTTTATAGCATTTCTTAATTGCCGATAGTTCCTTTTACTTTCTTCATCACTAGCATTCTTATATTTTCTACGTTCATCCATCAGCTGCAATATATCGTCTGAAACCCAAGGTTTTCTACCAGTTCTCTTTATTCCGCCTAAGTTCGCTTCTGCTGATTTAAGAATTTCCTTTTTAACATTCTCCCATTCTTCTTCTACATTTTCTATCTTATCTTTTTTACTCAGACCTCTAGCGATGTCCTCCTCAAAAATCTTCTTTACCTCCTCTTCCTCAAGCTTCTCTAAATTCCACCGATTCATCTGACACCTTTTCTTCAGGTTTTTAAACCCCAATCTACATTTCATTATCACCAAATTATGGTCGCTATCAATGTCTGCTCCAGGGTAAGTTTTGCAGTCCACGAGTTGATTTCTAAATCTTTGCTTAACCATGATATAATCTATCTGATACCTTGCAGTATCGCCTGGCTTTTTCCAAGTGTATATTCTTCTATTATGATTTTTAAATTGGGTGTTGGCAATTACTAAATTATACTTCGTGCAAAACTCTATAAGTCGGTCCCCTCTTTCATTCCTTTTGCCCAGCCCGTATTCACCCACTATATTTCCTTCCTTGCCTTTTCCAATGCTTGCATTCCAATCTCCAACTATTATTAAATTTTCATCTCCTTTTACGTGTTTAATTGCTTCATCAATCTCTTCGTATACACATTCTACCTCATCATCATCATGGGCGCTTGTAGGCATATAGACGTTAACAATCGTTGTCGGTTTAGGTTTTGAATTTATCCTTATTACAATGACTCTATCGCTATGCGTCTTGAAATACTCCACTCTCCTCCCTATTTTCTTGTTCATCACGAAACCTACTCCTGCCTGCCCATTATTTGACGCTGAGTTAATTACTCTAAAGTCACCCGACCAAAAGTCGCCTTCCTCTTCCCACCGAACCTCACTAATTCCTACTATATCCACGTTTACCCTATCCATTTCCCTTTTTAAATTCTCTAGCCTACCAACCTTTTTTAAGCTTCTAACATTCCACGCTCCGACTCGTAGAATGTTATTTTTTTACTTTTCTGGTGACCCCTTCCTTAGTAGTCCCCACCCGGAGATCCGAACGGGGGACTATTTTACCTCCGGAATATTTTACCAAGGAAGGCGCCTCCATTATTGTTATGTGAAAATGCAGAGAGCCACATTTTCTTGGAAAAAAAAGCAGCTGTAGTTTTCCATTGCTTTCAGCTGCGCAGTACTCAAGAGGACTGAGTAATGTTGATACGGCCGTTTAAGTCGTCCTGACTCACGCCCCTAACAACTACTGAAAGAGCTGCTGCCCTCTTTCAGGAATCATTCCTTAGTCTGGCTCTCAACAGATACCTCTCCGATATGGTTGCACCTTCGGTCCAGCTACTCTGTATCCCTGAGCACTCAAGCCCCCTCACCAACGGCAAGGTCTCACGATTCATAGAGGAGGGAATAAATACTAAATATTGGATTTATGATTGTGGTATTCTGTAGATCGGTAATTCCTACAGAAGTACTGTAAATAGTAGATTATATTTAAATTTATTTTTCAAGTTTTTTTTCAGACTAGATGTATCCAATTTTTCATTTAGTAATGAAAAAAGAATTCTCTCTCTTATTCATGAAAATTAGAAGTTTTAAATTTTAAAATTTAGTATTCTTTTAAACTACTTATAAACTGATATTAATAAAATGAGAAGGTCCTCAATTTGAATCGAATATAAGCGTACATTTTATATATACTGAAATCTTACTTACAATCAAATTACATATTTCGATCATTTGTTTTTATTTTATAAAAAAAAAAATCCCTTTAAAGTAGGAATCTTGGAAAAATCCTCTGGGGGTTTCTTACAGATAAAATTAGTTCGATATTCAAAAAGTTTTTTATCAGAGAAAATTAGTCTTAAAACTTGAGGTAAATAAAACTTATGCACATTGCTTCATTCCAGATAAAATGATATTTTTCTCTTTTCATCTGATAATATTGTTTCTTTTGTTTTTTTCCTAATCTCGTTCTCGTAATAATTTCCAGTGATTCCGTTTTAATTTATTTAAAAATTATTAATTATTTATTAAATCTTCTTGAAATTCATTTTAAATATATATATATATTTATATACAGTACACCTAACTCAATGGATCGATTTTTCGGTTTAAAACTATTACTTGGTAGTTGCTGTAAAAACTTTCGGAGCTAGCTGTGAAAAATATTTCTCGTTTTGGTTAGGGTTGCTCTAGCTTAACATTTTTTTAACCCACCGGGTCGATCTAATGGTGAACTCTCGTCATCGCAAATCAGCTGTTTCGAAGTCGAGAGTTCTAAGGTTCAAATCTTAGTAAAGGCAGTAACTTTTATGCAGATTTGAATACTAGATCATGGATACCTGTGTTCTTCAGTGGCCGGGTTCAATCAACCCACACATCTTAGTAACGGTAGACCTGAGACTGTACAAGACTATACTACATCTACATTCGTACATATCATCCTCATTCATCCTGTGAAAAATACCTTACGGTGGTTCTGGAAGCTAAACACAAAAAGAGAGAGCCCAAAATGTTTTACGTAAAATCATTTTTTTTTCTGAACCCTTTAAATAACATAACTTATATTTTTAATTTAAACAATTTTATTCTTCTCTCGTTGGCGTTTTGGGATGTAATGGTTTTATACTGAAAAAAAATCGTTTCGAGGTAAGAGCATTCTCTGAATTTTATTTTTTTATTGTTTCACTGTTGAACAATTATTTAAGATGTACTATATAACAAGATACGAAAAACTTTTTTTTTAATTTTTACCCCTACTTAAAATTTTCGTGGGTTTCCTGGTACCATACCGAATGATAAATTGATTTGAGTTGGAAGATTTGGTAAATTTAATTTTTCTGTTTTACTATTAATAAATTCTTTAAGGTTTTCCATGCTTTATTAATACTCGTTGCGTGTGCGTCTTTGCGTTCTCGCGCTCATGTGTACTGTCAATAAATGTCAATACATAAAATCTTTTAATAACAGCCGTATATTAACAGATAACACATGTACAAAGTAATGAATGTTAAATAAATAAGTCATTTATTTGAATAACCTGAGAAAAGTAGTATTAAAAATAAGTCAACACGTGATTTGTATTATATGTGTTGCGATTCGTAAAATGTACATTTGTAAATAACATTTGTCTAACTTCATTATTCTGTATTCATTTGTATTCTGCAGTAATATTATATATGATTAAAAAATACACAGAAACGAAACAATCACGACAATTAAAGCCAATAAAGAACGTATTATTATAATATGACACAGCTTTCTGTGTTGATATAATGACGGTTATAAACTTGTTGAACTTGTTCTATACCATTAAAGGTTTGTGAAGTAAATACAATAAAAGTCACCTTAGAAATAATAGACGTGCCGATGAAAAATGCGGTTATAAAAGTATAATACTTTTTACATTTACATTAAATAAAGAACTACTAAAAATTACCGGTTTTTTTTTTAATAGTATTTAACGTTGTAAATTCTGAGCATTACTCTGAAGTTGGTCATCCTTCTATTTTGATTAATAAATTCATTTAATCTAGAATTATATGTTTTCTATCACATGACATAACATACTCATGAGAATTGCTGTAACTTTGCGATGGATTTTTTTTTCTTTGATTATTCAACTTTTCGTGAGTGTGGATCATTGGATACATACTTTATAGATAGTTACCCCCCCCCACCCAAAAAAAAATTCTTACTGTGAAATCGCGAGCATAGGAATATTACTTTGTTTAAAGTATGGAAATAATCGTATAATTATGGTAGTGCAACTACTTCCATTGAGAGTGCGGCCGAGGATAACGTAATGGAGATATTGCGTGAAAGATAGACGACTGAAAATGACGCAGCCTGGACAAAGAGATTAATCACAGACTTAGACATGTGGATGAAAAGGAAACATGGCGATATAAACTTTTATACGACACAACTGCACTACGGGCATGGAACGTTTGATCATTACTTCAATCGATTTGGCAGACGGTACTCTCCGTTCTGCATGTTTTGCGACAGAGAGGACGCAGCGGAGCACACCATATTTACGTGTACATAATGGCTTCTTTAGCGGACCCAAGCAGGTATCGATAGATTAAGATCCAAAAATCTGATATCCTTCATGCTGTCCTCGGAAAAGAACTGGAGAATCTTCGACACGTATGCTATGAAGGTGTTACGCGTTAAGGATGCTGAAGCGAGAGGCCGTGGACTTTGGCGTACGGAAGGGCGGACAGCTCCATCTATGAGGCCCGGTATGCTTAGGTGTGGCGGTTCAGATGAGCCGATGGAAACTTCGGGGCTAGCGTAAGTAAAATTAAGACCGAGACCCGGCCGTCTGCGGGGCCCTGGAACGACATAGTCGGGCCTGATTGTTAAGACCGAGACTCGGTCTCTGGGTGGACCAGTCGGGCCTGGTCACCCCTCCCGAGGATTAGAGGCAGGCAAAGTAAAGATCAAAAGATCCGACTGGAAGGGGGCCGAACTGCCGTGCCGGATTTACTGCCGGTGGGTTGGGAGGCTCCATTAAAATAAAAGGACACTTCCCTGGGCTGAGCTTTACTTAATTGTATGTCCGGCCTAGGGAAGTAGGGTGGAAAAAACTAGTTCCATTGATCTATTCGCTTTGTAATTAGTCACTTTTTAATGTTGATGCCACATTTCTAAATTGATTTCTGTTTTCTCCACTATTCAACGAAATTATTTTTCTACCATTCTCACAATTGTAATAGCATTTCTATCGTTCTACTCAAAAAAAAATGTGTATGACTATTACAAGGAATACTTTTCCAAACCATACGGTGATTTCTTCAATACTTTGCCGTAGTTACTGATGCATTTTATTACGATTATTTGGTGCTCAATAACGAAAATGTTATTAACCGCGTAAGAAACGTGATTCATAAATCATTAACAAATTAGAAATACGGTTTTCATTACTTTTATGATTCAAAAGCCTTATGTCATGCGTCCAGTGTTCCCTCTTACATAAATGAAAGAAAATTTATTGTCACGGTCTATTAGTGAACACATTTAAATGTTACAAAAAAAAAAAAAATGTTTATAATCCTCCGTTTTGATGGCTTGCTCACGTGTCTTAAAATTAATGTAAAAATAATTAATTAATCTAAGGCATTAATTAAAAAATATTGTTATTGTTGTCGTTTTCTGTGTTAAAAGAAAAAAAATTATTTTGAAAGTAGCATGATATTCGGTTTCTAAGAAATAATATTTTATCGCTGTTAATATCAGTTGCTCTAAATCAACAAGCCAAACCAACTGAAAAAGGAACTACCTATATTTATATCGCTGGACTCCGTTGACCGATTTTCTTCAAACTGTGTGAGCAAGTACAACCTTCGGGGATAAAATAATATGTTTGCAAAAATTGTATAAAGAGGTAGTGGTATTTTGGGCGAAATAAAATTTTAATTCATTATTGCTGCACTTTATCAACAAACCTTTCTTACAAAAGTTGAAGTTTTTATCAAGATCACAAATTACCAGAGTATTTTATTTAATATTCACCCGCCTCAACCCCGCCCCCAAAAAAAAACCTTACTTATATATATTTAGCTATACCTTGCTTCACAAAAGGAGTTAATGGGTGTTTTTTTGCATTTATATTTTCTGCATTAATCTATTTTCTACTTTACACCAGTGTTGAAAACTTTCCCCTATCACACTTCAATGATCTCTGGTAATATTTTTTAATTAGAACAAATGTTTAAAAAAATATTTTAAATTTAAATCCATCTCGCAAGAATCCCATTGCATTTAAAATGTAAAAATGTTAATTTTTTGAGTGACTTTACTGTATAGTATTACTTGAAAAAAAATTAGCTAAAAGTTTTCACTCACTTCTTTAAAAATTACAACAATGTTATTTATAATTATGGCTTTATCTATTGGCCGAGTAGATAGCGTCTCGGCATTTCGTGAGGAGGTGCCAGCTCGAATCCCGGTCAGGCATCTTTCCATACGCTACCAATTTCCACCGGGCTAATGACAATAATTGTTGATGCCCGCTCTTTCATAAAAAAAAAAAAACTTATAATTTTAATTATTTTTTAATAAAAAGGAATTATTTTATCATGAATATACAAATAGAGCTTAAAATGAACTGAATTCCGGATATGCCAGAAATATTTTTGAAAATTTTATAAACGTCTTGGAAATGTTGCTTAGGCGTTATTCGATATTAAATTCCAACGAAAGGTAATATTTTACAATCTCGTCTGATTCTAGATATTGTTTCTAATCTAGTAGTAAAAGGCATCGTAAAAATAAGAGAACAGTAGATTGATTGCACGAAAAAACGAATCTAATAGATGATAATTTTGAAATCTAGAATTAAGACTTTGGAAGAATGATTCCGTTAAATTCCCATAATCATACTTCATAAAAAAAGTAGCGACGAGTTCCATAACTTTCCCGACTTCGTAGAGGAGTCTCCCCATCCTATCAAAAAAAAAATTACTTTTTTGTATTCATAAAAAAAATATTACACCAATTTCTAACAATTAATTTACTATTGAATTACTGATAACTACTCTGAAGTTTGTATGTATGAAATATTTTGAGGAAGGTGTTACTTTTTGAAAAACTTTTTGTAAATATTATAAATGTTTAAGGAACAATAATTAAGTAAGGAAAACAGTTTGTCCTACTGAAATTTTCATCGGGATATAGTAATCCAACCGTTTTATTTCCTCTCCCTCCTTGATGTATTTAAGGAAAAGTTATTAACATCAATGTCCTATATAGAAGCAATCATAACAAATGTTAACTGTTTTCGTTAACACACTTCAGAAATAAAAAATGTACCTGAATTCTATACCTAAATGTACCTAACAGGTACATTTAGATACATTTAAATGTATCTAAATGTACCTGTTTCTTTTGAAAAATTCGATAAAATTAGCTTTATCATACGTATTTTAAACTGATATTATTTATTACGACATAATAAAATTAGTGAAAATTAACACTGATTTGAATTATTTGAAAGAAAAGAAAGACTCCTCCTACTTCTGCATCTTTCCACCTTCTTGACAGATTCTTTTTAATTTAATCGAAGCCTTTATATGGAATTTATTCTACCAGTTTTCAAGTTTCTACGGCTACCCGTTCATGAGATATTAAATAAAGTGAAACCCTATACCTAAAACAGACACATTTTATCTGGATTTCGATGATTTGCAATAAACAAACATTTCGAGATTTATTTTCGATACGGTAGTAATATTTTTCCTAAATTATATTGTTTAATAGTAATAAATATAAAATCATATAGACTAACAATTATACAAGTGTATCAGTATGTTCGAATAAATTAATAAAACTTTATCCAATTAATGAAAACAACAAAAATAGTGCTCTGAGGTAGATAATCCGGAACACAACATCTATGTTCCACGTCCAGGGCGGCAACAGCTGCCCTGGACCTTTGTACATCACATATAGCTGGCTAACGGGGTCCCGAGTAAATTCCTCGGTTATGCTTTGATAAGATTGACCTGGTTCCAACTTCAGGTCACTAAACGGACTGGATTTTTGGCTACCTGCAGGAAATGGAATAACAAACGATTTTGGAAATGGATTTATACCACTCTTAGAGCTGGCGATGTGGCGGCCAGGGTCAATGTTATTGCAGGTGTAACGGAGACCCTTCCGTTGTCCACATGCCCCCTGCGATGGCAAGCATGTAGCAATGGTGCCCATGTATGTCGGTGCATGGGAGCTCTGAAAGCTTCGGTGAGTAGGAGCCTGGAGTCAGTGCAGAGACTGCGCATCCGCTCTCTGCCAGGACATATGCCGGTTCCACCGGAGTACCGGATCGGACCTCCAAGGTTAGTAGCCCTGGAGTGGGGGTGTACCCCGGCGGCTAGCCTTGCTACAGAAGGGATCAATGTTCATGAATTTTCCTGAACAAACCAACGTGGCAGAGGGTGCACGTAAACACCCTCGTTTAGAAACCGCCGATTCGCCACAAGCGAAGAGGAAAAAAAGTAAGGAGAGTGACAAGATTAGAAAAGATGCTGATAAAATCAGTAAAGATTTGAGAAAGACTTTGTTTGGAAATAATGTTCCCAAACCAAGATTTTTGGTCATTACAAAAGAGAATGGTAACTTCCAAAAGGTAAGTCCATTCTTAATTGCTAGAGAGATTACAAATTGTGCTGGTGGTCCTGTCAAGGAAATCCGTAAGACGTTTAACGGATTACATGTCGAAACTATAAACGACATGCAAAGCCAGAAAGTCCAGGCGTTGAAGAAGATCGGTGAATTTGCGGTTACTGTCCGACCGCATAGTACACTTAATTCATCTAGAGGAGTTGTTGTTTGCCGTGATCTTCTTAACTGTACTGAAGAAGAAATAGTGCAGGAAATGTCTAGTCAGGGAGTGACACATTGTCGCAGACTTTCTATGAGACGAAATGGTGAGATTCTTCCTTCGGCCTCTCATGTTTTGACATTCAATAGGCCAAGTCTTCCTGAAAAGGTACGAGCTGGCATCCATCGGCTAGATGTACGGGCATTTATTCCGCAGCCGATGAGATGTTTTAGATGTCAGCGTTTCGGACACACTCCAGCTAGATGTGAAGCGCAGGAAATTTGTATATGCGGAACGAAGATACATGAGGGTGATCCATGTAAAGACCCTCCAGTCTGCATTAATTGTAAAGGGCACCATAACTGTCGATCCAGGAACTGCCCGGTATGCAAATCAGAAACAGCCATTCAGGAGGTTAAAACGCTTCAAAAAGTCAGCTACCCTGAAGCGAAGAAGATTGTAAACCTACGTACACCTAGACCATCGACTACATACGCAGAAGCAGCTGCTGCTCCCCCCACACCTAAAATCAACGTGGAGCAGTTGCTTAATACGATGGCACCAAGTCTCGCGACAATGATAGAAAGAATCATCGATTCCAAGATCGAGTCGACTCATCAGATACAACAAAGAAAACATGAGAAGGCTCATTCCCGGACTGACGTCGCCGACAGAAGACCCGTACCAGCGCAGTTTAAAAAACCGGCAAAATCTTCGATTATAACTCCAGCAATAGACGTAATGAAGAAAAATCTTGATTTATCCGACAAAGATCTAAAGATCACCCCGACGACGAGTCACATAGCTAAGGATACTGTGACAAGAGTACAGGAAAAATCTGCGTCAACCAAAATGGAGGTGCAAGTAACTATCGAAAAAGCACCGGACACAGACGATATTAAAACCGTACCTACAGAGGCCCCAAAAGCTCAGAGAACAACTGTGGCGAGAGCATCTGTATCAGCCGGCCCAAGCACAGCCTTAGACATTGAATCAAGTTCATCAGCCGCCGAAAGTGCATCGGTTGCAAGTTTAGACTCAATTGCAACGATGCTCACAGCACCATTGAAGCTTTCATCACCTGATGTAAGCCGGCGAACGTCATTGGCGTCAGAAAGAGAAGACGATGCCATGTCCGAAGCCTCAGACACTCTGTCGTCGGAAGTTGAGGCCGTTCGCAGAATGGAAAAACGTAAGAAAGGATGGCCGAAAGGAAAGCCTAGGCGGTAATTTGTTGGATTTTAAATTAGAAGATTGAAATTTTGATCACTTATTTTCTTCATGGAAACATGAATTAAAGAACCTTTTTTTTTATTTTTTTTTTTGAAGTGGGATGGGGCTAATGACCAAAGTAGTCGATGCCCCTAAAAACCTCAAAAAAAAAAAAAAAAATAGTAAAATATATTTTCTTTAATGAAATTAGTTATATACTTATCATCTTTCTGAATTCATATAAACTAATTTAATATTTTTTTTATTTTATGCAAATATTTGTTTATGTAATACCAGCTAACATAGTAACAGCGCATTGACGATGTCACCAGTACTCTACAGAGATGCCAAGCATCTGTTCGCAGTCTGGCGTGTAAGTGTAAATGTACTGGTAAACGTGTAGTCTTGTACCGACTCATGCGGACTACTCCTGAGGCTTGTGGTCTAAATCTGTTTTCATACATTTAAATTTACGTTTATACATTTAGGATAAATATTTGCAAATAATGTATATTTTATTATCGATTAATTAATTGTAATACTCTAATGAAAACAAAAATTATTAAAATTTAAAATTATTTAAAAACGACTTATTTGAAAAAAGAAACAGTTTTGATATATTTTCAATTAATTTTTTGAGGGAATCTTCAATTAAATTGGCTAAATACTACATCTGTATGTATATATATATATATCTGTGTATACGCGTACTTATGCATACACGGAATAAGGTTTGCTTTTCAAAAACAAGCATATCTTATTAAAAAATTTTCAACGTGGTTATAGATAAAAACGTTTTATTACCCAGTGTCAGTGTTATTTTCCAGTGTTTGAGAAATACCGGGTGATTCAAAAAGGATTTCAAAACTTAAAAATCATATCACTTTATTTAGATAACTTACATATTCGGTTATGTATAAAAGGCTCATTTCATAGCAAAACATCAAATTTTGATTCACTTAGTTCATTTGTACCGAATTCAGCCACCAACGCTGTCAACAATTTTGTTAAAAATTGATACATTTACTGCTGGGGAATGTGCTCGCTTTGTGTTTTGGTATAACGATTTGCAGTCAGCAAGGTTGCAGTTCAACGTGATTTTCGTAAAGAGTACGAAAATCACGTTGGCACCAATCCTTCATTGAGACAAGTTGTTTTGTTAAACATATAGAATCGCCAGCATACCCACGCGTCCTGAAGCTGCTGTGGAACAACACAAAGAAAGCTTTGCACGTAATCCGAAGAAATCAAGTCGACGTGTGTCATGTGAAACTGGCTTTCATAATCGACTGTTTGACGTGTACTACGTAAACGATTGCACTTGAAGCCATACAAATTAACCATGATTCAACACATTACAGATCACAACAAAGTCGCTCGGCTGCAGGAAATGATGGATAGAATTGCAGACAACGGTACATTTTTAGACGATGTAATTTTTAGTGATAAGTCGTTTCACATCAGGCAAGGTGAACACAACCACCGAGTATGGGTTAGAGAAAACTCTCATGAAAATTTGCAGCACATTCGTGATAGCCTTAAGATAGCCTAAGAAAATAAAGGCTGTACGTCTCGTTCTTCTTCGAGGTGGGAACTGCAAATGGTATCGTTTATCTGGATATGCTTTAAAATTTTATAATTCCTCAGTTAGACGATGTTGACCAAAATGGACGCCATTACTATCAATAAGACGGGACACCACCTCACAATCGCCTAGAAGTCCGTAATTTTCGTGATACTCCCAGATCAATGGTGGATCGGTTGCAAAAGTCCAGTGCATGGCTACTTCGCTCCCCATATTTGACTCTGCAAGAGTCTTTTCTTATGGAGTTCATTAATGACCGGGTTTATATACTCCCCTTGCCTGCCGATCTTGTTGAGCCAAGACTTCGAATTTAACCCGCAGCTGCCGAGGTAGCACCCGACTTGCTGGCTACTGTCTGGAATGAAATCGGCTTTCAGATGGTATATATTTCACATTACAAATTGAAGCCACATCGAACCAAAGAAGTTTGAGTGACAAAGGCTTGTGATCTTACATGAAATGGAACCTTAGCCGAATCTATCAGTTATTTCACTAAATTTTTGTATGCTTTTAAAGTTTCTGAAGTTTTGTTTTAATCCCCCGGTATTTTACATTCCTTAGTTAACAAAAATATTCCATTTTAAGTTTTTTTGTGACCTCAGTAAAGTATTCGATTTCAATAATTCCAATGATTTTATTGATGAAATAATTTAGTAGCTATGATATCAAAGGAGCTGCTTATAATTGGTTGAAGTCATACCTTTACGATCGTAAACAACTAGTTGAAATTTTATCTTTCTATTAGAATGTACTTTTAAAATTTAGGTCCTCACTTCAAAAAGTAGAACGCAGAGTGCCTCAGAGAAGTGTTTTCGATTACTTGCATGTTTTTTACTTCCTTGTACAAAGTAAAGGAAGTATTGTGATCGCGAAAAATTTCGGTTTTCACATTTCAACCAAATTTCATCCAAATTTTTTGGATTTTTGACTTTTCCTTAACTGTAATAATAAGTTCTTGTTGAGAACTTTTCAACGATAAGTGTTAGTTATTTCATTGTTTCCAGAGTTACAACCATATGAAATTTTAATTAGTGAAATAATTGGATCTTACAAGGGGAAGGCATATCGGTTCAAATCCAACTTCACCTCCTTTTTTAAATTTTTTTATTTTAGTTTAAATATATTGATTTATTAATTATTAACTTCTGATTGTAAATAAAATGTTTACAATAAATTATTATTCAATAATAATAATTAAAAAAAAAATATCAGAAGTTATTAATGAAATAAAATTTTATGTACTTTTCATTTAAAAAAAAAAAATTGTATATGTAATTTAATAGACGTATAAGGAAGTCATGTGATGTCCACATCAGATTTTTCGTTCATGTGGTTGGAGATTTTGGGAGTGAGGGGTGGTCCGAGATGTAAGAATTTCTTTCTAAATAAGATTAATTTTTTGTAAAACTTATTATTCTAGTACTTAATACATTTTCAGTATACTCTCATTTTGGTTTTACATGCACTCTTAATATTTTTAAAACATCTTTCATATGAGAGAGCCACATACAATCTGAGGACTGGTTCTACCAAGTAGACCCCAACTTTATCCAATGTGGAATGGAATGGAATGCAAAGTTGGCAGGAGTCTATTACTCCCTACTTTATCGCAGAACCTGGACAGAGTCCCTTGCTGCTGGATCATTCTAATCGGGCTTGTTTTTTAAAAGGTTATTTTTTTAATCTCGGATCTAATTTTTCAATTTTTGTCTATTATTATTTTAGTGAATTTAAGACGGATTTAATTGCATTCCAATCCGTTGTTAAACCAGCGTTATCGAACCCATTTCATGGGCCGACCGCGGAAGGCTAGGCTTATAAATCCTGTCCTCCCGACGTAATTCCCCTTCAGATCGTCCACTGAAGTCCTTTCGGTGCTAACTCTTAATAGGCTAGCAGGAATACGCCACAACGGGGCACTAGCTATAAGGAGGGAGCAATGCGTCCCCTTTTCCGGAGTAGTCGCAATTGCTGGGTTATTTTATCTTATTGTTAGTTTTGAAAAGGAGAGGATGTTTAGAAGCTCTTCATCCGCTTCTGGTATGGCTACCCTTCAGGACGCATCTCTGCTGGTTATCCAATGTCTGTCCTTGTTCTGTATATATGGTCATACAGAAAGCTGGGGGCATAGTAAATTATCTCCTCTGAAATGATGATTGAATCTATTGGTGAAAGATAAATTCTATGGAATAGCATCCTTTGCCCACTATTAACACCAGTTATTATTTCAAAGTCCGAAATCATAAGATTTCATTTAAAAAGAAATTGGCGAAATCTGCCCTGTGGTTGGAGCTAGGGGGGGCTTTTAAATATAATAATAATATAGAAAATGTATTTTCTGTTTTATTTTTGCTCTACTACTTTCATGGATTAACTTGCATTATATATTTTCATAAATAAAATAAAATAATAGAGTAGTATATTAAATAAAATAATAGGCGCGCGTGTGTTGTGTTTTTGTAATATAATGTATATATATATATATTTCTTTGGTAAGAAAAAATAGGTTAATAAGAGTTACGAGTATAATACTCGTTATAAGTAATGCACCGCAATTTTTTATTCTAGCTTGTACAAAATAAATTTTAGAAGTATAAAATGGTAAATTACCCCCTAGGTGCAGACTTCGTTCGTTTACAAAATATAACGTCTTATTTATGTTACCGTTCTCTGTTTTTCTTCGGCTGTTACTAAACGCAACATCGTTAAAAATGTATAAATCTTTTCGATTTAGTATATACGATATTCTATACTTTTAGTGATTTTATATAACCGAAATGTTAAAATAAAGATTAAATGAGTATTTTATTATCAAACACAAATATATTGTTTATCTGATAATTGCTATTTTTTTTTTTTTTTTTTTTTTTTTTTTTTTTTTTTTTTTTTATTGCGATTAAAATATGAATATATATATATATATATATATATTATTCCAGTTAAGGTATATTTTTAAATTTTTGACTGCATATTTACATTATTTTTAATTTATCGATCTTAAAATTTCATCTTATTGAAGTTGGCATGAGATTAAAACCGAGGTAGCTGAATGTTTTAACTGAAAATTAATTAAACAGTATATTAAATAATAGTTATATTATAAAATTGATTAAGAAGAGGGAGAAGAAGAAGATGAAGAAGAAGGAAGACCCACCACTCGTCTCAACATCACGGACTGGAGTCCGGAACAGAGCCCAGCAGAGATGCGTCCTGAAGGGCAGCCATACCAGAAGAGCTTCTACACAACCTCTCCTTTTCAAAACTTACAAGAAAGATAAAATAACCCAGCAATTGCGACTCCTCCGGAAAAGGGGACGCATTGCTCTTTCCTTATAGCTAGTGCCCCGTTGTGGCGTATTCCTGCTAGCCTATTAAGATTTAGCACCGAAAGGACTTCAGTGGACGGTCTGAAGGGGAATTACGTCGGGAGGACAGGTTTTATAAGCCTAGCCTTCCGCGGTCGGCCCATGAAATGGTTTCGATAACTCTGGTTCAACAACGGATTGGAATGCAATTAAATCCGTCTTAAAATACTAAATAATAATAAAGAAAACTTGAAAAAATTAGACCCGCTAACTAAAAATAAACCTCAAAAACACGCCCGATAGAATCACCCAGCAGCAAGGGACTCTGTCCAGGTTCTGCGATAAAGTAGGGAGTAATAAACTCCCGCCAACTTTGCATTCCATTCCATAAAATTGATTAGATAAAAATATCTACCTTTTAACTCATCCGTTTTAGTCCAAAATTTTCTGTTTTACAACAAAAATGGATTTTTAATTTTAAACATTTATTCGCTTTTTACGGACTCTAATTATATAACTTTTCTAAATTAAATTCTCCACAAATTTTTTCTAAAAATAGGCATCAACAGCTTTGGTTAATACCCCGGTGGAAATTGGTAGAATATTAAAAGATGTCTTGCCTGACCGGGATTCGAACCTGGGACTGAGATGTTACCTTCTTAGCTAAGGAAAACTTATCAAATTTTATTTTTTTGTTTGTAGTTTAACAAAATAGATTTATACTAACTTTTAAAGAAATATGTTTTACGATTTTAAGTATGGTTTTTATAACAATTTTCTCAGAAACTACTGGTGATTCAGTTTTTGAACCATCTTTTTTTTTTTCAATTTTTCATATAATATTGCATATAAATTCTTGCTCGATAATTTGCATCGGTTGAGTTTTAGTAAAAGATTATTTGACCTATAAACCAGAAATATAGGGAAAGTTTTGACAAGCTATAACTTGAAAAAAAATGTTTCCCGACCTATGTTTACGTAAATTATTTTATTAATTTTATGAGAGGTATACTCTGTAAGTGTGATATTTATTGCTTATAAGACGAGTTTGTGGAGGAAGTGGTTGTGTTTGTGTGTGTATGTGTATGTGTATGCACGTTTGCGCACACACACTAAAAGGTAAACATCATTTCCAAAAATTTTAAATTTCTTTATTTTTACGTAAAGGTTAAGAATTACTAGGCCCGGCTTTAATCTATACGCATTCTTCTTAATAATTACAATTATGAATGACAATTCTCCTCAGCGTAATTATATTGTATATCGTAGGCCTAGCCAGCTTTCTTAACAGACTTACAGAGAATTTACAAAGTTTATAATTATATTTTCTGTTTTATTTACATAGTTTATTAATAATATAATTAATTTATTATATTTATAATTATTTTAATCAAACAGCGTGGTCAAACCTCTGTTAACATTTGTGTATGCTTAAACGTAATATGTGCGGATAATCATTAGGCGTAATCAGGCTTAAACAGCTATTAAGCAGCGCAGGATAGAAATACATAGAATTGCTAGATAGGTTCACAGATCCCCACCAAATCATACTTATCTTACCTCTACTGTAACGAAAGTATGAACCGAACAGAGTTCTGTATATATATGTATATACAGAACTCTAAGTGGTGAAAAAAAGGCATCGCAGATAATAAAAAGGATCAAAATCGGTGAAAACAAACGATTTATCAAGGATACGATTATATTCTTAAAAAAAGAACTGTACCCAGACCTATATATTTCTTTATCGACGAATTATAATTTTTTTTTAATCGGCAATCTTTTTGTAATAAAATAACGTTTTATTGTAATTACCATAAGATTATTGCAATTAATAAATAATGTAATATAAAATGTTATTCTCTTCTATTATCCTGTCTGAGAACGCAGGAACACCCAAAAAATAAAAAAGTATTGTTAAGACTTCCTCCGGGCACTCCCATCTAGATCATAACCCATCAGGAGATCGCGTCATTTTTCGAACATGAGAATAACAAATTGTAGATGAATAATTTTGTATTAATCGGCTTTTGTACGGAATAATACCTTAAAACACTCCCTTGTAAAATTGGCCCTGTTTACCTGTCGGAGATTTCGAATAAAATAGGGTGTAAAGTTTATATTACATAAATGTAGATCTAATTTTTCATAATGATATATCGATTTTAATACGTAATCTCAGTAATATTGTAATTAGAATTTTTTTTTAATTTTTTTGTGATGAAATAATTCAGTATAGAATTAAACATAAGTCTTATTATTAAAATATTGGTGTGAATAATTGTACTGAATTAGTTAATAGATTACTGTATATTTCAATAAGGATTGTCGGTTCTATCAGTTTGAGTAAAATACCGTTGTTTAAATATGTTATACAGGCTTAAATTTATTTTATAGTTTAAAACAAAATCAAATTGGATTAAAAGTATAAAAAAACCGCTGGTGCGTAAAATTTATTCAAAACTGATGTAAAATAACAATGGAAATCCTGATTGTAATATTAATTAAAATTCACTATGTGCCCGTTTAAGCACATAAATGTAGTACATACAAGTAACTTATGAGTGTTTTTTATTTGTAAATACATTTTCAGAAAATCATATTTATATAATGCCTTTTGTTTGTTGTACCCTACATGTTCCTTTCATTAACATTCTAATTCCATTCGTATTATTTTGCCAACACATTTCTGATTGTTTTAGTTCTTAGCAGATTTAATTCGTTTTATTATTTATTTTTCAATAACAAAGAAAAGTCTTCGTTAGTATAATTGAAACTGTTAATTTTACAAAATTAATATTTATTTTCTAAAAATTAATAAATTTTTATATCAATGAAGAAAAATGTTGATAAAACATTCAAAATTTTAGATCTTCCATACGTCTTTAGTTAAACTTTGTATCAAATCTCTTTCATTGTTGATTTAAATAATATTATGTTAAATGTTTAAACCAAGTATTGAAATTTAACCGTAGATTTTTTCTTCCTCAATGATTTTTTTTTATATTAAAATATATATTTTTATCGACGAAGTATACATTTTTTGTAGTTGCCAGTTTTTTTTAATAAAATAAAGTTTTATTGAAAATATTATTATCATTTGCTATCCTAGATGAGGACGCAGGAACACCCAAAAAATAAATGGAAACGCTACGTTAAGTAGCAGAAAAGACCAGACTACAGATCACTTGCTACAAAACAGATATGATGATTCAAGACGAGTAAGACCTAATACAATTACTAAGTATCAAATACGAGAAGATGAAAATCTTATGGAGAATAGTCGAAATATTAACACAGACTGGCCTACCGATAGAATTACTGAAAGAAAGAGCAAGAAAGTTGGATTTACTATGGTCGCATCAAGAGAATGCCCACTAAGAAAATATTTTTAAAAATTCTAGAATTCATAGAAAATAGTAACACACAATCAAACTGGTTAAAGCAGGTAATCGAGGTAATGAAAGATCATAAAATGTAACCAGAAGTGATGAGATAGAACAGATAAGAGTAGGGGAAATGGTTCAGAGTGTCAAATGTATCATCAAGGCTAAGAAAACGGGAAGAAACTACAACCGTACACGTGAAGAATGAAAAAAATTCCCAATCCAAAAGGATGAAGTCATATTGGTTAGAAAAAAAAATTTGTAAAAGAAAAAAATCAATACTTATCGTGGTTCATAACAGGAAGTGATGAGATAGAACAGATAAGAGTAGGGGAAATGGTTCACAGTGTCAAATGTATCATCAAGGCTAAGAAAAGGGGAAGAAACTACAACCGTACACGTGAAGAATGAAAAAAATTCCCAATCCAAAAGGATGAGGTCATATTGGTTAGAAAAAAAAATTTGTAAAAGAAAAAAATCAATACTTATCGTGGTTCATAACAGGAAGTGATGAGATAGAACAGATAAGAGTAGGGGAAATGGTTCACAGTGTCAAATGTATCATCAAGGCTAAGAAAAGGGGAAGAAACTACAACCGTACACGTGAAGAATGAAAAAAATTCCCAATCCAAAAGGATGAGGTCATATTGGTTAGAAAAAAAAATTTGTAAAAGAAAAAAATCAATACTTATCGTGGTTCATAACAGGAAGTGATGAGATAGAACAGATAAGAGTAGGGGAAATGGTTCACAGTGTCAAATGTATCATCAAGGCTAAGAAAAGGGGAAGAAACTACAACCGTACACGTGAAGAATGAAAAAAATTCCCAATCCAAAAGGATGAGGTCATATTGGTTAGAAAAAAAAATTTGTAAAAGAAAAAAATCAATACTTATCGTGGTTCATAACAGGAAGTGATGAGATAGAACAGATAAGAGTAGGGGAAATGGTTCACAGTGTCAAATGTATCATCAAGGCTAAGAAAAGGGGAAGAAACTACAACCGTACACGTGAAGAATGAAAAAAATTCCCAATCCAAAAGGATGAGGTCATATTGGTTAGAAAAAAAAATTTGTAAAAGAAAAAAATCAATACTTATCGTGGTTCATAACAGGAAGTAACAAAAAAATTTGAATAACTACATCAGCTGCAATACGCGTAAGAACTTTTCTGAATTTTAAATAATTAAAACTTTTTTTGTAAAAGTTTTCAATCGTAAAATTAAATTTTTATCCTGTACATTAAATTATGTTCGTAGGTGGGATATTTATTTAATTGATTTACGGCTATATTTGTCTTTCTACTCGTATATTTAGATTTTTACGTATTTTATGAAATTTAAAGTAGTGTCGTGCATTAAGGTCGTGATGAGCGATTTCAATCGAAAATTATCAGGGTATTAAATGTTCTTAAGCTAAATTTATTTAGATTTCTATTAAATTACATAAAACAACAGTTATTTGTATTTTTTTTTTTTTGTACTATTTTTCTAAAAACACTGGTCCCGATGAGTCTGAGGAACCCCAGTCACGGTGGAGTGTCAGAATCTGTTAGGGTTCATCAGGAATAATCTAGTTATAGGCTAGATGTTATTAAGAGAGCACATGTGTGCCTACGCCCTATCGACCAAACCTCATATCTCATCGATTCTCCCCAGATTCGGGTTCACAATTAAGCATTGCCCGTCCCCAGGAGGTGCCTTTGGGTCAGAGGGATCCAGAGACTCCGTGCGTCATCACTGATGAGTGGTCAATTCTGATTCTTAATGCCGAGTCGAATCCTAATCCTGTGATGTCTGCGAACTCGGGAGACTTGGTATAGAAATCCCCCACAATAAGCATATGTCTGCCTCTGTGTCTCGTGATCTCATCCGTTAAATCATCCAGGAATTCGATGAATTTTTGCATTTAAGATTTTGGCGAGTGATTGCAACAAATAACGATCAGACCTCCTAGGTCAGCCCAAACTATGCCTGTTCTGGCACCACTACATAACACCGGAGTACCTCCAGTCGGGAGACCGATTGCAGATTCTGAAACCTGATCCAGTAATCATCGTGGTTCCTGACCGCCGCCACATTGGGTTCCGAGATGAGGATCACATCCACTGCCTCTATCTGCCCCGTAGCCCAATAGATATCCATGGCGTCCCTTGACCTGTTAGCCTTAAATAGGAGATACTTCATTTTGTGGTCGAACAACTCCTAGCTCAGTGGCCCTCCACACCACATAATGCACAGTGTGCTACTTCAACACACTGCTGTCTCCTATGTCCAGGCCTCCCACACGAAAAGCACAAGTTTAACCTGTCGGGGCCAGTGAAAGTCAAAGTCCGAGGTTCCGCTCCCTAACACCGGAAACAGCTGCGGTCTTCTTCTCTTAGTAGCACTCGACAGGACTGTTATCCTAAGCGAATTCTTCCTCCGGCCTACAGTGGTTATCTGCTCTCCTAGGTAGGGTGACAGTCGCATTCTGCAACTGTCTGAAGGCCGGTCTAAGGGAGGTAATCTTAACCTCTGCCTTTACTTCCGGTGGGAGGGCCTCCCTGACTGCTCTCAACACTTCTTTATTGACTTCTCAATTCAAGTTTCTTATATGCACTGCAGCCTGTCTAACTTACTACAGGAGGTTAGTTTTACCCCTGGAAGGTCTGAACAGATAAGGTCTTAGCCTCATCTCTCATCTTTTATTCTCAGTTCGAGGCCCTCTTCTCCTGCCTCATCTAGCAGAGATGACGGCTTTTGAGATTCTTTCTCCAGCTCCGGCCTTGACTTATCTTAAGAGTTGAGCATATGAACATAATCAATCCTTCATTGTTTGAAGCCACTTCTGCCCTACTTGGCGTCTTTCTCCTATTTGACTTTTTTCTCCCTGGCTATAAAGAACAATCTTCTCTTGCCATCTCTCCTGGCCAAGTATTCTAATAGTCGCTTAACCTTGTGCCCTGTTATGCCCAATATCATTTCCACAAGGATCGGGTCGTTGACTTAACCCTCTATCTTCAAAATTCCATCCAGAATATGCTTACTCACCTGGGCATCTTCCATGTCCGAATTTATGATGATCACCAAAGTTTCTCCCACACTGGCACCCTCTTTTATTCCTTCAAGTAGAATCTCAGTTTATGAAAGCTGTCTAGGACCTCCGAACACTGCCTCGGATACACTTTCCCTCATTAACCGTATTACCTAACCGTGAAACACCATCACATACTGTCCTGGCAAACAGGTTTTTCTTGTCATGTTTCAAGTCTAGGACCATTATCGCCTTGTGGCCCAATCCCAGATCTGGGGTATTCGTTTTAATATCCACACTGTAGAAAAAATAATCTTGCGGAGATCAGGCCCGCGATTTCTACAGTGAAATATTTGTCTTAATTTTTTCAGACAATTAAGTCTGGAAAACTTTTCATATTCCATTTTGCAAAACCATTTTGCGTATGTAAAAAAACTTCTTTCAATGCTTCTTTTATATTTGTGGGTGTGTGAGCGCGCGCGCGATAATAAGAATATAAGATCAGTAATTGTTTTATATATATACACTCTGTCGATTTACTAGGCGGAGAGGTAACGTCTCGGCCTTTCGTATGGAGGTCCTAGGTTCGAATCCTTATTAGGCATGGCATTTTTTTACGCTGAAAAATTCCATTTCTATATCCCACGCGTAAGCCTAGAGCTTATATGATGATATAATCAAGCTAAAAAAATTAAAAAATGGTTTATTTAGTGTCTTTTTTCTCCCATCAACAATTTTCTTTTGTGCATAAATTTTTTTAAATAATTATTGTCAATATAATCAGTACTACAAAGAATGTTACACAGTATAAATTCAATAAGATTTGTAGATCATCGACCTTATCCAATGCGTAGTAAGTAATTTTCCCGTTTCATCTTCAAAAAGCGTTATCAGCGGCTTCATTATCTTCTCACCTTCTCCTTCCTTCAGATCAGTAGAACATAAATACTTAAGGAAATCAAGTTTATCCATTCTCTCAAGGTTTATTTTTAACGCCCTTTGATTGTTTTATTAAGCAACATACAGACTTAAGTTTTAAGTCCTTTCGCATATCGTTGTATTGTATGATATTTATCGGTCGGAAGGCACCGCATTTTGGTTGCTTGAACTCTTTTAAGAACCCAGGATTCACACCACACGCAATGTGTATACAGTTATTTTTATTTTTGACCATTACGTTTAATAATAACACACATTGTCTGTAATCTGAAATTCTTTCTCTTGAGTAACATTAACCCAAATTATTTAAAATTAGCCAGTAAAGTTCTATCACCAATTTTTTAAATAACTGGGAATTTAGGGGAATGCCATAGTTTTCGCGAGTGAAATCTGTTTAATTGTAATCAGAAGCGATAATATTTAAACAAGGAATGAATCTTTGGAGATAATTCTCCGAATATTTCATTATAAGCTGATCATTTACGACTTTTAAGATATTTTTATTTTTTATAAACTATAAAATATAATATATTTATTTTTTATAAACTATAGTATATAATTATATTATAATTTTTACTTCCTTTTAAAAATTATAATAATAAGTAAAGGAGTATTGTGATCACGAAAAATTTCGGTTTTCAGATTTCAACGGAAATATCCATTTTGACCATCCCTAAATCCATTTTTACCAGTTTCGGTGTGACGTCTGTACGTACGAATGTATCTCGCATAACTCAAAAACGATTAGCCGTAGGATGTTGAAATTTTGGATTTAGGACTGTTGTAACATCTAGTTGTGCACCTCCCCTTTTGATTGCAATTGACTAGAAGAAAGTGTCCAAAAAAGCCTAAAATCAAAAAAAAATTGTATTTTGACTTTTTCTTAACTGCAAGAATAAGTCCTTACTGAGAGATTTTCAACGATATATCATAAGTGATTCTTATTTTCATTGGTTCCAGAGTTAAAGCCAAATGAAATTTTAATTAATGAAATACTTCGATCTTAGGAGAAGGCACATCGGTTTGAATCAGACTTCATATCCTTTTTTTACCTTATTTTTTTTATTTTAAATATATTAATTTATTAATAATTATTAATCTCCGATTGTAAAAGGTTTTACAATAAATAGTAATTCAATAATAACAATTTAAAAAAAAATATTAGAAGTTATTAATGAAATAAAATTTTATGTGCTTTTCATTTCAAAAAAATGTGTACATGGAATTTAAAGGTGTCATATGGTGTCCGCATCTGATTTGGTGAAACATCTGGTAATTCGTTTTGTTTCCATTTTTTTGATGGTTACATCATAATACTCTAAAAAACATAGTATCAGATAGATATAAGACATATATTTATTTAAAAAGCAATAAAGGGACTTTTACTCTATTCTAATATATCAGGTAATTTCAGGTTGTTGAATTAATAATTGTATAAATATTTGATGTTAATAACTAATATTTTAGCAATTGTGTAACTGCCCACTTTATTAAAGAATTAGAAAATCGTTTTTCAGATTTAAATGAAATAAGTTTAAATGAAGTGCAGCCAAAAATGTGTATATGTAATTTAATAGGCGTACAAGGAAGTCATGTAGTGTCCTTATCAGATTTTTTAGGATGTAATATCGCCTGATTTATTACACAGGAGACTACTGTAATAGTGATTATTCTGAGTTAATTCACAATTGTAGGAATATTCTCGAAAGTAAAATAATTTGTTTGACTAATAGCTATTTAATATTTTACTATTTACTATTTTATTATTACTATTTTACTATTTAATATTAATCCCTTTCGCCACGTCTTACTTCTGTGAATCGGTTTTTTGTCTATGGATGCCCTAAAAATTAAATATAGGAATAGTCTTTTACCACTTGAAAACAGTTTGCTTTTGTGTGCGTTTCTAATATAGATCTACGTATGGAGAAACTTTTATATGAAAAACAAACGCAACTATCCCATTTATTTATTTTCTATACGTTTGTACTTATAAATGTATGTAAAATATTTATAATAAAAGATTTTTGATTTTTTCATAAAATGATTACATTTTTGTTTATTTATAAAGTTATAGGCTAATTTCGGGACCTCCCTTTCATATCACCGCGACTTCGCTCTAGGAGGAGTAAATGGGTAAAATTAATGTTAAAATAAAGTAGCCCCAAAGTAGCAATAGTAATTTTTTTTTTTAATTTTCAAGAATATTGAACAGCAAAAAGATAAAACCGTAATTTTAAGGTAAATTCAAACGTGATTTTTTTTAGGAAGGGGTGAACATTTTTTGCAGATTTGTTTTGTAAATATACTAGACATTAAGGGATAATAAATATCAATATTTTCACATTTTAAAAGTAATGGGTGTTATACATTGAACTTTTCAACAGTAAAAAAAATGTAAAATCCAAGATTTTGTTGCCTTGATATAGAAAATATTAAAGTAAAAATATCCCATTAACTCCTTTGAAAGAAAAAAATAGCTAATAAATATTTCAAATTATTTTTTGGGGTGGGGTGAATATTAAAAGAAAATTGGGCAATTTATCGCGATAAAAAGGGCTTCAAATTTTGTTAGAAAAATGTTTGATTTAATGCTTTAGTAAAATTTTATTTTGACTAAAACACCCTCAACCCTTTCAGCAATCTTTGCAAAAATTTAATATAACAAATCCCTCTGAGGACCATCTTCCTACCAAGTTTGAAGAAAAATCGTTTACAGCTGGAGCTATTAAGCTTCTCGCATATTTACAGGAAAAATTAATTTAGAAAAACGGTTTTTTTTGGGCCTAAGGGATAACGTTTAAACAATTCTCTTTGCAATTCTAATAAAAAAAGTTAAGATTTTTTTTTTTTTGTTAAAAAATGTTTTTTTCTTAGTGTACCCTTGAGGTACAATTTTAAAAAGAGAGTGATTTTTTAAATCGATTACTACAGTTTTCCTTATTGGAAGGACAGGTAGAAGGGAAAAATTGTGTAGGCAGGCCACGTTTGGAGTATATAAAACAAATTGTTGGGGATGTAGGATGTAGAGAGTATACTTAAATGAAACGACTAGCACTAGATAGGGAATCTTGGAGAGCTGCATCAAACCAGTCAAATGACTGAAGACAAAAAAAAAACAGTTTTCCTTTGTTTAGTTATATTAGCCGGGAAGGTAAAATTACAATTATACGAAATAATCTTTTGGGAAAAAACTAAAATAAATGTAATAAAAATAATCATTTTGATATTGTTATTTGCTGATGATATAGTAATTCTAGCCGAGAGTAAAAAGGATTTAGAAGAAACAATGAACGGCATAGATGAAGTCCTACGCAAGAACTATCGCATGAAAATAAACAAGAACAAAACAAAAGTAATGAAATGTAGTAGAAATAACAAAGATGAACCGCTGAATGTGAAAATAGGAGAAGAAAAGATTATGGAGGTAGAAGAATTTTGTTATTTGGGAAGTAGAATTACTAAAGATGGACGAAGCAGGAGCGATATAAAATGCCGAATAGCACAAGCGAAACGAGCCTTCAGTAAGAAATATAATTTGTTTACATCAAAAATTAATTTAAATGTCAGGAAAAGATTTTTGAAAGTATATGTTTGCAGTGTCGCTTTATATGGAAGTAAAACTTGGACGATCGGAGTATCTGAGAAGAAAAGATTAGAAGCTTTTGAAATGCAGTGCTATAGGAGAATGTTAAAAATCAGACGGGTGGATAAAGTGACAAATGAAAAGGTATTGCGGCAAATAGATGAAGAAAGAAGCATTTGGGAAAATATAGTTAAAAGAAGAGACAGACTTATAGGCCACATACTAAGGCATCCTGGAATAGTCGCTTTAATATTGGAAGGACAGGTAGAAGGAAAAAATTGTGTAGGCAGGCCACGTTTGGAATATGTAAAACAAATTGTTAGGGATGTATGATGTAGAGGGTATACTGAAATGAAACGACTAGCACTAGATAGGGAATCTTGGAGAGCTGCATCAAACCAGTCAAATGACTGAAGACAAAAAAAAAAAATTGTTAATTGAATCCAAAATTATACATTGAAGCAACTTAGTATTTAAAATTGCATAAACTTAGGTTTTTCTTACAAATGAAAATAGTCAATTTTAATTTTAAATAAACCGGTCAGAAAAAATAAAAATTTAATAAGTTATTGAAAATTGTAAGTGAAGGCAATATTTTGTTTCTGGAAGACAGAAATACTGTGTAATATAAAAAATAATAATTAACTAAATATGAAATAAAATTTTAATTAAAATACTTATTTTTATATAATTGATTTTGTTTTTACCTGATGTAGAAAAAATGATATGAAGATAAAATGAACATGAAAAATAACCTTTATATTCACAGAAATCATTTTTATTTTGAAAATTCAAGAATGATGAACGTTTTCTTACAGTGCTGTGTGAGATGTAAGCTTTTATTTCTTGTAAATATATTCTTCGTATATAAACTACGTTTATCAGTGCAAGATATATATATATATATATATGTGTGTGTGTGTGTGTGTGTGTGTGTGTGTGTGTGTGTGTGTGTGTGTGTGTGTGTGTGTGTGTGTGTGTGTGTGTGTGTGTGTGTGTGTGTGTGTGTGTGTGTGTGTGTGTGTGTGTGTGTGTGTGTGTGTGTGTGTTTGTGAATGTAATAGATATATATCTTTGCTACCGTTTTGTTCTCTGTATTATGTCACAACTATTTCTACTTATTACACTTTGGCTATATTTATTATGCATGCAAACGCAGAGACGTTATATTTATTCATATATGTTCAAACAGCAATAGCGTCTTTTGTCTCTTTTAATAATGTTGTTCTTTATACTAAGAATCGCTAACCTTGTGCATCTATCTTTCTGTTACTTTTCATTATTATTAGTACTTATTTTATCTTGTTTTATTATTTTTACATTTTATCATCCTTCCTTTTTAGTTTTCCGTTCCTTTTTTTAATAAATATTGTCCTTACGAGGAACGTTTCTATTGTATTTTATTATATACATGTATTTATGTGTGTACGTATTATTTGTACAATTATCAATATGAACACTTTATTTAAATATTAATTAGGTATTATTTTTTTGTCTTTAGAAAATTAGTTTGCCTAGAAAATTTTTTTGTTTGCCTTGACGATAATTTTTACTTTTGTAATAAAAATTTGTATATCTGTTAAAAAAAAACTGTAACAAATGTTATCAATCATTGACGTTGTCACTTTATTGAAGAACAAATGGTTAATTTACTTCCAATGTTCATAATACAGTACTTTTTTACGGGATGAATACACATTGAGAAAGAATACAAATATCCTCTGACTTTCAATACTTTAAAAAATAAAAATTTAATTTTAGATATAAAATTAAACACATAATTTTATGTATATAATAATGAAGCTTTGATTCAACTTGATTTATTTAATAGCTTATTTTATAATATATAAATTTGCGGACCTCCGTGGCTGTAGGTAGCGTTTCAAATGCAGAGGTCCTGGATTCGAATCCCGATCAGGAATGGCATCTTCTCATATGCTAAAAATTTTCACTGGGCTAATTATCATAAATGTTGATGTCCGCTCTTTCTTAAAAAAAAGTAAATTTAAGTATGCATATAAATTTATACATATATATCATTCAATAATACCAGATACAACATACTTCTCACTTGTGGCAATGTACGTTTCGTGACTGGAGTATGCAAGTTAATCCGTTCTTTATTTGTACATAATTTCTGTCAAATTTATTATATCATCGACTAATCACGAAATTATAAGAAACAAGAAAACATAATTTTCAGTATCGATGGAATTTAAAAATATTTTAAATATTGTGCTTTAAACTGTTTAAATTTTAAATAATATTCTACTCAATTTTTTTTGTATTTTATCTGATTCCGAAAGAGTTTAAATAATTGGTGTTTAAACATTCGAATTTTTGTCTTGAATGAACAAGATGAACTATGCACTTAATTATTTACTTAAACATCTTCTTATTTTGTTTTTTTTTTTTAACTTAAAATACCGAAAAGTTATGTAATATATCTTTGTTTATATCAAATTATAAATTAGGTTTTTTTTAATACTGTGATGGTTGTATATTATTCAGTTTTATACTTTTCATTAAATTGATCTTTGGTAATTTTATTTTAAATTGTACAGAATATAATGAAAAATGTATTTATTTTTTGATTCAAAATGAACAAAATAAAGTTGTTTGAAAAAATCGGGTTGGGGTGTGTCGGGGCGCATAGCCGTTGGTTTAACGTGAAACGTTACAGACCTTGGATGAAGTTCCTCCGAGCTACAGACCGACCAACTAAATGGGAAACCACCATCGTATTTTTTTGAAAAAAAACTGAAAGACTCCAATGGAAAATTTTAGTTCCTTCATTTGGCCAACTCATCAGATAAATTGGTCGGTCTGTATATCAGCGAGTCACTTTTAGTGTATCGGATTGAAATAAAAACGAGACATTGACAGCGTACTAAATTTAATTTTAACATAAAACAGACACTAAACGGTACATGATATTTCGACTAATATTCGACGATAATTTTGTTCAACATTGGCCTATGAGAAGTAAGAGTCAAAGGCTATTAAGCAGCGGTGGAGGTGCTCGCGCCGTGCCAGCTTTGCGGCGCTACCGAAACGGTCTCACTCGCTCGGTACCGGACATTAGGATATCTGTGCGTGGCCCATAACCTCCCCTTTTTTAACGATATGAGTAATTTATATTTCCGGCTGGCTTTTGCGCGGGCATATTGCATTTTTATACTTTTTACATTTTTACTCTAATTTTTTACAAATAAATATTATCCAAAATACACTGATTATTACTTAAATCGATCTATTTCGACAAACTCTAAACACAAACACATGAATCACCGCGCTTTCACGTCTTAAGTCAGTGTAGCTCACTAGCTACACTGAATAAAAATAAGCGAGAACGGCAGTTTTGGCCGATCTGTACTGTGCCCTCTCACCGCCAACCTGCTCGTCAGTGACGCAAACTTAAAATTGTATAGGCGAGCTGACCATATAAATTATAAAATGACACCGCATTTACATCTCTGAGACTAATTGTTATGGAGTTATAAAGGCAGGGCAATAAATAATACCTTTTCGTTTAACTACAAATTTCTGTTTTGATATCAGTATGTTTCGTTGTGATTTTAAAGACGTTTCATGTGAAAATGGTAATTTCCCAATTGTGTTCCTTTTATCCGTCATTTTTGTGTTTATTTTATTTTTCTTCTTAAGAAATATTTGTTTCTCAAGATCAGATTGAGAAATCATTTTAATATTTTGTACATATGTTTACACCAATAAAATCATATGTTGATAATAATCTTTAGTTTTATCAAATTACGTTTTATTAGATAAACCTTTCATTATAAATAAAATGACTTCTTATTATTTTAATAATCGATTGACAAACATGCGAGTTATTGCAGAAAATTAATGACGTAATTTTAATCCGGATTTTATCTCGCTGTAAATGTATCAGGGATATTATTTTACACTCTGTATACATTTAAACGATTAACGTGTACAGTTTTTTAAAAGTTAACCGAAAATATTGAAATATTACGAACATTCAATTCCATTGAAACAATAACAGATTAATTTATAAATACTGTGTAATTAAGTTAAATATATAGAGTAGGTATTTTCGATTTGTGTAAGTGGATATTAGGTGTAACTACGCAATTCTGTTTAGCGAAAATTCCTCAATAATATGTTACAGTAGTTATTTGTAATTAATGATATTTTACGGAATGTGGATAAATATATAGCTATAAACATAATTATGTAATAACTATAACCAACCTAACGATTACGAATGATCTCATGTGAATAGCACGTACAATGTCCAACAGTAAGAAAGCAAAAATATATTACTAAGATAACCAGATTTCATTCGGCAAGAAATTTACTTTTATAGCTACGAACTAAAGAAATAAGTATTCCCTAGAACATGTGAATAGCCCATCGATGGTTAAGTCTAGTGAGCTGCTACATCGCTGCGTTCACACTTGCAGGATTTGTTATTGTCCTTTAGGTTTTTCAGATCCTTTCACCAAGTGGAAATTAAATACCTGGTGAATAATTTTAAAGATTTTTTATAGTAACCCAAGTAGAATTGATTGTCCGAAGGTTATAATAGTGTAATAGCTGAAGATTTTTAACGATCTTATTCTCCCCTCCTCGTTTCTGTTCATCACTTAAATGATGAGATCCTCGTATTAAGGACGACAGCAAAGTTTTAGAACAAACCTCTCTTAAAAACCTAGATTATTTAAATGCGCCTGACGATAATAAAACTGATTACACTGATGAACATGATTTTTGTCTCACGAATACCAGTGGGTGTACTTAATGCAGTTTTTTATCCTGTCTTCAAATATGTATTCGGAATTTCTCCAACACCCACAGTTTTTTTGTTATATTAATTTTTTTTAATATTTTAAAACTTTTTTCGTCCATTTATCCATTGTCAAGTAAAAGCTCCTACAGAATTGTAAATATGGTGGAATGAAACGAGCTAACTTAGATGGTAGCGTTGCTACTGTTGTGCAGGTTTAGACATGTACAGACATGCTAAACGAGATCTAGTGGCACATATTCATCAGAACGATATCATTTGTGAACCGGTGAACACGTCATTGTAAGTGCTTTGTGTGTCTGAATTATTATGTATTACATATTTACGACTTTATTTCTTTTACATAGTCGTTAGTTACAAAATGCCTAGAGTTTGCTTAAATCATCCTAACAATTTTTGTGATGTATGTGGCGAAGTGATGGTGAAGTGCCATAAGCAAAACCTTACTCCATTAGTAAAAATGTGTTATGAACTTTTTTTTTGGGTGTAAAGTCGGAGACCAAACAAGGGTCTGGGCCCTACATTTTTGTTGTTTATAGTTTTCTAGGCTTCTCACTCCATGGAAAAATGGCACACGCCAGATGCCATTTGCTATCCCTATGATTTGGAGGGAACCCAAAGATCACTCTTCTGACTGTTATTCCTGTTTAACAAACATTAAAGCGATTATGTCAAAATCAAAACATACAATGGTGTATTCTAACTTGCAATCTTCAATGAGACCAGTTCTACACTGTGAAGAATTGCTCTTACCAAAGTCTCAAAAACATGTTACATTAGATGAAGAGAGCTCAGAGTCTGGTGGAAGTAAGGAAGAAAAAGAAACAGACTCTGGTGATACAACTTTTGAACAAAGCAGTTTCTTCTGAGCCTCATTTACTGACTCAAGAAAATCTTAACGATCTCATACGAGATTTAAAGTTATCCAAAAATCGGTTTGAAATGCTTGCTTCCCGGCTAAAAGGATGGAATCTTCTTCAAAAGAATACAAAGATAAGTACTTATCGTAATCGTCATTCTGAATTTAGACTTTTTTTCTGAAGAAAGCTTTTAATGAGCTGCTACTGTGGAACAAAAATTGATAAATACACCTTAAATACATTACAATCTTTTTTTCGGCAGTCGTGTAAAAAGTCTTAGAATTATGTGTTGTATCCGAAAAAGAAAGAAGTTCCCCATTTAAAGTTTTCATACCGTGACAAACTTAAAATTGAAATGAACACTATATATATATATATATATATTAAAATAATAATGAAATATTAATTATAAATTATGAATTTTTATTCTTTCTGTTACAGGATTGAATTCACAAAAAGTAGAATTAACCTTAGCGCCTCCGATAAAGGAAGTACAGCGTAGAGTGAATGAAACGCTCATTGTTACTTGTCAAAATCCAGGAAATCTAAATGATATTTTTTGGAAATCTCCCTCTAATGATAAAATTACAGCAAGAAAAGGAAGGTAAGAAGTACAGCTTGTTTCACTATTTATTTTTTTTTTGTACCAATCTTTTATTGTAAAAATATTCTATTACAGTAATTAATCCTAGAATACATTCAAGCGCAATTCAGTAATTAAAAAGACAAATGGCTGTAGAAAAATTATTTATTCATGAAAATGGAACCAACATTATTTTTCAACACAATTCCCAGCTTCATTTTGGCATTTGTCCCGTATTTCTGTGAGCTCTCTTATTCCATTATTAAATAGTTGTTCACCTCAACATCTGATCCATTCTTGTACTGCTCATTGTAGCCGAACATGGTATCACGTAAAAACCATCAAAAAGAAACCTGATAGTGCGAGATCGGATCAGTAAGATGGTTGAGGCATCATCTCACTTCCCAACTTTTGAACAGATTCGTTTGATCGGTATATGGGCAGTACGTAATCTTGCAAAAATTTTACGCCTTTTGATAGAAATACATGCATGAAAAAATTTTAACTAGAATTCTATACAGAAGAATTGAGAGGAGAGTGGAAGAAGTGTTAGGAGAAGACCAATTTGGTTTCAGGAAAAGTATAGGGACAAGGGAAGCAATTTTAGGCCTCAGATTAATAGTAGAAGGAAGATTAAAGAAAAACAAACCGACATACTTGGCGTTTATAGACCTAGAAAAGGCTTTCGATAACGTAGACTGGAATAAAATGTTCAGCATTTTAAAAAAATTTGGGTTCAAATACAGAGATAGAAGAACAATTGCTAACATGTACAGGAACCAAACAGCAACAATAACAATTGAAGAACATAAGAAAGAAGCCCTAATAAGAAAGGGAGTCCGACAAGGATGTTCCCTATCTCCGTTACTTTTTAATCTTTACATGGAACTAGCAGTTAATGATGTTAAAGAACAATTTAGATTCGGAGTAACAGTACAAGGTGAAAAGATAAAGATGCTACGATTTGCCGATGATATAGTAATTCTAGCCGAGAGTAAAAAGGATTTAGAAGAAACAATGAGCGGCATAGATGAAGTCCTACGCAAGAACTATCGCATGAAAATAAACAAGAACAAAACAAAAGTAATGAAATGTAGTAGAAATAACAAAGATGGACCGCTGAATGTGAAAATAGGAGGAGAAAAGATTATGGAGGTAGAAGAATTTTGTTATTTGGGAAGTAAAATTACTAAAGATGGACGAAGCAGGAGCGATATAAAATGCCGAATAGCACAAGCTAAACGAGCCTTCAGTAAGAAATATAATTTGTTTACATCAAAAATTAATTTAAATGTCAGGAAAAGATTTTTGAAAGTGTATGTTTGGAGCGTCGCTTTATATGGAAGTGAAACTTGGACGATCGGAGTATCTGAGAAGAAAAGATTAGAAGCTTTTGAAATGCGGTGCTATAGGAGAATGTTAAAAATCAGACGGGTGGATAAAGTGACAAATGAAGAGGTATTGCGGCAAATAGATGAAGAAAGAAGCGTTTGGAAAAATATAGTTAAAAGAAGAGACAGACTTATAGGCCACATACTAAGGCATCCTGGAATAGTCCCTTTAATATTGGAAGGACAGGTAGAAGGAAAAAATTGTGTAGGCAGGCCACATTTGGAATATATAAAACAAATTGTTAGGGATGTAGGATGTAGAGGGTATACTGAAATGAAACGACTAGCACTAGATAGGGAATCTTGGAGAGCTGCATCAAACCAGTCAAATGACTGAAGACAAAAAAAAAGAGAAATACTGTTTTTTCCTTATTTTGGGTTTTAGTTTACTCTCTACCATGTCAAAATAGTACTCGCTATTGATTGTACGTTTTCTTCCAATTAATCTCAATAAATTGGGCCTTTATTGACCCAAAACGCCATTAGCATCCCTTTACCGGCTGATGTATATGTTTTGAATTTTTGCCCGACGGGGGTACTCAAATGTTTCCATTCCAAACGTAAACGTTTGTTTCCAGCAAAAAATAATGAATCTAAGTTTTATCGCTAGTTATTATACAATCTACAAAAGAACAGATTTTAGCGGAATTACCTTTCACTAAAAACTGTTGTTTACGTTCCGTATAAATTTCAGTGTCTTTGACCACCGGGTTGGTCTAGTGATAAACTCGTCATCACAAACCAGCTTATTTTGAAGTCGAGAGTTCAGATCATAGTAAGAGCAGTTATTTTTATACGGATTTGGATACTAGATCGTGGATATTGCTGTTCTTTGGTGGTTAGGTTTCAATTCACCATACATCTCAGGAATGGCCCCACCTGAGATTGTATAAGAGTACACTTCATTTACTTTCATACATATCATCCTCATTCATTTTCTAAAGCATTACCTTACGGTGATTCCGGAGGCTAAACAGAAAAATAAAAGATGTAAGTGGCTTTATGATTTTGAGTCGACTCTCACAGAATCCACTTTTAAAACGTTTTGTTGTGAACACAAATTCAGTTCATCATCGATAATCAAATGGACAGAGCCGAAACTTGGAATTTTAAGCGATTTGTTTGATTTATATGCGTAGGTATTTTGCAAATAGGATCAGTAATGCGATTTTGTAAGCATCAGTTGAAACTTCCACCGTTTTTCCGCTCCGATAAAAGAAATTTTTTTTGTCCGATTTAAATTGTTCGATCCACTTATAAAAATTTGAAATTTTTTACGATTATCGTACATATTTTTTATCGTTCTGAATATCAACCAAGAGTAAATTTCAGTTTATTTTACACTTTCAGAAAATAAAAATCTTATCACAGCACGTTTTTTCCTTCCACGGTACAGTTTTCAAATGGAGCCGACATTTTGAAATAAAGAAAAGATGTAATAATGAGAATTCTTTTCAAGTAGCCGACATTTTCTATGTTCAGGGAAACAGAGTTTCAGTTTATTTATTGAATAGCTTTTCCGCTGTTATCATTTGTCTTTTTAATTATTGAACGATCCTCGTATTAATAGATAAACGATTTCTTCTGTGCAACCTGATGTATCGATAATCATTTTTATATGTTTATGATATAAGAAACGTAAAAATGGATAATTCTGTTTGTAAAGTTGGTATTGTTTGAAGTTTACATACTAAACTTTTTTTTGGTAAGTTTTATGTAAATATTGAGAAAAAAATTAAGTTTTTATAAACTTATAACGATAATGACCTTAAAACTGAGAAATTGTATAAATCTTCAATCGTACTGTTTTTTTAAACACTTTTATTTTTTTTTTAAGTTTTGTTTTAACCTCTATAGGAGAATTAGAAGTTACAATGAAAGCAACATCCTGCTTTTACACTTTCAATTGTTTTGTAATGGTTTTTGTCTTTAGTGAAGTAAGAAAAGTTTAAAACAACAATATTTCCTCATTTTCTCAATATAATTTATTATTTTGTAATATAAACTTATTTTTGATTTTCTTAAAATTTGCTTTTTTATAACTATTTTTTTTTCTAAAAAGATAATAAAATTTATGCTAAATTAGTTTTATAATAAATCTCAATGTGAGATTGCAATCACAATTATCACATTCCAAAGAGAATTAAATTATAACAATACAATAAAAAAAAAAACAATTTTAAAAAAAGGTATAAAAATCGTGGAACTAATACCACTGCCCAGTAATTTACTGTATTCCCATTTTTTTCAGCTATAAATTGTATAAAGGATGTAAAAGCTAATGGTGTAGTCTCTCCCAAAGTAAAGTACAACGTTGTTTCATTTTAACTTATTAAATATATACCAGGGTAGTAGGAAGTTAAATTGTAAATAAATTAGTTTACCTAACTCCAACAATCCATATTCTTACTACTATCCTGTAGATTATTTTGAGCAGTAAAAAAATACTCTCAAAGGGTTAAGAATGTTAAATAAGATGTTTGATCAAAGCTGAAATTTTTAAGTAATTAAAAATTTACCAGCGTAGCAGAAAGCAATAAGAGTAAGCAAGTCATGATATAAAGTAATTCCTCTTTCCACTTTCTTTTATTTAGCTCAGAAAATTTTTTTTGGAGCTAATAGGATGCTGTTTCTACCAGAGCAAAGAAAGTACGATTGATCAAAGTTTAAATATTAAAGTTGTTAAACATCCACCAGGATAGTAGAAAGCAACCGGCAGACAAAATAGGTTATAACCTAATTATTTGTGAACATAATTAAATATTTGTAAACTAGTAAATACAGATAGTATTGGAGAAATAAAATAAAAATAATGGTTTTGGTTCTTCATCTTTTGTGTATCTGACTATCGATTGGTTTCAATAATCACCCTCCGTTTCTCTTGGCCCTGAGCATCTTTTCTTAATTTCTTACCTTCTAATGTCTGTAAGCATTCTAATGCTTTTTCTTCTCTTTTTTTCCCCATTCTTTCTCTAATCCTTTGCTAAATCAAATTCTCTAATTGACCTTTCCTATTGAAGATTCTTACACTCCAGATTCCTATTAACAATTTAGATTTTTCTCCTTCATTTCCCCAGATGATCAAAACATGTGGTTTTCCTTGGGTAGTACCCAACCAGAATTCTTTGATATTACTCTAGAATATTTTTTCTCAGAGATTACATTGCCTATGAGTCCAAGGACTCATAAGAGTCTATAATAATAAAAGACTATTAGAGTATAGTCCAAGGTAATCAAAAATACTACAACTCTTTATATATTTATACTATATATCTTTATAGTGCAGTGCTTTTCCCATCCCTCTATATTCTACGCTGTTTAACTTATAATAGGTAAATCCATCTACGGAAGTTTACCATCCCTTCATGGGAAGGACGATGTACCTTCTATTTTTTACACAATATGTTTTTAGCTGAAAAAATATTGCTATTTGTTTCTTGCTAGTGGAAGAGAAAACAATAACTATCAATAGTATTTATTTATATTCAATATTTTTCCATTTTAGAATTTTAATGCGCACTCACTCTATCACAATTAATTTATCTGAAATTGTATTTGAATAAAGGCGACATAATTCACTTTATAGTAAAATGGTTTTATTAACTCTGTTACTTTTTCCAATTCTTAATGTTATTTATTCCTAAACCAACTTCTCTTTTGTATCCTATGCAACTGGCTTTTCTTTTTCATTTGGAAAAAAAAAAGAAGCAAGCAAATGGAATATGAAACATCTCCAGATATATGTTTCAGGAAACGTTTTATTCATTTTCAAATAAATAATCTAATCCAAAGTTTTTTATATATTTCAGAAAAGCTTAAATGAACACCAGAGTGGAAATAGTTTCTGATCCACATTCTATTTATATTCAAGTAAAATAATTTTCAATATGAAAGTTATGATACATGTCATTATTCTAACAATACTTTAAAATATTGGTTGAATTTTCAAGACTTATAAATAAACCAAACAAAACCAGTACAGATAGAATCTGAATAAATTTATTTCAAGAATATTTCATAAATTTTTACCGTAAAAAAAATTAAAATAGAGTAATTAAGTACTACACAAGTAATACATTTAGATATCCGCTGCAATTTAGAAAATTACTTAAAGTTTATAAAACGCCATAAATATTTTACTGCATCTATTGTGCACAGTAACTTTAATTTTTATATTTCTTAAATATTATATTACCTTAACACTAAAGAAAAAGAAAAGTATTTTGATACATTTACTAAGTTTCTGTGCGATAAAGTAAAAACTAAGTTCTATTAAACTTATCTACTTATAAGAAGTATATAACCTCTCCAACACTCAAGGGACTCTGGATAATCTTCTCATATCATAATCTTTTTCTTCAACGACTTCGTAAAACTCTATAAACATTGTTTTTTTTTTTTTAGCATCTTTTAAAACCTTTGTTACAGTTATTAAAAAAAGGTTCTTTGTTCTTATTATTTAATACTTAAAATAAACAATAGCAACAAATAAAGTAGCAAAAAAGTAAATAAAACTTTTAATATTATTGAATATGTAAAGTAGAAAACTTCATTAATACTAAAATAGTAAAATTACAGACTTTATTTATTTAAACAGCTAAAAATTTTAGCCCACAAATTTTCTAATTAATAATATTTCATGGCTTAATTTATTAAATTATAAAACTAATATTTTTATTGATTAGCAACCAATTTATTAATATACAAATATTTTCTTGTGTAAAATAGAGTAATTTTATAAATCATTAATTAATCGTAATTTAATTTAAAACAGTGAAGATACTAAGATAAATTACTTTTTCCATAAAAAATTAAATTAAAAAGATTTTTTATAAATAATAAGTAAAAACAATAACATAATCACAAAATTTTAGTAGTTCTTCTGTCCACTATATATGAATAAAACATTTGTCGGTGATATATTCTTTCTAAAAAAAAAAAAAATCCTTTCAGCATGCTGGAAGGCGGACGTAGATTTTACCAGTGCTAAGTAGGGAATAAAAAATATTTCCACCTTAAAGTTAAGAAAAACTTCAAATTTACTCAATACGACAATGGTTGCATGTGAAAAAAGTTTCACATATTTAGTATACAACAAGCCCCATCTTCTTACAATTCCAGCAATATTTTGGTCATCCCTTGCCATAAGGGTTGGTCATATCAAAAATTGTTTCACACAAAAATTTTAGGTAATGTTTAGAGGACTAACGAACACTTTAAACTGATTCGATACTTTACCTATTAAGGGAGGTATGATTTTTTTTGTCTTCCAAACCCCATTTTTTCTACCCCATGAGCTAATGGTTGGTGATATCAAAAAACTTTACTTAGATAAATTTTAGGCCCTTATCCAAAGAATAGTAGGAACTTTAAATGAATTTGATATTTTACTTAATAAGAAAGTTATAGCGATATTTTGTTTTGGTCATCCCATATTGTAAGGTTTGATCATATAAAAAATTGTTGCAAACAAATGTTTTAGGTAATGTTGAGGACTAATGACCACTTAAAACCGATTTGATACTGTGCCTATTAAGGGAGGTATGATTTTTTTTTCAAAATCCCATTTTTTCCATCCCCTGGGCCAATGGCTGGTGATATCAAAAAACCTTACATAAATAAGTTTTATGCCCTTATCCAAAGAATAGTAGAAACTTTAAAATGAATTCAATAATTTATTTAATAAGAAAGTTATAGCGATATCTTATTTTTTTCGAAGAAGCCCCCCTTATTTCCACCTCCATGGTCCGAGTTTGGCCATAAATTAATTCGACCGAGATTTTTGGATCATTATATTTTATGTATCAATTTGAAAGTGATTGGCGCAAAATTACAGCATTTATTGTGTCCACAACAAAGTGAATATATATATATATATATTATATATATATATATATATATATATAACTTTTGAACTGATGTTGGTTATGGGCTCTGGGGGGATGAGAAACGTGAAGCTATGTCAAAATTTACTGGAAGTCGAATTCACGGTACCCATAACATATAACGAATAAAATAACTAATCAACAAAATTAAGGATGTATGAATGCTATGTAATTATAATTAGATACATTCTATAAATCAGTCTTTACACTAAATTAGTATAAAAGAAGGTTGTGGAATATTACAAGTTATATTCCTTATAGGAATAAGATCTTATTGTATACTGTCATGGTATCGTCGATGTTGAAAAGAATATATAATCGACTAAGTATGCAAATGGTCAGCTGGAAAGAAAAGTAAGAGAAGAATTCAAATAATGATGAAGAGAATGGCAGAGAAAGAATACAGAAGAATAGCGATTTGGATAAACAGTGAAAAGATTCAAACTATGAAAATTTAACACAAATTTAAAATTTTTTTACTATGTATAATGTAAAACAATGTAAATGTATAATCAAAACAATTCTAAAATAAATGTAAAAGTAGAGGATAAATGATTTAAAAAGTAAAAGATATGTTTAGGAAGTATTATAACATGCAGTGGCCATGTAAAGAGGAAATAGAGAGAAAAATAGCATTCTGAAAAGTAAAGAATCTAGCAATAAACTAACAATCTAGTAATAAATTTTCTCCAAATCTACCTTAACATATGTAGATTTAGAGAAAAAAGATTGTTAAATTGGAGTATAGTATTTACTAGATGTGTTTATTGTATTTGTTTATTTAATGAAGTATTTGGTCTTGAAAAATGGACCGTGAGAATAAAAGAAGGAGAATACTTGAAATGTTTTGAGATGTAAATATGGAAGAAAATGGAAGCAATAAATTATCGAAAAAATAGGCAAACTTATATAAAATTGTTAATTAAATTAAAAAACAGACAAATCCATAATAAGTAAATAAAAAACAGTCAGGTGTGACACATATTAGAAGAGAATTCTGTTTAAAAAAAAATAATAGAAGGAATGATACCTAGAAACAGGAGCAGAGGAAGGTGTAAGATGTTAACTGATTTGAAAGAACAAATTTACCACTTGTGAAGAGAGAAGCTCCAAGGTAGGAGTATCATTTTGTGGAACTACTTCAAAAGGCCAGAACAAATTTGCAAGGTACAAAAATGTCTTGTCAGATTATTGTTTGGAACCCATGAATGTGATTTGTAGATTAGTTTTTACTTAATTAAAAATGTTAACTTATCCATCTGTTTATATTTATAAATGTGCAAGTCTGTATCACAAAAAAATGTCTTATTAAAAAAAAAAAAATAACAATTACCTCCTATTCCAAACTAGAAAATAATAATATTTTTGTGTAATTTAACTCAATAAATACTTCTGCTTTCAAGAAAGAGTCTAATTATGCACCTATTTCCATTTTACTTTCCCGTCTAGAAAAAGCTGTAGCTTTAGAAGGTAAAGTATTGTAATCAGTCCAATTTGGGTATATGCTGTTTTCACCGGATCTTGATGTTTTGACACCTAAGGAACTCTTTTTTTTTTTTTATTTTGTCTTCAGTCATTTGACTGGTTTGATGCAGCTCTCCAAGATTCCCTATCTAGTGCTAGTCATTTCATTTCAGTATACCCTCTACATCCTACATCCCTAACAATTTGTTTTACATATTCCAAACGCGGCCTTCCTACACAATTTTTTCCTTCTACCTGTCCTTCCAATATTAAAGCGACTATTCCAGGATGCCTTAGTATGTGGCCTATAAGTCTGTCTCTTCTTTTAACTATATTTTTCCAAATGCTTCTTTCTTCATCGATTTGCCGCAATACCTCTTCATTTGTCACTTTATCCACCCATCTGATTTTTAACATTCTCCTATAGCACCGCATTGCAAAAGCTTCTAATCTTTTCTTCTCAGATACTCCGATCGTCCAAGTTTTACTTCCATATAAAGCAACACTCCAAATATACACTTTCAAAAATATTTTCCTGACATTTAAATTAATTTTTGATGTAAACAAATTATATTTCTTACTGAAGGCTCGTTTAGCTTGTGCTATTCGGCATTTTATATCGCTCCTGCTTCGTCCATCTTTAGTAATTCTACTTCCCAAATAACAAAATTCTTCTACTTCCATAATCTTTTCTCCTCCTATTTTCACATTCAGTGGTCCATCTTTGTTATTTCTACTACATTTCATTACTTTTGTTTTCTTCTTGTTTATTTTCATGCGATAGTTCTTGCGTAGGACTTCATCTATGCCGTTCATTGTTTCTTCTAAATCCTAAGGAACTCAAAACACCAAAAAACTGGATGGAAATTTCTGTATGTTAATGTTATGTACATTTTTTCAGTGTTGGCTTCTAAATCACTTTATATCTCCAGAACTACTGGACCGATTTTGACCAAACTTAGATTATTTCTACATAAGAGGCATTGATGCCATTAAATTTTCAACTTAAAATGTTAAGGAGGTGAGGCTGCAGAGCAAGGTCACCGCAGTATCTTGAGATTTCGTCTAATTAAGATCATATTTTTCTTAGACTGGTTTATTAACGATTAAAAAATAACAATATTTTGCAAAGAAAAATTTTACAAAATCGCACCTCCACAAAAAAAAAATGCTGTTGTAGTCATTTGCTATGTTGTAATGTCACAGATTAGCGGTAGAATTAAATAAATGAATAATATTTAAAGTGTAAAAAAGTAACTCGATCTGGCCGATCGACGCGGTACCTGGTGCGTTAAGCCTCGCGGCTACACCAGCTGCCGACCGTAAAACGAAATTTGTTATATGTAAGTTGTGAAATTACATTAGTTTAGTTACTGCCGACTATTGCCGCTAGTACTGCCACATCCGCGCGAATTAAACACTGTATCCGCACGCGCTTTAATTAGAATCATTGGATTAAATTAACGAAAAAATATATATTTAAATAAAATGATAACTATTTTAAATTAAGTTGTGTGTATAAGCCGTACATCAGAAAAAACACAAAGTTACAGGATGCGTTCCTTGAACGCTACTTAGCCGCGTGACCGGGAAAGTCCTACTATTTCCTCAGCTTTTTTAATAACTTTTCCCACTAATTATTTGAAATAAAACTGAAAAATTTTCTTTAACAAAAACAATATTATTCTGTTAATTTTTTTAAATAACAATATACCTTGAATTTTCTGCATTTTAGTCAACATGCACATAAAAATTTTCACAACGATTTGTATCAACATTTTCTGAATTCTGATTTATTTGTAGTTTATATATATATATAGAGTGTACTTCCTGTAATATTTTTTTCATGTAATTATATTTTTAATAATTAATGTGGATTTAAATCACATCTATTTTTTATTTTATAATTAATTATCCGTTTTGTAATGCTTGCTATACCCAAAATTTTATTATGGTTTCCCTTGAGCTATCCACGAAAATGTTGGGACAGTTCCTTTTTTATCCATGAAGCGACATACCTATCCGACTCTGATGTGATCTACGTATAACATAACATATATGCATCAATCAGATTAAAGGGATTTATTTATTTATAGAAAAAGAAACTGAAAAAAATTCCTTTATAAAATAGTCGTCTTCAGATGTGCTTTATGATACTAAATCATTGATAGTTTTTAAAAAAGAGCTTTTTTATTATAACCAGATAATTGAGAATAAATAATGTAGAAGCTGTTATGGCAGAGAGATATTGGTAAAAATAATAATAATACTTCTGTTTCAGTTTAATTTTTTTGCACTTCAAAAATATTGTATGTTCAGTAATACCATATAATAAAGTCGACAGATTAGTTTTACTCGAAATTACAATTTCGTTTTCCACGACTCCCTATATTAATGCTCTTTACAAACAGATTACACTAACTGGGTCGACCTCCCTTTAGGCTGAATGGTTTCAATAAATTTAATATCAGTAGACTTTGAAGTAGAAATTTCACAGATTAAATCTAATATCTAATATTTCTGACATAAAAGGGATGTACTAATTAAAATAACGAAAATCAATATTTATATGTGACAAAAATTATTAAGTTCATATAAAACAAATAAAGAACAGATTTTTAGGCTAATAACCGTAGCTGTTGATACCCGCTCTTCCATAATAAAAAAAGAAAACAGTTTTATTATTAAATATAAAACTACTGTTGGAAGTCAGGGCCAAAGTTCAAGCCCAAATAATAATTAATTTGTTTATATATCTCTATTTGATATCGATCTTATTTCTGATGATGCTCCATTGTAATATATTATCAACTTTAGGTTGGTGACAAAAAATATTGTCGAAGTTTTTAATTTTTTTACTTTTAACATTTTTTTAAAAATAATTTTAAGTGTAACAGAAATATTGTTCGGAATCTTTAACAGGATATAATAATTTTAATTTTATCGGGAATACTAACTTGATTTTTATCAATTCATCATTTTAGATTATTATATATTTATGTTTTTATTATAACAATTAATAAGCGATTTAAATTTTTAATTATAAATAGATTTTACCTATTACAAACTGAACTTTCATTCCAAATGTTAAAGTAGATCGAATATCTTGAAAAGAATTGTTTTATTCATCTTTAAAAATAATTAATTCTGACTTTCATTTCAACACTAAAAATTAAACTAATTTAAACTTTAAAAAAGTAATAAAACATTTTAAAAAACGTATAAGAAAAGTACGCTTAAAAATAAAATATGATTTTTTTTTAATTTCGATTTTCATAAATTAATCCAAATTGAAAATAACTACCAACTTCCTAATCCCTAATTTAAAAAAGTAAATAGATTTATGAAATAATATTTTTTTTTACTTATTACTGTCTTTTTACTTCCGTGAACGAAGTAAAGGAAGTATTGTGATCGCGAAAAAATTCGATTTCTAGATTTCAAGGGAAATATACATTTTGACCATCCTTGAATCTATTTTGACTAGTTTCGGCGTGACTTCTGTAACTCAAAAACGATTAGCTATAGGATGTTGAAATTTTGGATTTAGGACTGTTGTAACATCTAGCTGTGAACCTCCCCTTTTGACTGCAATCCCAAAAGTGTCCAAAAACGCCCAAAATCCCAAAAACATTGGATATTGGATTTTTTCTTAACTGCAGTAATAAGCCCTCATTGAGGTATTTTCAACGGCATATCATAAGTGTTACTTATTTTCATTGGTTCCAGAGTTATAGCCATATAAAACTTTAATTAATGAAATATTTTGATCTTAGAGAAAGGCACATAAGTTCAAATCAGACTTCATCTCCTTTTTTAACTTTTTTTTTTTTTTTTAATTTAAATATATTGATTTATTAATAATTATTAATCTCTCATCGTAAAAAAAAATTTACGATGAATTCAATAATAACAACAAAAAAAAATAAGAAAAAATATCAGAAGTTTTAGTAATATAAAATTTTTATTTTTTTTTAATTTTTACATTTCAAAAAATGTAAATTAATTTAGCAGGCGTACAAGGAGGTTGTGTGTTGGCCATATCAGATTTTTTAAAGGTTACTATTTATTTTTAGCTAATTTTTTTCTAAATGTGAACTGGTTCACAACTCATTATCACGTAAAACAAAACATAAATATTAAAAATTAAAAAACATGACTGCCAAAAAAGAAATTGCTCTTTAATATAGGATTAACAAAGTGTGCGGGTGACAATTTTGTATATAGTATAATTTTTTTTAATCATATATACGAGTATATGTTTAAATTTGTTGAGCTGCTTTAATGGAACGTACATACATACATACATACATATACCCTGAATACATACATTCTTTTATGGGCAGTCGTGTTACAAGGTCCATTTCTGATTATATCAGTTAATTTTTGTTCTGGTTTGATTCAATCGTGATTTTGTATTGTACTAGCAAATACCTCGTTTGAATTTTGAAAATTAGACGATTGTTTCCAGAGGTATTGTAAGAACACCCCATTGACCTCCCAAAACAGCATTCTGACCCCACAGGGGAAGACACCCTCCGCCGCCCCTTCCGTCCCGAGCTCATACGGGCTTTACCGGAGGTCATCTTCGAAACCTCGCGGCATCCAGTCCGCCTCAGCCAGGATGCCACGAGTGACATTCCCATCGGTGTACTACTAATTACTGAACTCAAAACAATCTCAAGCATTTCACCGAGTCTTAAGCAAGACTGAAAATACCTAACAAAGTAATTGAACTACCTACCCGTAGAAGGTAAAAGTGTGTACAACACACAACAGGAAACATAAAAAAATTACATGGAACAATAAAAACACAGTAACAATGAAACAAAACAAAACAAGGACAAGAGCAACAAAAACATAATTTATAAAACAAAACATCAATAAAAATAGAATAAAAGAATAAAAGGTTAAAAGAAGAGACATACTTATAGGCCACTTACTAAGGCATCCTAGAATAGTCGCTTTAATTTTGGAAGGACAGGTAGAAGGGAAAAATTGTGTAGGCAGGCCACGTTTGGAATATGTAAAACAAATTGTTAGGGATGTAGGATGTAGGGGGTATACCGAAATGAAACGACTAGTAGTAAATAGGGAATCTTGGAGAGCTGCATCAAACCAGTCAAATGACTGAAGACAAAAAAAAAAGAAGAGAAATCCAAGGAGAGCTCTAGATCCCCTCAGCAATCCTTTCTTTTGTTAAGTACACTACAAAACTCTCCACTATTGCCCATTCGGCCTGGCTCCTCCAGTTTACACGGAGATCCAACGCCGGCCCGATAAGATAAAGCCGACCGATGGACTTCGTACGCATTAACTCGTATTTTGAGCACTCATAAAGAACACGGTAGGTGTCGTCAATTGTTCATACTGAGGACACATCCCAGAATCTACCAGGCCAAATTTCTGCAGTCTATCCCTAAAAGCACCATTGCCGGAAAGAAATTGCGTCACATATTTATTAGGGTGCAGCCAAGAGACCAGCAAACCAACAAAATTTGGAGAGAGATCATGCGTATAACGCCCACTATCTTCTCATCCCATCTGGCCTGCCACAAGGCATTGCCATGCTGTTCAATTTCTTGAACTTTATGCGAAGTCAATTCACTGGAAGCAGCAACATACTTCTGCTGCTTCTCAGACGCAATCAAGTCTATCGGTTTCATGCCTGCAATCACCAAGACTGCCTCCCATGAAATAGTACGGTAACCACCCGTTACCGTTAACAATATTCGGCGTTGAGCCCTTAATACTATGTCCCGATAACTTTTATATTTTAGCTTGTCCGCCCAAACAGGCGCCGCCATACATAGCACTAAAACAGCACCCCAGGCGTATCTCGTTTGTTACCAGTTAATGGTGATGATTAGTCTAGCCTTTCATGAGCTACTTGCATCCCTTTACCACTCTAGCCGCACACGTGTAATGGGATTCCGGTGGGAACGGGAATCCCATTATTATTAAACAGATATCTTTTTAATTTTTTTTTTTTTTTTTTAAGTAAATTTAATTACATTATTTTTGTAAGTTTATTCATTCGATTGATTCGAATCATTTAGTTCAAAACCGGATCACACTGTGATAGAAGGTCAGTTATTTGATTAATTCATTAGTTAGTACTTACTACATGGTAATGTTCACTACTACATATATATTTTTTTCGAGATTTTTCGAAATGAAAATATATAAAAACCTTCTTAATTAAGCTAAGAAATTATGAAATTATTATGGTAAAGGTTTGGTTGCAATTGATCGAGTAGTTTTTTGTTTAATCCGAACAAACAAAAGCCGCCTTCTTCTTTGTATAATAGTGTATACATATATATATATATTATTATACAAAGAGTATATATATATATATGTATAAAAATGTCTTCCTTTTAAATAATTCTTAAATGTGTGAAACTGGATTAAATATGGATCTTAAATATTTTTCGCTAAAATCTAGAATCCTGGATCTTAAATTTACTCTTTCAAATAATAATGACTTTCACTTTAATCACCCTTAAAAAGAAACTGATTTAGAATAATTTTGTACTTCTAATTCTAAACTCCTTTGAATACAATCTTAAATTGAAACTAAACGTTTTGCGTAGAGCTACGAAATTTAATGAAAAATTATTTCAAAACTTCCGTTTAAATCTTCATAAGAGGGTAAAACATAATGTAGAGATTTCATACTACCAATTTATATTATGAAACTGGTTGTAACATTTCATTCGACAGTGATGTATTGCCAAAATACTACTCAGTCTGTAATGCACACAGGAAAGTCACTCACGATTATTCCCTCATGACTAATTTTCCTCGTTTCACGAATATGTTGAAAGTTGTAATTTTGTACAGTTAATCCTAAAACAATGTTTGTCAACCTGGGGGTCGCGAAATTAGTCTACAATTTTACACGTAAATAATAATGAAATCATTTTTAGAGAAAAAAACCATTTATAATTATACTTGTAAACAAAGTAGATTAATGAGATGGTTGCGTTTGTTTTTCATTTAAAAATTTCTCCATATGTTAGAAACGAACAAAAGGAAATTGTTTTCTAAAAATAAAAGACTATTCCTATTTAATTTAAAACAACCGTAGGCAAAAATACATTTTTCAAAGAGATAAGAAATAGCGAAAGGGATTAATATTTTCAGTGCTTTTGTGACTAAATTTCTATAATCACTTCAACGAACAAGCCAAAACATATATAAATCATTAGATGTGAATTGTAGTTGTAACTTTTTATCGACAGACATTTCGATGAACTGGTCATAGATCTCAACTGGTAACTTAGCACCTGCAACAACGTTTTTACTAAATGGCTCAGTACCCGTATCTTTGAGAAATCATTTTTATCTTCCGGGAAATACTCCGCGAATTGAATTTTTAGCTCACGCAAATGCATTTCTTCATGCTATCCAAACTGTGGTCAATAATATCTTCTTCATACAAATTTTTCTCAATATATTCAGAAGCAAGTAAAAACATATAAAAACTTTTGATTTGAATGTGAATAATCCAGACATCAAGCTTCTTAATGGAAGTATGAACTTTCTCATTAGCAAGATGTTTTTATCACGTCCTTGTAAATTCACATTCAAGTCGTTTAAATGCGAAAATAGATCAGCCAAGTAACCCAACAGTAACATATACTCATTATTCTGTAAAAAAAAAAAAACGTTGAGAATGCCTTTATCCTGGAAAAATATTATTAAATTATCTCGCAATTCCAGTAACCGGATTAACACTTTCCTCCGTGATAACCATCTGACTTCTGTATAGAAAAGAAGATTTTTTTTCTTTTCGCCCATTTTATTGAATAGTTTAACAAACAGTTTATCGTGTAATGGACGACTTTTAATAAAAACTAACCGTTTTACAGTTTTACAAAGAATTTGTTTTAGATTTTCCGGCATATTTTTTGTGGCAAAAGCATGTTTGTGAAGGAAGCAGTATGTCCATTCTACCCTAGGTAAAAGACGATTTTTTAATTTGTTCAGAAATCCACTGTTTTTCTTGTTATTGTCTTTGCACCATCGCTCACCACTACAACGTGCAACACTTTTGTTCACTTTATGTAAAATGTTTAGTAGCTTCTTAAAAAATATGAAAAAGATATTGTCCTGGGGCATGACCAGTTTTTTATTTACAATATATTATACCAGTTTTTTATTTACAATATATTATATTTTCTTTGATTGGCCTATCTCTGTCGTATTCATATGTCACAAAACATAAGAACTGAGAAAGTTTGCCACATCTGTTGATTCACCAAATGGAATACTAAAAAATACATTGAATTCATTTGCTGAATTATATGATTGCGAACATCGGCAGCCGTCCCATCGATTCGCTTTGATACTGTATCGTTAGAAAGCGGAATGTTTTCCAATTTTTTGCGTCTTCCACGCCTATGAAAACATTGACCATATCAATGCAGCAGGCAATATGAGGTTTTCTGCGATTATATATGGGTTTTGGACATCTTAGTTAATCTTAATGCTATGAGGTAAGATGTTTCAAGTATACTTTTATTATTATGGTTTAATTTAACAAATTATCGTTCCTGTTTCGTCCATCTTTTGTAATTCTACTTCCCAAATAACAAAATTCTTCTAACTCCGTAATCTTTTCTCCTCCTATTTTTACATTCAGTGGTCCATATTTGTTATTTCTACTACATTTCATTACTTTTGTTTTGTTCTTGTTTATTTTCACGCGATAGTTCTTGCGTAGGACTTCATCTATGTCATTCATTGTTTCTTCTAAATCTTTTTTTACTCTCGGCTAGAATTACTATATCATCAGCAAATCGTAGCACCTTTATCTTTTCACCTTGCACTGTTACTCTGGATCTAAATTATTCTTTAAGTAACTGCTAGTTTTTTGTAAAGATTAAAAAATAACGGGGATAGGGAACATCTTTGTCGGACTCCCTTTTTTATTACCGCTTCTATTTTATGTTCTTCGATTATTACTGTTGAAGTTTGGTTCCTGTAAATGTTAGAAATTGTTCTTCTATATCATATAGATATCATATTATAAAGGAAGTGTCTAATAGTAAAAACAAAAACAAAAAAGGACAGAATTTCAGAGTTTATCCTGAAATAAAAGTTTAGAAGATGATGATGTTGCTGATTATATCCTTCTAAAACTTTACTTCAGACTAACTTAGAAAGTTTACGGGATGCATTTTAAAACAAGTATCTAGAGATCATGTAATAATGGTGTCTGGTTTTAGTAGAGTTAAACTTTCAAGACGTAACTCATTCTTACAAAAATTATAATAGCTTAGCGAATAATTTTATATTATATAAACAATTAGTATTAAGGAATATATTTATTAGTGCAAATTAATTAAAAATATTAAGCATGATGTTACAAAAAAAAACAGTTATAAAGAAAAAAACACACATTAGACTCAATTATTGATAAAAACATTCAATCAAAACATCTACCTAAATATGCAATAAGTACATACGTTTATTATGATAAAAGAGGATAGAGAAACTTATCTCTGTAAAATTTATTATTTCAGAAATGGCTGCTTAAGCTTTGTAATTATTAATTTTTTTTTTTACTAATATAAATTTATATTAGCATGTACTTAGCGTCACTCATAAGGAATCGACCTAAAGTTTGAATTTTATTTAAAAACATTGATATGGACACCACATATCTTACTTGTACGCCTATTAAATTACATATACTCATTTTATGCAGCAATTCATTTAAACTTATTTCATTTGAAAGTGATATACGATCCTCCAATTCTTTAATAAAGTGGACAGTTATATAATTGCTGAAATATTAGTGTTTATTAACATCAAATATTCATACAATTATTAATTCAAAACTCTTACATGAAATATTAGGACAGAGTAAAAATCCCTTTATTAATCGTATTACTAGATCAGTATTATTCATATCTTCGAGAGTTGCCGATTAACAAACGTTTCAGATTTTTCATGTATTGTATAAGTTAATAATAATTAAATTATTCCGTTTAGTGAACTCCTATATACTGGTTACAATTGTTAATTTCGACCTTACGGTGTAAAGTATTCAGTTTTATTACTGGATTATCTGGTGAATAATCAAAAATGAAAAAGAAACAACCATACAGCAAATAGAAAGATAACATGAAGAAATATATCTCAAAAAACGACAAGAGAATGAATATGAAAAAGAAAACAATGTTAAGAACAAGGGAAGAATAAAAAAAATTAGGAGAAGATGATAAATATAAAGAGGAAGAAAAGGTTAAAACCAAAGAAAGAATAAAGAGAAGAAAATGTTGCAAACCAAAAAATAAAAATAAATTGGAAGAAAATGAACAAACAAAGAAAGAATAAAAACATTAAGAGAAGATGATAAATATAAAGAGGAAGAAAACGTTATGACCAAGGAAAAAATAACAAGATTAAGAGAGGTTGATGAGTATAAATACAAATAAACTTTGAAAACTAGAGAAAGTGTACACAAATTAAGATCAGAATTATATCAAACCAAAGAGCGATTAAATAATTGGCAATAAAAAACAAATAAACGAAATAATAATCAACTCCGACTTAGGGAGAATATTGTCCGACAATATCCGAAGAGTAATGAGTAGTACGGAAATAGGGAGACGGTCGCCATCTTTGACATCACTAATTCAAGATGGCGGTGGTCGGCCATCTTGGACTGTGACGTCAGTGGCGGCCGTAGCCCGTAGTGTTGCCAACTTGATTTATTTTGTGTCGACTTGGTTATATATTGAAGTAATATTTCAAAGGTTGGTAGCACTGTTGTGTAGCGGTCGGATTAAATTAAATAAATAAATAATATTTAAAGTGAAAAAAAATTCGGAAGACTCGAACCCGGTCATGACGGGACGCGACCGACTGACGCCTTAAAACAATCGGCTGCAGTGACTCCCTGATGTAATGAGTGAAAAATGTTCTACATAAGCTGTGAATTTAACGTCACATCAGTCTATACACACACACACATACATATATAAAAACACAAGTAAATTAAAAAAAAGTTTGACGTACCTCGAGGATGATTCTGGTCGTCCAGGCGATGGCGTCGGGAGGCGTCACCGCGAAGGAGAGAGGTTCTCGTCGTAGATCGTGCACCGGGAGGCGATGGCGGCGGTGTCTGCTGCGCGTGTGTTTGCGTGCGTCAGCGGAGTGACGCAGAGGTGTTTACCGTGCGAGATGCGGCGCTCGACTGAAGAATTGTGGGACCAACGTGGTTTATAAGTTGTCCGATTGACCAATCGCAGCGTTTGAATTCGAATCGGCGCATGCGCACTAGCCGTTAGTGCGTACGTGCGAACTGGATCGTCGTTTCTAATAATAGCGGATGCGATAAGGAAAATGTTTTTTTTTTATTATTATTATCAGGTCTCTAATACAAAAGTGTGTGAGTTTTAACCGGTTAAATCCAGTTGTGTTTGTATATAAGTGAAAAAATTTGTTGCATTTCCACACCACCCAAGAGGTAGCAACCGTGGTGCGTTGAGATTTTTTTAGAGTGAAATCTCTCCCCAGTCGTTTTTAAAAAAAAAAACAATAGTTAGTTACAATTTATTGTATGGGGGTTTAAAGTGTTTTTTGTTTTGTGTATGTGTGTAATTTTGTGTTGATTGTGTAATGTGTTGTAGTCCTTAAAAGGACTTATTTAAACATCGTAGAAATTAAAATATTCCTGCAGACGATCGTTGACGGTTTTCTTTATACTCTTCTTTGCGTTTCGTATTCTTGTATAAAATAAAATAAAGAGAAGCGATATGACGTCCTCTCATATATCAATTGGTTTTAACGTGTTCGAATTCTGAATTTTCATTTGTGTCGTATGCCACCAACAGCGGTTGAGTATCATCATCACCGTCGTTGTTAGAATAATCTACCTCATCGCGAGTCCTGAAGAAAAGTCCTCCGTCCGTCGCTACATTAGCAATTACTCTTCTTTTTTCATTAGCAGCAAACACGTTTACAGCGAGTACGTTATTTTTTCGATGCGACGTATTGAGATTTTTTAACACCGTCACATTCAACTTCATATTCGACGAACGATTTAATTTGAACGCCTTTATTTTACCGCCGTCACCGTAGAATCCAGAAAACAGTACTTCTTTCCTGTGAATAAGTGCGATAGCTTGTTCACCGCATTCAAATTCGCAATAATATTTTCGTCCATATCCGAAATCATCATCATCATTGAAAACCACTCTTATGGTCAAGTTATCACTGTTTTTATCGAAATCATGTTCAGATGGCAATATATACGTAATTGTGTTTTAATTTAAAACACATAGGCGTCAGATGATGGTTACCAACGTGCACGCATACATCTTCTTCACTAAACTGATTCATGTTTACACCTCGAACGTTTCTCAACGAATAAACTGCTTCACTCAATTACACGTTATTTATAAGCTCCTCCCCACCCCCACAACTACCACACCCTGCTATCAACGAATCAGAATGTCACAACCTCCCCTCCACAATTCGGAAAAATTCATCTGATAGGTATGGTGATATCCTGACAAGTGCATTTTGTATGATTTGAAGCTACAATTTTTCAGAACAGAAATCAGTTTTTTGTTAAACACTCTCCTCACAATTTGCAACGTAAAAATCCGATAGTACATAAATCTATTACCAGATCGTGTCGCGGGCCTTGGAACCACTGCATTTCATAAACGTAACTAAATATCGTTTTCTATCTTGTTTTCTTTAAAAGAAAACATTTTAAAAAAACAATAGTTAATTACAGTTTTTATTGAATGGGGGTTTAAAGTGTTTTTTGTTTTGTGTATGTATGTGTAATTTTGTGTTGTTTGTTTAATGTGTTGTTATCCTGAAAAGGACAGTTTAAATAGCTACCTGTTAATCATTATTCGAATGCTACATCGAAAGCTTTACCAATTAGTCCTTTATATACGAGTTTTAATTTCATAGATACCATTGTTTCTAATTCATCCTCATTAAGCGTTTCGGTAAAACGTCTTGGTAAATAAACGTTAAATGGTTGTTCTTCTTCGCCATCTCGTAAACGACATACTTTGCTCTTCCCATAACGTGTAGCTATTTTCCTTAACCATACAATTTCTTAAGGTTGACCGATAGTGAGATCACCAACGGTTTTTGTTTCGAAGTTGGTAGCAACAAGTCGCTTATTCAATTGATGCATAAAATCTTTTCTGTTGCTGTCAGTCATGATGATGTTGTTTGTCCAAGAGTTAGCTTTAGAATGAGACTAGGATGATTACGAATGGCTATTTATACCCACACATCTGCTTATCAACATCCGCATTCGGTATTCCAAGAATCGACGAATAATATTTATTTTAATTGCGTATCAACCGCAAAAATATATTTCTACTTGCATATCAACTAACAACATCTGGTTGAGCCAACTATTTTTTCTTATCAAAGCAATAAATGATTTTTATTCTTATCGTCAGATAAAATTATTCCACGAATCGTATTTATTTTATGTTCTTATATACTAACCACATCCGGTCGAGCCAATTATGTTCTGTCATGCTGGCACGTGATATGTCGTGTTTTGAAAATATAAATTCGGTTTAAAAAAATCCAGCCTTATATTAATAAATTTTATTGATTTTTTATATTAAATTCAATGATATTACACAGCTTTAAGGGAAAAATATTTAGTTTGACGATGATTTAAAAAAAAAACTACCTTCTTGTCCGAATAATTGACGTAGTAAGATTATGTCGTGTTTTGAAAATATAAATGCGGTTTAAAAAAACCCAGCTTGATATTAATCAATTTCATTGAATTTTTATTTTAAATTCAATTATATTACGCAGCTTTAAGAGAAAAATATTTAGTTTGACGAAGATTTAAAAAAAAACTACCTTCTTGTCCGAATAATTGACGTAGTAAGAATATGTCGTGTTTTGAAAATATAAATGCAGATTAAATAAATCCAGTTTTATATAAATCAATTTTATTGATTTTTTATTTTGAATTCAATTATATTACACAGCTTTATATGGAATCTATCAACCTTGTCGCAAATAGATAAACCGCGCTATGTTATTGTAGGTTTTCAAACCGATAGAGTAGATAAAGCCATGAAGGACGCATCAAAATTCGATTCGGGTAACGTTTAAAATATTTGTGTAATGATCAATTCCAATAAATATCCGTATGAAGATTTACGAGGGAATCAAGCGATGATGTATAGAATGTGTATTAATTTTCAAAAATCGTATTATAAAAATATAGATTCGCCGTACACGTTCTCCGATTACAAAACCAAATATCCTTTATACGCGATCGACTGTTCGCGTCAAAATGTTTCTGTAAAGATTTGTGTAATCGATTTGACGATTAACGTTGAAGCGGAAAAGAATTTTAAACCAAATACAGTAGCATATTGTTTATTGATATACGATAATGTAATGGCGTATTCTCCGTTGGCGGGCAAAGTGATAAAGCAAAAATAATAAGTGAAAGGTCGCAGATATTTTTATTTTTTTAACCATCAATAGATTATTAGTTTTACGCGAACAAAAAAGTCAATGCTACAGACCAGAGAATCCCTATGATCTCATGCACATGCTTTATTATGTTATAATAGAATACATTTAGTAACAAATAACAAACTATGTATTGTGATGTAGAAGCTGTTTGATCGATAAATTTACTGTATTTTGCGGCGTCTTGCAAATCTGAAGGAAGATATGCAATAAATAAATATATAATTTTTTCCCCTCAATAGATTATTAGTTTTGTATTATTTAAACAATAATCTGTTACTTAATTCGTATGAATGACCTATGTACAGATAAAGTTATCATCAAGACCGCGGTGTTAGATAATTTAACATTAACATTGAATATAATGTTTATTTATTTTAACGTTGAATATATTTTATTTTTTGTTACATTCCACATATATGAACTTGTTTTTGCAAATGTTGTTCAGTAACTAATCGTTAATGAGAAAATTGTGATTGGTTGCAGTAGAGTGAATTTTGTCTGTAAAGGCTGTTTTCCTAAATTGCTTCGATATTGTATTTGATTGCAAGCGGTATAAAATGTTCATATACGAGATGGTAACGTAATCGTGTATTCTCCATTGACATCTCTACTAATTATTAGTTAATTAGATAATTAATTAATAATGATAATTATTAATGAGAAAATGGTGTTTGCAAAAATGTGCGAAATATGTGGATTTTGCCTGTAAATGCTGCATGATATGTAACTTTTTCTCTAAAACAGTGTGCACGGCTTGATCTGAATGCTGCTCTCTGATTGGCTTGTGCTAGAAGGAACATACTATAACTACTGACATGGTCATTTCCAAAACGAAAGCGACCGAACCATCTTTTGGCTGTTGCTTTTGATAACGTATCTCTCCTATAAACAGCACAAATCGCTTCGCAGGTCTGTGCAGAATTAGCTCCTTTATAAAGTTATAAAATGTAGCACAGTTTTGTAGAAAGTTCACTCATCTTCACAGCGCAATACTTTAAATCTGAGTATAAGAATTTTTTGCGATTTATTAGCTTCAACTGCCTGCAGACTGTCATAACGTTTGGTCTGACCCATTGCGACTCGCATACCTGAGATTTGTGATGCTAACGTTATCGAATGCGCAAAAGGCTCACTACGTTTTTAACTACCTTATTATTAATGAACGTAGACTGGATTAGGTGATTGCAAAACCAAGAGTTAAGGCTTGGTACATCTATAACAAGGATGTCGTCAGGGTAAGTCTGAAGAAAACGGAGATATTCCTCAATCGCCGATCTACATCGGATTTACCATATTGGACATTAGCAAAATGATCATGTACGAATTCCACTATGACTACATGGTGGAAAAGTACGGTCATAATATAAATCTTCTAATGTCCGATACGGACAGTCTGATGTATCATATCGTGACCTATAAAGTATTTATATCGATATTCTTCACGATATCGATCGGTTTGATACTTCAGATTACCTTCGCGATCACGTATGTTTTAGTAATACCAATAAGAAACGACTTGGTAAATTCAAAGACGAGATGACTGGAAAAGCTATTCGTGAATTTATCGTACTTCGTGCTAAGAAGTATAGTATTATAGCTTTAAAAAGAAAGAGAAGAATGTAGCAAATGGTATTCCTAGAGTATACATTGCAAAGGATCTTAGACACGATCTGTACATGAAAAGTCTTTTTAATGATTCCGTTACGTACACAAGCGCGTACAGAATCATAAGCACTTTGCACAATATATTTTCTATTAAGTCAAAGAAATCACTTTCGCCTTACGACGATAAACGTTACATAAATAAACTCAACACAGTTCCATACGGACATTACAGTATAAACAAAAAGAAACGTAAACTCCCACCTAACAATGACAACACTCCGCAAAAGAGACCAAGAACCGTAAACGAAGTGCTCATAACCCACGGTCACGACTATTGTAGTCCAAGAACCGTAAACAAAACCCTAGTAGCTCAGGACCGTGACTATTGTTAATTTTTTTATCATGCGGATATATATTGCCTTTCTTTTATTTAAAATAAAACCATTATGTAATAAATTATTGTAAGTGAAAAAAAAATTATATGTAAAAAAAATATGAAATAAAGTATATATCTAATAATATAAAGGACTTTTTAAAAAAAAAAAAAAAAACACTAAAAAAATTCTAATTACTTACATCAATTACTGTCGTCTCCCTCTCTAATGTGGCGGTAGCCCAATACATCTCGTCGACAGACGGGACAAATTCTGCTGTACCTTGCTAATTTTCGCACACAGTCTTCGCAATATCGATGACTGCAAACCAACAACTCGACAGTTACCGATTCTGTTAAACAGATTGGATATCTGTCGGTTGATGAGTTTCCATCATTGACCTCAACAGACTGGCTTGAATAAGCGTCGACCTGTTGTAGAATTCTATTTAGAGTTCTACAATGAGGTCGACGTAGTGTCGAACTAACATCCACGTCTGTGACCTCCGGACGACGACACACTCGAACACGCCGACGTCGACATTGATGTCCACAACGAACACGATGGTTGGTACTACTACTACTATTCTGCCCATTATCACCATCGATAATTTCGTGTATTATTTGCAATTCATTATCTGGTAATAGCGTTCATGTAAAACTGTACAGAGGATGAGAGATGAATGATTTATAGCGTGTGTGAAAAATGCCATGCCTGACCGGGATTCGAACCCGGGACCTCCGGGTGAAAGGCCGAGACGCTACCACTCGCGCCACGGAGGCCGGCTAATATTGCCGACTTACCCTCAAAAGGTTTCATTTTCATTGAATAAGTCGATTTTTCTCTACATTAATTTGTCTCCTTAATTACTGAACGTTCCAGCATCAAGAATTTTGTTGTGTATCGAGTCTTCTTTTGACGGTTTAAAACTGTTGTGTAGTCGATGTTTTGATCGTTTACTAGTGGTATCACTTCTAATGTGCCGGTCTTGTTCAATATTTTGTGATTTTATCAACTTTTTCACTCATTGACCAGAGCAAGGTGGGTCATAGTCATTTTCAAAATTGAAAATGCTTGAACCAGCTTTGTGAAACACATACTGGATACTGCATCATGTTCATAAATATCTTCTTTTTATGCAACCTGAATCGAATTCTTCCTTTTTTTTATAATAAAATTTTAAAATGTATTGTATTTTTGTATCTATTTTCACTCATTTTCAAAATGCAATAACTTTTAAATAAATGAACTAATTTAATTAAATTAGTACATTTTTAAAGATTATAATTGTAATTTTAGTAAAAATACTCAAGAGATATTTTACCTTTCAGAAGCACGTAAATGTTGATAGATTTGATGAATGTTACTAGAATTATGCTATCCTAGAGCCATCTATCGGAAGAATACAATACCTTTTCTCCGGTCAAATTATAACTACTATTAACAAATATTCGTTTAGTTCACAAAATAAAAAAGTGATTATACTGAAGACCCGTTTGTTTTTGTTTTTCATAAGCTTAATAAATAATCCTTTCCAAAAAAAAATCTTACAATGAACGGAAATAGTTCAATAGTTCATGTGATTTCTCACATGAAGAAATAAGCAACAATTAATAATAATTAATTTTCGATAAAATAATTATGTTTGAAGAATTATTTAATTTGTTAAGCGTTTTATTTAAACAATAAAATATGTATATCGAATTTTTAAATAGAAATGTTAATTATTTCTTTTTAATCAACTTTATGGAGAATTGTATCAACAACATGAAAATTAATTACCCAAGTTAATTTTTTTTTTCTAAATAAAATAACTTTGGTTATCCAAAAATATTAATTTAGGTGAAATTTTTTATATTTGTATAAAATTCACAATGAATATTTTTTTTTTCTTGAATTTCAATGGCTTACGCAAATAGACTAATTGGAGGTTCTGTAAACTCAAATCTCCTGAATCAAACTGCGTAAAATTTTAATTAACTTGCCTTTAAATATGTACTATTCCAGATGAATAATATTAGCAATGCACGCAATACAATGATATGGTTTTTTAACAAAAGATTTCGTGGTTTTTTTTACCCTGTTTTCCACCGTTAAAATGCCGCAATTCTTACCGCATAAATATACGTGAAATTGAAGTGGGTAATTTATTGCAGTTGTAGTTATAAATTATATAATATTGACGTGTTAGAAATACATCTTGAGTATAATATCGTGACTTAATACAGTATTATAAGTTTTTATGTAACATCTTTCCATGAATTCAAAATAGAACATTTCATCAAAACTTAATCTAGATACGTAAATATTTTGCTGAATGAAATTTTATTTTTTTCTTTGATGAAACATAAAAATAAAATGTAAAAATATGTATTATATTAATTTTACCAATCTCTATCTTATTTTTTATTTTTTTTATTTATTTATTTAAAGTTTTGCTTTTTTTGTCTAAGAATTCCCTAGATAGTAGCTTTTATTACTTTGTCATAAAAACTTCCTACTCCCAATGTCGTAAACTTTTCACTACCAATAAGAACCGATTCTTAGTGACACTACGTGGCATTCTGGTAGTAAATTTTTTATTTATTTATTTTTTTTTGAAGCAGAGCATTGTATCAATATATATAAAAACAAGTACTGCCATGTTAACTGATGTCCTTCATATTAACGAAGAAATAACTTATTTTCTTAAACTAAATCCATTTTTCAGGCACAAAGATAATAATAAAGAAATAAAACAAGACTTTGTCCTTTTTAAAAATAATATCAGAATGAAAACAAATAAATTAAAAGTGTTTATAAATAATGTTGATTTTTGTTTATAATCAACATTATGCGGGTGTTTATAAGACATCCGCTGCAGGATACAGATCCAGTAATACACCTAGCACTTCTACAGTAAATAATCTGTTATTCTGATTAATGAATAATATTATATTATGCAGATCACATCAGAAAAAGTAGGGTAAACATATAAAGAAGCTCACATAGAAAAGTAGGCACATATCCTATTAAACAGCCAAAAAAATAAACTGCCTCAGTGTTTTCCATGAAGGATCAAAGGAAACCTTGGTAAAAAAAAATAAAAATAATAGGTTGTTTACAGTACATCTTCTAAAATATAAACACATGAAATAATATTTTAATAGATAGAGAAGCTTCCAGAAAGAAGAACGAGAAAGAAGAATCTAAAAGAAATGACAAACGGATTATTTATAGAAAAACATAGAAGGTGGTGAATAATGAAAATTATTACACTTGAACAATCAAAAGGATGAGTCGGGTATTGGTTCTGCAGGCCAGGAGGTTGACCAGCGGAAAGACAGTTTCTTAAATTTTAGTTTGGTATAGTGTGCAATAAAAGCGATCACAGTTTGCAGGAACAATCGGAGTAGTGTTTGGTAACAAACAAGTGAAAGACTGCATCAGGAGTATTCAATTTTGGACAGTGGTTAAAAACAAGAAGCTGTTTGATGAGTTATTTGTGAACAGGAGTGAAAGTGACATTATTCATAAAGTGAAAAACTAGTTCTTTTGTAAACAGTAAAAGTGAGTAATACTTGCATAAAGTTCAATTGTATATTTTTTTCGACTGTTATCTTATTGTTAACTCAATATTAGTTTCTATTGGTTATTATAAAGTGTATAATAAATCATAATTGTATTTTATTTGCTATTTTGATAAGTTAATTACGAGTAATAAATTGCATTTATAAGAAATTATTTTGTGTGTTATCAATCAGTATCGTTCTTCAACCACAAACATGCAACAATATTAAGCATAAATAAATGAGGGTACTAATTATAAAAAATAATTACAAACTAATTCATAATTCAGAATGCTTTAATGAAAATTATTATTTAAGGACATATTTATGAACACGTTAAAAGTAGATGCAGAAAACTCAGATTTTTTAAATTTTGTTAACTGTTATTGATAAATACATTGACAGAGTAATATTGTTCCTGTTAAAAGAAAATATTTTAATTTTATTTTAAGTAAATAATTGCTGGGAAGATTTTGTAGATTATCATCATCTGGTATCTGCATGGCGGCAGATCCCTTACACTGCTGTCTCCATATATTTCTGTCTCAAGCCTTCTCCTTCATCCCATCAATATTCTTCTTCATATTTAATGATTTTTGTATTTAATATTCTTCTTCTCCTTCATATTTCTTCTTCCTTGCTTCCTTTCTTCTTCTACTTACCTTTCTGATGCTTGGAATCTTGAAAATCCACTTCCTCCTATTTGTATACTTCCTACATAAGTGTGCTTTTTTTCTTTAATTCTGATCATTACTATCTCATTTCTCCATCTTACTTTTTCCATCCTCTTCATAATCATAACTTGAAAGCTTCAATTCTTGTCTCCTCCTCATCCTCATTGATCAAGTTTTATTTTCATACAACAAAAACTCCATATCTAGCTTTGGCTAACCTCTTCCTTAATGTTAAATCCAGACTTTCACTAAATAGAAATTTTATCTTCTTTCTAAAGGCCTCCTTAGGTATTGTTATCATTCTTTTTATTTCCATTGCTGTCCATTTTTCTCTCCCCATAGTCATGTACTACACTCAGTATGTAAGTTTTTGCTTTTTCTTTACTTCCCTCACTTATCCTTACCATTATATCCTCTTTATTGTTTACTTTTTAAGTAAGTAACAATTCTTTTTAGTTTCTTAAAATATTTTCTTTTTAGTATTCATTTTTATTTTGTACCTAGCTTGTTGGCCAATAGGGTATTCATTTTTTCTTGGAAATTTTTTTCTTACAATATTAAGCCATATTGGTCGGTCACCTCTCAACCATTGATCAAGTAAATTGTGTGTCTGTAAATAATACTTAAACTTTGATTTAGAAATCAACCCAAATTTCAAATGCTTCTCCACTATTCAATATTACCATTAGCCACAGTTCTCTCTCTTAAGCTTATTCATGCACAATGTTCTCCACAAATCTTTCACCTATGAATAAACCAGAATAACATGGTTGAAATCATCTTCACAATTCCCTTATCATAACCTGCATGAATTATCATCAAAAAATTTTCATTATCTCTAACCTATAATCGAATTTCCCCATGATCTGGAATACGTGTTTCAACACATTTTTAACTGGATATCTGAGACCTATTCTGGTTGTGAGATTTATTTATTATTTCTACGTAAATAATTTGTCATTGGTATAATACTTCCTTAGACTCACTGGGAAACTCACTTAGACTCGCTGGGGAAGTAAAGAGAGAAAAGCAGGTGACAGATGTTAAAAACCAATTTATAATCGCCCTATTGTTATTCTTCAGCTTAATTCTGAGAATAGTTTCATCCCTAGAACAATGTTACAGAAAATCCAGCGTAAGACCTTTTGTATTTTTGTCGGGGGAGGCATTATATGAGAAAATAGGCTTCAGTCTAAAGAAGGACTTTGAAATTGATATCAACTATCACATTTAATAAATTCAAGATTGGTGTATCTAAATGCAGAACTAATGTGATCAGGTGAAAGTGAGCTGGAAAAGATAAGTTTAACTGTGGAGCTTTAAGCATCTTAGCATCTATTCCTTCCTATATTCAAACATGTAAGATGCTTCCACACAGAAAGAACAAGTTTTAGCGACAAATAAAGTGAATATACTAAAAGTGGAAATGTTGTTGGTAGTCCTCTCTTCTATCTTTATCTTTTCTTTTCTTCCTATTTTTTTCTAACCGTACCCTTAGTTTTATTTTTAATAATATCTATTCGATAATTCTTCACAATTTTTTTCACATGAAAATTTTTTATTTTAATTTCAGAATACATGTGGAAGAAACTCCACGTGGTCTTGCATTAATATTTGATAGTATTGAAAGAAATGACAAAGGTAATTACACATGCAATGGAGTTGTAGAAGATAACAAAATGAGAATTGCCTTTACTCTAGTTACTATCAGTAAGTATATATTATTACATTTGTTTATGTATAACTTATAATTTATATATATAAAAATTTATTTTTAATGAATTTATAATTAAACATCATAGCAATGTATAATAATTATTATCAATAATAGTAATAACAATAATAATAATAAATTGAAGATATTCACTTGGTTATTTTTGTAATATTTAACACTAACATTTTCAGAGTGCACACTTCTTCATTAGATGTAAAATAAAAATAAATTTTAAAATTTAAAGGGAAGAATGTTATGTCTTTTTGGTTAAGTTGCTATTATCAATAAAAATTTCCTCCATTACCAGTTTATAACCTAACCAAAAAGAGTCAACATTCATCTTTTTAAATTTTTTAATTAATCTAAATTTTACATCTAATGAAGAAGTGTGTGTGAAAATGCTAGTGTTAAATATTATAAAAACAAGCAGTAAACAAATATTTTCATTTTATTATTACGATAATATATTTTTTTAATATAATCTTCTCTTCTTAACTATGTAGATATTGATATGTAGTTAAGTTATGGATTTTTATATGTATTTATTTTTCAGTTATATGCTTATAATGAATGTTAATTAATTTTCTCTTAATTGATAAGTAGTATTTTGTTAATATAACTTATAAGGAGAAATTTTGTATCAAAATTAATGAATGTGCTGAGTAATTCTATCTTATCACCATCATTCTTAATTATAGATGTGAAATAATAATAACAATAAAACATAATCCAAATAAAGGCTTTAAAAACCATAAAAAATTAAACTAAAATGTAAGTTTCTTATGTTTTCTGTTCTGATCAAGTTGAATCGTAGATTTTTTTTTAGATAAGTCTCAGTCAGTTGTATTGAAGATATATTCTTTGACAACTATTGAAAAAAGCTTAATACTTTATGTTTGGTATGATAATTGATAAATTAATAAATGATTTAATGTGCTTCATAAACTGGAAAAAGCTTTTTTTTTTATTTCTCCTGATGTCTAATAGATACCAGAACAAGAAGTTTTTTCAAATTAATGTGACTAATATGCCCAAAAAAAGATGTTGATCAGCAGGTGATTTTAAATTGGTAGGCAATTAAAATTGATAAATTTCAAATTAAAAATCCATTTTTACTAATCTGTTTATTCGTTAATATTCAAAAAATCTCAGGATAATTGGTGCAGCTTTCTTGATTTGGGCCTTATTTACAGCTGTATTCTTATTCATGTAATAAGCCTTCCTGTAGATTGTATATCCATGAATTACAAGTTAACATGTTATTAAGCGATTAGAATCAAACAGTAGATTGTGACCGGGGACATTATCAAAGAACTATTACTGTTAAAATATAATCTGTTTTCTTCTGAACTATCAACCTTCCAGGCGTTGAATTAACACCTCCCCTCTAGAAGAAGTATGCTAACCTTCACATACAGAAAATTGATTGAACTTATTTCTTATAAAAAAACATGTGTACTTCTAATCTGTTTTGTAAGCTGTTTTTGAATGTTTCCTGTTTTTGTAACCAAATGAAGAGTTTATTTATGGGTATGCCCACTCTTTACTAAAATACCCAATTTTTTTTTATTTTCTTTAATTATGTAGAAAGTAAAAATAAAATTATACATAAATAATATAGTTTTTATTTTTGGTAAATTTTACTCCAATCAGTAAAATATGTTGCCATTAACTGAGATGAAGAAATTAAAATAAAAACAATAAATACTTAGAGCATTAAATATTTATTAAAACAAAAATTCCTAATACAGTTTCACACAGTATAACTTATCAATTCTAATCATTATTTTATACATAATGAAACATTAAGTAAAGTTAGATTTATACTTCCATTTCAAAAAACATTATTTTATATTATGAAGTTTTCTTTACATTTTCAGAGTTTTGTTTTAACTATATTTATATATCCTTTTTTGCTGGAATATTACTACTTTTTCTCTCATTTATGAATTATATAGTTCATTTTTAAACTTTCCAAAACTTCTTTATCTAACCACCAGTGAAAGGATTTCATTTACTTCAGTTTTTTTTTTTTTTTTTTAATATTCAACTTCATATATGACTAATCTAAAGACATAGGCACACTAACTCAATTCTGCAAAATTATTGAAGTTATTAAACTTATTAAACACGTTAGATTTATTAATGAACATCTGTCTTAAGGAAAAAATGAAAATATGATACAAATTAATGGTTACACTTAATCTAGATTTTAATAATCTGGGAGTTGGCATTCAGATTTTTATGCCTGCACTGTGTATACAAGTATTAAGAAAAGTAATTCTTCATAACGGTTGCAATGAAAATCTATTCTTATATATTGTTTTCTCTAAACAGAACTGTAATAACTATCTCGTAGTCCAAACTAGACAGCTGATTTATAGTAGGTTACTGATATGAGATTGAGAAAATGCACCACAAAAATTATATTTTTTAATCACAATTTAATTTACATATAAATTTGTATAATTCATCTATTAATATAACAGTTACAGTACCTTAATCTAAAATACTATGATAGAAGGTGTAAAGTAAAAAACCACAGTTATAAATAGCCGATATATAAAACCACAAACTTATGTAAATAACATCTGAACAGCTGTGTACCTCCTAATTACTCTAGCTGATTAATTAGCAAGTAAATCACCCTACCTACTATAAAAACCATATCTATACGATGGTATTAATTACATTGTACAACTAACTATCCACATTTGGTTCTTTGAGGTACTAGATATCCTTCTATTTTTAATTACATTTTCAAAAGATGCATTCATTTAATTTTTAAATAAAACTATTGATTCAGAAATTAATGATTTTGTTTATCTTTTCAGAACCCATTTCATTTCGAAGCACACCTGATCTCCAAAATGCAACAGAAAATGAAAGTATGTTAGTTAAGTGTGAAGCAGATGGTGATCCAGATCCAAATGTATATTGGTTTTTAAATGGTACAACTTCACCTGAAGGTAAGAATTTTAAATTTTATTATTTTTGAGAGATATACATCCAAAAGCAGGCCAATAAACAGGCTCTTTTTTCATCCTCAGGCCAGTATTTCTAATCTGTGCTGGTTCAAGAGCCAAAAGCCATAATCCAGTAAAAATATACTTTTTATCGATACAAATATTTATGATGTTTTTATTGTCATTTACTGTATTCCAAAAAAAGAGTATCTTAATTTAGTTTTGAGTCTCAGAAATTTTTATAAATTTTTTTCAGTATTTTTACATGATCATATTTCAGTCCTTTCTTGTGTAATAATTTATTAGTTAAATATAGTTAAAAAATTAGATTGTTAAAAGTTTTATTCGAGAAGAAAACTGAGATATGCCCATTTGGATTACAAAATTCTTAAATTGTTATGTATTCACTAGATTCAATTCTATATGGTATTGCAGTTTTTATTTTATTATTACAAAATCAACAACTACTGAATAAAATTAAATAGATTGATATCCAGTTATTTATATTTTTTTTATTTTTGAAGTTTTCTTATAATATTAGAAATATTTTTCACAAAATAAGGTAAATTTAGTCTGTAAGCCTAAATACCTGTAAGGCACGCTTCATAAGACCTGTCCTAGATCATCAGTCTGCATTGTATTAGTCTTTTTCATAAATATTTACTGATTATTCTTTTTTCTGTTATCAGAATTCATCCATATATGCTGAAATTCCACTTAAACAGTCTGGCAAGAAAAAAAATACCCATAAAACTCTCTCTATTCGTGTTTGTTTATTTAACATGTTTTTAAAATTTTGTGTGTTTATTTTTTTTATATTCAAATCTTTGAGTTTATGGTTTTTATATGTTAAATTTGAATCTAAAATTGAAATATTGTCTTTGTGCTTATATTCTGTTTCTTATGATTTGTGAAATTGTATTCTATTATTGTACCTGTTTGTTTTTCTGAAATCTTAAAATGAATGTTCATTCATTCTATTTTGTATAATATTTAGTCCAAGAAAACATTTTTTAATTTTTATACTCCTAGGCAACTGATCTTTTGTCACTGTGTGATATTAACCTTCTTTTCTTAAAACCTTGGTAACTTTGTATCATTGTTTATTGATGTATGCTGTTATTACTGGTATGTGTTTTCATTCATTGGGCAGATTTTTTTATTAGGCACAAACAACAAATACCCTATGATCCATTAACAAATGAGAGACATTAATAACTAACAACCGAGTAACAACATCTTAACTGTGTACAACAGAATAATATCATCAACATACAATACCAGAATTTTATTTTGTAATATGAAATATGTATTAAAAATGTTACTAATTTTATTACTTTACTGTAACAATTTATTCAAATGAAATTTTTTTCTGCATTGTATTTAAATATCTCTCTGTACTAATTCTGCATATAGAGAATTCAAATCTTCTTTTCTAACCTTCAGGTCAATATTCAGTTCTGTAAATTTATATATAAAACAAAAATACACTATCAAACACTGAATTTTTGAACAATCCATATTTCTTTCTTCATCTTAGCATCTCTTAGTCTTGTAATAAATCCATACTTAGGTACAATATTATAATTACAAATAAAAAAATATAAAAAGGCAAAATAAAAAGCTACGGCTAATTAATTTCGTTATACTATTAAATCATAAATTTCTAAAATAAATGACCATGCATTATTAATATAATGATTTTTACTCATAGAAAAACAGTGATGTTTTCATAGAATAATTTTATTGTATGTGCGGTGTTACTATAATTATACTTGTATTTTTGTCCATATCATTATTTCTGAACCAATCATCTCCATACGTACTCATTACTTCTACAACAAACATGGATTCATTTTTAAAATTAATAAAATTTTAATCCTTTCAATAAATTAAAAACTTGTTTTTTTAGAATTGTGTATGTTTCTTTCATGTGTTTTAATCCAGTCATGAAAACAAATTATTTTATTTTAGTCAACGTTATCAAAATATACTGCACATGCATTATAAATTAGTAAATTATTTACACACTCCAGCAAACAATCAGCCCAGATGTTTTAATGATAAGAAAAATATAAAATGAAAAATACAGAAGATTAGCTGGGAATTGTATTTAGAAGCAATATAAAGAGAAGCCATTGTAATGAACTCTACATTAACCACTTACAATTTTTTATAACTTCAAAAAATTGTAAGTTAACTTTTGTAAGTAATATTGGTGAAAATAGTTGTACTTAATGTATTTGGTGGCCCTAAATTTGAAAATGATATGTAAAATACTGTAAGGTACAGTTTTTTGTTACAGGGGTTGGGGGTTTGGCTAAAAACAGAAGACAATGAAGTATTTTTGCAATGTAATGTATATTGAATAAAAAATATATTTTCACCTCCTTTAAATCTAATTAAAAATGTTTTGTTAATAACCATATGCAATAAAAAATATAAAATGTTACATAAAGGTATTATACTTTGCCAAAATATTTCACTTTTTCTCTTGTGTTTAGTAAAATCTTCTCTTTTTAAAAACCAGCAGTAATCGCCTATCATAGATGTCCCAGCATCCCTGGTGTCATGTTTCCATTGTCCTGCTGTCCTGGTAAAATCTCTCTCCTTGTTCATCACTTACCTGTAAAACAAAATGTTACCTGCAAACAAATTTTGTGGAAAATAGTCCGAATGAGAGTACAGAAAATTGATTTTTAAGACATGCAACATCCTAGTAATTCATAGGTTTTTAAGAGTTCATCTATGAGGGTTTTATAGTACTCATCTTCTTATTACTCTAAAATCCCTGCATTACACACACAAACAGTTCTGGGCTGCCAGTTCATTATCATTTAATTTTTCTTTAAAAAGGGGATTGCTTAAAATTTCCTTATTTGAGGTCCAATAAAGATGCCTTCTTTTAGTGCAGTATCACTTAACTGGGAAGATAGTTCTTTTAAGTAGTTGAAACAATTACCTTCTTTGTCCATAGTTTTAACAAAGTTTTAACCAAGCTTAATATGCCAAGGCAGAAGAAGTACCATTTTAAGATCAACAAGGGGTTGCATTCTATTTACTTGCAGTACCTAGTTAAGTTCTATGAGGCCAATCATTCTTAATGAAATGTTCTTGTGTTGCCCCACTGTCCCATAGGCAAAAAATCAGTACTTTGTAAAACCCCCTTGAAGCCCTAGCAATATACCTACCACTTTTAATCTTCACAAATATCCACTACTGATACTGTTTATATTTAACTTCATTTAGTATTGTGGGCAAGTTATAGTTTTCTTTCATTTTCACTGAATAAGCTAAAAGAACAGATGATTTTTAGTTTCCAATATGAAGTAAGACTTCTTTTAGGTTATATTTAGATGAATCTATGAAAATATGCCATTTAGAAGGTATATGTTCATGTTAAGTCCATTCATTAAACCATCAATATCATAACAGATGTATAGCGATCCTTCCATTTTATAAAACTTGAAAATGTTATATTCCGTTTTCAATAATATGAAACACTTGTGGGTTTCACAATCTACAGGTTCCACTGTTAAAGTCTGGAATCAAGAAGTTCAGCTTTTTGTTTTGATAAACCCAGTCATGTACCATATCATTTAATTCATTTTGACTTTATTAAATGAGGCCTTCTGGCGGTTGGTAAAAAACATAAGGTCACTACTAATGTTCTTAGGAAATTGTAAATCAGATCCTGACGAAGAATAAGAAACATAACGTTGTCCAAGTTTACAGGCACAATAGGCACCGGTAATTCTTGGCTGTGAGGAACAGATCTTAGTGCTTAAGGCAAATCTGGATACTCAGTTTTGCCCATTTGCTTTTTTGAATACCCCCCTCTGTTTTAGTATGCAGAAGTAGCAATCACTTACATGGTCAGAAGGTTCTCTCCACTATTAAATAGTAAAATGAAACACAAAAAGAGCGTTTTCATTAATATCAACTATTTTTTTTCATTATATTATAAAAAATCAACAGTATTTGAATAGACTTGGCTACATTTCTTATATTATATTATAGCCTTGGCTATATTATATTTATTTCTTATCTGTTTTCAAAGAGCAGCATATAATATATGCTACTAACATAACTTCTTTGCTTTTGAGATTCCTCTAACCAATCAGTATTATTATTTTCCAATTCTTGAACTGTTTACTTATATTGTTTTTAATTTTATATTTATTTTGTCCTATTAGAAGGTTTTCATTTTAATTATGACTTAACTCTCATTCAGTGTACTAATTAACCTATAAAATGTTATATCTATTTAAGAAACGAACTTCTGTGCAAAGATAACCTCATGCAATTGAATGCTTTGGCAAGATTTGCTATGTATCTTATATAAAAATAAAAATATAAGTACCTTATAAAAATTTAAATAAAAATATATGGTTTATTATATCATAATGTTTTTAATCCGGAGTTTTCACCATATTTTAAAATACATATTTATAAAATATTCTGTAAAGTTTAATTGAAGAAATAAAGTATTCTTAAAATAAAATTGACACAGAAAACTTATTAAACACAATACAAATCAAATGTACATTCAATTACATTACTACAGTGGTTTCCTAACAACTTTAAAATTAGTACTATTAATTACAGTATCACCTACAGCATAATTAACAAAAATGTTAAATTAAAGTATAAATTCCAAAAATAATCTTTTATTAATAAATTGAACTGATAAGATATTAATTTATTCATTTCAGGGCCAAGATATATGGTAACTGCAAAAGGATTATATATTAGAAATGTTACTCTAGATGATAGAGGTATGTATCAGTGTCGAGCAATGCAGATGTCACCAACTTTCGCTGATATGGCAACAAAAACCATCCAGCTTAAGGTTTTCCGTAAGTTTATGCCAATAAGTTTCAGCGTAATTATAATTGAATGTTGTTAGTTTATAAAAAATTGTGATCCTGCATATATTTTTATAATCTTACTCTAAATATGTTTTGCATTTATCTAAACCCACTAAATACAAATAAAGAGAAAAAATTAATAAAATTTGATTATAATTTATTAAAGATTAAAAAGGAAATTGATAATCATTCCTGTTCTTATAATTGAAAATTTTCACAAAGATTTTTAAAGTTTTAAGACAAGAAAGCTAATATATTGGTCTTCCATCATTGCTCAACAATGATGTTTCTGCATCACTATTGATAAAGTAAGTTTTCCCAAATGTCTAATTGCTTTGTATTAACTTTTTTTAAATGACTGTTTTTAATGAACTAATTTTGTGACCAGTTTCCAGGCAATGGTTGGCAACAGCTGATTTCTTTGGTCCTTCATATTTATAAATCAAATTCTCCTCCCCTTCTTTATACTTTTTCTCAGGTTAGGTTAGGTCAGTATGGTTAGATTAAGTTATCTCTTTGATAATATTAATATATAAGATATATTATAATATATAATATATATATAGATTATAGATTATAATATATAAGATTAATATATACTATTTCTATCTTTATTGAGATACATTTTTATCTATTCAACCTACATATATAATTCATGGCCAATCTGAGCTGGAAGATTCAGTAATTTAGATCTTGATCTCAATTTATTCTTTCTATTGATAAGAACAGCACTTTTTCACTTGTTATCGTTAATCTAAAAACAAAGTTAAAATATTCATTTTTTAATGTTTCATAAATAATATATATATATCAATATATTTTATTATTAATATTTCTTCATTTTTCATATGTGTACTTCCTTACTCATACTTTATCTTCTGTATCTACTGGTCATGAATGTCTAACAATCAAAATCACCATACTCTTAAAGTAAAATTTTGTCAGTAATCTTACTATAGTAAAATCGCTATCTTCTGAAATATTTACTGTCCAGCATGCAAATTTTACAATTCTTTCTAGTAAATTTACCAGTTTAACTGACTGGTAAAATTAATAACTTCAGTGGAAATACGTAATCTGTTTATTATTTTTATATATCAAGCAGGCTGTGGTTATGAGCACAAAACCAATTCGTGACTTGAGCACGTGTTAAAATGAAATTACAATTGTATTTTTTATTGAATTTTGAACTTTAGAACTGTGTATTTTACAAATTATACATTTTTTGTTGATATTTTATCTTTAAATGAGGATTGTTATTAGCATTATAAAACCAAAAGTAATTTTGTGACTTTTATTAAATTTACTACTCGAGAACTTAATTTTACTAATTTTGGATTAGGAGGTACATGTATCAGTTAGAATGTTTCTATTAACATTTCTAGATGTATTTTAATTTCTCCTTGTTATTACCATAATTTCATAAAAAAGACATGATAAACAGTAAATAATTGAACATTTAAAGCTGGTATGCCAGATATTTCGAGTATGTGAGCATTGCAATAAAATTTTTCAGATTGCCTATGACATTTCTCACTAGTCAGGCATCCTCCTTTTTACATTGGAGATATTTGAGGAGTGATAAATTATCTGAAGTTATCAAATTATTATGAACTGTTCTGTCTTTGTTTAATATCTGCATTTCTTTATAATTTAGTATTTTGATAGTAGATTTTAATTAAAAAATGTTCAAGAATGTTGAACGTTATAGGATTTTTAGATTTTCTATGACATTTTTCATTAAATAAGAATTAAAAATTGTGGTTTTCATATTCTTCATTACAATTCTAGACCTTCAAGGTTTTTTACCTGCAAGTACTTGCAGTAATTAATGGGCATTTTCAGAATTGATGTCAGAAGACTCCAGTTAACTAAACGTGTTTGACAATCACATCTCTGAATTAGGAATGTTCTTCTAAAATGATACTTTCTTAGCTTTTAATGCATTTAATGCAAAGGTTTTTTTTCTGAAAATGTTGTAAGTCTTGATAAATTTAACTTCAAAATAATTTTAAAATACTGATAATTAACAAAAATGAACAGTTTCTATATTAATTTTACTTTTTGTAGAATAAAATCAATATAAATTTTTATTTTATAGATAAGCCTAAGTGGAAGACACCAAATCAGACAAATCAAGAACTGGCATATGGATACTTATCTGGTGTAGTAAATTTAACGTGTGAAGCAATTGCTGATCCTGAACCTCAGTTTACTTGGAGAAGAAACAACGAAGTTATTGCACCTGAGCATCACAATGCTACTGTTATTAACGAACCACAACGCAGTATTTTACAGGTTAATGATTTTAGAAATTGAAATCTTTTTTGTTAAATAATATTTAAAGCAATAATATATAAATTACTAATTCATCCCTGGAAGCCAGCCTTGTTTTTTTATTATGGTAATAAAAATTTATGGTGTATACAGAAAGTTAAGTATTTGTATTACTTATTTAATTATTTGTATTACTTATTTTAAATTACTTTTTAAATATCAGTGTTTAGGAGTGACTGACCACAACACACTATAAATAGGATTTTTTTTTGTATTAATTTAAAATAAAACATTTGTGAGATTTTAAGGAAATATTTATAAATCTCCTACACTAAATGAAGCTTGCACACATTCAAGCACTCAAAAACATTCAGCCTTTGGTCTGGAAATAAAGTGAGGATAAACATATCCAAATTAAAAAAAAATATTATTTTCAGAAAATTTAAAATATTGTACTTGAAATTTATTAGAAGTTTACAGTATTCATTTCTTTTTGTTCCTAAATTATTTTGAAGACTTATCTGCTGAAATTTCTGCTTTTTAGAACCATTGGTTGTTAAATTTTTCCAAGGAAAACTTTTCCCTTCTTACCATAGATTCATTGAAAACTATTATGTTTAATTTTTGTATTACTATGCATAGAGTCTTGGATATTCTGTTTCAAATTAATTATTGGGATTTTGTGTTCTCCCATGACAACCATTTCTTACAAGAGGTCAATGTTAAGTTCTATAAGTACTGATTTTAATATTTCTGTACTATTGCCATTCTTTAGTTTTTCTTTCTTTAGTTTTTTTTTTTTTTTTAGAGAAATTTCATTAATTATATAAAACACCATTGTTAGATACAGATCACCAATATGATATACAAATCTGAATACTAGATTGTGGATATTGATGTTCTTTGGTTGTTAGGTTTCAATTAACCATACGTTTCAGGATTGGTCGACCTGAGACTGTACAAACCAGACTTCATCTAGACTTGTACATATCATCCTCTGAAGTAATACCTTACAGTGGTTCCAGACAGAAGCTAAACAGAAAAAGAGAGAGCTCACCAGTAGTATTGTTGGATTAAAATTGAATCTGATTTAAAATCACAACATTAAATTTGTAAATTGCTAAACATTAATTAATGCAAGTTTTTTTTTTACTGAAATATTTCATTACATTCGTGTTAACATTATATCATGAAAATTTAAAATTACAAATTAAATTATTTAAATTTACTTCTCTGCTTACTTGAACCTATTTAAATTTAAATGTTATACATTCAATAATTAATTTAAAATCATTTAATATACATTTCATAATTACAGTTGCCTGTACACAATGAAAGTGCATTTGGTGAATACAAGTGTGAAGCAAATAATTCTGTTGGACGAGTTGAAAGGATTATAATTCTTCAACAGGGAATAAAACCTGAACCACCAAAACTAGTGACTGTAGGTGATACTAAAATTCATACTGCAGATTTACATATAACTGGTCTCCCTCATGAAGATGGAATAATTGGTTATCGCATTCAATTTGTAATTAAATTACCTGGAATACAGCATACATGGGATGCACCTGAATATCAAGATTTCATGAAAGGTGATTATATTTTAAATAGTTTATTGAACAAATTTTAATTTTATATTTCAATACTTTTATAGTTTTTTTTTTTTTTATTATAATCATTTATATATATGTAATTAATTAATTAATTACTTTTTTATGAAAATACAAAAATATATATATAAAAAGAAATTTGAAAAACAGTGTATTATTACTAACAAGATAAAACCGTTTACAGTCATACTGTACAGCAATTTAGAATCTTTTGTTTACCATGATGTAAATCAAAGTTTCCTCAAAATCCATCATCCTGAACATATACACAAGCATTGCTGTTTCAAAGTTAGAATATGGATCTGTATTATATGACTCTGTGAAAGAGATAATTAAGGGTATACTTGACCCCTTGCACAACACCTGCATTTGCATGTCAATAGGGGCATTCGCCACTTCCCCTATACCAAGCTTACTGGTGGAATCCGATGAACTCCCATTGCGTTACAGGAGTAAATACAAGACTATCAAACACGCGATCAACTACTCACGGCAAATGACCAGACATGCTCGCATTTCACTACTTGAAGGAAGGACGTCCTTACCAGTCTTTCAGCCTCAGGCTGCTTTGCTATCTCCTAGAACTAGATCTGCCTGTCCTGAAGATCCTTGAAAACGGAATGGGATGCAGCACCCCTTGGTTACGTGCATCTCTAGATTGTATATTTACAATCTGGAAGTCGTAAATGGGACCTAGGTTTCCAGTCTACTAGAGACCAATTTAACAACATGGCTAAGAAGTACAATGGGTACATTCTCATATATACAGACAGCTGTTCTATTGTACTCCCTAACACCGAGATATTATATAAACTTAATACCTATTCTGTGTTCTTTTGTGAGGCTATGCAATTTACTCCGCCTTGAAAGTTATTGAAACTCATAGTGATGACAGCTTCCTAGTAATTACAGACTGTAGGAGTGTACTTGAGAGCTTAAACTGCAGACATTCTGAATCCATCGTCCAGATTATTCACGATATCCTTTCAAGGATAAATAAGATTGTGGTACTGGTATGAGTTCCTGGCCATTGTGGCATCCGCTGGAACGAATGGCCTGATGAGGCTGCCAAGAGAGCTGCAATAAATGGCATCCCGAGTACAATCGACATGTGAGAGAGACCTCATGAGATCAGTCTGTATAAAGTTGTGGGCTCAATGGAATAGGTTTGGCTGCTGAGTCCTCCCACGGCATTACATAACATTTGGGAGAATGTGCTTGAAATCTCTTTCCCCAAGCAACAGAAGAAACCAAGTCATCTTAACTCGGCTAAGGATTGGACACACCAGGCTTACCCACACTCATTTATTTGGCTCTCCTCAGAAAATCTGCAAAACTTGCAAGGTCAAATGGTCCATGCACCATCTGCTTTTTTATTGCCCAATCTTTGGAACCATCCGACAAAACTTGACCTGGGTTCAGATATGAAATTTCTATTAAACCAGAAAGAAGGTATAAAATCCATGTTGCGGTTCCTCTCCTACAGTGAAATGAAGAATACAATTTAGTGATTTTTGTCTGATTTATGTATTTTAGTTTGTATTTGTTGTTGTTGCTTGTCTATGTTTATTCTTTATTGTTCCTGTTTCTTTGTTTTATACATGATAGTGTTACTTTAGTAATTGTTAATGCAATTGTAAAAATAAAACACAAGCAGCTGACAAAATAACTACTTGTGATAATCTTTATTACTGGTAGTGCTTCTAAACTACTAGTAAAAGTTTTTTTATAGAATTACTATAGTATTTTTATTACATTTTAAAAAAATATTATAAAAGATTAAGATCCGGGTGGGTGATTTCCCATATAATTTCTCAGTATAATTTCAAAAGAGAGGTAATGGTTTATACAATATGTAGGCATGCATTATCATGTTGAAGAATGATTGATTCTGCCTAAAAAAAGCCAATTTTATTCTTTGCATGTGATTATTTACCTATTGATAAGCGGTTGGAGACTTGTATCCTGTAATTGATAATAATAAGAATACTATACCTTTATACAATAATGTTTCAAATCTTAAGTTTTATTCATTAATAAATTTTAAATTTGTAACTTAAATAAGTTTTATAAATGGCACATGTTTATTTATAATAACTACATTTTATCTGTCAGACTACCTTTTGACTATCGTGGCAAACTGTGAAATATTCTTGTTACAGATTTTCTGGAATTAGGTGGGGCTAAACTTAATAATATTTATACAACTGCATAGCCGATCTGATCCCTATGCAGTGATCCCTATGTAGTGTGAAAAATGTCAGACTTGTTTGGTGTTCTGATTATTTTTTATTTATAGTAATTAAAAACAAATTTAGAAAAAATAGAAAAAACTTTTTTCCATTAAAAGTCTATAGTATGAACTCCTTTTTATATTGCTATTCAGAAGGTAGATAGTTAGCACTGCATCTGACAGTCTTGTTTGCCATTAGTTGATCATTATAGTCTGGAAATGTTTTTACACAACCTCAAATATACTGACAGTATAAAAAAAGTCTACATTGTGATATTTTTACTTCAATGGATCAAATCACCTTTATGATTTGTAAACCTTTACTCTAATTTTATGAAAGTTAGTGTAAATGATATTTTTATTTCCCCTATTTTATCACAGTGTATGAAAAATGGAAAATGCGATTAAAAGTATTTTTATTAGCACTGGTTATTTTTATTCAAAAGTATAATTATTATCATTTAATTTTATAATGTTTAATTAGTTTCACAAAGCTTATGTTTCCTTGTCTTTTACAGATACCAGCAGTGGTAGTACTTCCTCAGTTTTTACTGTAATTGACTTACTAGAAAATACTGAATACGCTGTGAGAGTAGCATCTAGAAATGCAGCTGGTTTAAGCGATTTTACTGAAGAACTGCATTTCCGAACAAAATCATCAGAAACAAATGATGTAACATCAGTTTATCATCATTTTTTTATTTATAGTTATGCGTTTATAATGTTATATATGATTTTTCTGAATCACTAGTAAATGAGGCCAACACTTAAGAAAGAAAGGAAAAAAGATGAATTAATCAATATTTATCTTATGCGGTGCAAATGTCACATGCGATGGTCATATTATGAATATGTGATGTGCTGTGATTATTATGATTATTCACTTAAAAAATCATCTCTTTAATTGTAGAACTTAATTTATTATGATTTCTTTTTTAAACATTATTTTCTTTTTTTTTTTAATATACTAAGCGTATGTTCTTGTATTTATGGTATGCATTCTGATAGAAGAATTTGTTGAATGAGTATATTCATATAAGAGTGATAACTAGCATAAAAAAAAATATTAAAATGATTTATTATAGTAATATGTTACACAAAAGTTTGTTTTTATTGTTTGCTTTAATCTTTGTAAAATCAAAATATACTTTTTGTTTTGTTCTTTTTTTTTGTTAAATTCTTGTCATTTTTAAACATTTTTATCCCTGATAATTCATTATATCTGGCCGAAAATTGTAAAATTAAATCTTTTGTTTGGTATACATTATAAAACCCCATTTATCCAGGCTAAAGCAAAAACACAATTAACTAAAGACAAAAAAACAATAAATTTTTGAAATAATAAAATGTTATTATTAAAATCATATTATTTAAAGAACTATATATTTCCTTGTATAATTCTTTAAAAAAATCCATGATTGGCAGTATTAATCTACGTGGATAATACAAGCTAGAAAATTAAACAATTGTACTTAGAAATAAAATGTTTTTTTAAATTTCTTTAAAGAGTTATTCTAATTATAAGGTTTATAAGTAAATTTTATTACAGTAATTCAAAAACTTAAAATATATGTATTAAAGAAATTAATTTTATGGCAATGAAAAATAATAGACAAGGTTCATCATGGTTTTACTGGAGTCACACTTGCGAGTGTTAAATCACTACTGTTAGAGGTGATTCAAGAAGCTGTTTATTGATTTTGCTTGTGTTTAGGTACTTATTATAAAAATTCGATTTTTTTTTTTTTGAAAATAAACTAATTTTAGTCCACGGATTAGATAAAGCAACATTTAGTAAATTCAGTTTTACTGATACTGAATTAATGTGACTTTTTACTGACAACATAACATTTCTCATGATAGTAAAAATACCATAAGAATTAGTATGTATGATTTCAGTTCTACAAAACTTAAAAATTTGCTCCTCATTTTTTTTATACTACTAGTTCACTTTTCATTTGTTTTTGGATCTAATCTACTACTCGTAAATAATAGTGAAAATCAATACATGTAAAAATTACAATGTTTTAAATTTCTAACATCTCAGCCAAAATCTAAAATAATTTATTAAAAAATTTCTTTTTATAAATAGGATTCAATGAATTAAGTAGCAGTCATAAGTAAGAACCATAAAAAATGAGGCCCTTATAGCTTTAAAAGCTAGATTATACTGAACGGTCAGCGAGACAATTTTAAAATAAATCTTATCGTGATAGTGATTGATGTAATAATGTCATTATATTATTATTTTTTAATTTATTTTTAGCAAAACTAAATTAGTCATTTTACTTGGTAATGGGAAAAATAATTATATTTTCATTACAACCTTTTGCTTTATTTATAAATTGATTTAAATAATGATACATTTATGTTTGAATTAGTATTTTTATTTAAAATTTAAAATATATGTTGCACATATAGTGTAATTAATTTATTTTATTTTTTATTTGTTTTTAAAAGTAGTTTATGGTGGTGATGATGATGATGACAATTACATCATTAATGTTAAAAGATTCTGCTTTTTATAAAACAAGCATGAATCATGAATTTTATATATATGCACACACACACACACACACACACACACACACACACTTGTGTTCAATGTGAACTGATTGATAAATATCATATCACTTGATATATTGATACAAAGGGATATAGATATATTTGATATATTGTCATTAATGAATAAAAGGAAATAGCCAACAAGAAGTATATATATGTATGCATATATTAAAGCACATTACATATATATATTGTGCTTTATTTATCCAGTATAAGAAAAAATGTAAATATTTATTATTTCTTTATTATATTTATAATATATTGGATGTTGTTATGACTAAACATTGAAATAATGTTGCTTGGATTTTATTGTACATTTTTTTTTAATTGAGGTATTTTCTTATTTAGGTAACAATTGCAAACATGTACACTTTCACACACATGTGCACCTTTTTACACATATTTGCACACACACACACACACACACACACACACACACACACACACACACACACACACACACACACACACACACACACACACACACACACACACACACAAATACATACATATATATATATATACACTTATACAGATTAAACATAATATTTAAAAAATTTGCAGTTCTAAATAAAAAAAAATAAAATGGTTACAAACATGTATAAATTGATTATTAAAATACAATTAATTGTTGAATATTTAAAATATAATTGTATGAATTCTGATACTTATATTAATGTTGTTGAAACACATATAAAAATGTAGTTTTTTATATTGTTATTATATTTTTACATAAAAATAAATTGAGTAAACATATGTTAAATTTATTAAAGAGTTGTCTATTAAATATAAAATATTTATAAATCTATTTTTTTTTTTAATTATCAGGATCATATTTACAAATTGTTTATAAGAATTACTATTATTACTGAATAAATTCATTGCTGTTTGAATAATAAAATGTTTCCTTAATATTGTTATCATTATTTTTTTATATTATTTGTTATCACAGAATCTGACTAGAATACAAAAATGAAACTTTTTCATTGGTTGACTAGCTAAAAGAATGTATCTAATAACTAATCTCAACACTGATTATCCCGTAGATTACTGTTACAAGTTGCTTATACTATAAATTCTCTTTTGAATGCAAAATTTTATTAAAGAAATAAGCTTTATTTTATTAGATATGTTACTATAACTTGTGAAAGTAGTAATCACTATTAACAGTAAACTGCTTTTACAGCATATGCTTTTCTTTATTACTTACATGGTTTCTTTTCCACCACTAAATCATCTCTGACCATTCCTTAAATACTTTTAAAGATTTATAATTTTATATTGATATAATGTAGTAATTTTTTGCTGTTATTTTCATAAAGAAAGTACTTAAGCAAATACCATTGGATATTAAGTGACTACTTACAATAATGTCATAATAATTTTAAATTGAAAAAACATACTTATTTTACAAAGTTATAACAAAGACTATATGCATTTCATATAAGTAAAAAATACAGCACGATAACAAGGTCAAAAAAAGTTGTATATATTAAAAATTACGATTTTTCCCCTTTCATGTACACTATTATTGGAATGATCAAAAATCTGGAACATTTATGTAAAAGATTTATTCTTACATAATCCAAATTTAAATATTAGATTTATGATTTGCATTTGTTTATATATATATGTTGGTTTTGAATTCTATTGTTTCCTGACCTCTTTAACAGATTGGTCACCACCAATCTGTCTGAAATGAAGACACATCTGTTCCTTTCATTTGAGTTTTACCAACTAAATCACTGTCAGGCTTTGTACTTTTCTGTGTGCTATAATTTTTTTCTCATCATTACCTTAAGTAACTATTAGGTCTAGTAAATATAGTTCCTATAAAGGATAAAGCATTAATTAGTAGAGCAAACTGATATTCAATTAATCTCTTAATGTTTTTAGGGTTTCACTACTTTTGAAAATTTTAAATTACTTTTTTACATTAAGTAACAAATAATAATCAATTTTTCTAGCAAAAAATTGAGACCAAATTTATTTGTGTAAAATTAAATTCAGTTAGCAGAACTGTAATTGGCAAGGTCTGTTTTAGGAATGAAATCTGTTTAAAAATTAAAACCATGATCAAAACTATCCAATATGTTTCATTTCTTATATAATATTGCATTTATATTAGTAGGCTTATTGATGTACATTGTTCATCATTAAATAGACAAGTAGATGGTGGATAAGTTATTTTAAGAAAGTGAGGATTTTAGTTTTGTATTTTACAATTAATTTGTGTATTGAAATCACTTATATATTACATTAGATTTAAATGGAAAGGCAGTCCAGTACAGATGTAACTGCTGAACGATTTCATTTTTTTAACCTTTTTTTTTGTTAATGCTTTTATAAAAAAACAATTTTAATGGATAAAACAAAAACTTGTTTCTTTTGATTAACTCTTTCATTGCAGTACAGTATGTTAAACATTTCATTTATTTTTTATCAGGAAGTTCCAGGGCACTTTAACTTTTAGCATAATTGACGTAAAAGTTAAAATCTATCTTTATTATCTATCACATCTATTGTTATAGCTAAGAATGTTTTGAACAAGCCATGTTTGGAAGGTTACCTGCCAATTCACATATATAAATAACAAATGATAACACATCTCTTCACAAAGCAGCAAAACAGTAATAATAAAATTTGAGTATCTACACATTATTAATATACCATAGTCATATTTATTATCAAAAATTATTTTACAGAACTGTAGTCATAAGAGAAAAAAGAGAGAGAGAGTTTTGCTTATTACAACCGTTATTAATTAATAAATATAAAAAATAATTTATAAATCGTGTAATTATAAATAATCAGTAACCTTTTTAAAAACTTCTAGACAACTAATGATATCAAAAGTACTCACAAAAAAAAAATTAATTATATAGACTTTATTTATATTTATTGGTGCTTGACGATTAAAAGTATTATGTTTATGATTTACATGTGATTATGAGATGGTATCGTGAAACCAAGATGGTAAAATAACACAAACTATGTGAATGATTTAAAAATAATGCAATCGTCTAACATTTTGTAATCTCAATATTATCTCAATTGTAATCTCAATGTAATCTCATTATTGTTCCAAAAAATTCTCACTTATGAAACAAATCTAATATTTATGAGAGTAATAAATTACTTTAATTTTACAACTTTCAAGAAAAATTGTAAATTTTTCATAAGTTTTCTTCACAAAAAATAGAAATTATACAAATTCGTTTTTTATATTTTATAGAGAAATTCCTTCACTGTTATTCTATTAAAGATCATTAACAGAGCTGAAATATTAATTTGTTTCTTGATCATCTCTTAATATTAATAATCACTGAAGATGAAACTAGAAGATGATTCAGAAAGGCTCTTCACTACCCAATAATAATTTTATGAATTGTATAATTTTATTTATTTTTAGATCTGTTATCATGTTCAATCTAATAAATCATAAAATGTTGAATTAAATGCATAAAATTAAGTTTTATACAACTAAGATTTTATTTAAATATCTACTGTTATATGATTAAGAATGTCATTCTAATTATTCTTCATGTTTAATAATTTTAAAAGTGTGAAAAATGTTTATAGTTTTAGAGCTTTATGCTCTGTAGACTTCATTGGTTACTGTCGCAGTTAATTTATAATCAATCATTACACGGTAAAATTATATTTATTATATATTATATATATGTAAAATTATTTCATTACATACATCAAAAAATATATATTAAGCATCAAAGATATATGTTCATCAAAATTAAGATAACTTGGCTGATACACATAGGAGAGATGAATTGCTGGACTGGCTACAGGGCTCTTGCTACCTATGTCATTTTTTCGTGGTATACTACCCCTCCACTGTATTAGCAGCACTACTTCAGGAACCCTAGTGAGAACTAATGCATATTAAGTGTTTACTTTTTTAAAGTTTGATGAGTAATACATATATTACTTATTAACAAGATGGTATATTAAACCATCATCATAATCATTCTATTAAATATAGAAATTATAATTATGTTCTGCTTAAAAGCTATCCAAAATGTTTTCATGTAGTAATCGTAGATATTATCACTCCAGCAATATCCATGGCATAACAATAGCATCACTGCCTTTCATCCAGAGGGTTCAAATGCAAGGGGGTCTTAACATTTTTCACATTTTATAAAAATTTATTTTTCATCACAAAAAAAGAGAAAAATGAATTGTAAGTGGATGTGGACCTGTTGTTCCTATGAATAAATACATACAAAATTATAGAATGATTAAGCATGTTTATTATATTTTAATTTACAGTTGGTAATAACATATTAACTTTAACAAAACATATATTCTTTATATTCTTTCGTTTATTACATATCAAATATTATATTATGCGTTACATTTAAGGCAGGTTATAGCAAATTACAGCAGTTTCTTTAAACAGGATAGCTTTTATACTAAATGCAGAATATTTATTACAGAAGTTTTGACTAACAAAAATTCCTGGAATCTATTAATCAAATTACAATTGTTGATAAAATTTAATCTTTGAATAGTTAATTATAATTAATAGAAAAAATGTTCAATGAACATTGATATTTATATTTAATCAGTGGAGAATGTATTAAATAATTTCAGTAACTAAAATATAAGTTGATTTGAATCTAAGAAAATGATACTGCTAGATATTAAAAAATTATTTTCTAATGTTAATTTTTTATTTACTTAACATTGTTTTAATATAAGTTGTATTCTGTGTTTATTTATTTTAATTAAATGTACTCTTATTCACACATACAGTTAGTAATTATATAAATACACTGTAAATTAATGTTTTGCATTTAAAAGATATAAACATACTGCATTCCATGTATTATGCCTTAAATATATTAAAATAATAATTTTTAAATATTCAAAGCTAAGTATTGTTAAAAAAAAAAGAAATATATAACCAAAGTTTATTACCAAATAATAATAATAATAATAATTAGATGTTTAAGCTATATACATGAAATTTTAAGTCATATATCAGTATATAAATTTATGAACATAATAGTAATGGTTTGTTATATTTTTACAGCTTATATTAATCAAAATAGTTTATAAAGAAAGTATTTTATAAATAGGAATTGAATAAAATTGTTGCACCGAGATATAAATAATTAATTTACTGTTTAGATTACTTTCATTTAAATCTATTAATTTATTCATATGTTTAAAATTACATTTTAATAGGTAAATTTATATATTCCAGTGTTTTTGTATGTTCTTATGAAAAAAATTACTTGATCACATAGTAAGTTTAAAAAATTATCTTTGTAAATAGTTAAAATATAAAACCCACCTACCAACAATCTTTTAATGCATCCTAGCACTTTCAGAAACAAATTCCATCTTCAGGAACTTGTCATGTAAAGTATGTAAAATGTATAAAGGTGGTCATCATGTGTTAAAATTGTGTCGACTTAACATCCTGTCTTAATGAATGTCTCCACTCTAGATATTCATTACATTTTACACACTTTACATGACAACAAAGTTTTTGTTAATAAAAAATAATTTAAGTTCCTGAAGATGGAATTCGTTTCCAAAAGCTGTAACTAATAATTTTATCCATAAATTTCATTAATGATGCAAACCATTACCACCGATGCTAACTGATCAATTATGTTAACTTGTACAAGTTAAGAAGTTAAATTGAAATTCAAGATTAATTATATAAGTTTTTTTTTAATTTATTATCAATTCTAGCATTAAAAAAAGTATGTATTATTATTGTAATTGTAATATTAATATTTATGACTGTTAGTTGTGTATTCGCCCATTCATATTTTTCACAACATTTTTTCTACAAACATTCATTATATTTATCAATCACAAGGACTGACAACATACCATTTATAAAAAAAATTAATCAATTGAATTTGATAGAACTGCATAATTATAATATTAATAATTTATAGTAGTGAATTAATCATCTTTAAATTAATTTTTAAAATAAAAGTGTCTCAAAGAAACAGAAAATTAAAAAAATTAAATACTTTTCAGAAAAAATTATGCAGTTTAAGAATATTCAATTTATTGCCTTGAAGATGATACCTTGAAGTGACATTCATCTGTAGACATTCTTGCTCTTCCTTAAAAAAATACTCATTCGTTGATTTAGGGTAACAATATTTATCAGAAATTTTTATCATTGTCTCTTCAAACTTATTTTCAGTTCAACAGTTTTAATGAGTTGACCAAAGGGAGCTTTACTTTTACAAAAAGAAATGACACATCAAAATGTCAGGGTATGTTGGAGGCTAACAAATGTCACTGTCTTGGCAATAATCTGGCTATCAGTCTGATCTCCATTATGAGTATTTTCATAAATTACTGAAAATTATAGCAAAAATTTATTTGCAGCACTGCAACATAATGAATAGATGTGATATTAGATTTCAAGGCTTTCAACATCCTCAAAACTGTGAGACCTACAACTAAATATGATGTTATAACCCACCATACTGTAACTTACTTTCTGTAACATGGATGACACTAATGAAGCTAACTAGGATTTTTTTGGCAAAAATGTTGCTTTGTCATCATTTGTTTAAATGACAAATATTTTTCTGTCATTCATTTACATAAGTTTTTCCCATAAGTTTGAAAACAATCAAATCATTCAGTTTAGGTTCTTGTACTATCTTTAACTTACAGATGAAACTAAGGTATTTATCTGGCATATGAGTAGTTATCATCACTTTTTAGTTACTTTTACATAGCTGAACTTGAATTTGTTTTTTTTTTTAATTCTTGATGTATGTCATCTCCATGGTCAAAAGACCCCCATTATTATGATATCCTAATTTCAAAGGATGGTGAAAATCTTTAATCAGGACTAAATTAATACATCCATTGTTTTTATAAAGTTCTTTTATTGAAAAAATTCTTTGATTGTGCATCATTCCACTTTTAACTATTATTTTTAAAAAATGATAAAGTTTGGGTAGAAGAGTGGCACTTATCAGTTAGATCTACCAGTCGTTTTAAACGGATTTGTTTGTGACAGTCTTTGTAACTTGATTTTTTTTTGTCATTACCATTAACCTCTTATAATGCTTTCAATGTATAAACATTGCTTGGATAAATGAAAAAGATTTACATTAACTGGGTCTAGATTGAAATTCATTTGTTAAGAGATGTGTCGTTCCTTACTCTTTAACTTGGACCTTACAACATCTGCATCACCCCATTGTTATGATGTAATATTTAGATATTTATTAACCATTTTGCCTTGATTGTCTCTCCAAGATGTTTACTAGTAATATATTGGCCTATAAACTTTGACTATCTCCCTTTTTTACAAAACATTATTATTTTTATTCATTTTGTTATTTTCTTTTATTTTATTTTAAATCATATCAAAATTTACTATGCTTATTTGTAATAACATGTAATTGTGATCGAGTAAATTTCAAAGATTATTATATTTGTTATTAGTCTATAAAATACTTATTTTTTAAGAGTAATGAATTAATTTCTAAGCATAATTATTTTCCAGTAATTATACATGTAACAGTAATAAAAATTAAATATTAAATAAAATTATAATAAATAATAAATTTTATTATGTTACAATGTTTTATATAGTTACCATTTTAAATTTAACAATTATTATTGTTACTATAATAAAGTTTGGAAAGCGATAAATTGAAAATTTTGTAAAATAACTTAATTTAAATGTTATTATATTATTTGTTTAATTTAAACAAATAATTTAACAAATTGATTATGTTACAATTTTGTAATTGGCCAGAATTTTACTACAAAATAATATATATGAAACTAAACATTCCACTGTTGAAATTTATTACTAATAAATCAGATGTAAAATAAAAATATTACCAATATCCCATTATTACATGTAGTTTATAATATTTATTATACATTTACATACATGTAATTAATTAAGTAGCATTTAATGTTATTTAATAACATACAATGTTTATAGATTCCTGAAAATAAAAGTTTTGGTTACATAATTAATTATTGTAATAATAAAATTATTGTAAATATGTAAGTATGAAAATAATGTGTGATTTAAATCGCTTATATGTGTAAATGTAATATTGTAATAATAATTATTATATATCTAAATCTGGAAAAAAAGTTATTTTAATTATTATTGTTAGAGCACTATGAATATAATTTTTAAGTTATAATTTTGCATTCAATGTATAATGGATATTTAGTAATTTTAGATATTATGGTTCTATTATTTTTGTAATAAAAAAAAATTAATTTATGTTTATTATTATTTGTAATTCTTGTGTTAGTAAATTTTTGTTGTATTTTTATACTGTTTTTTTTTTTTTTTTTTTGTTTAATTGTTCACATTTGATTTGTTTAAATATGTTGTTTAATAGTATAATTCAAAATGTTAATTGATGATTGCTTTAAGGATTACAAAGTATTAGATCACTTTGTCCACATAATTTTACCTGATTAACTACATATATTTGTAACAACAAAAGATAAATCCTGCAGTAATTGATCTCTTGTCTTTCCTTTGTATAAAAAAAATATTTTTTTTTTCTCTATGGTTTTGTTCTTGACGAGTCAGAAAAATACCATTTACGTACCTCCCATTAATGGTTGAGTGTCAGACTCAAACCGGTATGGCTAGATGTTATTAAGAGCCTATGTGTTTCCAACCCTACTGACTAAAACTCCTATCTCACTGTAGCCCCCAACTGGAGGCAGAGCAGCATTTAAACACTTACTCAGCCTCCTGGGTGCCTACCTCTAACCAGCAAGGAGGAGCCACACCAGTCCTGGCTATGCCGTTCCCAGCCACCTCAACCAGTGGCTGGATCTTGGTCTTTTTGCTCAAGAGGTTGGGAGTCCTACCGTTTCATCACTGCCGCCCATTCAGGCAAACCCAATCAAATGACAACTCCAAAGAGAGCTGTCCCAACCCCTCCTTGCACCTTTCTCTTTCATCTGTATTTGGTGTTAATCTTCTTCCCAGTTTCTAGCATGTCAGTGGTTAACTGTGACACCTCAACCCACTGAGCTCGTTCTCTTAGCATATATTCAACGGTATTATCTGTGTCAGCCACCTCAGCCTGTAAAGATGCCTATTGTGATCTCACCTATGGCAGTTGTAAAAGATATGTTCAGCTGTATCTTTTAATCCATAGTATTGACAATCAGGTGTCCTCCTTTTTTTGAACCTAAACAGGTAAGAGGAAAACTCCCGTGTCCCTACAACAGTTATGTAAGCCAATAAATGAGTTCACCATGTTTTCTCCTAATCCATGGCGAGAACTGTGGTATTAGGCATTTAGTCCATCTGCCTTTTCATCTCATCCAATTGCATCTGCCATTCCCTCAGCAGTTGTTCCTCAGTCATTGATTTGGGGATTCCCTCTCGTGTCCGCACCAGTTAATGTCTAGCCCTTAATGTTACTGGGGGTATCCCAGCTATAACCTCAACTGCAGGTCCAGATATAGTTTGATATGCGGCAGTTATTCCTATTGCTAATCTTCATTGCAGTGAGTTTAGGTGATTTACTTTCCTCTTTTTCTCTAATGCCAAGGACCACACAGGGATTGCATGCAACATTATTGATGTAGCAACAGATAATGTCAATTGCCTCCTGCTATCTTGTGGGCCCCTTCCAGACGTGAATAACTTATTAAGTTCAGTTATCATTCTCTCTGCATGCTCCGACACTTCTTTCACGTTGGTAGAGAAGGGACCTTCTACCAACAGAAGACCTTTCTACCAACACTCCCAGATACTTCTGAATTCTGCTATTCTGGTGTCGTCCACCATCATCGCCAACTCCCTCAGTTTTCTCCTCCTCACTATAGTAACTACAGACATCTTGTTCAGAGTCAGAGAGGTTTTCCTTGTTCTCAGCCACTCACTTATCATGCATATGGCACTATTTGCAGTTTCCTCCACCTCATTTTTGGTATGACCTGGCACTGCTTATGCAATCATGCGACTGTCACCTGGAAGCTCAGTCCTCAAGAGGACATCATATATTTTGTTCAATAAAATTGTGCCCAGTACAGAACCTTGCGGCACACCACCATATATATATTAAATTCAACGGCCCCATCCTCAGTGTCTGCAGTCAACTTCTGTTTCTGTTTAGTGTCAACAGCAGGTATTTGCTGATCCCTATCCCTCAGTGAATCTGTAACAACTGGCCATGGTACACTAGTAAATACTTTTTCACATCAAGTAAAATTATCAGCAGTATCTGCCTACTCTGCCCCATACCCGCTGCCCTGTCTCTCACCCAGTCCATCACATCTATTATTGCAACTGTTGACTTCCCCTTAGTGAATCCATATTGGTTCTCGGATAGCTCACCCTCAGCATCTAGCTCATCTCCTAGCCTCTCAGCAACCATTCTTTCGAACAACTTGCCTAAGATATTAATTAGATACAGAGGTCTGTAAGCAATGCACCCACTTGTTTTTGCACTCAGTTTTGGCAGGAGAACCAATCTGGCCTCCTTCCAACATCTGGGGAACTTGCAGTTCGTTAATGCAGCACTCATGGTGTCAAGAACTGTCCAAGAGCACCTTTCAATGAGACTGCTTATCACCGCACCAGGAACACTCTTTTTCTTATTGATTCTGGCAGCAGTCCTGTTCAAGTCATCTATTGCAAAGTGCTGATTATGGGTGCAAGGAATCTCTGTTCTTTCTGTTTCCTTCATTGAAAAAAGGGACAGTACAGCCATTAGTGTCTAGCCCTTAGGCAGGCTTGGGAGTCACCTACCAAATTTCCTTGTTACAATCTGGTAGGCTTTACTCCATGGGTTGTCATCTAACTCATTAACGAGTTCTTTCCAAGCATCAGCCTTTGCTTTCTTTATAGCTGCTTCAAGTCTCTTTTTGGCCATTTGGTATTCTTCAGTCTCAGCCTCTGCATTTGTGTTCCCGGTTCTCCTTAACCGCCATGACAATTTTCTTAATGAGGTAATCTCTGTCCAGCAATATACAGTCTTTTCTACGAGTCGCAGTTTCCCTCTGACATACATTTTTACCACTGCCATCAGTTCTTCTGGATCTGTTGTCCTGCACTGGCCTATCTCCATTGCAACACAATCAGCTGTCCTCTTAATCTGAACTTTGTTGGGCCTCCATTGGCCTGAACATAGGCGGCACTGTTGATCACATCTGACGGTAAAAACACAAACCAATGTCTGTAGTTAGAATGAAACTCTTTGTCCAAAACACTCCAGTCTGTTATTCTCTCAACAATTCGTTCTGAAACAGCAGTTACATCTACAACTGAGCCCTTACATCTACCTATATACGTTGGCAATCCCTGGTCATTTAAAATTGCCTTGTTCATCTCACTAAACATATTAGCCAATATGTATTCTCTGCTGGTTGACCTGAATCCCCCCTCAGTTAAACGCACTCCAAATTCAGGTTACCGGCAAGAATCACTGCCTTTCTTGACCTCCTGATATACCGTTCTAGTTCTGTTATAAAATCTTACATCTTTCTAGATCACAGTTAGGCAATATATACCCTGAGATCAGCATATATTCAGTCAGTTCTAGTACTATGAAACAACCTCTTGCTATTACACTGAGAACTGCATACGCTCCAGAAACATTTTCTATGGCAGCATCTCCACAGTTGTGCACTTGTCATGCTCCTGTGGAAACCATCCTCCTGTTCGGTTCTGCCACTATTAAGAAGTCAACTTGGCTCGCCCGCGCTGCAGTCCAAACTAAATCGTAGTCAGCCACACACCTGTTTCCATTGATTTGGAAGCATTTCATGTTTTCACCTTACAGATAACCACTCTCATTACTCAGCAGATATTTGATATGTTCACTGCAGCTCGCCCATTTATCGCCTTCTACTCCACAGTTAAAGCAGCATTGATTGCAGTCCAGGCCATTACAGTTGGAGAAGACATGACCCGTCCAGCACCTGTAGCAGTGCTCATCAGATTCCTTGAGTTGGGTGCGGCAGAACACCCACCCGATCTTAATTCTATTTTCATCCTGGCTACCTTCATGGAAGTGATGACCATGGCTTTCAAAGTCGCACCAAACACAGTCTCACAGAAGTGACACTAAACCCTCCCATGCCACTGTCCTCATCCACTGTCGTCCCAGCATCCTTTACATGGACTATTGCCCTGTGGCCTCCCCTTGACCACAGATTTACTTGTAGTTCCTCCGTCTTGTTGCATATCACAGTTTTAAGCTCCTCAGCTTTTTAGAAACCATTCACCCATAATTGCAGCTTATCTTTAGAGCCCTTTCTGATAGACTGGATCTACCCAGCCTCCTCCATGGAAACAGTTTGTTTTTCACGCTTTTAAGTAGGTCCATGTAGGATTTCCCTACTGACTTGATTATTATGGTGCCACTATCCTTCACTGGTAGCAATTTTTTTAGCACACCTTGTTTTGTTTGTTTTAGTCATGAAACAAACCTCCACAGTGGATGGAGCATATACACTGACTTCTTTCATACCCTTATACAGGTAACTCAATAGTTTCCTAATAGTCTCCCCCAATCGACCAACTGGGATAAAAAAGGTAATTCGCCTTAACAATCTTCCTCAAGGCTACCAGGACATCAGTCAGGCACCTCTCTTCCTTGTTCTTACTGAGATAGTGTATAGTGTACTTATCTTTTTACGAAGTTTGAGACATCGTCTCCTAACATTACCAAATTCCTTTGGTAATTACCCCAGGTTTAATGACATTGCTTAGTATCAAGTCATGGAATTGACAGACATTATCAGCAGCAGAAAGGTTTTCACAACTTGTACAGCCTTAGTCATCTCCGCTGGCCATCTCCTTAGGGCGACCTTCTAACAATAACCAGATTCGCTTGCCAGATCACTCTGCGTCTGAAAATAATGGTCCACCATAAGTTTGGGGAAAGACGCCTTATAGAGATCTTTAACCGAATCCTCTACACTTCCCGCTCAGCCACGGATACGCATGGCACAGTCCTTCAACTCCTGGTTTCCCCAGAGCCAGGCAACAAGACTGCACAAAACTCAAATCTCCTCCATTAATCGTTCCAAGTTAGAACCATCAAACATGTCACCATCTGTGCTAGATTCCACCTAGCTTTATATAATTTACAAATTAAATAAATTGTAAATTTACTTGTATACTAAAAAGTATTTTTATTATAGTTTTTATATTGATTATTTCAGCTGGACATGGTAGGAACTGGGTTGACATTTTTTTCAGCTGATCAGTATTTTTACATATGAGGAATCTACTTTTTTTAAAGGTGTTAATTTTCTCCATTTTCAAGTATGTAATAATCAATAAAAAAAAATTAATAAAAATTTTTTTATCATAAATTTATGTTGACATTTAATCTATAATATTGGATTCCCATACCTCAATATTTAATAAAATAACTCTTCAAAATAAGCTCTTTTAACAAAAGCAGATAAAATGAATAAACTCTTTGGTGTTTGCCATTTGCTGAAAACAGATCAATTGCCCAGCAAACTATTATTTTGTCAATATTAAATATGCTATAAGCCAACTGCTAAAATTGAACAGTTTCCAAAATAAAAAAAATATAAATAAATGAATAAATAAATTTCAAAAAAATAAAAATAATAATAATAATTTATTTTATAAATTAAATATTTATTTATTCATTAAATATTAAAAATTTATTTATATTCATGAATAAATAAATTTTATTCATGAAAATACTATGAGGGTTATTTTTTTCAAGGTCCAATCGGTCGCAAAATAAAAACCCGTGCAAAAATCGGATGAACCTTTGCGCATATGTGTTGTGCAGTGTCTCTAGACGCTAAATCTTTACATAGAACTAGCAGTTAATAATGTTAAAGAACAATTTAGATTTGAAGTAACAGTACAAGGTGAAAAGATAAAGATGCTACGATTTTCTGATGATATAGTAATTCTAGTTGAGAGTAAAAGGGATTTAGAAGAAATAATGAATGGCATGGATGAAGTCCTATGCAAGAACTACCGCATGAAAATAAACAAGAATAAAATGAAAGTAATGAAATGTAGTAGAAATAACAAAGATGAACCACTGAATGTGAAAATAGGAGGAGAAAAGATTATGGAGGTAGAAGAATTTTGTTATTTGGGAAGTAGAATTACTAAAAATGGACGAAGCAGGAGCGATATAAAATGCTGAATAGCACAGGCGAAACTAGCCTTCAGTCAGAAATATAATTTGTTTACATCAAAAACTAACTTTAATGTCAGGAAAAGATTTTTGAAAGTATATGTTTGGAGCGTTGCTTTATATGGAAGTGAAACTTGGACGATTGGAGTACTTGAGAAGAAAAGATTAGAAGCTTTTGAAATGTGGTGCTATAGGAGAATGTTAAAAATCAGATGGGTAGATAAAGTGACAAATGACGAGGTGTTGCGGCAAATAGATGATGAAAAAAGCATTTGGAAAAATATAACTAAAAGAAGGGACAGACAGGCCACATATTAAGCCATCCTGGGGAATAGTCATTTTAATATTGGAAGGACAGGTAGAAGGAAAAAATTGTGTAGGCCGGCAATGTTTGGAATATGTAAAACAAATTGTTAGGGATGTAGGATGTAGGGGGTATACCGAGATGAAACGACTAGCACTAGATAGGGAATCTTGGAGAGCTGCATTAAACCAGTCAAATGACTGAAGACAAATAAAAGAATAATATACAATTACAATTTTTTTATGTAAATACCAATTTTAAGTAATGTTATAAGAAACTAAATACAAATAATGAAAAATCTATAAAATTATTAGAAATTGTCTGTAACCAGTGTGGTGGCATTGCATGGTATGATTTTAAAAACTTGTTTAAATAAGAATTTGAATATTTGAAATAATGAACTGAATACAGATGACTGCACCGAATTGTACATATTACTTTTTGTGTATTGCTAGTAATTAATAAATAACTTTCTTGCATTTGTATAAATCATCGTAATAAGTTTTGCCATTCCAGTGGTAAGTTAATTACTACTAAATCTCCAAGAAGGAATGTTACACATATGTTAAATAATAATAATAATCTTAATTCCACAGAACAAACAGATTACAAGTGAAAATAAAATTATTTACAGTTAAAAGATTCTTAATACATAAGCTTAGCAGACATACAACCAAACAATATAAAATAGAAGTAAAATAATAAAAGTAAACAATTATCACATAATCTTGTGGAACTAGATTCCCCCTATAGTAATAACTCTATTGAAGGTTACTATCAAAATATTTTCAGTTAGTAAAATAATAAACTTGAATAATTGTCAAGTGTGGATTTCAAAATTAATTATCGATACAAGTCTTGCAGTACTAAAATTTCAGCTAGTGACAAGATTATATATATATATATATATTTAATCTATATATTTATAGATTATTTATCTTATATTATATTATATTTATTTATCTTTACATTTATTTTATATATATATATATATATATATATATATATATATATATACATACAGATTAAATAACTCAGAACCATAAATACAATACAAGAATACAGTGATAAAATTGAAAATGAAATTAATCCTAGATAAACTTTAAAGAAAAAGTAAGATAATAAAAATATGAAACTTTAAGAGTCATCAATTCCAGCCAGAATCACAGGCCAATCAATTAATAAAACTCTCTACATCTTCAATCGACAACAACCGATCATAAATTGATGGTGAAAACCTTTTAGTCTTCTACGGATTTACATTCCCTTGGTAAGTGATTAAATATTTTTAGACCTAAGAAAGAACATTTAAATAACTCAATTCTTGTCCTAGGAGGAACTATATTATCCGCTTGCCACAAAGGATTCGTAACCAAAATACCATGAATTCTATCCTGTTTACGTCAATACGTCATTGGTATTCTATAGAAATACATATGATGCAGTGGCAAGATCTTAAGGCCTCTGAATAATGGGAAGGATTCATGTCATCTACTTTTACCCAATATTATACGTACTACATGCTTCTGAGCAATACAAACAGATCTAAAAACACTGTAATAAACTCCACCCCATACTTCAACCTTGACTCTACAAAAGCATAATATAGTGATAAATAAACTCTGTATTAGTTGCGAGAGCACTAAATCTCACAAACTTACTCAAAAAAGTAATTTACTGACCTGGAACTTCTTCAAAAGGGCACTACCATATCAGTCACCAAAACTTTTAGCACCTGTTTTCCTTACACGATAATGTAGTAACCCATACTGTGATGATAGAAATTCTTTGTTGAATTTACTAGAACACCATCACAATCCTTAAACCATTATATTACAACTATATCTTGGTTATACTAAGTACTGCTTTGTTTTAGGCAAGTGGGCTTTTACTTCATTCCTCTCTTTTCTTTCTAATTTCAACTTACACTTTACTCTCTTTTTTCTCTTTAGTCTCCGGAACCACTGTAAGGTATTAGTTCAGAGGATGAATGAGCATGATATATATGAATGTAAATGAAGTGTAGTCTTGTACAGTCTCAGGTCGACAGTTCCTGAGATGTGTACTTCATTGAAACCCAACCACCAAAGAACACCAGTATCCATGGTCTAGTATTCAAATCCATATAAAACTAAGTGCCTTTACTTGAAAAATTCTTCCTAATTTGTAACTTGTACAATTTTTTTTTTTTAATAAAAATACTTTAATTTATTTTTAATTAATATGTTCTTGCTTTACTTTAATCCTCTTCATTACAAATTCTTACTTAACTTACTTCTAAAATACAAACCTGTCTATAAAACTGTAACATGATTGTGCTGGTTCATATCAACATGCAGAGCCTGTAGACACACATGGACTTGTCAGTTGAAGATTTAGGATTATGTAAACTATTAATAAGTGGCAAACCAGATTTTAGTCATTTTTGGAGCCATCTTCAGCAATTGGTGATTTTGTATATCAATTTAGATGCACGCTTTGCATTTGAAACTAAACTGACATTCTGCAATCCCTTACACCTCTTTTGTACTGCTGAGAGGTTGTGGAGCTGAAAAGGTAGAGAATCACCGGCTTAGATTGGTTTAAATAGGCAATAATAACTCATTAGCTCATTAGGGACTTCTAAAATGAAAGTAAAGAGCATGTTTTTAGTGACCATGTCAAAATAAAATTTATTAGAAAATACTTTTATTAGAAGGTAAATTATATGAAAAATTTTCTGAACCCACAAATTGGAACAAAGTATTCACTCTATAAATAAAATAACAGAATATTTCAGTAAATTTGTATGTGGTATAAACAGGATACAGCTGGATTCATCAGATGGTAGTTGTTCAAATGATAAACAGACGTTTGTGTTCTAGTATTTATTCCAATAAATATAGATTAATAAACCATTTCTTCTAATTTGTATTTAATAATACATTATACACATCACATTCGAAGTGCATACATATACTACTTCATGGATAAAAAAGGAACTGTGCAGGAATTTGGCTGGATAGATCAAGGGAAACCATGGTAAAACTTTGATAAAAAAATTAACAAAAATATAATAATAAAAAATAATAAGAGTAACATAAAATAATAATAATAATAGCAACTTCACAAAATTTACAGTTAATTATACATATATAGTTATATATTTTCAGCACCATAACTTAAATTCATTTTTCTAATATATACTACACTGATAAAAAAGGAATTCTTCCAGCATTTAGCTGGATAGATCAAGGGAAACGATGGTAAAATTTTTATGAGAGCAGCATCATAGTTTATTATAAAGATTTTATATCAATCTGACAATAATTGGAGTTCATTTTTCTATTAAACAACAGAAATATATATAAAACAGTAATACATTAACAACTAACAGTTGAGGATTAAGGCAATCAAATACACAAAAAATAATTATTTAAGTATTTAATAATATTTTAATGTTTAAAATATAAGGAAATTTATTTAAGCCACGGAAAGGAAAACTAATTGTTCTGACATTTACCCTATTGGACCAAGGGAAACTATGGTAAAACCTTGGTCAGAAGAGCTTACAATATTTTACGCTGCAGTATTAAAGCCATATACATAATAAAAGAAATTTATTGGCGATACATTCATTGTATATTATTTATACATTTGATTAGCTTTTAAACAATAAAATTTGATGAATTTTAATCGTTACTTCTTGAATATCATACATCTTTTAAATCCTGTAACAAAAAAATTAAATTTTGAGATGAAACATTTAATAAAATACTGTCTTATGATAGCCTGACATACTACACACAAACTCAAGGATTTAAATGACAGATAAAAGGATACTAGGTCTTGGCAAGAATCGAACTAGGGATCACAAAAGAAAAAATAACAAAAATCTAATTCAAATCCATTTAAAAAAAAAGAAAATTTACTTTTTATCAAATATTAATATCACTTTACTAATATAAATTAATCTCATTCAATTTGGAACTGTCTTGCATTCATTAATATAAGATTTGTTGATTAAGAGCCATTATCAAAAGAATAACTCAGTTTTGTAACTCAACTTGTAATTTAGTTCGAGACTTACATCTGATCAAAGAAAATTCAGAATTGCTTGGTTTGATGCTTAAAGGGAAGAACCTGCTAACAGTCAGCACCTCGTTTTCCTGGTTCATGTATAGAAAAATGGATTTTCTGCCATATTTTTTGGAAGAAGGAGAATTAGTCTTCTGCACTGATGTAGTGAATTTTTAATTGATTTTGCATATCATACAAAATATACTGATTGGAGAGTATTCGTAGATTTATCCAAAAGAAGCTTCAAAGTTATCTTTCCTCACAATGAGAATACGTGTCTGTCAATACCTGTTGGACATTTTGTCCATTTAAAAGAGGATTACAATGATTTGAAGATTATTGCAATATTATTTTGAGATTGCTGCACATAATCCTTAACACACACATTTTATTGAGAAATCAGCAATCTCAAAATAATATTGATGCTCTTACAACAGCAAGGAGGATACACAAAGTTTCCTTGTTTTATGTGTGAATGGGGTAACAAAAACAGAGAAAATTGTTGGATAAGGAAAGATTGATCAAATAGAGCTTTATTAGAACCTGGAACGTAAAATGTGCTCCGAAAAGTTCTTATATACCTGAATAAAGTTCTTCTTCCATCTCTGCATATCAAGTTAAGTTTGATGAAGCAATTTGTCAATGCCTTACCAAAGGAAGGTAAATGTTTTAAATATTCTGTGAGAAATTTCCAGTCTTATCAACTGCCAAACTAAAAGAAGGTGTGTTTACTTGTCCTGACATTAGAAAACTTTTTAAAGTTGGTAATTTTGAGAAACAAATGAAAGTTGCAGAAAAAAAGGCTGTGGAGCCTTTAAAGACATAGTAAGCAAGTATCTGGGCAATAAGATCTGAACTTCAAATCAATCATTGTAAACTTTCTGTAGAAGTACAAAAATTTAGGATGTTCCATAAGATTGAAGTTTTACTTCCTAAATTCATTTGTGGACTAGGACTATTTTCCTAAAAAGCTGGCTGTCATTAGTGAAGCTATGGTGAGAGATTTCATCAGGACATGAAAGAAATTGAAAGAAGGTATCAAGAAAAATGTACTTCTACGATGATGGCAGACTATTGCTGGATGTTATACAGAGATGAACCCTATAGAGAACATAGAAGGAAAAGTGCAAAGAAAAATGTAAGTCATCCAAATAAACTTCGACACATGGAATAGAACTGTAAGAATTTTACATAATTCATCATTAAGGGTGGGTGAACAGGAGTATTTTATACTTCATCATTAACAGTAGGTGAAGAGGGGGGAATATTTTCCAAAGGCATGACTTACCTCATAAAAATGAATTAAATAAAAAAATACAAAAATATAAATTTAAAATGCACTATAATAGAAATTAGGCTTATTTTGTGGCAATTTTTATTACAAATAAAGGGGTCAGTGCCTGCCCTGTCTACCTCTTCAACCACTCAACTGTTCAACTATAAGAATGCATAATATAAGCCATACTAGTGAATATATTACATTAATTTATTATAAAAAAAAGGTTTTATATCTATTTTTTGTATCACATTTTCATAATTTTTCAACTTTTTACAAATCTTGAAATTCATGATTTGCAAAAAAGCCTGACATAATGGAAAAAAAGAAGGTTATTTTCAGATTCAGCGCTAGACAATACATAAGAATCAATTATCAAAAACTAAAAAACACAACTCATCGCTGGCTTGTGTAATAAGAATACAAAAATATTAATAATTACAATTAAAATTACTACATTTATTTTGCAGACATTTACTTTTATCTTAAATTTTCTTATTTGCCTTTAGTGTTCAGTGAAGTCTTCTCTTTTTATTATCCAGAAGTAGTCACTCTTCATAGATTCACTCTATCTGCCTTGATAACCTTATTCTATCTGCAATATATCTTGATGGAAACTTTCTTCTTGTTCATCACTGATGTCACCCAAGTTTAAAGGGAAAAAATCCAAACGAGAATAAAAAATCAATTTTCAACGACATTCTGCAGCCTAAATTTTTGTGGTTGACTAGAAGTTCATTTATAGGCTGCTCATGGTTTTCAGCTATTTTTTTTTCAAGAAAACCAGTAATGACATCTTTGAATAACTTCCATGCTGCTAGTTCATGATTCAGTTTGCTGTCAAATATATTTTCAAAAATTAATTTTTCTTTTTGTGGTCCAATGAATATTCCATCTTTTAATTTGGGTTTACTTAATTGTGAAAAAACCTCAGCTAAATATTTAAAGCAGCCTCTGTCTTTATCTAATGCTTTTACAACATTCTTCATTAGGCCTAGTATTACACATAGAGGTGGTAAAATAATTTGATCTGCTTCAATAACAGGAATATTGACAACATTTTCCTTTTCTGAGGTAAACTGATTTCTTTTTGGCCAATCTTTAACTGCATAGTCTTTATCTGAAGCCTAACTATCCTAAAAATACAAGAAACACATATATATTGTAAGGCCACTCTGGAGACTGAGAAGAAACCCATCACTTTTAGATCAGCAGTGATTTACCATTACTGTTCATCATGCTTAATAGCTTTTAAAATTTTGACATACTTTCATTTGTTTCAACTTTCATAGTTGTTTCATACTTTCATAAGAACAAACTAAATCATCTCTTCTAAAGTATTTCAGTCAATTTTTGTTCTGATTTCTATATACTGAATTTACTATAATTTCTATATACTGAAATTTTAGTTTGTTTAACAGATTCCACTCTTTAAGGCATGAACCTAGGAGTTCTGTATGTTGTTTGACAAATACAAATCGTGAATTAGATTGCTCAGTTCTGCTTATGAGATGAGGTGAGGTTCAGTATGTGATTGTTCTGGAATGTATATAATATCTATTGAAGTTGAGGATTCATCAGTTGAGAAATTTCTTTCCAAGAAGTTAGAGCAATTGGAATCTGTAAATCAACACCATGAAGAGCCAGTCTCATAGCTAAACAAACATTAGGGTATGCAATACTGCTTCTATTATTTGAATTGAAACAAGTAACATTCTTTGTGCAAAAATAGCAGTTATCATATGGTTAATAGGATCGCACCAATTCATAGGTACACCAAAGGCAAATGCCCTTTTTTTCCTTTTAACCACTGTGTTAGTTTAATGTAGCATTTCATGCATGCTACATGTTAAGCCCAGGATTTAACTTGTCTCCCAAGGGACAGTCAAAATAATGTTTATAAGCAGTTTTCAGCAGATTTGATCTGGTTTTCGTTGACTAATTATTTTGGCGAATTTTGCACAAACATAACAAAAAAATATTTGGAGAATTTTTCCAAGCCTGATTGTTTTTTTTAATGTTTTTATTTACAGTCGCATCAACAGTTATAGTGATTAGCGACTAAAGTAACACTATCATGTAGTGTTACATAAAACAACAAAAATCAAAAACAACAAAAATAAACAATAAAGAAACAGGATCAATAAAGAATAAACATAGACAAGTAATAACAAAAAATAAATAAATCAGATAAAAACCACTAAACTGTATTCTTCATTCCACTGTAGGGGAGAAACTGCAACAGACATTTTATATCATCTTTCTGGTTTAGTAGAAATTTCATATCTGATCCCAGGTCTAAGTTTTGTCAGATGGTTCCAAAGATTAGGCAATCAAAGAGCAGATGGTGCACGAACCATTTGACCTTGCAAGCCTCACAGATCTTCTGAGGAGAGCCAAGTAGGTGAGTGTGGGTAAGCCTGGTGTGTCCAATCTTTAGCCATGTTAAGATGATTTGGTCTCTTCTGTTGCTTGAGGAAAGAGACTTCTCGAGCACATTCTCCTGGATGTTATGTAATGACATTGGAGGACTCAGCAGCTAGAACCTATTCCACTGAGTCCGCAATTTTACACAGACTGATCTCATGAAGTCTTTCTCACATGTCGATTGTACTCTGATGCCATTTATTGCAGCTCTCATGGCAGCCTCATCGGCCTGTTGGAGAATTTTTTCAAGCCTGAATTTTATTCATTGTAAAATTCAAATGTGCACAATACTGCTAAGTCTGGTATATGGTATACTGTTCTTTAATGGTGGTTAATGTTTTTCCTAATTAAGAAATTTGATTATTCTTATAGTTTATTTTAGTATCATTAAACAAGCTCAAACAAATATACAACATTATTATTAAAAGGTATTTTCTTTGTTTAACTATATTTTGCATTAAAATAGTATACTCTAAATGTGTTTAAATATAGCAGGGTTTGAGTGTTCTCTTGGTTACCCTTTAGACTTAGCAGGTTTTGACTTATTTAGAATTAAATCTGAAGAATATTTACTGGTTTTTTTTTCTGAATGTTTACTTTGTTGCTGAGAATATAATAAAGTAATATTGTAGCTACAGTTTCACAGTCTAAAGTAACAAAGTCCTCATAAATTATTCATCAGTCAGTTTCATAAGTACTGTCAAATAATTTGAAATCTGTAGTCGCAGACACTGATTTAAAAGCTTACTATTTTACAACACATAGCAGATTTTTTATATTCTGTAAAATTGTCTTTCCTTTTTTTGTATTTAAAAGATTAATTGCCTGTTGCAATTTTCAGTTTATTATGTTCTTCCATTACAGGATTGATCATCAATTAAATGTGAGTAACCGATGTAAAAAACTAGTTGAAATAGCAAAAAAAATTCTGTTCAAAATGAAATAAGAGGAAGAGAAACCATTGAACATTTAGATATAAGTAAAATGGCTATTTGAATTGCTGTGGATAGGGAAAATTTTCTAGATATTTCAGCTAGCATGACAGACCCAAGTAACAGTGCAGTAGATGAAATATTAACTGAATCAAATGATAATCTTAAGCCAACTACTGCTTATTTAGCTTATGTCATCGTTACTAATAAAGACTATAACAAAACTCTGATTTACTTAAACGATCCTGTATAGACCAATGAATGCAATATGGAAATCTCTGAAGATTTAAATATTTCTACAGCTGTCTGTGATCATACTTAGGCAAAAAATAATGCCAATTTCTCTGAAAATGATTTTAAAGATATGGATTAATGGATTGCTTTGAGATACCAGTTACAAACCAGTTAGCAGAGAATATAGAAATTGAAAATTTAGTGTCAAATATCCAAGAAGTTCAAGATCAGCCACCTGTTGTAATATTGAAAAGTTGCACCTTGAAGATGGTTCAGAAACACTGGACGAATCACAGAATTCTGTACTAAGTAATTGTTCATACATCTATGGTCTTGGAAAAGAAATGTACATAAAAGTAGTAGAGAGAAAGGACTTAATTATAAAAGTTTAAAAAAAAGATAATGTTTCAGGAAAATGGAAGTATAGTCAAGAAAAATTTCCAAGAAAACTGAAACAATCTTGCAACTGTAAATTGAGTTTAGAAAATACAAAACTGAATTGAAGAAGTATTGCAGAACACGATAGAAAAATAATTTTTTAACGATTTTGAACAAATCTTGACTAGAGTGGAAAGAAAATGTCGCCACTTTAGTAGAAGTATACCTGGCAAAAGATATGAAAAATAAATGGAATAAAGTTTATCGAAGAATATACAGCTATAATTTTCACTTATGAGCTGAACGACTAAGAAAAAGAGTTTGTAGAACTTTGTTTTTAACACTTTAGGATTGGGAATATTCTCAGCTTTATCGTGGATTCAAAATAACAAAACTTTGCCCGCAAACCAGGTTTCCAAATGTGACTCAGATGAGCAGGTTGATGAACTCTCTTGTTTGTCTGAAAAATCTAAAAAAGGGTTTCTTGTGTCAGATAAGAAATTTATAGAACAAAAGAATCATCTGGAAGAATTTTTGAAAGACTTGCCCAAAATGGAATCCCATTATCGCTGTCATGATACTGAGAAACTATACTTTGAAACAATTTGGAACTCAAAGTGGAATTTTTCAAATACAAAGAAGTGTGCCATTCACAAGAAAGAACACCTTTGAGATTCAAGATGTTTGGACAAATGTTGAAAAAGGTTAGATTTGTCATGTATCTGTGAAAAAAGATGAGTGTCATCTGTATACTGGTTATAAACACAACTAAGTCTGAGTAGAGGATTATAAAAAAGGGATGCTAGGAAAGAGAAAGAACAAGATAATTTCAGTAGCGATGGGGTTAATGTGTTCACAATGGATTTAGAAAAAGTGCTTCTGGAACCAAACCTTAAAGTTTCAGCTCTTTATTACAAACTGAAACTTTGTGTGCATAACTTTACATTTTATAGTTACAAAACAAAGGATTGCTACTTATGGCATGAATCAGAAGATGGTATCACCTCCCAAGAATTTTCTTTTGTTGTTTGCAATTTTATTTTTTAAAGATTGGTGTAAAATCAGGTGGAACCATCATCTTATTTAGCAATGGTTGCACCTATCAGAATAGAAATTTGACATTATCTAATGCTTTGTTTCATCCGAGTCAAAAGCTGAATATTGTAATTATTCAAAAATTTTGTGGGAAAGGTCAGGATTAAATTATGTATTGTCTATTAGGCCAGGATGTAGTGCAGGAGATCCAAACGTAACTGATAACAGATCTATGAGATACAGTTCTGATGGAATTTTTTATAAATAAAAATACGATGATGATGGAAACCTCTTCCTAGGCATTTCAGCAAATTTGGCGAAGAAAATTCAAAGTTGTTGAAAGCATTATACTTGCAGATTAGAAAAATTATGAACAAAAGTACAACCATCTTTCAACAGCTTAAACTCTTCATTCCAGCCGATTACAATTCATTTTATGACAGCTTAAATCATGAGTAATAATTATATTCAAGGAGTTAAAATTCTCATATTTTTGCAAGTTCTGCTACCTCTGTTTTTAATATTTTTTCCATTATTCTTTTCTTTAATCATTATAATTTTTTTTTTTTGTTTAATCTAAGTTTTTGATGTGCGTTTGGTGTATTAAGTTTGGTACGTATAGTGAAGTTAAGAAGAAATGTTTAAAAAGTTTTTATACGAGTATGCAATTTTCTTCTTTATACAACTTGTAATTTTTAATGATAAACAATTTTACTGCTCTTATGATCTTTCATTGGCTAAATTTCCTTCGTATAGTGGTGCATCAGAAAAAAACTGTTATGTCTGCTTTAGGTGCCATTGCAAAATCTGCTAAGTTTTATTTACAAAGAAAAAATGGCTATTATCACGGTTTTATAATATTTGAGACCACTGCAACTTAATAATATATGAAAAATTATGAAAATATGCTGTATCATGTTAACAGCAGAGCTATATTAATTATGAGGATAACTTTTAGCTCTCCGAGTGAAAAGACTTAGCAGGTTTTGACTGCTAGCCAACAATATGCAAAATAAAAAAATTATACAATATATATATATATATATATATGTATGTATATGATTCCAGTACTGGACAGCAAAATTTATACATACACTAATAATATCATTCAAAATAGAAAACATAATTTCAAATAAAATGACAAATTATTAAAATAATACGTTTTATTGTAATAGATACATAATTTAATACCAACTGATGATGTGGATACTGTGAAAACCAATTGGAAATATTGGAAATTATTATGGTAAATACTGGAAAAAGTAAAATGCATTCATATGAAAAGTAATTCATCAGCCTTAAAATAAGCCCATATTGGACATTCTAGCCCAAAAATGTCAGAAGAAAATCGCTTTTATGATTCAAACAGTTGTTCTCCTTTTCCCTGTAAAAAAAAATTATTGGTTTTCCCATCAGAATGAAATGTGAAAATCATTAATGTGTTGCATTACAGAAGTAGATTTTACACATGTTATTGTCTAATTCAAATGAATGACTGTGATATAATTTCATACAACTTAAATAATCAAATTAATAGTTCTGTAATGTTTTAAAATCAATTGTATTAAACAGTTCAGATGATGTTTTTTTTTAAATAAATGTTAAGTGACACTTTTTATTATGGTATCATTATTCAATAATAAATCTCAACAGTGCGAAGATTTTGTTTAATCGAAGGGTACGGGAGACATTCTGCGATTCATCAGAACGGGACATAATCGATTAATTGTAACTTATATCATTAAATTAAATCGATGTTTATTCTATCAATCACAGTTTCCATGTAAACACGTGTCAAATACGACCTAGAGGGCTCCCTACCACGAAACTAAACAAATGAAACAGCTGTTGCCGCCAATAAACGTCCTAGCAACTGTAGACTGAAAGTAGTAAAAATTATAACAATTAAAATCTCGCAAATAATGGAGATAGTCAAGAAAAAATGGTAATTAACAACAAAAATAACTAAACACAAAATAAAAGTGAGTACAGGTAATCAAAGAGACACAAAACATCAAATCAAAAGTTATGCAGCGGCACGTTATTGAATTATTATTTATTATATATTTTTTTACAATTTTTTTGAAAGTCGTTTCAAAAAGTCATCCTACATCCCTAACAATTTGTTTTACATATTCCAAACGTGGCCTGCCTACACAATTTTTTCCTTCTACCTGTCCTTCCAATATTAAAGCGACTATTCCAGGATGCCTTAGTAAGTGGCCTATAAGTCTGTCTCTTCTTTTAACTATATTTCTGCAAATGCTTCTTTCTTCATCTATTTGCCGCAATACCTCTTCGTTTGTCACTTTATCCACCCATCTGATTTTTAACATTCTCCTATAGCACCGCATTTCAAAAGCTTCTAATCTTTTTTTCTCAGATACTCCGATTGTCCAAGTTTCACTTCCATATAAGGTGACACTCCACACATACACTTTCAAAAATCTTTTCCTGACATTTAAATTAATTTTTGGTGTAAACAAATTATATTTCTTACTGAAGGCTCGTTTAGCTTGTGCTATTCGGCATTTTATATCGCTCCTGCTTCGTCCATCTTTTTCCCAAATAACAAAATTCTTCTACCTCCATAATCTGTTCTCCTCCTATTTTCACATTCAGTGGTCCATCTTTGTTATTTCTACTACATTTCATTACTTTTGTTTTGTTCTTGTTTATTTTCATGCGATAGTTCTTGCGTAGGACTTAATCTATGCCGTTCATTGTTTCTTCTAAATCCTTTTTACTCTCGGCTAGAATTACTATATCATCAGAAAATCGTAGCATCTTTATCTTTTCACCTTTTACTGTTACTCCGAATCTAAATTGTTCTTTAACATCATTAACTGCTAGTTCCATGTACAGATTAAAAAGTAACGGAGATAGGGAACTTCCTTGTCGGACTCCCTTTCTTATTACGGCTTCATTCTTATGTTCTTCAATTGTTACTGTTGCTGTTTGGTTCCTGTACATGTTAGCAATTGTTCTTCTATCTCTGTATTTGAACCCTAATTTTTTTTAAATGCTGAACATTTTATTCCAGTCTACGTTATCGAATGCCTTTTCTAGGTCTATAAACGCCAAGTATGTTAGTTTATTTTTCTTTAATCTTCCTTCTACTATTAATCTGAGGCCTAAAATTGCTTCCCTTGTCCCTATACTTTTCCTGAAACCAAATTGGTCTTCTCCTAACACTTCTTCCACTCTCCTCTCAATTCTTCTGTATAGAATTCTAGTAAGATTTTTGATGCATGACTAGTTAAACTAATTTTTCTGTATTCTTCACATTTATCTTCCCCTGCTTTCTTTGGTATCATGACTATAACACTTTTTTTGAAGTCTGATGGAAATTCCCCTTTTTCATAAATATTACACACCAGTTTGTATAATCTATCAATCGCTTCCTCACCTGCACTGCGCAGTAATTCTACAGGTATTCCGTCTATTCCAGGAGCCTTTCTGCCATTTAAATCTTTTAATGCTCTCTTAAATTCAGATCTCAGTATTGTTTCTCCCATTTCATCCTCCTCAACTTCCTCTTCTTCCTCTATAACACCATTTTCTAATTCATTTCCTTCGTATAACTCTTCAATATATTCCACCCATCTATCGACTTTACCTTTCGTATTATATATTGGTGTACCATCTTTGTTTAACACATTATTAGATTTTAATTTATGTACCCCAAAACTTTCCTTAACTTTCCTGTATGCTCCGTCTATTTTACCAATGTTCATTTCTCTTTCCACTTCTGAACACTTTTCTTTAATCCACTCTTCTTTCGCCAGTTTGCACTTCCTGTTTATAGCATTTCTTAATTGCCAATAGTTCCTTTTACTTTCTTCATCACTAGCATTCTCATATTTTCTACGTTCATCGATGGATGAACGTAGAAAATATAACAATGCAAATATATATATATATCGCAAATATATATATTGCAGCTGATGAGCTGCAATATATCGTCTGAAACCCAAGGTTTTCTATCAGTTCTCTTTATTTCGCCTAAGTTTGCTTCTGCCGATTTAAGAATTTCCTTTTTAAAATTCTCCCATTCTTCTTCTACATTTTCTACCTTATCTTTTTTACTCAGACCTCTTGCGATGTCCTCCTCAAAAATCTTCTTTACCTCCTCTTCCTCAAGCTTCTCTAAATTCCACCGATTCATCTGACACCTTTTCTTCAGGTTTTAAACCCCAATCTACATTTCATTATCACCAAATTATGGTCGCTATCAATGTCTGCTCCAGGGTAAGTTTTGCAGTCAACGAGTTGATTTATAAATCTTTGCTTAATCATGATATAATCTATCTGATACCTTGCAGTATTGCCTGGCTTTTTCCAAGTGTGTATTCTTCTATTATGATTTTTAAATTGGGTGTTGGCAATTACTAAATTATACTTGGTGCAAATACTCTACTCTCTTCCCTATCTTCTTGTTCATTATGAAACCTACTCCTGCCTGCCCATTATTTGAAGCCGAGTTAATTACTCTAAAATCACCTGACCAAAAGTCGCCTTCATCTTCCCACCGAACCTCACTAATTCCTACTACATCCACATTTATCCTATCCATTTCCCTTTTTAAATTTTCTAGCCTACCAACCTTTTTTAAGCTTCTAACATTCCACGCTCCGACTCGTAGAATGTTATTTTTTAATTTTCTGGTGACCCCTTCCTTAGTAGTCCCCACCCGGAGATCCGAACGGGGGACTATTTTACCTCTGGAATATTTTACCAAGGAAGGCGCCTCCATTATTGCTTTTGAAAATGCAGAGAGCCACATTTTCTTGGAAAAGAAAAACAGCTGTAGTTTTCCATTGCTTTCAACTGCGCAGTACTCAGAGGACTGAGTGATGTTGATATGGCCGTTTAAGTCATTGTGACTCACGCCCCTAACAACTACTGAAAGAGCTGCTGCCCTCTTTCAGGAATCATTCCTTAGTCTGGCTCTCAACAGATACCTCTCCGATATGGTTGCACCTTCGGTCCAGCTACTCTGTATCCCTGAGCACTCAAGCCCCCTCACCAACGGCAAGGTCTCATGATTCATAGAGAAGGTTTTAAGCATCTTACTTGATAAATTTTGAAGGCAAGGTATAATTTTGTATTTTCTTATATTCTCTAATCAAGTTTTTCCCATGGTTTCCCTTATCCTTCTAGTCAAATGCTATAGCAGTTTCTTTTTATTATCCACGGAATAACTCGCCAACCACCAACAACTGTACTGTGATATGAATAAAGTATTTATCTTTTACGAAAAACAATCTCCACTTATAACTGCTTAATTTGATACAAACTAATTTTAAGATTTACATTACCTAATTATCTACTTAATAACTTCAGAGCTGTCATTTTCAAATCTAACTTCCTTACATTCTTATCAGACAATTCTCTGTTTTAATTTATAATCTATTTTTAATTAGTTTTACTGCATTTACTAATTTATTTCTTAATTATTGATATTATTCATCAAAGTTTACAAAGTGTTAATGCATAGATGCTCTGTAGTTCTATGAGGGTGTCTAAAGTAGTATTGGCTAATAACGCAGTAGAGGGGTTAGTGTACCATGACAGAACAAGAAGCCATTCATCAATACTCTGTGCCTCGATTGAGCTTTCTAAATTTTAATTGAATAGTACCATTATTATTTAAATATCAGTAATGTTATGATTTTTTCATAACATTAATTTTATTATTTTATTTATTTATGAGTCTCCTAAAAGTCTAGTTGTACATTCATAAATTTATTTTATTTTTAAATGATTTATTTCAATCGTGCAATTATAAAATTCTACGCCTTTTATTGAACTGTTGTTCATACAAAAAACAAAAAGTTGAAATTTTAAAACAAATAAATTTTGGGAGAATAATGTTAACAAGGGGGGAGCTAGCTGACCTTACCGTGAAAACCTGGACTATGCTGAACTACCATTACCAGTAGACAAATTTGAGTCTGGAAATTTTATAAATGTAGTAAACTCACTGGTGTATTATAGCTTTGGACAATTTATTCTCTGCTGTTAAATATCAATATTCTGATACATCCTTATTAGAAGATGAAAACAATCTCTTAAAAAATACATTATTCAATGAAAAAGAGAAAATATTGAAATACGAGCAAGATGCATTAAATCTGAAAGATTTGTAACATGTCTGAATGATATAAATCTTGTTTTGCGAAATGGGATTAATTGAGGGAAAAATTAGGTCATTAATTAAAAATAAAATCTATAAAATAAAGTTCCTCCTGAGAATTCTAATTTTTCCCTTTCTGAGTTTACATGTACTAGGAATAAGGTCTGTCCTTTCTCACCAAATTTTAACAGTTTTGCAGTACCTAACACAAAGGAGACAGATATCATGTGAATTTAATTTCCATAAATCAAAAAGTAATGATAGTTTACTATTTCAGCATCTTTTTTCATGAATCTGGTAAGCCTTTCATCAGAGAACCACAGTAGGGTTTCTTTCATAAGCGATAGCTAAACAAGAAACATGCAAAAATTTCAACAGTATAGGCTATCACAAAATTATTTTCCACATAGTTATATTTATTTTTGGGCTCCTTTTTTTTAAATCAAGAGAAAATATTTTTGTACTTAGCAATATCAATGCAAGTGAATATAGCTATTATAATTTGAGGAGGTAGTAACAAATTTTCAGAAAAATCTCAGTAATGATAAAAACTTTCAAATAAAAAGAACATTTTTTATAAGCTTAAATGAGTAAAAGGTTTCACATGAAACTGGCAGTATATAATTGTAAAATGTAAATGCACCAAGCGTGTAGCATTGACATGACCTCAAGTGTCTATTGTTAATAAAATGATTCATTTAAACCATGATATATAATCCATAAATTGTGTTCTGAATGCAACTTGAAATTTGTTGATGTGTGGCCTTTTACTAGCAAAATATATGTAAGATAAATCTTTTTTGAAAAGGAGAGAATAGCTGAAACTGTTAACTCAGATGGCAGAACTTATCAATGGTTGGTTGTTCATTGATTATTTTTGTATTATTGTCAATGAGATTTTCTATTCTTACTGTCTTACTGTGATTCTTCTCCATCCTGCCAGTTATACAGAATGGCACAAGAAATTATCCAAAATTTGGTTTTGTTAAAAAATATTTATTCGAATTGCAATACAGAAAAGTAAAATACAATGTGTTTAACCTGAGATTATGTTCTGTTTATGACCACATCATGTCTAACAACTTGTTCAACACGAACTCCTATGTTATTAATAACATGACGACACATATCCTCTGTTATCTTGTTGCACACCTCAATGATCGGCACCTGCAGTTCCACCATTGTACAAGGATGTTTAGAGAAAATCCCTTTAGAAATTCCCAAAGAAAATAAATCACATGGATTCAAATCAGGACTGTTCGGGGGCCAGTTCTGTCCACATGCAAAACGATTTGGAAATGATATTTGCATTAAAGGTTTCATGCAGAAAGTCTAAAAACAACATTAGTTGTGTGCGGTCTGGTTCCATCCTGCATGAACCACTAGTTTTCTAATTGAAACCCTTTTGCAAGAAGCAGAGGAACAAAGCGTAATACACAGCATGTTTAGATAACGTTCACTGTTCACTGTCTTCAAAAAAGAATGGCCGTATTACCCCGTTACTTGAGATAGCGGTCCATACCGTAATTCTTGGAGCGTGATGCACTTCTTCATTAAGCATGTGGATTTTCAGAAACCCAAAAATGCATATTTTGTATACCGACAACCCCTATCTAGGTGAAAATGTGCCCCACCTAAAAAACCAATACAATATGTCTTGGTTCACAGCCTGTTCAGCAAATGCCATTCTTTGATGTTTGTTGTCAACCATTAATTTAGGCAACACTGTTATTTTATATGGATACATATGCAAATTGGTTTTTAAAATTTGCTGCACAGATCGTCTAGAAATCCTACGTTGTGCTGCTGCTTTTCTTGTTGATTTGCCCAGGCTCCTCAGCAATGCTGCTCTGACAAATTCGACATTCTGTGGAGAATGAACATCGGCATGCTGTTTGCGGTTACTCTCAAATACTGAACCGACACTACTAAATTTTTCATAAAGTCTATATATTGTTTTAATTGAGGGTGACCACCGAGTTTGAAAATGTGCACAAAACTGTCTATGTATAAGCACCACACTTTTCATTTCATTAAAAAACAATAGTCTTTACGTGCTGTTCAACAGTCGGTCTTCCTTTGTCAACCATCTTGGAACAATACAGAACACTGTACTCGGAAAAAGAAATTAATATTCATGAACTGCTGTCACTTCTGCCAACACAAAACACATTCATAATTAATTATTAACCTAAACAATTATTGCCAAAACAAATGTTGGATCATTTCATGCCCCACTCTGGAATTACCCATTGTAGGCTTTAATTACTGCTGAGTCTTCTTTCCTAAGTTTTACTGTATTAGATAAATACAGAAATAATTTTATAAATAAAAAATTATAAAAATTTCAGCTGAACAACAGCTGGAAGGTACTGACTTTTTTAAACCTGATTTGTTCTGTCGCTACAGCATTTAATAAGTAAAATTTCCTACCCTGGCAGCAATCCTATACTTTTATAGGATGATATTGGTTTGAAAATCATGAATTTCAATGTTCAGGGTCTGAGTAAGGCTAACAGAACTGATGTATCTAATGTCTTCTTTACTAACTCGGTTAAACTGTTTAGTATAATTTGAATTACAGATACTAGATTAAATAAGAAAGTTTATTTATACTTCACAAAGTAAAGGGCTGGTTGCTAACTATTCTTGCAAAGTAAGAAATAATGTTGAGAATTCAATATTGCTGGTGAAGGAATTAAAAACTTTTGATAAATTCAATATCGAGTTCATTTTATTGTTGCAGCATTATCAATAAAAATACAACAGTACAATAATAGCGCTGCATAGACCCTCAGTGTTGATGGTTGTGTAATCAATCAATTACAGATTAGAGACATGTGGACAAAACCTCAAGTGTTGAAGATGTAAATATTTTAACCCTCCCTTGTATGTATTTATACCTGACAATTGCATATTTTATTTTATTTTATGGAAAAACCCCATCCAAATTCAGCCCTATTTTAAAAATTCACAATTATAACACACTTATGACAGAAAGTAAGTATTATTCACAGTACATGAAACTTCTACTTTTCAGAAATTACCTTGTTACAGAATTATATACTTTTTATACAAGCTTCCTATTCGCATTAAAAATATTTATAATTTTAAAAACATTTTATTGTAATTTTTTAGAAATAGATATTACTATTCCAATGGGGAGTTAATAAGCAACTATAGCAGCAGCTTATGCTAAGTTTTTTGTTCGGTTGAGTGGTCCTGCAACTAATGTCAAATAGTATTAATACTAGTCAATAGTATAATCAAATTTTACTATATATTATTTATTTTAAAATGCTATATTAAATTGTTTTTCATATTAAATTAATCTTACTAAAATTATTATCTACCTTCATGAATGTTAAGATATTAAGCAATAACCTAACACCATTTTTTAAACTATAAGAGTAACTGCATTTTTCTTTTTCTTTTAGGTAAGAATAACACAATTTATTTCACCACATCCAAGCTACGAGTCCATTAACACCATTGCGTATCTGCTACCAGAGAAATGCAAATCCTCAGTTATGGAATAAATTAATAACACTCATTGCCGACAAAAAATCTGTTGCTGATTTTTTACACATAATCTTCAAGATGATTTTTCAACTGAAGAGATGTTAACAATTTGTGGAATTCTGGAGGTAGGTTTAAGTAATGTGTACATTTTATGAAACAAAATTAAAATACAATAAAATCAACTTTACAAAATATACAAAATTAGAATCGCTAAAATTATATTTCCCATTATTTTTAAATTTCAACTATCTGAAGTCACTGAAAATAAAACATATTCAGAAGAAAACATATGGTCAAAAACATTTCCGCTTCATAAAAGTAAAAAAAATCTGATGTGGACGGCATATGATTTACTTGTACGCCTATTAAATTACATATACACATTTTCTTTAAATGAAAAGTATATAAAATTTTATTTCATTAAAAACTTCAGATATTTTTTTTAATTTTTATTGTTATTATTGAATTATTTATTATAAAATATGTTTTTTTACAATCAGAGATTAACAATTATTAATAAATCAATACATTTAAATTAAAAAAAAAAAAGTTAAAAAGAAGGAGATGAAGTTGATTTGAACCGATATGCCTTCCCCCCTTGTAAGATTCAAATATTTCATTTATTAAAGTTTTATTTGGCTATAACTCTGGAACCAATCAAAAATAAGTAACACTTATGATAATCGTTGAAAAGCTCTCATATAGCACTACTGCAGTTAAGAAAAGTCCAAAATACAATTTTTTTGGATTTTGGGCTTTCTTGAACACTTTTGGTCCAGTCAATTGCAATCAAAAGGGGAAGTGCATAATTAGATGTTACAACAGTTCTTAATTTTCAATATCCAATTTTAACATCCTATGACTAATCATTTTTGAGTTATGTGAGATACATACACATGTATGTATGTACAGAGATCATGCTGAAACAAGTCAAAATGGATTCAGGGATGGTCAAAATGGATACTTCTGTTGAAACCTGAAAACCAATACTTTGTACAAGGAAGTAAAAAGGAACACTACAGTCAGCACTAAGTCCAATCTAGAGACTGTTACAAAGTGTGAGCTAAGTGAGATGACATTACGCTAAAGCAATGTAGTGCTAGGAGGTGTTTGATAACAAATAAATAAAAACTATCTTTCAATAAGCAAAAGCGAAAGATATAATTTTCATTAATAGGAGATTGCCCTGTAATAAGATTTCAAGTGAACACAGCAGATTTAGATAAATTTTATAATTCAAAATTATAAATTGCGTTTTAGTGAAATATACTAATTCATTAAGTTTCATTCATACATAATCCCATGCAGACACAATTTGAGATATTAGCTGAAATAACAATAGATATAAATTGGAATAATGGGCTTTTGCATCAGTTTTGTATTAAATGCATTATTAGCAATTTAAATAGATAATTAGGGATATGAATGAGAAACCTGGCTAAACCTGTCACAAGTAAGTTTTTTCCAGCCCTGGATAATTTCACAGGAAAATGTGTCAATACCTACTAAAGCCCAGTAAAGAACTTCCCTGCCAGTTGCCAGAAGATGCTAGCACTATGTCAGAAATAGAACCGGGTTGACTGAGCCAACTACAAACTCCCATGGCGCTTGTCCTAGGAATAGGAAAGGGTTCACGAAGAAGGATAAGATAAGGAGAAGGAAGAAAACCCGTAGAGGGACTATTTCTGATTGGATTAACCGATATAATTCACTGACTTACCCAAATTAATTCTTAGCAATATACAGACAAACTTTACTCCAATATGGAGGCAGCAGTGACTACAGAAATTATTTCACTTGTCTATCTATAAGAAGTTGAAACAATGAAAAACAAGAAGGAAATTCACAATTATATGAGACATGTTTTTAAAGTAAGTACCGTTTTGAAATTCCGTCGCTGCTATGCTGCGGTCGGCATTCCACATATGCGCACTGTATAGCTGCATCTGTTGGCAAGCCGCAGATGCCATTATGGAAATATTCAACTGTGTTTACATTTGTTTGCGAGTATTTAAAATGCCTCCGATGATCGAGAATCCCGCCGACTGTGAAATACATGATGAGATTCATTTTCTTAGTGTTAAAAATATGAAAGCGGCTGAAATTCATCATCAGATCAGTGAAATGTATGGACAGAACAATATGAGCGATGGCATGGTATGAAAATGGGTTAGAGCTTTTAAAGATGGCTGCCAGAATATTCATGATGAGGAACAGAATGGATGACCTGTCATTACTGAAGATTTGGTGCAAAAAGTTGATGAAAAAGTGAGAGAGAACAGACACTTTACGATTTCTTCGCTATCTGAAGAGTTTCCTCAAGTTTCAAGAAGTGTTGTTGTCTATGAAATTGTGACAGAATGCTTAAATTATCAATGATGATGGTGTCAAAGCGACGTGTTGTAGTGGTTATTAAGTCAGGCGGCAGACTTCTACAATGACGGTGTTCAAAAGCTGGTTGCACGATATGACAAGTGTCTTAATATTGGTGGCAATTATGTAGAAAAGCAGATTAAAGTACATGCTTCATGTAAAAATTGTAAAATTGTTAAGAATAGTGTACTTGTTTTTTTTTTTTAATTTCAAAACAGTACTTAGTTTAAAAACATGTCTTGTATATTCCTTCTGCATTTACCACACAGCTATATCTCTTACAGAACATGACTCGATAAGAAATTCAAAACATTATTGCATGAAAAATTACATGCTATCAATTAAGTCTTATTGCTCACCCGCTAATGGAGTTACTGTTAATTTACACCTAAAACATTTCTCAAAGTTCACTCAACAGTGACAAAGAAATCATTTAGAGTGACTCAGAATTTCTTGAGTTTTAAAAAATTATCATTACAAACAAACATAATAATTAATTATATTAAGTATAACAATTATTAGTACGGTACTAGTTTGTAAATTTCTGAGTAATATGTAGTAAGTAAAAATCCATAATTTATTATTCAAAATAAATGTTAATAAACTATGGTTCATCCAAATGTTTCTTACACACATCACAGAAAACATCTCTACCTGTTCTCAACCGACTGAATTCTGGGATTAATCTAACCACTCACCAGTAAACAGTCTTTTTAGATGCCATTTAAAAGCAATTAATTACCTAAAAATAAACCAAAAAAAAAAAGTTGTGGTGGTTTGAAATAAATTCCAATAACAGTTAACCTTTACATTTTTCAATGGAAACTTCTTGTTAAAATTTCTCCAGTGGAAAAATTAACTCCAATTTGGAATATTCCTCCTTTAATACAAAAAAATAATTGGGAAATATAAATAAGAAAAGGACATGTTAAAGGCTGCTTAAAGCACATGTAGTTGCAATGCAGTAAGCAATGGGTCACCACTACTTAAAAAATACTAACATCTTTATTTGGTAACAAAAATGCAAGTCTTTGAAGTTTTTTGCAAGTCTTCCTGATTTTTTCTAAAAATTCTTGACTTTTCCTTAGGAAAAGTCACAATGTAGGTTACTTGCATCTGATCGCATTAGTTTTTACACAAAAGAATAGTGTATGTTTTAAATAAAAATCAACCTGTTTTCCGTGGAACATTGTTTATTAGATTACAAAATAAATAATTTACAATGTATACTTGAAAATTAATTGACAATATTAATATTTAAGTGGATATTAAAGTTTTGACTTCACAGACACCGTACAACTACTCCAGCCTCTGTGTAATACCTTGGTTATTGTAACTGTATACATTAAGTAATTGCCAATACACAAATATTTATTGAACACTTCTTTTATTCACCTTTAATTTACAATAATTTAATCGCTACACTGAATTATAATACGTTAAATTATAAATAAAGTCTAACAATATTTAATATCAGTATATAATAAGAACATAACAGTAGTTTGCTTACATTAAGTAAGAGGATAAAGAAAATAAATGAATTTTAACAAACACATTATAAAATTAAACTACATCATTCTGAAATATTATAAACACAATTTATAATATTATAAACATATTTCTAAAACTGAATCGATTGCACTTTTTATTATTACAATAACATATTCTATTTCACCAAGAAAATTATTTTCTAAAAAATTAAGAAAAAATATTTTTAAATATAACAATTATATAAACTTGTGATAGTAGTTTTAGCAAATTATTTTTGATAACTATTAAAATTGCAAACACCCAAAGAAAAGCTGTACTGTTAGAACCTTTTTCGTTTGTTCTTTTCGAAAGAATAGAACAAAAAAAAGAAAGAATAGAACGCTATTCATGCGGTTCGGTGGGAAGAGGAAGGTGACTTTTGGTCGGATGACTTTAGAGTAATTAACTCATCGTCAAATAATGGGCAGGCAGGAGTAGGTTTCGTGATGAACAAGAAGATAGGGAGGAGAGTGGAGTATTTCAAGACGCATAGCGATAGAGTCATTGTAATAAGGATAAAATCAAAACCTAAACTGACAACAATTGTTAACGTCTATATGCCTACAAGCGCCCATGATGATGATGATGAGGTAGAATGTGTATACGAAGAGATTGATGAGCAATTAAACACGTAAAAGGAGATGAAAATTTAATAATAGTTGGAGATTGGAATGCAAGCATTGGAAAAGGCAAGAAAGGAAATATAGTGGGTGAATACGGGCTGGGCAAAAGGAATGAAAGAGGGGACCGACTTATAGAGTTTTGCACGAAGTATAATTTAGTAATTGCCAACACCCAATTTAAAAATCATAATAGAAGAATATACACTTGGAAAAAGCCAGGCGATACTGCAAGGTGTCAGATAGATTATATCATGGTTAAGCAAAGATTTAGAAATCAACTCGTTTACTGCAAAACTTACCCTGGAGCAGATATTGATAGCGACCATAATTTGGTGATAATGAAATGTAGATTGGGGTTTAAAAGCCTGAAGAAAAGGTGTCAGATGAATCGGTGGAATTTAGAGAAGCTTGAGGAAGAGGAGGTAAAGAAGATTTTTGTGGAGAACATCGCAAGAGGTACGAGAAAAAAGATAAGGTAGAAAATGTAGAAGAAGAATGGGAGAATGTTAAAAAGAAAATTCTTATATCAGCAGAAGCATACTTAGGCAGAATAAAGAGAACTGGTAGAAAACCTTGGGTTTCAGACGATATATTGCAGCTGATGGATGAACGTAGAAAATATAAGAATGCTAGTGATGCAAGAAAGTAAAAGGAACTATCGGCAATTAAGAAATGCTATAAACAGGAAGTGCAAACTGGCGAAAGAAGAGTGGATTAAAGAAAAGTGTTTAGAAGTGGAAAGAGAAATGAACATTGGTAAAATAGACGGAGCATACAGGAAAGTTAAGGAAAATTTTGGGGTACATAAATTAAAATCTAAAACGTGTTAAAACAAAGATGGTACAGCAATATATAATAACGAAAGGTAAAATCGATAGATGGGTGGAATATATTGAAGAGTTATACAGAGGAAATGAATTAGAAAATGGTGTTATAGAGGAAGTTGAGGAGGATGAAATGGGAGAAACAATACTGAGATCTAAATTTAAGAGAGCATTAAAAGATTAAAATGGCAGAAAGGCTCCTGGGATAGACGGAATACCTGTAGAATTACTGCGCAGTGCCGGTGAGGAAGTGATTGATAGATTAAACTGGTGTGTAATATTTATGAAAACCGGTAAGTTCCATCAGACTTCAAAAAAAGTGTTATAGTCATGATACCAATGAAAGCAGGGGCAGATAAATGTGAAAAATACAGAACAATTAGTTTAACTAGTCATGCATTAAAAATCTTATTTAGAATTCTATACAGAAGAATTGAGAGGAGAGTGGAGGAACAATATAATTCTTAAAAACATTAATTTCAGTAATATACGAAGGTATATTACCCCTAAGACGAAAATAATTATAAGTTTTACCTCATATAATATAATATACGAGGGTAAGTCTATTATCCGCAATGTAGTTATAAATTTTATTGTAATGCAAATAGGAAACTTATATTTACACCATTTTTCAACATAGTCCCCTTGCATTTCAACGCACTTGGTCCATCTTTGCACAGATTTCCTGATGCCCTCATAAAATAAGTTTTTCGATTGAGCTGCGAGCTAGAAATGCACCGCTTCTTTCACTGTTTCGTCTGAGAGACAGTACTACCAACATAAAGAAAAATATAACGAAATTGTGGATAATAATTGACTTAACCTCGTGTATATATATATATATATAGTCAGTATACATACACATAGACATTTTTATAATTATTTTTAAAAGAATTCAAAACAATTTTTTACAAAAAATTTTATTAAAAAAAAATATATACAAGAATTTTTATAATGAAATTATATTACTATTTTTATCACTTAAAGAAATATTAATACGTTGAATTTTTATGTTGTAGATTTACATTATACTTGTAAATTTTGTAATTTTGATATTTGTAGATTTTAATTATACTTGTAAATTTTAATAACCATAAATTTAGATAACGTTTAAAATTATTTTAATAGATTATTCTTGCCGTCATTAAAACTAATGTCTTTAAGATAAGTGCACAGATTACATACTTCAAAAATGGAGCATTAAAAATGATGTATAGTCCAGTAGAGATTGTAAATGAGATTATATTGACAATAAATAGTAGCAGTAAATAAAGAAGATAGCTGATCATATCTAATATCTTATTACTTTATCGACGTCTATTAATATTTCTTATTTCTTCTCTGTTCTTACTATTACGGTTTCTTTAGAAGAATGATTTTAATAAGATTTAACGTATGTTGCTACAAGATTAAATTAACAGTGATGTATGTAATACATTGTTTAATTTTATAAATTTTTTATTCAATTTTAAACACACCTTAGTAGCTATAATGCGTGCGTACACACACATATAGACATATCTGCAGAGGTGGTTAAAGTTCACAATAGTTGAATTTTATATTATTTTTTCTACCGTTGTATTACGCGGTTAGAATCCGTTATCATACTGAAAATCCATTGTGAAACAAATTTTGATTAAGATACAGGTGTACAACCAATTAAAATCCTAATTTTTTCAAACACTAACCAATCAGAAATAGATATTATTTATCATTGGTTTTGTTTTTTTTTTTTTTTACTTTGATTTAATACAATTTGTAGTAGGTTACAAGGGTGATAATGAGATCTGAATTTAAGAGAGCATTAAAGGTTTTAAATGGCAGAAAGACTCCTGGAATAGACGGAATACCTGTAGAATTACTGCGCAGTGCCGGTGAGGAAGTGATTGATAGATTAAACTGGTGTGTAATATTTATGAAAAACGGTAAGTTCCATCAGACTTAAAAAAAAGTGTTATAGTCATGATACCAATGAAAGCAGGGGCAGATAAATGTGAAGAATACAGAACAATTAGTTCATGCAACTAGTCATGCATTAAAAATCTTATTTAGAATTCTATACAGAAGAATTGAGAGGAGCGTGGAGGAAGTGTTAGGAGAGGACCAATTTGGTTTCAGGAAAAGTATAGGGACAAGGGAAGCAATTTTAGGCCTCAGATTAATAGTAGAAGGAAGATTAAAGAAAAATAAACTAACATACTTGGCGTTTATAGACCTAGAAAAGGCATTCGATAACGTAGACTGGAATAAAATGTTCAGCATTTAAAAAAAATGAGGGTTCAAATACAGAGATAGAAGAACAATTGCTAACATGTACAGGAACCAAACAGCAACAGTAACAATTGAAGAACATAAGAAAGAAGCAGTAATAAGAAAGGGAGTCCGACAAGGATGTACCCTATCTCCATTACTTTTTAATCTTTACATGGAACTAGCAGTTAATGATGTTAAAGAACAATTTAGATTTGGAGTAACAGTACAAGGTGAAAAGATAAAGATGCTACGATTTGCTGATGATATAGTAATTCTAGCAGAGAGTAAAAAGGATTTAGATGAAACAATGAACGGCATAGATGAAGTCCTACGCAAGAACTATCGCGTGAAAATAAACAAGAACATGAAAATAAACAAGATTATGGAGGTAGAAGAATTTTGTTATTTGGGGAAGTAGAATTACTAAAGATGGACAAACCAGGAGCGATATAAAATGCCAAATAGCACAAGCTAAATGAGCCTTCAGTAAGAAATATAATTTGTTTACATCAAAAATTAATTTAAATGTCAGGAAAAGATTTTGAAAGTGTATGTTTGGAGAGTCGCTTTATATGGAAGTGAAACTTGGACGATCGGAGTATCTGAGAAGAAAAGATTAGAAGCTTTTGAAATGTGGTGCTATAGGAGAATGTTAAAAATCAGACGGGTGGATAAAGTTACAAATCAAGAGGTATTGCGGCAAATAGATGAAGAAGGAAGCATTTGGAAAAATATAGTTAAAAGAAGAGACAGTCTTATAGGCCACATACTAAGGCATCCTGGAATAGTCGCTTTAATATTGGAAGGAAAGGTAGAAGGAAAAAATTGTGTAGGCAGGCCACGTTTGGAATATGTAAAACAAATTGTTAGGGATGTAGGATGTAGAGGGTATACTGAAATTAAACAAGATAACAAGACTGTTGACTCTGATCGCTTTTAATTGTGTTCAAGGTAGTCGTAAAAGAATGGAGGAAAACATTGAAACTTAATGCAGTAGAAACAAAAAGTTTAGGTTACAAAGAGGGCAATCTAGGAATAGATTGTATTGTTTTTATGGAAAATCAGGCGGTAATTGAAAACAATTTTGAAGTAGCAAAAATTCAAACAGAAATGTTAAAACTCGCAGAAAAAACAGGATTGTGTATTTCCTATGAAAAACAGTTTCACAAGTATTAAAAATAAACCAAAATCTCTAAAAACTATCATAATAGAATTAAATGAATTAATTCATCAGTCAAAAAAAAGAAAATTCTGAAATATAAATCTCATAAATATACAATAAAAAATTTCTTAAAGAAATGTAACAAAGATTTTTTTTTTAAATTTCTAATTTTTTTAGGGAGGTTTTTACCTTGTCGAGTAAAAAAAATAAAACATATTTTTTTACATTTTCTGACAGTATATACTTTCAAAAATATATCTATTTTCAAGCATCAATTCATATTTGCAAAGTTATAACTTCAAGTAGTAGAAATGCAGATAGAATTTCAGAGCACAGCAAGTGACCTGACATCAAATCTCTACCCTCTATTGTTTAGGTTTGCAGTTCTTATCCGTTCTAAACACTTTTTATACTGTGAACAGAATATATTCGAGAATGTAATATGACTCTTATCATATTTGATTTGGGACATATATTTTAAAATGTTAATTTTTTTTTTATTTTCAAGATTATCAAATATTTTTAATCATAATTAATAATTAAAGAACCCTCTTACCAACAATTCTTTTAGATACATGTTCAAGCACATTCAGAATAAAATTCCATGATCAGAAACTTAAAAATTTAAGTTATAATCTTAATAAAACGAAAACTTCTTCTTTATGTAACGTTACCTGTCATTAATATACTATAATACATAACGATGGAGACATTCATAATGACAGGATATGAAGTAATTGTTGGTAAGCGGGTTCTTTAATTATTAATTATTTACACCAATGTGCAATATCTGATAAAATTTATTTTTAATCATGTTTGTTAGTGCGAAAGAAAAAACGAAAATAATTCATAAACAGGAGAAACAATAAAAGAAGACGCTTTTAAAGAAGGTGATATATGTGAAAGAAGCAATCATTTAAAGATTTTGAGGTCAATATTGATATGCTTCTTGTTTGGTTTTAATATCTGAAAACAATACTAAAATCTAAGATAAGTGATGTGAAGAGCTTTGCTCTGATAAAAATCAGAGCAAAGCTTTAGATTCATTAAAGATCAGTGTTTTTGTGAAAAAGCATTTGAGAAAAACAACTCTCATTTGTGAACTTTAGATATCTACACCGCTTTTGCTGAATCGGTAGAATTCCTAAGCATCTACCAAAATATCTGATCGGCATGGTTCTGGGCTTAAGATGTTCATAAATGTTATCCACATATTATAAACCAGAGGCTGGCCTCTGGTTTATAATATGGTTTATAAGAGCGAGTGTCTCGCTCTTTAATCCCGATGTCTTGGGTTCAAATTCAGGTGAGGTATGGTATTTTTCACAGTGTAAAAATTGCTATTTCATCTCATCCTCTGATGCAGTATCTAATGGTGTATTACATCAATGAGAATGGTAGTACAAAAACTAGAAAAATGTAATTTTAAATTATAAAAATTTTGTTTTCTCCTTAATCAAATTTCTTTTAAAGTGTAACTCTCGTTAAAAATTTTTGACAAATGTTATTTCTCTTGGTGTGTAAATTAATATGCCTCTTTAAATTACAAAGATGAATGAAACCCTTTTGGCAGAAGCTACAAACATAATTTTTCTCTTTATGAATATTTAAATGCGATTTTAAAGCAGAACTTCGATTAAAAAAGACTTCTGACAAAAGTTACAAACATAATTTTTCTCTTTTGTATGAATCTTAAGGTGTATCTTTAAATAAGAAGGTTGATAAAAACCTTTTGACAGAAGTTGCAGACATAATTTTTCTTTTTCGTATGAATATTATTATGTCTCTTTAAATTGTTTTTACGACTAAATTACTTTTCCATGTTACAAGAATATCTGTATTTTTATATGAATATTTAAATGTAATTTTAAAATAGAACTTTGACTAAAACTTTTCTGACAAAATTTACAAATATAATTTTTTTCTTCATGAGTAATAAGGTGGGTTTTTAAATCGTTGTCATGAATGAGAGACTTTTGAGAAAAGTTCTTTATTTTCTCTTTTTACCGTGAAGTTAATGTGTTTCTTTAAATAAAATTTACATCTGAATCTTTCATTGCAACATTCACAAACCGATTTCTTTCCTTTCTGAATAGGTAACTTGTTTTTACAACTTATATTTTCGACTTCTGTTGTTACATCACCATATGCACACTTACATTCACTGAAATTTTTTTTTTAATTCCATCACGCATAGAATTATTTATGGATCTCTTGCAACGCTTGTTACTTCCCTTGATAGTAACCTGTAAAATTAAAAATAATTAATAATTACAATCGCAAATCAAAAGGTTAAACCAAAAGTCAATGTCTGATTATGATGGAACAATAATGGTATCATCAACATGTTTTTTCATGGAGCTCGCTGTTACAAGGCACACGTACCTCGACATGTTTGAAAACTTTGCTGTTCCTCAGATTCCTGCAGGATACAAGCTCCCCAGGGGCCACAGTTTGGGAATCACTGTATTAGAGAATAATAATAAATATTTATAATAAATAAAATAAAACTACCACTTACTGCTTGTTTTTTTTTTTAAATTCTTAAAATTAGCACTTTTGTCACGGGCACTTCTTCATCAATGTATAAAAACCTTTTAAAAAAGACATGTTGAAAAACGAAGGCTGTGTTCCTCCTTAGCCAGATCGTTAAAGATTATGAAACTCAGATTTTTAAGAATCAAACTAAGGACTAACATCTTTCCTTTATTAAATTTTATTTCTTTTTAAAAGGTTTATAATACATCTGATTAAACGGCATGCACTGCAAAAGTGCTAATATGTAAACAAAGTCTGTCGTGTATGTTATTAATCTAATCTACTGTTGTCAACTGTTATTTTTACACACACTTGTATATTAGATCGTGGATACCAGTGTTCTTTGGCGGTTGGATTTCAATTAACCACAGACCTCAAGAATGGTCGAACTGAGACTGTACAAGACTACTCTTCATTTACACTCGTACATATCATCCTCTGAAGTATTATCTGAATGGTAATTACTGGAGGCTAAACAGGATCAACAACATTAAGAATGTCCCTATTGCAAACATCCTGTCCATTTTATATATTTTAAATCGATGAGGGCAGCGATGTGTATTTGTATGGACGTCAGGAAATGTTGGCATTGCAGGAAATGAAAGCGCAGTGCCAGAACAGCAACAGTCTGTGATAACTTGGATATATTTCCTGTACGAGTGGTCGATGTTAAAAATTGTCTAATACTATAAGAAACAGGTAGAATAATAAATGGAGAAGATTAAATACAAAACTAAATGCAGTTAAAACTTTTTCATATAAATGGAAGAGTGACGTGAAGTAAAACTCACCGAGAACAAGAGGTGGTGACCAGACTTACAATTGGTCAAACACGAATAAGAAATTTATATTTGTTAACCGGCGAAGAAAGACCAATGTGCAGTGTTTGTAATAAAGCACTTATAGTCAAGCATTTATAGTCTAATTGAAGAGTATACCATATATGAGGACCTCAGTAAAGAGTTCAGTTAAAATAATTTTGCTGCTGATTTGGAAGATGAAATAAAGAGAAGAAAAAATAGTTGCGTATCTGCATGCCAGTGGACTATTAACAAGTCAATAAGTAGATTTAAGGTGTGTTAAGGAATCTCTAAGTGAAGTAGTTTAATTCTATAGATAAAAAAAGGGTGTCCTGAAGCGTGGCATGTATAGATATTTTGGTAATATTCGAATTTGTTCTTCCATCTGTGTACTTGAATCCTAATTTTTTTTCTAAGGCATTTCTGCCATTCAATTCTTTTAATGCTCTCTTAAATTCAGATCTCAGTATTGTTTCTCCCCTTTCATCCTCTATAACACAATTTTCTAATTAATTTCCTCCTTATAACAATTCAATATATTCCATTCCACCCACCTATTGACTTTTCTTTTTGTACTATAAATCGGTGTACCATCTTTGTTTAACACATTATTAGATTTTAATTTATGTACTCTAAAATTTTCCTTAACTTTTCTGTATGCTCCGGCTATTTTACCAATGATCATTTCTCTTTCCACTTCTGAACAGTTTTCTTTAATCCACTCTTCTTTTGCTAGTTTGCACTTCCTGTTTAAAGTGTTTCTTAATTGTCGATAGTTCCTTTTACTTTTTTCATCACTAGCATTCCTATATTTTCTATGTTCATTTATCAGTTGCAATATGTTGTTTGAAATCAGGTTTTCTACCAGTTCTCTTTGTTCTGCCTAAGTTCACTTTCGCTGATTTAAGAATTTCCTTTTTAACATTTTCCCATTCTTCTTTTACATTTTCTACCTTACCGTTTTACTCAGACCTCTTTTGATGTCCTCCTCAAAAATCTTTTCTTTACCTCCTCTTCTGCAAGCTTCTCTAAATTCCACAGATTCATCTGACACTTTTCTTCAGGATTCTAAACCCAAATCTACATTTCATTAACACTAAATTATGGTTGCTATCAATGTTTGCTCCAGGGTAAGTTTTGCAGTCGACGAGTTGATTTCTAAATCTTTGCTTAACCATATAATATAATTTGCCGGATAACTGGCAGTATAACCAGGCTTTTTCCATGTGTAATTCTTCTTTTATGATTTTTAAACTGGGTGTTGGCAATTACTAAATAATAGTTTGTGCAAAACCCTGTAAGTCGTTTCATTCCTTTTGCCCAGCCCGTATTCACCCACTATATTTCCTTCCTTGCCTTTTCCAATGCTTGCATTCCAATCTCCAACTATTATTAAATTTTCATCTCCTTTTACGTGTTTAATTGTTTCATCAATCTCTTCGTATACACACTCTACCTCATCATCATCATGGGCGCTTGTAGGCATATAGACGTTAACAATCGTTGTCAGTTTAGGTTTTGATTTTATCCTTATTACAATGATTCTATCGCCATGCGTTTTGAAATACTCTACTCTCTTCCCTATCTTCTTGTTCATTATGAAACCTACTCCTGCCTGCCCATTATTTGAAGCTGAGTTAATTACTCTAAAATCACCTGACCAAAAGTCGCCTTCCTCTTCCCACCGAACCTCACTAATTCCTAGTACATCCACATACTCATATATTTTTTTTTGAGATTGTTCATATACTATCTAATTCATAAACAATGTGAACTTTGCTCATCATAACGTTCTTGTTTAGCTAGTTTTAATTATTATTGCTTTACATCCATTCTCAAAAATAAATATTTTCTGGATCTATGGAAATTAGCTGAAACCAATCGCACTAGGTAAACCATCTAATGATATAACATTGTATCGACTGATAAGCTTGCAAGGTGTGTGGCAGTAATGGACCCGCTAGACTCAAACAACGTAATAATTTTTTTAAGTACTTTCTATAATTTTGCAATTTTCTTTGTTGTTAAGGGATAATTTTCCATTTTTATCCTCAAGCAAAGGCTGAGTAATTGTTATTTGATTTTTTTTTAATTTCTGTAAGTGTGGTAAATGTTTAACTTTATTTATTTATTTAATTCAGATAAATGGGCATGAAACCCGTGAATAGAAAATCATAAGTACATAAAATAGAAGATCTGTTATCATTTTTGATAGTAGATTTAAAAGAAATATTTGGAATCATTAGATAATGATTCCTCAACTTTAACAGTAAAGTTAAAAATTAAATCCTTGTGACTAAGAATTTTACATATACATTGTTGTTAAATAGTCTTAATAATAAGTAGATCTATATTATTTTTGAAGCTTATGGAAATTTTTCTTATTAATAACTGTATAATTTTTCTTATTAAGTTCACTATAGAACCGCTTTGATAATTACATTTTTGTATAAGTATATTTGGTACATGACTATCAACAATATTATTAATACATAGTTGCAATCCTTAAAAAAATTTCTGTATCGGTGATTAATATCAAATCCCAGTGAGGCATGGCATTTTTGATATGCTGCAAAATTCAGCTTCCATGTTCCATGCACAAACTTAAATATTACGTGGCAGTAAAAAAAATAAATAAATATTATTTACTATCAAACTCTCATTTAGTAAATGTTGACTGTTACAAAATTTATATTAAAGGTCCTCTTGCCTAGGACACTCAGGCTCGCCTGCATGCATGAGTGGATGAGTCGGGAGTCAGGACATATCCAAAGATGGCACGGGGGACCCTTGAGGGTGGACAGAGAGTACAGGGCAAAAGGTATGCCTGGTATAAAGGGCAAAAGGCATGCCAGTACAAGGCATGCCTGGAGCCAGGTAGGTCAGGACCGGAAAGGGCAGCCTCCCCGCCAAGGGGTTCTTTGGCCGTCCTGAACAGGTGGTAAAATTGCTCCTATGATGCAGGGGAACTCTGATAGATTAAGTTCTACGAGACAATTTATTGGTGGACAATCAACCCCCACGGCATCCTGCAGCAACTCATGTAATGCTTAATGGCAGTTCCAGTTAGCCCAGGAGTGCTTATAAAGAAAGAGAAAAAAATTCTATAGATTGGTATGGTGCATACTTTTTCATTTTTATTTTGTGTTTTATTTATTTTTGCATTTTAATATAGGGGCCCTTTACACCCTGAAAGTGTCTTTAATATATGCGAGTGCCTAATTGTTTTGTGTTGTTTTTACATAAAATGTAAGGGCCCTCGAGACCCTTACATATAATGAACCTGATGGTGATTTAAACCTTATTTTAAAGAGTGTGACAAAAGCTAATGACCGTTGAAGTCGATGCCCATATAACAAAAAAATGTTGATGAAATTAATAATAATAATGAAAATTTGGGGCTTATGACCATAGCAGTTGATGACTAAAAGATATCAGTGGGACACCAATTTTCCAGATGTCCAACTAACTGCACTGCCTAAATCCAGACTAGACAACTTAAAAAAAACTAATACATTATTTGAAAAATTTAAACACTATTCAAATAAATCTTCGCTGCAATACAAATGTTTTTTATTGATGTTAATTTTACAGAAATTTTAATTGAATTTTTTCCAAGTTGTAATTATCAAAGCGGTTCTATAGTGAACTTAATAAGAAAAATTATACAGTTATTAATAAGAAAAATTTCCATAAGCTTCAAAAATAATATAGATCTACTTATTATTAAGACTATTTAACAACAATGTATATGTAAAATTCTTAGTCACAAAGATTTAATTTTTAACTTTACTGTTAAAGTTGAGGAATCATTATCTAATGATTCCAAATATTTCTTTTAAATCTACTATCAAAAATGATAACAGATCTTCTATTTTATGTACTTATGATTTTCTATTCACGGGTTTCATGCCCATTTATCTGAATTAAATAAATAAATAAAGTTAAACATTTACCACACTTACAGAAATTAAAAAAAAATCAAATAACAATTACTCAGCCTTTGCTTGAGGATAAAAATGGAAAATTATCCCTTAACAACAAAGAAAATTGCAAAATTATAGAAAGTACTTAAAAAAATTATTACGTTGTTTGAGTCTAGCGGGTCCATTACTGCCACACACCTTGCAAGCTTATCAGTCGATACAATGTTATATCATTAGATGGTTTACCTAGTGCGATTGGTTTCAGCTAATTTCCATAGATCCAGAAAATATTTATTTTTGAGAATGGATGTAAAGCAATAATAATTAAAACTAGCTAAACAAGAACGTTATGATGAGCAAAGTTCACATTGTTTATGAATTAGATAGTATATGAACAATCTCAAAAAAAAATATATGAGTATGTGGATGTACTAGGAATTAGTGAGGTTCGGTGGGAAGAGGAAGGCGACTTTTGGTCAGGTGATTTTAGAGTAATTAACTCAGCTTCAAATAATGGGCAGGCAGGAGTAGGTTTCATAATGAACAAGAAGATAGGGAAGAGAGTAGAGTATTTCAAAACGCATGGCGATAGAATCATTGTAATAAGGATAAAATCAAAACCTAAACTGACAACGATTGTTAACGTCTATATGCCTACAAGCGCCCATGATGATGATGAGGTAGAGTGTGTATACGAAGAGATTGATGAAACAATTAAACACGTAAAAGGAGATGAAAATTTAATAATAGTTGGAGATTGGAATGCAAGCATTGGAAAAGGCAAGGAAGGAAATATAGTGGGTGAATACGGGCTGGGCAAAAGGAATGAAACGACTTACAGGGTTTTGCACAAACTATTATTTAGTAATTGCCAACACCCAGTTTAAAAATCATAAAAGAAGAATTACACATGGAAAAAGCCTGGTTATACTGCCAGTTATCCGGCAAATTATATTATATGGTTAAGCAAAGATTTAGAAATCAACTCGTCGACTGCAAAACTTACCCTGGAGCAAACATTGATAGCAACCATAATTTAGTGTTAATGAAATGTAGATTTGGGTTTAGAATCCTGAAGAAAAGTGTCAGATGAATCTGTGGAATTTAGAGAAGCTTGCAGAAGAGGAGGTAAAGAAAAGATTTTTGAGGAGGACATCAAAAGAGGTCTGAGTAAAACGGTAAGGTAGAAAATGTAAAAGAAGAATGGGAAAATGTTAAAAAGGAAATTCTTAAATCAGCGAAAGTGAACTTAGGCAGAACAAAGAGAACTGGTAGAAAACCTGATTTCAAACAACATATTGCAACTGATAAATGAACATAGAAAATATAGGAATGCTAGTGATGAAAAAAGTAAAAGGAACTATCGACAATTAAGAAACACTTTAAACAGGAAGTGCAAACTAGCAAAAGAAGAGTGGATTAAAGAAAACTGTTCAGAAGTGGAAAGAGAAATGATCATTGGTAAAATAGCCGGAGCATACAGAAAAGTTAAGGAAAATTTTAGAGTACATAAATTAAAATCTAATAATGTGTTAAACAAAGATGGTACACCGATTTATAGTACAAAAAGAAAAGTCAATAGGTGGGTGGAATGGAATATATTGAATTGTTATAAGGAGGAAATTAATTAGAAAATTGTGTTATAGAGGATGAAAGGGGAGAAACAATACTGAGATCTGAATTTAAGAGAGCATTAAAAGAATTGAATGGCAGAAATGCCTTAGAAAAAAAATTAGGATTCAAGTACACAGATGGAAGAACAAATTTGAATATTTACAGGAACCAAACAGCATCAGTAATAATAGAAGAGCATAAGAAAGAAGCCGTAATAAAAAAGGGGTCCGACAAGGATGTTCACTATCCCCATTACTTTTTTAATCTTTACATAGAACTAGCAGTTAATGATGTTAAAGAACAATTTAGATCCGGAGTAACAGTGTATACGGTGAAAAGATAAAGATGCTACGATTTGCTGATGATATAGTAATTCTAGCTGACAGTAAAAAAGATTTAGAAGATACATTGAACAGCATGGATGAAGTCCTATGTAAGAACTACCGCATGAAAATAAACAAGAACAAAACAAATGTAATGAAATGTAGTAGAAATAATGAAGATGTACCACTGAATGATACGAAGAGAAAAGATTATGGAGGTAGAAGAATTTTGTAATTTGGGAAGTAGAATTACTAAAGATGGATGAAGCAGGAGTTATAAAATGCCAAATAGTACAGGCGAAACAAGCCTTCAGTCAAAAATATAATTTCTTTACATCAAAAATTAATTTAAATGGGGAAAGGATTTTTGAAAGTATATGTTTGTTTGGAGTGTAGCTTTATATGGAAGAGAAACTGACAATCGAAGTACCTGAGAAGAAAAGATTAAAAGCTTTTGAAATGTGGTGCTACAGAAGAATGTTAAAAATCAGATGGGTGTATAAAGCAGATTGATGATGAAAGAAGTATTTGGAAAAATACAGTTAAAAGAAGAGACAAACTTATAGGCCACATGTTAAGGCATCTTGGGATAGTCGCTTTAATATTGGAGGGACAGGTAAAAGAAAAAATTGTGTAGGCAGGTAACGTTTGTAATATGTAAAACAAATTGTTAGGGATGTAGGATGTAGGGGGTACATACTGAAATGAAATGAAATGACTAGCACTAGAGAAGGAATCTTGGACAGCTGCATCAAACCAGTCAAATGACTGAAGACAAAAAAAAATATTAGGGTTTATTAATCAATCAAGATCTGTTATTTATTTAAAAATAAATCTATTTATTTATTTTAAACCATGGATAAAGTTGCACTGTGCATTACCATTTCTCAGAGACAGGTTGTATAGGATATGGCATAAAATTTCCACAGCTACAAATCTTGATAGGTTGCAAACTATAATGCAGAGTGATCTGGATAATTTCAACTATTGGCTATCTTCACCTGATTATAATTTTGCAAAATGCTATTGAACAGGTAATGTGTGGTGCGACTAGGAAAACATTCTTTCACCTTTTTTCAGTAAATACCTGTAATGGGTAGTGTAAGAAGTACCTGTAATTATAATTTAAATTAATTAATTTAAAAGAGTGGATTTTTTACTTTACAATTGATTATATGGAATGGAAGCACTGTATTCAACGGTGATTTTGTCTAAATGAGAGTAGTCAATTTGAAATTTAAATGTTATGTTAATATACACCGTGGTATCAATATATTGTGTATGTGTATGTGCGTGTTTGGGGGGGGAATAAAACTAAAGTTTTCAATTTTAATGTTTCTAATTATAATTACCGATTTAGTACTTCTACCTACGGACAAACTTTTCCTTTATAGGTAAAACATTTTCATATGATGCAACTATCAAAAACAGTGAGCTAAGTATATCAACATATTAATACATGTGTGCATTACTAGTACAATGCTTGAAATTTGACATAACCTACAAATGTTACCTGAACTTAAATCCAAACTAGCACTTGGTTCTATATTAACAAATGCTTTTTCCCCATTTCTTTTCTTCCTGGACGGTTGCAGATTTTTAAACTATATATTTGGTTTATAGAGGCCTTTTTTGTATTTAACAACAAAATAATCGAACGATTAACTCACTATTTATACACACAACCAATGCTTACTTGAAACTTCAATAATAATTCTAACAATGAAGCCAAAAAATGAAATTAAAAAAAATTCTCTAATGAAAATACCCCTCTGAAAGCCAGTATTAATTGAAACAAAAATTCTCAACTGTGATCCCAAAGCTGTAATTCAGGTTTTACCTGGAAAAATATGCTTGAAGTAGGGGGAAAATGAAAAAAAAAATTACTTAATTTTGTATTACATTCCCTTAAACCACTATCAATTACTTTGAAGCACAAGGTAAATTTGAAAGAATACATTGGTTGTAAAACTGCTTGACTTCTTATAAGCAGTATACTTATATTGTTATAACTACTACTAGCCGAGTGGTAGCGTCTCGGCCTTTCATCCGGGGTTCGAATCCCGGTTAGGCATGGCATTTTCATACACGCTACAATCATTCATCTCTTCCTCTGAAGCAGTATATAACTGTGGGCCCTATTGCAAAAAATCTATTGCAAAGATAAACTTGCTCTTAAGTATTTGCAGTATCTAAAATCTTAAATAACATGACTGTCTTAAATACGCGCTCTTTAATATAGATTAAATAAAGAGCGTGTAGATGACCATTTTGTATAGAATTTATTTTTCAAATTTTTTTAAGCATATAGCACATCCAATGATACTCCTGGTAAAATAATAACTCCAACTTATCATATGTCTAAGTCGGTTCAACTGCTGAGCTGCTATGTTGGAACAAATATACATCCTAAATATATTACACTCATTTTTGAGCAGAAAGTATATATTTAATATATATATATGCGTTATAGAATTCAGTGACCAAAGGATGTCTAGAGTAAAGTTTTCTAAAGATTGAAATGCACTACACCGCTACAAATAAGGATATTTCAGTGCATAGCGTTAATGATATTCACAGCTTTATTTATAGCATATATTTCAGCAGTAAACACACTCATAATAACAGGTAGACCAAACATATAAGATCTATCATTGACAACCAATGGTATTTTTCTGCTTCAGTCCATCAGTGTATACTACTGCGTCAGGGTTTATCTTGGAGAACATAGTGAAACATTAGCTGGAAGACAGTAGGTGGTGTTGATTCCGTATTGTATATTTTAAGATCAAACATAAAATTTATAAGGTGTAGTAGACATCAGATACGAACATATACAGGTGCGGTACAACAAGGATGGTCCTCATACCTTTGTAAATTAGAATTCCCAAGGACTGAGTCAAAAGCCGGGTAATTTGGTTGTCCTTTGAGACAGGTAAAATAAGATACTAAAAGTTGGTCCCGTTTATACCAAAGTGATGGCTCACCGCAGTCAACAAGCAAGCTTGTGACGGCTTGATCTAAATGCACCTGTAGCAAGCAGAAGGAAAGCATGAAGTACAGCATCTGGCATTTTAAGCACGGTATGACGTGCTAAAGAGTAGGTAACACAACCGTTATCTAAACAGGAATGAACTAAGGAATAATAAAAACGTATCATACAAGACCAATCGGCTCCCCAATTGGTGTTGGACTCACAGCATATCTATAAGTATGGAACATTTTGTTTTTAATTCCTTGATGTGTTTAACCCAAGTAAGGTGGCTATCAAAAAATAAACCTAAAAACTTGACATCAGGAGAGATAGCAGCTCTCTGTTGAGAAAAACTTGCAGAATGGAATGGTCTCGCAGCCGAAAAAAACTACATTTTGTTTTTTCAGGTGAAAAGGTGAAGCTTTAAGGCGAGATATAATGTTCTGTAGTAGTCTCTCTGCTGTGACTGTTGAACAGGACATAATATATATAGCAAAATCATCAACAAATAACGAACATGAAACAGGTGGCTGCACACATTTAGTAATACTGTTGATTGCTATAGAAAATAAGGTGGCACTTAAAACACTTCCTGAGGTACTCCATTCTCTAAGATTATGCTACCTAATAAGAGAATCTCCAACATTAATGTGGAAAGTTCAGTCATTTAAGAAACCTCTGATAAAAGCAAGCATGTTGCCCATGACTCCCCATTCTTTGAGGGTGTATAGAATATTACATCGCCAGGCCGTGTAATACACCTTTCTGATATCAAAGAATATAGCAACGAGGAGCTGGCATAGTAGGAAAGCGTTTTGAATGACTGTTTCCAATGACACTAAATGGTCAATGGAAAATCATCCTGCTCGGAAACTGTTCTGAAGATAAAAGGCCATGCCTCTCTAAATACCATGTTAGCCTGCGGGTCACCATTCTCTCCACCATGGTAGCTTGGAGGGGCTTCATTTGTCTTACCAGGTTTATGTACTGGTACGACAATGGCTTCTGACCAGTCTGAAAGGAAAACTTGTGAGGAGAATATTATAAATATATAATAGGTGTTGTAGCACCAAATTAGGTGCATCCCATGGCGATGCCAACCCCAAGTCTTAAACGGGATGTAAGACATCCCGTTGGGTACAAATAAATAAAATTTATTTAAAAAATAAGTCTAAAAAAAGGAAAAAATTATATTTAAAAATACGATTTCATCCTTTTTTTAATTTAAAATTAAAATTCTTTCAATTAAATTTTTTTTTAGGTAAGCAATATATTAAAGGTTTAAGAGAAGCTACTAATACACACAATTTTTTTTTTTTTTTTAAGTCTGGTGTATTTTTTTTTATACCTTTAAGAGCATCATCTATTTCATCACTATTTAGTCTCCTTTTTAAATGCTGATCGATATCTTTTTCTTCAATTAATTTTTTTAAGTGTAATTCAGCATCTTTTCTTTCTTTTTCAATTTTTAATAAATCTTGATGCAATTTCCTACAAGTAATGCATAAATAATTTAATAAAAATTAAGAGAAAAAAATATAATATATGAATAAATGAAAAGATAAGATAAATTTGCATCATTAAATGTAAAGAATTTTAAAAAAATTGTTAAACCAATTTAAATATAACTTATGGAATAAATTTACAATTTCAGTAACTGAGATCAAGGCTACACCTTACATTAAATCATTCACAGGCTCCTATTCCTTCCCTTAAGAAAATAAAGATAGTTTTTGGCTATTAACTTGTCTAGATCAATTTTATTATACATAACTTTATTATATTTCACTATAGAAATTCATAACATATAGAATTGTAAACATAAAAAATTTTTACAAATTTTGCAGTTAGCATTTCTCTTTTTAATATTACAACCCCCTTTGGCAGGAGAAACTTTTCATACTCAACTGCTATCATACCTCAACAAAAAAAAATTTTAATAAAAATTAAGAGAATAAATTTGCAAACATTACATCCTGGAAATTTTTTAAAATTTCAAATGGCGTAGTGCTCCTCTCATATTTACTAATTCTTTACAGTTTAAGGAGAAATCTGAAATCAGTAAAAAGAAAAAACACTGAAAATAATGAGAACTTCATTGTAATATATTTTATAAGAAACGTATAAGGAAGTGTAGAACGATATAAGATAGTAAGTATGGCTTGGCTTAGTCTAGAATTTGCCAACCTATTTCTAAGTATGTTATATTGTACATGTTTCATACTTCATTATACATTACTACTGGCAATTTCCTTCCCACCTCTCTTTTGCTGTTTAGCCTCTAAAACCAACATAAGGTATTACTTCAGAGAATGAATGAGGATGATATGTATGAATGTAAATAAGGTACAGTCTTGTGCAGTCTCAGGCAGACCATTCCTGAGATGTGTGGTTAATTGAAATCCAACCACCAAACAACACTGGTATCCATGATCTAGTATTCAAATCCATATAAAAATAACTTTACAAAGATTTGAACATTAGAACTCCTGACATAAAAATCAGCTGACTTGCAATGAGTTCACCACTAGACCAACCTGGTGGGGTCCTTCCCACCTAACCAGTTCCAAAACTAAAAAATACAACGCCATCAAGTGATCTTGTCGGTAGCTAATTCTCAAGACTGACACGTTTGTGCTTTTTAACTATTAGTTTTTTAAGTACATGCATTTCTATTTGATGTCAAAAAAAGACGAATAAACAACTAATACATTCTATCTCTTCTTGGTAAAATTGTTTTTGATATTATTATAAGGATTTTTTTTAAAACTGTAACAGACAAAATAAAAAGCAAATAAATTTTAAACAAAACATTTTTCAGAATTCTGGCTAAAGATTAACCGATGTTATTAGCAAAAATATTGATAAAATTAATCAGTAATAGAACTAAAAACACCAGCATGAAAAAATGTAAAACTGTTAATGCAAATATCACAACTAACGGGTACATTAATATCATATCTGAATAATAGTTCTGTATCTTGCAGATCACAAAATAATATGATATAAATAAAAAAATTAACGATTCACTTTCAAAATAAAACAATACTTACGATGCAGTTAATTTATAAAGTAATTATTTTATAATACATCATTAGAAAAATACTAACTTCATATTAATATTTCATCAGTGATGAAGAAACAGTTCTAAAAGATCTGAAAATGTATGTATTTCCAAGTATTTAAAAAGTGTTTTATTTACATGCTAAGTCCTACTTTTTAATGAATATAGGTTTTGAATTACATACATTATACAAATTATACCAACCTTGACAGTTTTAACATGTAACTAACATACTGTCGATGCTCATCGAGTTGACTAATTACACTATCAACATTAAAATAAAATGGCATAAGAAATACTGCCTTTATTCGTGCTTTTATTATAAGAGGATGAAGACTTGTCTGATCAATATATGGAATTTCAATAGCTGCAACACATGTAAAGTATATTAGAACATAAAAATATACATCATTATCTATTAAACTTTTAGATTTATTAACATTATTTCAATTCATGACAACTTAGACGTAAGCTTATTTCACGTTTTGTTATTTATAGCATATATTAAAAAAAGAAAAACTGAATTACTATTAATAAAACTTTTCAATAATAATAAATCGGTAGTTTCATATTCTTTCACAAAAAAATTTGATGTGGACATGAAATGATTTCCTTTTTTTTAATTTTTTTTTAAACCTCCGGGTCCACAGTTAAGAGGATGAGGTGAATGATTTGTAGCGTGTGAAAATGCCATGCTGACCGGGATTCAAACCCGGTATGTTCGGGTGAAAGGCCAAGACACTATCACTTGTGTCACGGAGGCCGGCACAGAACTTCTTTGTACGCCTATTAAATTACATATACACATTTTTTGCTGCACTTCATTTAAACTTATTTCATTTGAAAGTGAGATACGATTCTCCAATTCTTTAATAAAGCGGACAGTTACACAATTGCAATGTGGTGGACACCAAATTGCATCACATTTTTTGTGCTGTCCGTATCACTATTTTATATATAATGATTTTGTTTCACATCACTCAAGTAGTTATGCGATGCAAGTGAGAACGTGTCGGATCTGTAACCGTGCACACATCAGTTCAAATCCCAACTTCACATACATTTTTTTTAATAACTTAAATATATTGATGTATTAACAATTATTAACCGCTGTAAAAATTTTTGAATTAAAATGAAACGTACATAAAATTCTATTCCACTAATAACTTACGATTATTTTCATTTTTATTTTATTATTGTTGAATTATTATTTATTGTAAAACTTTTTTTACAAAGTTAATAATTATAAATAAATCACTGCAGTTAAATTAAAAAAAAAGTTAAAAAAATATAAGTACATGCAGTCTGATTGAAACCGATGTGCCTTCCCCTTGTCAGATCCAAATATTTCATTAATTAAAATTTTATTTGGCTATAATTCTGGAATCAATGAAAGTAAGTACCACTTATAATATACCGTTGAAAAGCTCTCAAAAAAAAACTTATTACTAAAGTTAAGAAAAAGTCCAAAATCCAAATTTTCTGGATTCACCCCAAAACTAGTCAAAATGGATACTTCCGTTGAAATCTGAAAACCGAAATTTTTCACGATCACAATCCTTCCTTTACTTCATACAAGGAAGTAAAAACATTCCCTTCTTTTTAAAATACGGCAAATCTGTAAACAAGAATTCTGAAATAATGGTTAAAGTTGTGAAAATGATTCTTAAGTATGTATGTAAAAGATTCTCACCCATCATACAGCCAAGTCTGGGCTGTATGATGGGTGATTAAACACTTCCCGACAAAAACGCTGCAGAGGCTTTTGTTACAGCTGCAGTGTGCGGCCGAGCATTGTCATGGAGAAAGACAATGCCTGATGAAAACATTCCTCCCCGCTTAATCTGAATTGCCCTTCATAGACGTTGAAGATACCTTTACACCTCTTTGCTCACATGAAACGCTAGCTAGGAGGACAACATTTTGGCACAGACATCAAGCTGCAGAGCAGCGTAGAAACATGGCTGAAAACACAGGCGGTGACGAGGGTATTGGAAAGTTGGAACCACACTACGACAAACGTCTAAATCGGAGTGGTGATTATGTAGAGAAATAGTGTAACTATGTAAGTACTTGTTACAAATAAAAAAACTTTTATTTTCACTGTGGTATTAATTTTGTGATCGATCGGACCTTGAAAAAAAAATAACCCTTGTATTTGCTAAGTTATACTGCACAATCCACGTTAAAATCTAGTTTTATGTAAATATATTCTCTTTTAACTGGATTTGAGTGTCCAAGTTACTGCAATTCTTTGAATTTTGGAGCTCATCATTATCGATATATTTTATGATCGGTCTGGACAATAAAAAATGTTTACTTTTAGAGATAGTTGGAAAAGAAAGATGAACATTTTCACTGGTCAGAGCTGGTGACACCCATCATTTTTGTGGTTCTATGTATTTTAAATTATCCTACACAATAAAATTAACACATTTTCTAAATTATCACATATTCGTTGATTATCACATATCAACGAATATGTGATAAAATAATAAAAAAATGCATAATATTAAAAATGCATATAAAAAAATATGCATTTTTAATTATATATTTAAAAGAACTTTTCCACCCGTTCATTTGTCCACAAGAGAACTTGAACGTATTTAAAAAAATAAAATAAAACTTTGTATCTTAATTTTATTTAAAAACCTGAATTTTGATCCGTCTAATACCTGAAATGATTCAAACAAAAATATTTTTTTGCTTATAAGATACTGATTTTATTACCCGTAACTGCTTCTTCTGTTTACAAGAACTTTGTACTTTTTCTGCATCGGTTCACTCCAGTACAAGTAATAAATTAATATGAGATAGGCTCAATCTCAGAAATCAGCTGAGCAAATACTGATGTCGGATTAATTGGATTTTTGTCTTAAGAAGTAATATAATCTCACAAAATTGACAACTTGAGGATCACCAGGTGCCAACATTAATGATGAATTTAAAGGAGTAACCAAATTATGTTCTGTGATCTAAAATAAAGAATGACAATTATAAGAATTACAATAAGAATTATAAAAATGACAAAGAATTAACAAAATTATACAATTATGTAAATTACACATTGGTATAATAAGGACAATAGACAAAATACAAAAATATAATTTTTTACTTTCAAAAATTACATTTTGATAACTTTTATTAAAAAAGTGTATCATAAAGTTTTCCCCCCTTTTGAATGACAAATATGCAAGCATTTTTATTTTTATTATAAAATGTACCCTGATATTCAGTTAACAATCACATCCATTGTAACAGACTACATGCTACGGTGAATGGCTAACTTTTACAAATGAGATAGCGTTTTATTCTTCAAGCTGGAATTTGAGTATCTTGCTGAAGAGTTACCAAATTCTGCAAATTTGTGGGAGGCTACTTGTCCAATCTGAAAACAGTTTTTAAAATACCACCTAAATGTGGAAAAATACTTCACCAGGGAAAGTTCATAAGGCTTTTCTTGGCCCTGGCATTAAAGCTCACTTGCTCTTCTGTTTCTGCTCTAAAAAGGCAACAGTATAAAACTTCTTTTAATGGAAGGAAGGGATGAGATGAAATTAGTTCTCATGGAAAGCTAAGTGAATCAGTAGAATTTTAATCTTCCTGTGACTAAAACAAAATTTGTACTTCTAAAAGGTACCGCCTGTACTTTTACTTTGAAAGGTAAAGTACCTTTTAAATTTACCTTCAATATTTAGTTATGTTGCTCTACTTCCCCTGTAAAAGAGTTCATGCTCTTGCTTTGAAGATTTACTTCAAAGTAAGGTTTACCTTCACTTAATGAAGATATATGAATGTGAGGTCTTCATGCCAAACTGAAAGGTGGAACGCCTGTAATATCTTTAATACAGCCTGTTCATTCACGAGATTTCATCCAACACTTAGCGAGGCATAACCCTGTTGTATTGAATTTATGGAAGTGATCCCATCAAATTATATTTTGAAATATGCTGTCCTGCTCTAAGAAGACTTAGACCATATCATCCTGAAGCTGCAAAGTCAGGTAAACTGGTATCTAATTAATAAAGCATTGTGGCACAAGCATGCTTTGGTGAATGAACTGTGTGAAAGTTTCTCAATAAAGTTACAATGATCAACTATATCAGTTTATTTAGTGAAATCCTTTGTTGTATATAAATATGGCCTTACACAGCAGGTAATATTTCCGGTTTGTAAACATTTTTCTTACTAATTTCTAGAATTTATTCAGCCCTATTTTGCCAGAACATAATATAGTTGTGATGGCATATCATCAATTTTTACAGCTTCATATAGTTAGGATCTTACAAACCTGCTCAGAATTCATATTCCAGTACACTCTTCTCTAAAATGATTAACTACTTTCTTCTTCTCAAATTCATAACATTTTTCCCTTCTGTATAAACCTACAAGTTTGTTTTTATATACATATGTATATTATTAGATTTTAGATCAACCTCTAAATGAAACAGAACTTCTCTAGCCTCAAAATCTGCATACAGCTGTACAAAGTTTATTCAGTCCTAATTTGCCCAAAAGGCATAGTAATCAGGGTCAACCATTAAATAATGATCTTTCTACAGAAATAAATAAAAAATATATTTACTCATCGCAGCAGAATGTTCTTTATTTTTCTACACACTTACAATTCAAATGGCATAACATTGTGTCATTAGTTTTTTATCCTTCTTTATAGTAATCTATCAATAATTTGTCACTCGGCTACACAGTGAAAATAATTTAGACCTCTCATGATTTTTAAAGTAACTGTCATTTTAAAATTCTTTTATTCAGTAAATGGATCAGTAGAGGAGAATAGTACAAAACATTTTTGTCATATATTAGTATATAACCAAATTTTAATAGTATTATGCTATTACTAATCTCCTATTTTCTTTTTCTTCTTCCAAGGAAAATAATGTAAGTACTCCTTCTTCATTTGATGAATACATTTTCCACAACCATTGGGATGGTATTGACACTGGTATGAAAAAATTGTGGCTTAAATACAGGTACACATAATTTTTCATTGCCACTACATCTTTAAGAGGTGCATATATTTTGTGATAGTTTGTGAAAGATCTTATTCTGAAGAATTTATTTTATATAAAGGGACTGATGCAAGTCCAAGACATATTAGAAATAATGTCCTCATTATCTACAGATCCACTACAATTAATGGGGAGATACAAAAGCACTTAAGCATGTCGATGCTTACTGACTAACATTTTTTTCCTAAAAATAAAAAAAAGATTTCATCTAAATAAGAAAGAGATTACGAGATATAATAACTAAGAGATTACTAGTGCAGTTTTTTGAAGTTTGAGATACAAAAAAGAAATATAAATAAAAATAATTTTTGAAATAACTACACACTTACTTCATTGATAAAAGCAATAAACTTAGCAACATCTGATCTAAACTTCATTTCATCCTTCCTACTGAGACAAGGCCACACTAATGTTTCTTTACATTTCGCTGGATAAATTATATTTAGTAAATGATAGACAACTTCATTAAATCCCATTTTATTTGGAACTGCAAACATTCCCTAAAAAGAAAAAGAAAAGTAATATAAGATTTTAAATATGTGTACTTCCAAAGATCAAATGGTCTTTCAAGTGAATTTTCTCAGTATTATATGCCACAGTACAGTTGTTCTGCCCCCCAAAAAAAAAGTAGTAAAAAATGTTTTTAAGAATGTATCACAACACACTGCTGAACCTCAATCCAGGATAATGATCGCACAATCACTCATATCCAGAAGACATTTTTACCCTCAACAATAAAACAAACCCAACTACCTACATATTTTACCTTATCCAAAATAGACAAACACAGATTCAAAACACAAATATCCTAATTATTCTTAATATGTCTTGATGCATGTGATGCATGTGTAGATATCCGAAGTAGCATAAGCATATAGCATTTTGTAGATATTATCCAAAACAGACGTTTGTGTCAGCAGATAATTGAATGAACTCGCAATAACCAAAGAAATGAATAATTGTTAATGTTTTCAGGAAAAAGGTAAATCTTTTATACACCACAAACAAAATACCCAAGATCCACAAACTAAAAAAGAACACATCAGTCTAAAAGTATAAGTTTAACTGCTTCAAATGCACTGAATACAACTGTGTAACTTTTTTTAAACAAGTGCATCAGAAGTTGTGGATCTGTCAATGGCCTCCAAGGTAGCCTGACTTAACATCTTTTGACTAATTCCAGCGGAAATCATTAGTATATGAACAAAAGTATAATACAAGAGAAGAGTTGGTTAATAGAATTCTCTGTGTAGTACAACTAATACAAAACAACCCAGTTCAAATGCACAAAGCCACCAAAAAGATTGTTTGTTGATTGTTAGTAAAAATTTGCCACATTTTGGTATGTTTTCTTTTTATTAAACTTCTAAATTCCTACATTTGTATTTAGTTTCTGTGGACTATATTCACACTATTTTGCTCAGAATAAAATTTTCTACAACTTTTATATGTTTACTAACCATTTAACAAGATTACTTACATGTTATGCCAAACATAGAATAATGTATTTTCAACATAAAACATCTAAATTTAAACCTTAATTTCGTTCCTAATAATTACAGTTTGGGTTAACTTTTTACCCAAAGTAAAAAAAAATCAGATGAAATCTTTCGCCAGCCAATACTCACCAACGAAGGAAGCACTTCTGAACGTATGTTTATAAGAACTTTCTTCTTATTTTCACCAGTAGAAGTTTGTTACATCCTTTGTGAATCACTCTCTCTCAACTCACATACACACACATCTATGTAATTAACATGCCTTGATTTTTCCAATCTCCTGTAATTAGTTTTAGCTTAACACACAATCACGTAAATGTTGCTAATAATAAATGTTCCATAAATATTTTCAAAAATATAAGAAATAAGCACTGAATTCATGAAAAATCATTCTCATGAATTCGGATTGTTGTCACAAAGTTAAACTTGTCAACTAGCTGATACCCAATTAACTATTTTAGGCCAATATTTAAGACCTTAATGTAGATATTAAGTGGCTATTGAACTACAAGATATAATTAGTAATAGTGTGTGATATAATTAGTAATAATGTGTGTGAGTATTACTTACCTTTCTGAAGACATTTTCTGAGCCAGGATTAAATGGAACAATGAAACTAAGCAATGTAATATTATCATGTATTAGTTCATGCGGATTATTCATTATTATATTTATTCCGTTATATATATAAGTAATTAAGATATTCAACTGATATTGTCCTAAAAAAAAGGAAGTTGTTCACAATAGGAAAAATTAGCTATTACTGATGAAGACTAATCATTTATTTACTACAACAGGTTGACACATAATTATAGTTTCATGATGTTACATGAATTTTACAATGTAATTAATCAAGCTGAACAAATGATAAAATAGCAACATATAACTTATTAGATATATAACCTTATTTAACTGATTTATATATATATATATATATGTATACCAACTTAGCAAAAAAATATTACATAACATTACAGTACTGTATGTGTGACTAGCCACATAATGAAACATTTTTTTAATCTTTTAATATTTATGACTACATATTTTTATATGTTATAATTTTAATGGTTGAATTTAATGTGTGATTTGGAAGAAAAAGTTAACTGATGATGAGGGAAAATATCGAAAGTGCTATTAGTAAAAAATAATAATCCTTATCGAATTCTGTACTCTGGGAGGCAAACGGTTTTTATACTTTTGTCTGTCTATCTGTCCGTCCGTCTGACACAGACAGACGGACAACTAAAATTATACAATAATAGTAAATACAACTAAAATTAATAAAAATAATATCTCACAGTTGTTGTCAAATAAATAAATTTAATCACAAGAAAGGTTTTCTACATTTTAATAAATTACCTTAATATACTCTTCATACAAAGAATATTAGAAGGAAATATTACAAAAAAAAGTCGATTGTATTCTTAATTGTTAAAACCCCTAAAACTTAACTTTTTGAACCGTAACAGAGTTCCCACCGAATTCTAAGAATCATTTTTCCTGACCAATTTAGTGAACATTTCCTGACTCTCATAATGTTATGTTACTGCTATTTACTCCACAAAATATATACATATTTTATTTTTTTACAGCCTCCACCATCCCCACAGCTGCCCAACTCCCGGCTTTTTTTATAATTACATTAATTTTTAATGTTTATTTTTCAATGATTTTTTAAAATATACATTTAAAATTAAGCTATTTTTTGTGATAAATTGTTTCAGTAAATTACACTGCGAAGTAAAAAAAAAACAATGACAATATTTAATAAGTTTCTTGCAAAAAAACAAATATCATGGTAACTAAAAGTAACACAGATAAGAAATAAAAGCTAACTAAAGCAAGTTTTAAAAATAATTGGCTTGCACCTAAGATTGTTAAAAATTTTTTCACAAAAACTAGGCTACATTATTTAACAAAGTAAACAAAAAACAATATTTAATAACTTAATTTGCATAAAAATGCGAAGAAACACAGATTTCAATTTAACTGAGAATATATGTACAACCACAACTTAAAGGAAAGCTAAAATCACTGTGACTAAAATTAACAGAAAAGAAAACTGAAACAGAACAAATAAAAATTTTAAAAGCTACACCAAAATCTTCACACGAACTTAAGGATAACTTAATTTGTAAAACATTGAGAACCCACATAAACTCCGCCTTAGAAACATCATCTTTATAAAAAAATAAGTAATTGTGTTGTCATTTTGCACAAATGAAGTCAAGGATTCAAATGTATGATTTACTACTGAAATGCTATTACTCTGATCAGAAGATCCAGGTAAAGAACACACAGATGTATTACAATCACCGTTCTCACAACTGTTGATCAAAGTTTTAGTCTGTTGATTTAAAGAGATAAAAAACTTTTCAAAAGCTAAGAATTCCTTATATTAATTATTTTATTATGCTGGTTTCTTTTATTGTGTGAAGTTACTGCCTTTTGGACCATACTGCCCAGCCCAAAATGTTTTTTACACATCTAACCAACTTAATTTTGGGTGTAAGTTTATATCTAACCAATAGTCATTAAAAAGTTATTTTAGATGCCATTTAAAGCAATTAATAACCTTAAAAAAATATAAAAAATTCACGGTGGTTGAGAGAAATTCCAAGAAAACTTTTAACAACCTTTAAATTTTCCAATGGTAACGTTATGTTAAAATTTCACCAGTGAAAAAATTAACTGCAATTTGGAAAATTCTGTTTTTATATAAAAGAATAATTGGAGAATGTAAGTAAAAACAGGACATGTCAATGGCTACTTACAGCACATAGTTGCAATGTGCTGGGCGATGGGGTTGCCACTTCCTGATGCCAGGAAAGTATAACAAATACATTTTGGCATTACTTAAAAAATACTTTAATAACTAACATAATCTTAATTTGGCAACAAAAATGCAATTCTATGATTTTTCTTGCAATATTTCCTGACTTTTTCCAAAAATTCTTGATTAAATCTATATTTACTGCTTGTGGGAACCATATGTAATTTATAGTATAATAATTGTTATTTATAGTATTTAATATATATAATGTAAATAGTTATTTATTTCATTTTTGTAATTACTTATTTCTATTAATTATGAATTTATAACCGATTAATTAGTAACTGTTTTTAGTTGTACTAATTGCTTTTTTACTAACACATGAGCACTTTATTTATCATAATATATGACAATTGTTTCCAAAAATTTTTTGATTCTCAGTGCCCTTATCGATTCCAGATTTTTTGATGGTACCCTTGTCAAATTTTAAAATAACCAATCTTTTGGAAGGGTTAGGTAAATATAAATATAACAACCTTTAAATTGTAGTAATTTAACAAATTCAACTAATATAATAATTAGTTTGATGGATGAGCTTGTTGGTTGCTGCATTTTGTCAAATTGTGGAATTAAACAAGCCACTTCCTTCTACACAATGACTTGCTCGTAATACTTGGATTTTATCAAGGCAACGGTTGAAAATCCAGCTTTTCACAAATAAGAAGTCACAAATGGAATTAAAATTTTCTGGGCTATACAACTTTACAAGTGGGTATTCATCTTTTACTGACATTCAAAATGCAATTAATTTCACACTGCCAAATATTGTTTTCAACATATTATGACAAGACAACTCGATCAGATTCTCTTCTTCTGCACGAGTAAATTTAAACGGATCTGGAATTCACGCAAATTCATCAACATAATCATTCTGAAAATATTTCTCAAAGCGTTGATAAGCTGTGATAAGTGTTTTCAAAAATGGATATCATATAAGACAAATCGACTTCATTGGAGGTCAACAAGTTGTAACAGGGAGAAACATTAATTGTCTTCATCTTCATTAATTTTACTTTTCCGCGCTTTAGTTTTTTTATAAAACCGTACAGAATGACCACCATCAGCACAGACACCAACATACATAGTCTACTCCACCATTCCAAACTGTTTTCGAATATGAAATTATCAAGAATCTTCTCAAACAAGCCTTGACTCTGCACAAGCAGTGATACTTTAACAGAAGAGAAGGTCTTCTAGAATGTTACTACCATCTATAAACCGCATATACCAAATCAAGTGAAACCATTATTATAATTTTCATCTGTGGCCTAATGCAGAGTTAATAGAAAAATACCTTCCCTTTTAATTTTTCAATTAATCAATTATCGAGATCCTCCACTATGAGCTGATTCTGTATCTGATGATGTTTACTTTTGAAAGTAACTTCCCAACAGACTTGCTGATCATAATCTTCACAGACTAGTAGAATGAATTCTGCGATTCTATGTGCTACCTAGTAAGGTGCTAGCAAAGTACCTTACTCCTACCTTCCTGCAAAGTAGTCATGAGATTTACTATGTTGGGATAAGTGGCTTCTAAAAGGTGTTTCAACTTACTTGGTAGCATGCAATCTAGTTACAAAATACTATCTCCAAAAACTAATTCAAGGTTAAAACTGTGCAAAACTAATATATATTTATTTATATATAAACATAAAATATCAGAAAATTCAACACTAATGTCATGTCATCTAGAAACCATTTACAAAGGCTTCTGTAAACAGTAACTAAGTAGTTTGCACCAACTCCACTAGATGCTGCATCCTGTGACACTGAATTGAAAATAAAATTACAAATTTTGTAATATTCCACGGCACCCCTATGATAAAAGTTGCAGCTTCCTAGAGCCACAACTTAAAATTAAAAAAAAAATTATTAATAAAGTTACTGCTATTTCTTCTCTTAACATTTTTTTAATGATATGGTCATTCAAATATTTTCAAACTAATACAAAAATGGTAGCAGTTTCAAAGTAGCATAAAAAATAATAAAAATAAACAATTTCTGAAGAGACAAACAATAATAGGGAAATGCAAGAAAAAATAATAGAGCAGTAGGCATTTCAATAATACATTACATTAATATATATGACAAACAAAAATAAACAATTACAGATTAAACCTTATACATAATTTCATTTAGTATTGAAGGAAAGGTAAATAAACTCTGACAAAGTTGCATATAACTAATATTGAAAGTTTTTTAGTGTATTTTCTTGCTAGTTATACAAGTATTTTATATTATCTTTACTACTATATATTCTAAACCGTACATTGTTTTGTATACTATAATGGATCAAAAGTTGAGACTTTAGTCATGTGTTACAAACTGGCAACATTTGCATATTTTACGTTATTATAACTACATTAACATAAAATGTGCAAATTTCTAAGTCTTGAGAAATTTTTTAAGTAAGAGGAAGCAATTCTTGGGATTAAAAGTTGCTGTTTATGTATGTTTGTACAATAACTTCCCAAATATTTATAAAATTTGTCAGGCTCTATTCCTTCCCAGAAGAAATACTTCATGTACAAATCTTGCCATGTTCATTTGCATGGCTAGATTGTACCAAATGTTGGTCCTGTTAAATGAATGTAAGAAGTATATTTTAACATTAATTGATATTTATTTCCACAACACATAAATAAGTAGAATGTTTAGAAGACCTGTGCCTATGATCTTTATGAATTAATTTAATACATACATTTGAATTATAAAATAGATTGACTATATATAGCTATTACATCATACCTGAATAGAAAAATAAGATAAATAACCGTTTATGTTTAGGATCTTACATTTTGAATGAATGCGCTCCAAATCTGAACTGAACAATACATGTCAGAATAATCTATATTGTGAGAAAGAAGAAAATTATAGGTTCATAGTATTCTTACAAGAATAAAGAAGAGATAAATCTGATTTCATGTTTTAACACATCCCTAAAAATGAAAGTTTTGTAGAAAAATTAATAACTATTTGCTAAATTTTCATCCTTAATTCTTAAGTAAAGGTAAAATTCCTTCTCACTTACTTCTATCCCTTTATTTGTAGAATATATTGCTTTTAATTGCACAACAGCACTACTACAAATAGAAGAGAGAAATTTACATTTCTGTGAGCCCTGTAAAAGATAAAAATTGATGCTGTGTGAATACTATATATTACTGATTCATAAAACATCTAATAATGTAATGCAGAAAATTGTTATTCCAATTTACAACATGTAAGAGTAATTGTATAAAAAATCAAATTAAAAAATACAACACTGGACGACAAAATATTGATTGCTAATAACTGATTAAAGAACACAATTCAATCAATATTTAAAAAATTACAATTTTATTAAGCTTAGAAAAAAAAATTTTTTTTTTTTCTTAGATGTAATAGGTCTATTAATGTTTGTAACTCAACTACCTACAAAAAGCTGAATTTATAAGTTACTCCTGATCAATACATAAATAGCAATTTGCTTTAAAAATCACAAAATTCATATAAATTTACCTTAAGACTACTAAGACACCAAATTATTTCTACTAATTTCTTTTATTTGCACAAACACATTCATTACAAAAATCGCAACTAAATATGTAAAATTATTATTTAACCAAATTATACATGCACTAACAGAAAGTTTAATAATTTGATGAATAAACAGAATAATACAATATCAAATATAATTAATCATAAACACAAGTTTGGAGCAGATAAGGTCAATACCAAAGATATTTGAATTTAGCGATAACAAAATTAACATTATTAAACATGCATATAAATTTAATATACCAACATTAAATATGAATAAAATTATCAAAAATACCATTATAAAAAATTGTTGGCAAGCTGAACTTTCATTTATATTTTATTTATAAAATACTAACGGTGCCACGTTATGAAAATTTAACCTAAATTATTATAATTATAGGGCACAGTTCGTTTTCATCGTAATTAATTTTTTTGTGTATACATTTTAAATCATAAAAAATTGCTTTAATAAATGGATGGAGGTATTAACTTAAAACTAGAATACTAAGAATTTAAAAGTATCGATGAGCTACTTAAACTTACGACCGATTTCTCATAACTGATCATTAATTGTTAGCATTTGACTACTTTATGAAAAATTCAAATAATCCAAAGACTGCTAAACACAAATCACACAGATCTTAACCAACAAACATTACTTGCACACTATTTCCTGCTAAAACAACTTAGTTTATAAAATTAATTTAAACGTAAAATTGCGATATGACATTTGGAACAAAGTTTGAAGTTAGATATCAGAAAATTGAAGTATTAAGTAAAACAACTCATGAAATCATAAAATCCTTAGTAAAGATGATCAACAGTAATATTTTTATTGCGTAATAATTCATCTTACAACCTGTTGTGAAGCATTATAACTTACGAAACAAAATGTCTTGCACTCAGAAATATATATACAAGTTTTTTTCATAAATATTTTTTTTTTTTATATAAATTATTTTATTAGATTGCATTCTACATTCTATTATTTTTTAACTCTTTAAAATATATTGTATCTAGTACTTCGATTCCAAAAACCACAGTCTCTGTAAGCTGGCTCTCTGTGTAAAACAGTGGTGGGAAATGGAAACAATCTTGTAGTTTAATACCGGTCTGTACGCTGTGGTCGAATATGAGTGTTTTGGAAACCTTCCACATATTTTAATTTAAACATGCCTCTATCACAGATTTAACCGCGGTAAACGCTTTTGGTTACAATTATTAAATATTGAGTTTATTTTTATGAATTTGTACGTATTAATTAAGATTTACGTCATCTTTAAAAGAAATTGCAGTATTCAGAGTTGGTCTTGAATGCTATTACTTTAAAAAAAAAACTTCATTATATTTTTAATAATTACATAAACGCGTTAATTTAAATTTCCTTTAAATTTTTCAATAGATAAACTATTAGTAAATATAATGATACTAAACATTTTAATGATTTAAATTTGTTTGAAAAAATCATCCACCTTTAAGACAGAACAATAGCATAACTTGTGCTTGTCTGAAACTCCATTGAGATGAATGCACACAATAGTTAAAAAATAGTAAATGCCTTTGTCTAGTATTGTAAAGTTTTTTTGGATGGATGATAGTAAAAATAGATGATTAGAACTAGAATAATTAAAAACATAATAGTGATGGTTATGACTTGTTTTATTCAATTTGAACAGCTGTTTACACACATCAGTCACACTTCATCTTTTCAGTATTTTTAAACAAGCTTTTTAATAATAATATTTCTATTAAGTTATACCTAAATCCATGTTGAATGGATTGCTCAACCGAATGAAGAATCACGTGAGGAGGTAGTCTGCTATTCATTGAACTGTGCTTGTAGTTATTTGTTCACAGACAAGAGACTTTTTTTTATTCAATTTGATCTACTTAGAAGAATACTACGAATAGGTATAAACATTAAACTGTAACGGGTAATTTTAATATTAACTAGCTGACTCAACAATGCTTTGCTATTGCTAGATTTGATTTATTATATAGATTAAATTAACACAATTTAAAGTTTGATAAAACATTGAACATTACGGAACTTCATAAAATTTAACCTTTCCCTTTTTCCCTTCTCCTCCGTTTCTTCTCACGTAAATAATATATATTCTGAATAAGAGCCAAATACAATTTTTCGAAATATCTAGAGCCCAGCGTCACCTAGCGGGTCCAAACTAATTCAGAAACCTTCACAGGCATGCGCACAATTCTCCAAAGTTTCATCGCAGCCGTGTTGAGTGGTATAGGAACGCAAACGGGACAGACAGACAAACATCCGTTCTTTTATATACATATATATATAATGAAACGACTAGTTTAATAAAATAGTATACTATATTATTTTCTATATATTTTATAGAAGCAAAATAGCAGCTTTCAAATAAAAACAATTTCAGACAAACCACATTTTTTATTCATTTCAAAATAGCTGGTAAAAATTATTAAACAGATGATTTAGAACAAGATTAATTAAAAACAATTAATTAGTCAGACTAATTATTAACTTGTTTTATTCAACTTGAACAGCTGTTTAACAAGACAGCAGTCATATTTCATTTTTTCAATATTTTTAAACTAATCTCTTCTAAACTAATTATTTTTTATATAAATATAATTAATTTAATTTTATAATTAATTTTTCTATAAATTTTTCCCATACAATCAGGAGGCCTCTAAAATCGAAAATCTTTTATTCAAAATTTGGAAATTTTGATGCTTGTCTTATTTTGGTAATAATCATATCAATAAATAAGCTTCCTTGATACTTCCGAATTTCAAAAAATTCGGAAATAAACTAATTTTGTTAAGTATTAACCTTATTTAAGAGATTGTGAAAAAGTTAGGTTTTTGCAATAATAAGAATTTCACAATAAGGTTTTCAGAATTCAATGGAAATATCCATAGTATATATGTACCTATGTGCATACGTATACATCTCTAATAACTCAAAAACGATTAACTGTAGGATGTTGAAATCTCGGATTTAGGAATTTTGTAATATCTAGCTGTGCACCTCTCCTTTTAATTGCAATCGACTGGACCAAAAATCTCCAAAAAAGCTCAAATTCAAAAAATTTGGATTCTGGACTTGCCTTAACTGCAGTAATAAACCGTAACCGAGAGCTTTTCAACGATATATCATAAGAAACTTCTGAATTAATTTTAACATTTAGCAGATGTTTAACAGTAGATACTGAAAGTCTCTACCCCTTTCTGCAGACCAAATGTTCCCTGTATTTGAAAAACTCAACTGGAGCAGATGTCCCAGGCAAAGACATTGCAAACTCAACAGAGTAAACTGTTCGCAGCTACCCTGTCTTTTGAGTGAAATTCATTTACAGTTCGCCTTTTCAACATCATGTAATATGATAACCGGTTTAGAAAGTTTCTTTTTCAGAGTGATGAACGAACATTCTGGTCTCTCTGATCAAAGAAGTTTTTTTATTTTTGTGTAGCGAATAAAATGTTGTCATTTCTCAATTTTCCTACAGCTAAAGATTCTTTCTTCATGAAATCATACACGTAGTTTACAATTTCGCGCACCTGTCTTTGAAGTTTTTTAACTATTCGCACGTAAACGAACTACTTTAAAAAGTTTGAATGGTAAACCACGATAAAAACTTTTTATAAAATATCATATCGTACATCGATTAACAAATACACGACATGCCAAAAGAACCGTAGAACTTAACTTTATGTATATGGAAAAGCAAAAGAAGAACAAAAATAAAATGAAACATGTCACTTTCTTAAAACTGTAATTACACAAAAATACATTGCTACTAAGAGAAGACTAACCATGGTGTGCCAGTGTTAGAGAACAACAGAACAGCAGTGACGTATGCGGGCTGATTATCAAAGCTCGCTCTTTCTGTATTGGGGGTTACTGTACGTTACGAAATTATTAAATATTAATGCAGTATTGCACATTGTTGATCAACTGTTATTATACTGCCAACTTTGAAATAATAATATTTCAAATAACTTGTTGTACTTCTGTCATTAATAAAAAAAAAAACAACAAAAAACCATTAAATAAGTACTTTACTCACAAACGTAGTAATGTATTGTTTTTAAAAAGAATTCTAATTTTTTTTACAAGTTTTGTTTAAAAGTTAATGTGTTTTATTACCCACTTAACAAAGTTATTGTACATCAAACATAAAAAACAGGGGGGTTTTAACCCAGTTTATTGGTTTTCATCCCAGATTTCTCATAACGTACTGCAGATATGGTTCTGGGATCCATTCTATTCTATATTTCAGTTCAAAAATCACCAGAAATCACTAATTCTGCCATTTAATTAACGTTCTAAAAATTAAAGAACGACCTCATTTACCGAGAAATCCGAGCGATATATTTCACTAGCAGTAACTCGCTAACGAAGCATTTTAGGACATATGTTTATATATGAATTTTTTTTCATTATTTTTACGAGTAGAATAGGTTACGAAAGTCCCAGGAGAACATAATCCAACAATATTTGTAGTGCTTGTGTGAAACATAACTTAGTTAAAATCATCCTGCTCAGCTAGTTACATGTCTAACCCACCGGGTTGGTCTTTTTTTTTTTTTTTTTCTTAAACACCCCCAACATCCCCGGCCTCCGCCGTTAGGCTATGCGCAGGAATGTCGGAGTGTCGTGGCAGTCGACTGCCCCCCTGTCTTGCCTTTTCTTTGGCGTCCCATCGGGGTCCTCTCAGTTTCATCAGGATGCAGCAGCCCTCCCTTCTGGACGACCACTACATCCCTCCACTTAGAGGCTACCCTTCCCGTCCCTACACTAGGTTGCCGGCTACGCATTGCGCGAAGCCGGCAAACCGCCGCGTCCCCCTCTCACACCTGAGGGTCCCAAATGCATCATCGGAGCACCCCAACTGACCTTCATTCTTGCATATGAAGGAGCCAAAGCGTCCTCTGCATCCAGGCTGCCTCCCTGGCCCTGCACGGCGACCACGATTCGCCCCCTGTATTTTATTTATTTATTTTTCCTCCCTTCAGTTGCAGCCCATCACGTTGGCGTCTGAACTTATTCCTCCTTCCGCAATCCGCGGGCACGTTCGCTGTGAGTGCCCTCGTAACCGTTAGAAGGAACACAATCAATAAAATAAAATAATACCACAATCATACAATACAAGGAAAATACATAATAAATGAAACCCACTTCATGTTGTCTCTTCGGCGATGTCACCTCTAGCCGTGGCCCTCCTGCACACGGTCGAAGCGATCGTGCTTGTCATCTCGAGCCGGCCGTAGAGTACCAACCACAGTGACAATGGAGACAATGAATTCACAATACCATACAACACAAAAATAATATATATAGTAGAAGAAACACACAGTATACTTGCTAGGGACATTGCTGCTTACCCGCGCCTAGAAGTCTTCTCCCCACTCTCTTCCATGTACCTCCTTCGTCTTCAGGATGCTAGCCACCATGCTCTGTACCGCATCCCATTCTCTCTTCCCTTTCAGCATGTGAGCTGCAGTTGTTTCTGGAGTGAGGCCATCTGTGCCATGCCTACGCCGGACCACAGCCCACCTTTCGCACTCGTAAAAGGTGTGCTCCGGCGTGTCATCCTGACCGCAGTAGAAGCACCTCGGTGTCCGTCTTCTCTTGAACCGATGTAGGTAGACCCCGAACTCCCCGTGTCCAGACAGGAACTGCGTGAGGAAGTAATCTACCTCCCCATGCCTCCGCCTGACCCACAGTCCCAAGTCCGGGATCAGTCTCCTGGTCCATGCCCCAGCCGTAGCCGTTCTCCACATCTCCTGCCAGTTGACCATCAGCTGCCTCCCGGCTTCCACCTTCGGCGTTCCTTCGTATGTGGAGACCAGCTGCGTGGCCCGACCGGGTTGGTCTAGTGGTGAACGTGTCTAACCATATCAGCTGATTTGGAAGTCGAGTGTTCCAGCGTTCAAGTCCTAGTAAAGTCAATTATTTTTACACGGATTTGAATACTAGATTGTGGATACCAGTGTTCTTTGGTGGTTGGGTTTAATTAACCACACATCTCAGGTTGGTCAAACTGAGATGGTACAAGACTACACTTCATTTGAACTCACATATCATACTCTCATCCTCTAAAGCATTATCTGAAAGGTAATTACTGGAGGTTAAACAGGAAAAAGAAAGAAGGTGGTTTCATGTTTAAACCTAAATCAACTGATTTCGAAGTCGAGAGTTCCAACGTTCAAATCATAGAAACACGTTACTTCTATACGGATTTGAATACTACGTCGTGGATATCGGTGTTCTTTGGTGGTTGATTTCAATTATCCACAGATCTCAGAAATGGTCACTGTACAAGACTACAATTCACCTACACTCATACATATCATCGTCTGAAGTATAATACCTGACTGATTCCCTGAGGCTAAAAAAACCTTTTCTTAAATTTTACCTTTTATTACCTTTTTTCGCTGACAGGAAAAAAAGGTAATTTCATATTTGTCTGAATTTAGAAGGAATTTATCAGTGGTACTTACCACTGATAAATTGTCAACACTTGTTGACAGTTTGTTTGGTGTTTAATTTTTAATATTAATTGAAATGGTTAATGAAACTGCAGTACAGTTGGTGATGCCTGACCTGTTTTTATAATAATTTTCTAATTCCTAAGCAGAAATAACAGTGTTTTAATACAGCACTTTTATTTCGAAATTAGAAATTTTTTAAATAAAATAAATTTTATTGCATTCTTTATTATTAATGAAGCAATAAAAATGATTCAGCGATAACAAAATTCAACAATTTTTGCTACATTCAACAGTTCTTAATATAATATAATCTTAATTCTTCCAAACAAATTATCAAATCTGCCGTTTGGTCATCATAAATAATGGGTGAACCTACATGAAAAATGTCATATTTCAGTTTCAATTATTGTTAATTTTATTTCACCAGTATTGTAGAAAATCATTTAAGTTAATATTCAAAATGTTGAATGCTGCCTTATTTAAAGATATACTTTAAAGAGTAATGTGTTTGTATTTAAAATTCTGAATATATATATATATATATATATATAATTACTATTTTTAACCTATTCACATATATTTTTATTATTCCTACCTGTGATATTTTATTCATAGTTTTGTCTTTTCTTTTTTTTTTAAGTGTCCCTTTCAAATATTAACATTTGAAAAAGATGGTGAAATCGTTCCTCTAAAATAAGAACAATTAAAATACAAGGGTGTGACCTCTAGCTATTCAAATTTGAAACCATTTATGCTACTATTAATAATCTTCTTACTTATCTATGTATACACATTGTATATAAGATATGCTTTTTAACTATTTAACAATTAGTTTATATTTAGCTGTTGTGACCGGTAATTTATTTTCTTTGCTCATAATCTAAAATTTGTTTTTCAGTCAACATGATATTTTATATAGTTCTTGTTATATTTATTTTATTGATATACATTGATACCAGGAAACCTGCTTATTATCCCCCAGGTAAATTTATTATTTTTGTTATGAAAATTTAATAAATGTATATAACACAACATGCATATAGATTTTAATTTTTTGTCAACATGAGTTAATTTTCTGATTTAACATTGGTTTAAGCTGTTAATAATTATTAAAATAGTATAACCAAATACATGTTAAAAACTGTAAACCTAATATCACAGGTTCGTAGAAAAGTTGCATAAAAATAATGTGATAAAAAAGGCTAAAATGTTTGACATGCTCTTTTGTATATGTATGTCCCTAGATTTATAATTAAAAAATTCCATGCATGATTGATAGTTTTATTTGTAATAGTCTTTGTGTAGATTCTTCCTTTAATAGTTGGAAATAATTGATCAATAGTCTTGTTTTCAGTTGAAACTAAAAAATAAAGCCTTTTTGTTCCTGAAACCTGTTTTTTTTCCACTTCCTGATTCTGTATCTATGATGCTGGGATCATTCTGTCCCATATAGGAATCGTGAATGCTAGAGATTTTCAGAATAGGCTTCCTTTTACAATTATTCTGTATAATGCTGGCAGATACATTTAATGTATATAGTTAGTGTTAATTAAAAAAAAAGGATTTGATGAGTTGGAATATTTAGAGTGTCTGAAGCATAATTAATGAATTAATAATACATTACTTTATTACCATTAGTCAAATGAAACAGGATACAAGTTGTTATAATTAAAAATAGTTTTATTTAGTGGCGAAATTAATTAAAAATAGTATTTTTTATCTATCATGCCAAATTTTACTGGATTTTATGTGATTAAGTAACAATCCTTCTTGTAGCCTAATGCCACTTCTGACATCAGTCTAATAAAGGGAATATGATATAGAAGTTTAAAGCATTTAAAAAATCAAGTGATAGGGTTCTTAACTGAATCTTCTAAAATTATAATTTTTACATTGAAGTATTACATTGAACTAGAATTCTAATGTTTTGTACACTGAAAAACAAGATTAGGATGTTTACAGGCATATGTATGTATAAGAGGGTTAGATGCAATACAGTATGAAGACAATTTAAATTTCAAAAACACCTTGAAAGGCATCCTTAAGACAAAGCTGTCTACATAACTTTTGAAAATATTGAGATATCAATTAATGTAGAGTGGAAAAACTTTTCAAAATTTTATGAAAAATTAGTCTGAAATATAGGGAAAGAGGACTATGTAGTTGGTTGAAGAACTACAAGGGTAAGTCAATTATTATCTGCAATGTAGTTATAAATCTTATTGACAAATAGGAAACTTACATGTATATCATCTTTCAACATATTCCCCTTGCAATTCAATACATTTGGTCCATTGTTGCACAAGCTTCCTGATGCCCTTATAAAAGAAGGTTTTCGGTTGAGCTGCGAGCCAGGAATGCACCGCCTCTTTCACTGTTTTGTCCGAGGTAAATAGACGCCCCTTAATGCCTCTTTGAGTGGACCAAACAAGTGGTAGTCAGAAGGGGCAAGATCAGGACTATACGGAGGATGGGCCAGTACTTCAAGGTTGAGTTTCTGAAGCGTTTCAGCAGTGCGGGCAGCACTATGTGGACGGGTATTGTCGTGCAACAACACAACACTTTTCGACATCAGTCCTCGGCGTTTGCAGGCTTCAGCTTGGCAGTAAGCATCTTACTGTAACGCGCACTGTTTATTGTCTTGCCCCTTTCCTCATAATGTTCCAGTACTGGGCCTTGTGAGTCCCAAAAAACCATAAGCATCAGTTTTCCTGTGGACAGTTGGGTCTTGAACTTTTTTTTGCAGGGCAAATTGTTGCATATACCATAATCTCTGATTTCCTTAAGTGTTTTTACCTGTATATTCTTCTACAATCTAATTTATCAATGCTGAATAGATGGTCTACTACTCCTGACTGTTTTTTTTTTAATAACCACATTAGTTTGTACAAATATTCTAAATATATCTTTCTTATTCTATGTTTGTTATTTTCAGATGTAATTTTCTTTATAAATTCCCCAAGCTTGTGTTCGTATGGTTTTGATATTCTTTACTTTGTCTATCACTGCAAATTTTATATTCAGAAAAAAAACCATTGTGACTTCTGGTATGTATATTACCTCTGAACATAAGAATGTACTGAGATAAGAGATACATGATAAAGGTAAGGGATGTGGAAGATAAAAATCATAATAATGTTCTCTTACCTTATTATTTGGCTCCCCACTGTCCTTCAGTCCATTGAATTTAATTTTCTCTTTTTTAGTTATATTGGTTCAATGCTATTCTCCATTTTTTTCTGTTCTGTGTTAATCTTTTAACCTCTTCAACTTTTACCATCTATACATACAATTAATTAATCTTGTTTTTTTAATATGTAGCCAACATATGAACTTGGTTCATCTCTTAATTAGGTTCTGCCACAAATTTCTCTCCCCCCTCATTTCTCTTGGAACTTATTTATTTTGCACTTATCATTACCTAATTTTCATCATCCTCCAGTTACATAAAATTTCAAAGAACGTCATTCAGCTTTCTGCAAATTTAATTTAAATTAATCCTTTTTTTATTATTGTCCAACATTTGTTACAATAAATGTTCTACAACTTCACAAGTATTTTTAAGGATAAATTTCTAATTCCTAGATCCATATCATAGTTATTTTCTGAATGAAAAGTCTATGAAGATCTGCTTTTGATCTCTACATACTTTCTAACTTTAAGATTTAAAGAACAAAACACTGTTAATTTTTGGTGTATTTAATAATACACCAAAGTATTGATGTGGGGATAATTCCCCACATCAATACTTAATTGTTAATATGGAAACCTTTCTATCAAATTTTATTAACTTTTTTTAATGTAATTCATTTTCAAACTGAATTTTCCTCATTAATAAATCCTTTGAATTTAATATTTCATTTGTTCATTTCTGCCAAAATAATATCAGCATCTCATTTCTTCTCCTTGGATAGGTTCTCTATTTGTTCTCTAACAAACTTTTCCTTCAATTCATATATTGCTTCTTTTTAATTTAAACTGAAAAGCAAAGGAGGCCTACTATATCATTTCTTTGCTCCATCCTGAGTTATAGCATGACTACTCTTATTACTAAAATCTGATTCTTAAACAGATTAAATTTGTTCCTTCCCTACATTTAAGTCAAATTTTCATTAAAATTTTAAACATTTAGTTTCATTCTACTTTATTAACCATCTCCAGATCTACAAATACTATGAAGGCAGGCTTATTTTTATCTTGAACCCATGATTATTTTGGAACCAAACTAGTCTTCATTTGAGTAGAAGGTACTATTCATTTGGGTTTAATTCAACTTCCACTGCACTTTTATTGCTTGTAAACTCTTCTAGTGCACTCATTATATATAACATAGCAGACTGATAGTAATATAGATCTCACACTTATTTCTTGGTATCAAAACAAATACAGATTTTAAAAATCTGCAGATACTTATCTTACTTTATAAACTCGATATACTAACTAATCTACCTAATTTATTCATGCCCCCTTTTCCTAAAAAAAAAAAAAATTAATAATTTGGATGATACATAATTTTTCTGTACTGCCATATTATTATTTGTCCATCAAATACTGATCTTAAAATAGTTTCCTCCTAACATCATCAGTGATTTCTTTTCTTTTCCAAAATGTAATCTGATTATTGCTCCCCTATGCATACTATCTGTCTGTACATTCAGTAGATCTATCTGTACATTCCTGTTACAGTTGTTTTTTCATCATGGTTTTTCAAAATTTTAATTCATAATTATTCTTTTTAACTCCCTTTATCCCCCTTTATTATATCTTCTTTTACAATATTAAAAAATGGTTTTTAGTTTACATTAAATGCAAATGTCTGACTTAATTACTCTTTCATTCCTCCAACCTAGTCCACAATCTCAACTATTTTCCTTCACTCTTATCTTTTAAAATTCATTCAATTTTCTTAGTACTATTAAATTGTGATCACCATTTATATAGTGCATTACTATTAGTCATCTTTGATTAATAGGCTTCTGAGAGGTTGATACATACATATACCTTCATTATTGTGGTAGGCTTGGTTTAAAAGTGACTCTGATCAAAACAATTCTATCATCCTGCTTGTAAAAATCAGATTTTTTCATATAATGAAATAATTTGGCCTACATTTATATTAAACATATTTACATTCTCCAGCATTTGTGTTTATAAACTTTTGAAAATATTACTCTACAATTCATCAGTTCCCTGATGAAAAAGTTTCCCTGGTTTATCTCTCCTGTTTAATTCACTAATTCCTATTATACCTATATAACTTGAACTTATACATGTCTTATAAGAGATTTTCTAGCTTAGCCTTTTTTTAAAGTTTTTAATGAACTATATTTTACTTCATGATGGCATCCTTTTGGCCAGTCACCATTCAGAAATCCAACTGACCACCACCCAAACATTTATTTATATCTAAGATATTTTATTAAAGAGAAAATTATTTTTAAAAAAGAAAAGGAATTAGGAAAACTCTTTAATCAGAAAATATACTGTAGTTTTCCATTGCTTTCAGTTGTTTAATAAATTAAGCCAAAAATATTCTTTCTTCAAGCCAAACCATTCATCAATTAGTTAGCACTTCAACAATGATTGAAAGAGTTGTACCCATTATTGGAATCATTCCTTCGTATGGCTTCCTTACATTTACCTACCAAGAATGATTATCACCATCTGCTTGTCAAAGGCTGTGGCCTACTATATCGTAGGGATATACTGACTGGTTTAAATGCAGAAAACTATAGTGGCTAAGTACTATTACCAGTTTTGTGCTGTACTTACAGGTATTAGGGCTAGGAACAAGAGGGGTTGTGTGGCAACCAGAACCGTCACAAGGTTGGTGTCTTCCCCTACAGGGTTGGGATGTACTTACAGGAGTATTCTTCTTCCTTAGACACTATCTGACTCTGCCATAGATAAGGGGTACTTATTCAGATTGCAACTTGTTCACATCTAGCAATCATAATAATGGTCATTCCCTAACCAATCTGAGATCTGATTTTCCCTAATCAATAGAACACAATAAAATGTTATTAACCTATTTTGACAATTTAAATTAAAAAACAATCTTCATGTTATAAAATATTCCAACTGCATACTTTGATACTCTACCAAATTAGACAAACGAAAATACTAACAATAAAAAAATAGAAAGAAAAAGACAGGATGCAACATACTTACAATAAACAATAAAAAAGAAAATAAAAGAAGAAAAACCCTCTAACAATAAATATAAAACTACAATTAAACATGTTGTACCTTAAAACTTCTACAAAAACTAAGATTAATTCCAGAAAACTTGAAATTACTAAATGCAAAAAATTACACAATTATGGCATTTAAACAATTTTTATTCATATTTTAAACATTGTTTACATTGCTAACCAGCAAATAGGCATTCTTTACAAAGATACTATGTGTCCTGTTACTTAAATTTCTTCTCCATTTTTAATTTTAGGTAAAAATTTTATTATACCTCAGTTACAAAATGCAAGAAATTAAAATAGATGTACAAAGAATTTTACTTATTTAGGTGATGTAATGTACCTTTAAGTAACTAACAAAATAACCAATCAGCATTAAGGTTCTTATTTAACTGATCATTGTACTTTCAGAAGGAACTGCCATGTAGTGTCAGAATAATTAGTTTTATATCTTATTCTAATGTTAAATTCAACTCAATATAAAATTATATACATTAAGTGATGGATGCAACAAACTAGATTAATGGTTGAACACTATTTTTTTAAATTCATGTAAAAGATATGAAAACGCTTGAAACAGGTATTCAGTAACTGAACATGACAATTAGGTTACAGTTTTTAATATTACTCTAAACTTATTTTTGCCTGAAAACATTACTATGATACTACAAGAGGTAGCATGCAAGAAATAGGCTTAAGAGATATAAATATTTTAGAAATTTAAATGTAATTAAGAATTTATTATTATGATATACAAAGCCACAACAACGTGATAACCCAGGTCTGCTGCATCTTATGTGAATAACATTATCAATATATTATTTCATCAGTAATAAAAATATATTGATACTCTAAGAATACTTCAATTGTACAGTTATCTTTACAAACCTACCAGGTTGGTCTAGTGGTGAACGTGTCTTCCCAAATCAGCTGATTTGGAAGTCGAGAGTTCCAGTGTTCAAGTCCTAGTAAAGCCAGCTATTTTTACACGGATTTGATTACTAGATCGTGGATATCGGTGTTCTTTGGTGGCTGGGTTTCAATTAACCACACATCTCAAGAATGGCCGAACTGAGAATGTACAAGACTACACTTCATTTACACTCATACATATCATCCTCATTCATCCTCTGAAGTATTATCTGAACGGTAGTTACCGGAGGCTAAACAGGAAAAAGAGAAAGTTAATTTTTACAGAATAATGATTCACATGTAATATACAAAGTACAATTTAAAAAAATAAAGACAATTTTAATTTTTACGATAAAGAAGTTCTATATTGATATTATTCCCTTCAAAGTATTCCCCTAAAGATGAGTCACATTTATGCCAGTGCTTCAAATTTTCCAAATTTGTAGAAAGCATATTTTTTGGTAAATCTTTAAGTTCATTTAGTGATTTTTTTCTTTATTTCATCTATCGCCACATATTATTGTCCTTTTGTTATGGTCTTAATTAGAAGAAACAAAAAAAAGTCATAGGGAGCTATGTCAGGAGACAATGGCATCAATATGGTATATTTTTGGTTAATAACCATGAACAGTGAAGTTTGAGTTGGAAAACTCAAACATTCAAGAATTGTTTGACCTAATTTGTAGTAGTTTTCTTTTGACTGCCACACATAAATAGTAAACTGATAAGTGAATTGTTTGCTGACCATATAACCTTGAGGTAGAACTCATAATGGATATCATATTACAACTAAAAGGAAACCAGTAAGGAGAACCTTAACATTCTATCAAACTCTAGATGCTTTTGCCACTGGGATGATTAATCTTTGTTTCAATATAATAACTGTACCCAAATTTCATCATCTGTTTGATTAATTCTGAGACATCAGCGATGTCAGCTAACAACTGTTCTGTGATATTTTTGTGATTCTGCTTATGTTGAAAATTCAACATTTTTGAATGTAAACAATTAAAAATAAATTTCATACCCAAAATATCAGTCCAAATTGTTTCACATGAACGATGAGAGATACTCACCTCTTCAACAATTCTCTACTAGTGATTTGACAATTATTTATCATTGATCACATTGTCATTTATTTTACAAATATTTTAATCGATTGTTGATGTGTTAGAAAATTTAATACAAATCCTTTTTTCCATCATTTTCAAACAAAATAAATTGCTAATCATTACAAAATATGTTATTACTCGCTTGCCAAATTTGAACTTTCATCTAGTGGCTGAAAAGATAGAAACACATTACAGAAAATGGTACTATAGCATAAGAAAAAGATGAACTCAGTTGAAAAGACACAGGGCGCGGAAATAAAAAAAATGTTTGATATTTTTTTAACACAGTTCATAATTTAAGCTAATTCTAACTAACTAACCATTCTATGGAATTATGACTGCAAATTGCAATTCACATTTTAATTCTTCAAATTTCTATTTTGATGTTAAATTTTGAATGAAATATTTTGCTTCCATATGCAGTACAATGTTACAAAATAGGTGCACTTTAAAAACGTATTTATAGTAATTTAAAGAGAAATAAATAAAACACATTATTGATGCAAAAAATCTGATTCTGTCACTTACCATCTTTTCTACCATAAACTATAGCACTATGTGCTATGAATTCTCTAGTCCAACAGAATAAAAGAAGGTAAAAACTTGAGAAAAGTCCTATGACCAGTAAGAATACAAGAATATAAATGGAAACTACGAATACAATGAAACCAAGACAATGCCAAAATCCACCTGAAAAAGAAGAGTAAAATCAATTTTAACCCTCACAAAACCGATCTTCTACCACATTTACAGCAAAAAGAATGGAAATCAACAATAGATTTCAGTGGTTTCAAATGAAATGAAAATATTTGAAAGCGATAGTACATTATAGAAAAATGTTAAAGATTTCAAACAGAAGGATAAACAAAAAACCAGAAAAACACAAAGAATGAGAAATTAATGCAAAATATTGCTTCATAGTCCTCATATGGGCAAACATAAAAAAAAAGCTTACATGCTCAGATGATTTATCAGTTTCAGTCACGTGGGGTGGTAAAAAAAAGCATGATGAGTTATTTCTTTAAGGGCATTTTTATTAAGGTAGTTAATGACAGGTTATCTCTTCAAAAACTGGTAGGGGGTTAATGATTATTAATCATGAAAATAATGTTTTTATTGATTTGGGTGACTTAATACCGGTAGCAAATTTGGCACAATATCCGAAGAGGGCGTAGAAAAATTTGGGTCTGATTAGGTTCCCCCGCTTAACACGCCATTAGTCGGGTGTAGAGAATTTTTCTCATATTTGACATTAAAAAAAAAAAAGATTTATTTTGTCCCAGATATGTTTAGTTCTTGCAAGATATAATTGCAAATAAGATATTAGACAAATGAAACATCGCTGGTAAAAAAAAATTGGTCTATGTAAAAATAGTATGATAGAAGTTACATGTAATCAATATTTACTTATTGTTGTTTGCATATTAGAAACATAAAACAATTTGCTTTACTTTAAATTTTAAAAAAAATGAAAATAATTACTTATAAATTGTTTTTATTTACTCACTGTCTTTGTTGACACATTCAAAGCAGACAAAGACTGCCCTAGATACTGGCTCCTTATAAATAGGGGCTCTGCACTTGTTAGTGTACCTGTTCTTTCTTTTAGGGCAGTACTTTCACTGTGGAGGCCTTTGATTTATTTTACACAATAAAGATAATTCAACTGTTTCATGAACTCACAAAGTTTTACAACAAAATTGTAAAAAATGTATTTTCCTAAACAACTAAAATATAAATGGTTATTAAGCTAACAACACACAAAATACAGAAAAAAATACTACACAAGGTAGAAAATAATGATAATTCAACATAAAATAGGCCTCCAAAAATAAAAAAAAGTCAACTATTCAATAAATAAGAACTTTGACATCGAGACTGCCTAACTTTACCTGTCATCTGAAACACTTATCACACCATCTTGTCCAGGTATTATAATTGCTTGATTAATATCATCATTACAACCTTCAAGTTTAGACAAAAGTACAGGTTTTTTTGTCGAATTAAATTTATCACCACTATTACTCGTAGCAGGTTTAATTTCGGCTGCCATATTCAACAAATCGAAAACGTAGAGATAACCCTAACACAAACATTTATTCACTTCATTCGTCTTTTAACAAGTGCTGACAACTGACAAACTGTAATTACAATGTATGAAGTCATGCAGCAGAATTGTACGCGTGTTCAAATAGCAACAACAAAACACTAAAAAATGTATCGAATGAAAGTTTAATTAAATCACACGTATTTGCATTATTTTAAATTCCATAGTTAGTTTATTCTTTCGTTTAATACACAGCAAGCAAAATAATAGAAAGCATAAAACAGTAAAATTATATAAAATGTTGAAATTTTATATTATTAACAATTTCTTCTAAAAAAATAAACTAAAATGTATGTATCCTAGAATGGCAACATTTGTACAATTACATGAAATAAAATTCATTTTCTAAAAAAAATTTTTCATTAATGTTATTTAATTTTTCAAATTTCCCGTTTCTTTGAATCACTTTGTACAATTACATGTGTTGGCGTCACTGTTTAGTAGATTGGGATCATATGTTTATAAGCGTTGTTAAAGTGAAATCTGTATTGTAATATCAGTATTATTTATTTGTGTTCACTTTTGTTGACTAAGTAAGTAATTTTATACCATTCTAACATAAATTAATAGAATTTAAGTTTGAATTTTTTGTGTTTATGAATTGAAAGTGTAGCTTTAGCCTGCGATGTAAATTTATTTAAATTCGACGTAAAATCGTTTACTTAAGCAGCAAATTAAAAAATTCACATATTGTGGCCATATTATTATTAGTTGTTTTTTAATTAGTAATTTTGGCAATTAAGCAGTTTGTTCAAACTTAACTTTTGTATCGTATACGTTATTACTCACGTGGTGTAAGGCAAGGTTAGCTGGCGTAGGTTACCCACCGGGTTGGTCTAGTGGTTAACGCGTCTTCCCAAATCAGCTGATTTGGAAGTCGAGGCTTACAGCGTTCAAGTCCTAGTAAAGCCAGTTATTTTTACACGGATTTGAATACTAGATCGTGGATACCGGTGTTCTTTGGTGGTTGGGTTTCAATTAACGACACATCTCAGGAACGGTCGAACTGAGAATGTACAAGATTACACTTCATTTACACTCATACATATCATCCTCTGAAGAATTATCTAAACGGTAGTTACCGGAGGCTAAACAGGAAAAAGAAAGCTGGCGTAGGTTAAGTTTCGTTGAATTATATTTATAAAATAAATAATAATGGTTACATTGGATGATATTAACTATAACCCAAAAGTTTGCTGTTTATAATTATATATATAAATTAACCAATTAACCTTCGCTTGCTAACCTCAACTTATTAACAGAAAAGTTTTGACTATTTAAATAATAAATAATTACTGTATTTATTATTTAAATATTCAAAACGTTAATAGTGATGACATATACGCTATACAAACGTTGGGGGTGGAACAAACTGCATAAGTGCTATAATTTTCTTTCCGTTAATTGGAAATTATAATACTTATTTTTTATTCGTTTTTCTCCGATACTAATAAAAAAAGAACAGTTGATAGTCGACAGCTTTGTAATATACTGTGAAGCTTTCGATTATGTTACAATTAATGGAAAACAGATTGTCTCATGTTAACTTATAGCAAACTTCAATCGTTTTTAGTAGTGTCTGGTAGAACCATCTAAACTGAAATAGTTTACAAAAAACTATTGTGCCACAGAACAAAGGAAGAAAATCATCTTAACAACTTCTCACAAAAATAATTATAAATAAGTACTACAACAGAGGTATTACAACTCAACAGAGGCGTTTCCTTTCACTTTTGTCAGTGCTGTTCTATTTATTATATATGTAGCAGAATGGACTGCTTCATTACTTCACTCCTAAGCAATTTGGGTGTTGAGTGCAGAATGCAACCAGGATCTTGCCACCTCACAAATGATTCTGTTTTCTTTCTCAGCTGCTGTAGATTGTTGTGGAGTATAAGATACCGCCATAAAATGTTAACACTTGCATTAATTTTTCCATGCCTGATTTAATTATAGCAAAGTGTTTTTTTTTATTAGATGGACATTCATTTTGATTTACGCCGTATAATTTACCTTTACAAAAAATAAGTCCCACTTAACAATTTTTAGAGAGATGACCCAATTTTCTACAACAAAAACATTTCTTGCCATTGTGATTAGCCTTAGCATGACTCCCTTTTGCTAAAGTTTGATCTAGAAGCATGCTTCCTGGGTTGACAATCAACCTTGAGTTAAAGATGTTTCGTTTCTTAATCTCAACTCATATTTAAAAGTAGTTTTGCAATTCAGACCATGTCTTCTGTTGGCAAGTCATGCCATGTGATGTAAATGGGATAAAACTCATGAGGCAAAGTTTATTAAAGCCTTGCACATGTCATCTTCAAATATTGTTTTGTCTACGAGTGTCATTTCATTTGAAGTTCATTGTACTTTGCAAGAAGAATGTCAGATTTGTTTTAATTTCAACCGTTCTTTGTGGGCAGTAAGATGTAACTCTACCTAATAAAAAATTTCTATCTAGAGAAAGAATAATTCTTTTCTTGGCCTCTTTTCAAAGGTTCTATTAACAACTTGACAAAAATATTATTTTGCTCTGAACATGTCTGCTCATAAGTTTTTCAATTTTGTTTTCTTCTGACGTCAGTAAATATTCATTCCATAATTGCCAACTAGATGTAGAAAAAAAACACCCCATCACTTGATAACCATAAACTTATATTTACAACAATATAAAGGAAAAACCCACACGTCTATTTCTCATCTGTGTTTAATAAAAATTGCCTGCTCACCTATTATGTTTGGTAAAACTCGCTAAAAAAATCTGAGATCGGTTTCAGAAAACTATTTGTTTTGACACTCAACAAAGGAAATAAAAACATCTTCATAGCTAACTAAATACATACGTCTACTTAATAATAACGCAAACTATTGATTCTATTAAAATGCCTCTGAAATTAATTGGCATCTCACAAAAATTAGAAATATAAATATTTGAAAGTGATGTATGTAAAACGTATGAACATTGTATATAAATATTAATATACCCCTTTATAATTAGTTCTTTCTCTTGTTTATTATTTTTTAATATGTTACATAAATTTTGTTGTTAGAAACGATGATGAATTGAATAAATCTGTTATCGCTAAAGTGAGTGCTACTATTTCCTGAGGGGTTCTAGGAGACTTATAGTGATCTGGCTTTAATTAAAGTTTAATAATTTATTTATTAAATCTAAAATTTCCTATAAAATCTGTATATATATACATCATTTGATATGACATGATTATAAGCGAAGTATAAGATAGTTGAACTAAGATATGAATAAACAAAGATGTACACACCAATATTTTGAGTCTTTCACAAAACTAATATAATAAATGAAAGTTACATAAACTTGTGCCTATTTACATTTATATACCTAAACAAGCTTGTATTGTTCATTTTTTTGAATTCTGTTTAATCTGATTAATTCTCATTTGGTGTTTACCCCATTTTTGGTAACGTTTATTAGTGTGAGCATGTTAAAAAAAATATTTATTCTAAAATCAGACTAATTTTTTTAACATAATTGTCATCATTATTTTATTGTATTCTGTTATAAAGTTTTTATCTTAATTTATATGATTAATGATTAAATCTCTCATAACATCATTATCAAGTATTAGACTGTACATATTATCAACTGCTAATATTTCATTGATATTATATAAATTGGTGTCATTACTGAACATTAATCATTTTCCAGCAATTTTAATTTCACTATTATTCTATCACAAAATAACATTAATGTACCTATCCGTAAACATATAATCAGAGAGACCTAAAACAACAATTTTTATATTGTATTATTTTTAATTATAAAGTAAATAGAAACCAAGTATTTCAGCTTATAACTCATCATATCTACTTATCCATATACATAATATGACAAATCTACAACCAACCTTTTTACAAAAAATCAAACTGCTTTTTTCATTTATTATTTTGGTTAGATTGTATTATAAAATTAATACATTAGATTGTACAGATTATAAAAATCTAAAAAATAAAATCACAAGAAGAAATCTTACTTACAAGCATGCACGGTCTTGTCAGACAACAATGTAATAAAAAAAAACAACAATACAGAAACATCAGTCGTAAAAGAAAACCCGTTAAAAACTTAACATTGTACTGCAAAGTATTAAATATATCTGTATTAACAGGGGCCATTTGATTTTCACTAAGTTGAAAATGTGATACTATAAAATAGACACAAAACATTTTTTTTTTATTAAAAAATAAAAAAACATATTCACTTTTTTGGCCTTTACAATGCATTCTTATAGCTAAGCAGATGAGTCGTCTGAAAATAGTGGTAGGAGGGGGGATTTGAAAATGACAAGACAGTGGAAGAGCTTGGTCAACAGGTTGTGATAAGACTTAGGATGTAATACTTTATCGGCAGCTATCCGCCACTGTGCAACTACTATCAGTGCTGTTTCAACCATCAGCGTGCATAAATCGAGGTTTTTTCTGCTCTCTGTGATCAAACGTGTTTTTGTCAGTGGAAAATATGTTTCCAGGCCATAAAGCAAACTTTCCATTTTCTAAATGGCTTCAAGAGGCTGCAGATTCTTTTAATGGTGAAAAGGCAAAAAAAAAAATATAATTCGTTTGACAAGTGTACCTCTCATATTTCAGGTGAAAATAGGAGATCAAGACAAAACTTGGGCATTCCAATAAGTTTGCTGCACATGTGTTGAAGGACTTAGACGGTGGTCAAAGGGAACAAGAAGCGTACAGACTTGGAGTTTTAATGGAGTCACAAAATTACATCGATGATTGTTACTTTTGTTCGAACTGGTGTACACGGTTTCAATTTGAAGAATAAAAAAAGAATCGTTTATCCAAATACGCCATACGCTTTATGTCTGATTCCTCAAGGTACAGACATACCAGTGCCAATTCCATCAGAAAATTTAACTGAAACGGATGGTTCCTCAAGCGATTTAAATGAAGATAATGTCAAGGAGTATGAACCTGGACATAGCTATGCACCAGAGTTTTATTCACAGTCTGAACTAAATGATTTGCTTCGAGAATTACATCTGATCAACGAAAATTCAGAATTGCTTGGTTTGAAGATTAAACTGAATAACCTACCACTTCCTGGTTCAGGTACAGAGAAAAGGATTCTCTTACACATTTTACAGAAGGAGAATTAGTCTTCTGCACCGATGTATGTAGAACGGTTCGGAATAAAGTTCTTCCATCTCTGCGTATCAAGTTAGGCTTGGTCAAAGCCTTACCAAAAGAAGGTAAATGTTTTAAATAGATCTGTGACAAATTTCCCGTCTCATAAAATGCTAAATAAAGGCGTGTCTTTGCTGGTCCTGATATTAGAAAACTTCACAAACAACGTAATTTTGAGAAACAAATGGAAGTTACAGAAAAAGAAGTTTGGGGAGAATTTAAAGAAGTACTAATCAAGTTTCTGGGCAATAAGAAGAATCTGAACTTCAAATCAATCGCTGAGAGCATGCTGCAGAAGTACAAAAATTTAGGCTGTTCTGTGTGCTTGAAGAGGTTCACTTCCTAAATTCACATGTGAACTATTTTCCTGAAAATCTGGGTGCCGTTAGTGAAGAGACGGGTGAGAAATTTCATCAGGACATGAAAGAAATGGAAAGAACGTATCAAGGAAAATGGATTACTATAAAGATGGCAGACTACTGCTGGCTGTTACACCAAGATGAACCCTATAGAGAACATAGAAGGAAGAGCGCAAAACAGAGTATAAGCCGTCCAAAGAAACTTCGATTTTGGAATAAAAGTTACATACTTCATCATGAAAGGTGGGTGAAGAGGGGGAGTGGTTTCCTAAGGCACTACATACCTCATAAAAATTAACCACTATAATAGAAATTAGGCTTATTTTATGGCAATTTGCATTTGAAATTAAGGGGTCAGTGACCCAACCTACCCCCTTCCACTCTTCACACCACTCAACTGTTTAGCTCTAAGAATGCATAATATAAGCCAAACAAGCATATAATATTACATATATAATATTAATTTATTATTAAAAAAAAACTTATGTCTATTCTATTGTATCACATGTTTGTAATTTTTAATCTTTTTGATAATATTGAAATTTGCATTCCTGACATGATGAAACAAAAATGATGGTTATTTTCTATTCAGCGCTAAAAAATACATAAACAATTATCAAAAACTAAAAAACACATCCATCGCGGGCTTATGTAATTAGACAAGGTTAACGAGCTAGGCAATGGTAATACGATACAAAGTTCAGTATTCTGAATCATCAGTTACATTTCCTCACCCACCTAATTAAACCAAGTTGTTTACTTTGTAACAGAAAGAAGCAAAAATCCACAAATAAAAAAGCAAGTGGGCCCCTCTTATGTTAAAAGAAAAGTACCTAATATCGTAAATTGTATACCTACACTGATGGCAACAATTTTTAAATATTATTTTGTGCTTTAAAAATTAACAGATTTCTGCTAAAAAAAAAACCAAAGTAAATTAGATAAAAAGGATCTCTAAGAAGAAGGAATGTAAAAATTTTTATAAACAGGATTCCCACTGAATTTTAAGGTTTGTTTTCCCTGACTTTTACTGACCAATTTGATAAAAATTTCCTGACTCTCACAATGGTATGCTATCACAGCTTACTCTGAAAAAACAAACATTTTATTTTTTTGCAGCCTCTACCATCCCTGTAGCTGCCCAACTCGCACCTTTCATTATTTATTATTACATTCATTTTTAATGTTTATTTTTTATTGATTTTTTTACAATATACATTTAAAATTAACCATTTTTTGTGATAAATTGTTTCAGTAAATTACACTGAAGTACAAAAAAAAATTTAACAAGTTTCTTGCACAAAAATGATCACGGTAACTAAAAGTAACATAGATAAGAAATAAAAACTAACTAAAGCAATTTTTAGAAATAATTGGCCACTACATAAGATTGCTAAACTTTTTCACAAAAACTAGCCTACATTATTTTGCCAAGTAAAAAGAAAACAATATTTAATAACAAAATATTTAACAATATTTAACAAAAAAATATATGTATGATCACAACTTATTTTGTACAGAAAACAAACGTTACTAATATTTACTTGAAAAATATTTTGTCATTATTAGTCCAGTGTATTTGCAGAATGCCATCAGAATACAGTACAGGAACATTTAGTAGCTCCAAGCTGGAATTTTTGACACTATACAACTATCAGGAAAAGTAATTTTAAAAGTTGCACCAATATCTTCACGTAAACTTAAGTATAACTTAATTTGTACAATATTGAGAACGCACATAATCTCTGCCTTACAAACAGCATCATTACAACAAAAAGAAGTAATTTTTTAAAGTATAACTCTCATTAAAGATTTTTGACAAATGTTACAAACAAATTTCTTCTTTGGTGTGTAAATTAATATGGTTCTTTAAATTAGAAAGAAAATTAAAAGTCTTTTGGCAGAATTTACAAACATAATTTTTTTTCTTTTGTATGAATATTAAGATGTGCCTTTAAAGTAGAACGTCGATTAAAAACCTTTTGGCAGAATTTACAAACATAATTTTTCTCTTTTGTATGAATATTTAAATGTGATTTTAAATTAGAACTTTGATTAAAAGTCTTCTGACAAAAGTTGCAAACATAATTTTTCTCTTTTGTATGAATATTAAGATGTTTCTTTAAACTAGAAGGTTGATAAAAATCTTTTGGCAGAAATTGCAAACATAATTTTTCTCTTTTTTATGAATATTTAAATGAAATTTTAAATTAGAACTTTGATTAAAAGTCTTCTGACAAAAGTTGCAAACATAATTTTCCTCTTTTGTATGAATATTTAAATGTAATCTTAAATTAGAACTTTGATTAAAAGTCTTCTGGCAAAAGCTGCAAACATAATTTTTCTCTTCATTATGCATAAGGTGGGTTAATATCATTATCATGAATAAGAGACTTTTGACAAAAGTTACTATTATTTTTTTTTTTTACCGTGAAAGTTAATGTTTCTCTTTATATAACATTTACATTTGAATCTTTCATCGCAATAGTCACAAACCAATTTCTTTCCTTTCTGGATAGTTAAATTGTTTTCACTATTTACATTCTCGACTAAATTTTCTTCTGTCGTTATATCACCAGATGCACACTTACACTCAATTTTTTTTTTTGTAATTCCATCATGCACAGAACTATTTATGCATCTCTTGCAGGTAATACAATGCTTGGTATTTCCCTTGATGGTTTCTTTACTGACGGTAACCTGTCAAATTAAAAATAACTAATAATTACAATCGCAAATGAAAGAGACAAATCAAAAATCAATGTCCGATTATGACGGAATAAAACTGGCACGATCAATCTGTTTTTTCATGGAGCCCACTGTTACAAGACTAATGTATTTTTGTGTTCCTGAATAACGCTTCCCGGATGGGATCAGATGAGTCGAACTGCACAGCAACCTAGATCTTCCAGATATGACTCTTTTGGACTTTTTCCTTGGGTTTGATTATAAGTTGTACAAAATAAAAGTTGAGTTTTTGTGATTTATAACAAATATTGGTAAAGGAACATATATACATGGTTTAATAATGCTGCAGATGCTTCTAAACATCTTCCAAGCGTTAGGTTATTGTTCTAGATGTCTGCCAAGCTACAAAAGGTGCATACGCTGAAGTTGAATAACCTACATTAGAACATGGATAGTTGTTGTTTATTTAAAAAAAAAAAATAAATTATATTACCCGCTTCTCTTAATATAAGCTGTACACTTACATTTTCACACTATACAATTAGATGAAACACCCTGTATATATATGATAAAACTAAGCAAACATTATTTATAATATATAATTTTATATTATAAATAATAAGATAAACAATATATATGTTTTACTTTGGACTATTATTCTTATTCGGAGTATTTTTCTTATTTGTGTATATTGTTCGGGCATTCCAATGCTCCCTTTTCTGAACTCTGGTGTTGCTTGGTTCAGCTGATGAAATATTTCTTAATAGACCTTTCAGGGATGATTGTCAAGGGGGTCATCTGCGGTGGAACTAAGTCCCGAGTTACAACACCAGATGTGATTTGATGACAAATGGAGCAGTAAAGTTTGTTTAGATTCAGTTCACCAGACAAATTTCTCCTAGTTGTTCCAGAATATATCCAAGCTCACCCCGTGGAGGCTCAAACTGACTTTTGTAAAAGTTGTTATTTTGGAGAAAAGTTACAAAGTCTGGTCCTACACGTTACGCCCAAATATATATATTCGAATTAAAAAATTAAATGCATGCAATCCAAAATTTACAAGTTTGGTGATAATAATGAAAAATAACACATCAGGATACCAATTTTCCAGAATAACTGGACTGCTTAAATCCAAACTAGGCAATTTAAAAATAAACTACTACATTATTTGAAAAAATAAATCTTTGTTTCAATAGGAATTTATTCAGTGATCTTTATTTTACAGGGTTTTCAACCGACTTTTTTTGCAATTCATTTAGCAAAAACATACATCACTCTTATGCAGGATGGGTGAAGACAGACTCACTAAGAAAATTTTCACCATTGTCAAGGCCAGTAAATTCAAGTCCATTTGGATAAAAGAAACACAAGATAACCTGGAAAGACTCAACATCTCAGAAGAAGAAATCAAGAACAGAAGAAAATATTGGGATGAATAGACGTAACAAAATTGAGTTGGGTAAGCAAAATATAAATGCTAGAAAGTTAATATGTTTATGATTTATTGTATAATTTATGAAATAAAAATAAATTGTATCTCTAATTCGCTTACCAATTACAAAAATAGTGCGCAATTAAATTTTTACTATTATTATTAGGCGACTTTAATATGCCAAGTTTTATAAAATGTTATAAAAAAAATGCTGCAACTCATCTTACAGATTTTTCTACAAATTGTAATCTTTTACAATCAAATAAATAATTGTTTAAATTTTTTATCATGATAAATGTCACACCTGACTGGTATTTTATATTGATCATGAAACAGAAATTTTTCACAGCAACTGAAATAATTTCACAGTGAGGTACAGGCCCGACTGCAGATTGCAATGAAGGATATTTAACAGTATGTTTAGATTTTTTAGAAATTCCAGACACACTTGTTAAACAAAAGTAACAATCAGTTCCAGATAGGTAAACCAAATGGCAAAGCCTTCTGTGTGCCTTTCAGCTGCCATCCTCTTTAAATACACTGAACAATTAGTGCATATTATATGAGAACCCCACGTCTTATCCTGATCACCAATTTTATACTGTAGTACAAATTACATGCTTTTTTAATTAAAGGTGTAACATTTTTTCTATTTGATTTTACGGTAAACTCATCACATATATAACAAAAGGCATCCACATCATTTACACAATTTTTAGGCATTATCACACTGCACTCTTAACGAACTTAAGACAGTAATAAGACTGAACAAAATTGATTCATTCCTAAATCCAGTGCTTAATACAAACACAGCTGTGTTTTCAGCTACATTTTTTGACCTGCACAGACATGATTAATCTTCTCCATGAAGGCTACCTCTTCAGTATTAGATATGATATCATAATATGCGACTATGATATGATTTAATTCTTTGCCTAGTATTGTTTATTTATACCTTACAAATTATGTTAACAAAGTTAAACAATAAAAAATGAGCTAGCAAAATACAATATAGGAGCTTAAAATGCTAACTGTACGTTGAAAAATTAAAAATATCCTTTAATTAAAATTTACAATTTTTTCAAAAATGGTGGGCGATAAAAAGATTGAGTTCATATTTGTTTTTAACATAAAAAACAGAATAAAATCATGCATTGCATGTTAGTAAACAAAAATTATGTTTATCAGTGTAATTAAACATAATAATACTCTAACAAATGACCACCCGTACTTCTGCATTAAAATTCTGGATTTATTTATATGAAGAAGGTACAAGAATATACAGATATGTAAATAACATTTATCTTGCTATACACTTTTATGCTTAGTATATTGTAAAAATGAATATTGTTATGGATGTTATGTTGTTAACACTAATTTGTAACAATTTAAATAATACAAAAAAAAATTCCCAATATTCTTAGTGTCAATGACTATAATTATAATTATAAATTTACCCTTAAATTTGCCTTCCTTGATTTTGATTAGCTCCATTACAGGATTTTATATAAAAAAACCACAACGTTATTAAGAATGGATTAGAAAAATAACTAATTATGTATCAATTACAATGGATGACAAAAACATGATTCGAATAGTAATTCATATACATTACTTATCATTATCCAATCATCTATTTCATTAACGAGTTTTTTGTTCACTCTGCTGTAAATAAAAATTAGCAGGAATAAGAATTATTAGTTTATGTCCTCTGCAGTTATTTTTTTAATGCTTTTTGATATGTTTTTTATTGTGAAAAAATATACACAGAAGATGTATATTTACATCCTTCAGTCACCCTCATATCAACTCAGTTCACCAAGGCACAATTTGATGATGCTGATGATGATATGTATGACATGTAAACAAACGGTAGTCTTGTACAGATGTGTGGCCATTCCTGGGGCATGTGGTCGACTCAACCCAAACAATCAAAGTACACCGATATCCACTCTTTTAGATTTTAAATACGTACAAACGCAACTAACTTTTACTAGGATTTGAACCTAAGAACCTTCAACATCGAAAATAGCTGTTAAACAACTGATTTTAGACCACCCTGGTGGGCTAAATCTACGTATATATCTCAAATAACAAAAAATATCCACCACCAACCAGCAACAGAAACCAAAAAAACTAACACCAAAAGTTGACTTTCATGAGATCCCGTTTCATCAATCAATACAAAATTCCAAACTTACATCAAACAATGAATAAATAAATAAAAACTAAAAATTTGGAAACATAAACCCTAATAACGACGAAACTTGAACAACAAGTGGAATGATTATCATTCCAGTTAGCACTGAGTTAAGTTTAAGTTTTGGATTTTTGTACTGATTGATGAAGCAGGATGTTATAAAAGTCAAGTTTTGGTATTAGTTTTTTAGGTTTTTGTTACTGTGTTTGGTGAATTTTGTTCCCTGTTATTTGAGAATTTGTCATAGTGGTCAGTATGTTGATGATTAATTGAATTTTCGCAAAGTTATATATATGAGTTAAGAAACGAACTGTATGTAATCCAAAATTTAAATATTAGGTAGTAATAATGAAAGATGAAAATGATCAAAAAGATCATTAATGATCTTGATCATTTTAGATCAGGGTTCTGATCTAAAAGATCAGTTCATTAAAAGATCAAAATGTAATAATATGGTAATATGTTTAACTTCTCCAAATGTAAATATAAAATTAAATTTTATTTTATTTTCATTTCATTAATAAAACTATATGTCACAACTGTGATTGATCTGTATTAAATGTATTGATCTGTATTACTAACCTGATAAATATGACAAAAAAAAAATATATATATATATATATGTATGTATTTTTGATTAATGATGAATGGTTAATTTTTAAATTTCAGTGATGTCTAAAATGTGTGTAGTTTAACTTGTTGATAGAGTTCTCATTTTAATAAGCTCTGGGTAATCGGTTGTTAATTATATTCACTTGTCATATTTATCAGGTTAGTAATTACAACCTGACCCAATACAGATTAATAACACTTGTGACACACACACACTCTCACTCTCTCTCATGAAATTAACAAGAGACAAAGCATGTTTGTTACAATATCCAATAATTATAAATACTTACATGATCTGGATATTCAATCTCTTCTTCTATCTTCACAGAGTGTAAACAATTAATTTCAAGTTCATCGGTTTTCATGTTAAGATTAAACTGTGGTGAAACGTCATCATTTAATGAGATCTCAGATTCCTTTAAAAATAAGATAAAAGAAAAAAACCTTACAAAATGTCCAAAATCAGTAAAATGGCTAGCCATTTACATTAACTAAAAACACCTGCAGTAAAAAGGTAAGATCACTCAATGCCAGACTAAGACTAGAGGTTGGGAGGTGCTTCAGCAGGAACAGTCGCTTAACGACCATGAAGTAATCTATTTTGAACTGGGGGCCTCATGGTCATGAGGGGTTGATGTATAAGTAAGAAGAGTGATTAGTGTGTTGGGCATTGAGAGGGTGTAACATATTGTACAAGAGTGTTTAGGTCACCTCAGTGGCATTTCGCCGCCGTTTTTAACGGAGATAATTTTGAAGGCTTGCCATATGCCGCTGGAGAAGGCATGACCAATAGATAAACTTGTATATTGGTGGTTGCCTGAGGTAGCGGCAGCTAGAAGGCCTGTTTTGGTGTAATAAGCGTCTACAGCAAGCAAATCATAGAGATGCGATGGAGGAGATTGATTTGGCACTGGAAGAATTAAAGAGGTGTCGGAAAGCTTTTAAGAAAGAAATTATGAGCAGTAAGAGAGAGAAGTGGCAGGGGTTGTGTGATCACCTTGATAGCGACATATGGGGAGACGCCTTCAAGATTGTTAGTAAAACGTTCATGAGAACGTTACCTGAATTGTTACCTGACTGCGTGGAGGTACTGTTCCCCAGGAGGCCATGTGAGGTATTGGAGGTGGTTGCTGCGGCAGAGATTCCTCCATTTGTGAGATGGAATTAAGAAGTGCGGTGATGGAAATCAGTACGCGGAAAAGTCCGAAGAGAGATTATTAGCATCAGTGGCTAGGTCCATTGTCTTGTACATTGTTCCAGCCTGGAGGAGAGCATTAGATAAGAAGATTGTGAGAACGAGATTGCTGGTCTCAAAACTGATCGTACCGAACAGTTTTGACGGAAGCAACTTTAGTAATAGCGGCCATGCCAACTTTAGATCTGTTAGCGAAGGAAGTAGTGGAGAGATCAGCGGGTGTGCCAAAAGGTCAAGATAAGCAAGATACGTTCATTGGGAAAGGACGCAAATACGGAGCTGGACGAGAAGGCTGATCTCACAAATCAAACCATGGCTGGGCAGAAGGTATGGCAGTTAGCCTATGAGATGATGGAGTTCCTGTCCAGTCATGGCTGCTTCAACAAGCATCTGTGGAACAGAAAGAGGAGGAGGTCGGATGGGTGCCTCTTCTACGGAGAGTGATGCAGTGGAGCAGCACACAGTGTTCCACTGTGTCAGATGGGTGATGGAGAGGAGAGAGATGGAGCATGTTATTGGTGTGATCACCACAGATAGCGTGGTGGAAACAATGTTTTTTAATCGGAAAAATTGGGACACCATTTGCAATATGGTCATCGATATAATGAGAGCTAAAGCTAGGGAGGAGCTGGAAGATGAAGAGGATGATAGGGAAATGGAGATTTGGGGTTTCTAGATTACGGGTTAGGTGGATAGCCCCTTTCTGGAGGTATGGAATGCCGAGGTGTCTTACAGCCGATGAGTGAATGAGGACTCCAGGGGATTTGTTAAGGGGTTAAAATGAAAAAAACCAGAGTGCCGGGTGAAAGGTCATCTAGGGGGCCCTCCTCTTTCAGGCAAGGCATTAGGAAAGACCCAGTCCTGGCCTACCAGGTGGTACCCAGTGCTGGGAATGACATAGCCAGGTCCAACATTGTCACTCAGGAGGTTAGAGGCAAAGGCACTTGGGATTGAGTCGTGCTTCATCGGTCTAGGTCTGGTCCCAAGAGGAAGGGATGAAAAAAAAGACTAAGACACTACTGCACAATCATTTCATTGGAAGTTCTATATCCAACTGAACATCTGACATTTGACAACAAACTTCTAATTAACAAAAAATGAATACTCAGAAAAAGTCTTTCAGCCCATCGAAGACAGAAAAGAAGACACAATAATGAATGAACTTTACATGGAACATGGAGAAAATATTAGATTTAATCAGAAAAAGAAGAATCGCCTTTTATGGTCATCTACAAAGAATGAACACCCCAACAGGGTATTTATACACTATAAAAATCTAGAAACTAATAACAACTGAAACAGAGAAACTGAAAAAGAGAGAAAAAATGAAAATAATACAAGAAAACATCAAAGAACATTTACTATGGGAAAGAATTTCAAAATATTTCAGGTTTCCAGGAGAGAAAAAACCATAGAAGAAATATTTCTTACCTGGACAGAAGAAAAAATGTAAAACTGGAAAATAAAAAAAGGAGATATGGAAGAAAAAGAAACTGAAAAAAGAAATAACATGTACATAAAATCAATTTGATTAAACAAGCGAGATTAAAACTAAAACTCAATCAAACATAGATTGTGTAACTTATGACATCAAATATTGATATTAGTTATATTTAACCCCCTTAACGGTTTTTGACGAAATTACTCTGATGAACTTCAAATCCAAGAAGTAATAAGAAGTGTGAATTGTATCAAGAAGTGGCAGAGCGAGTCGGAAGAACTAATGCCATCTCTTATATTAACATTTAATCTCCCGGTAATACCAGGAGCATCAAAATCTTGCTCGAAGATGGAGATCCGTGCTCGATGTGCTCAGGAAGGCCACAATGACAAAGACTGCCATGCGGATGAAAAATGTGTTAACTATAGTGGTTCACACGCAGCCCGCTCTCAAGACTGCCTAATTTTTAAAGAGGAAAAGGCGATTCTCAGACTTTCTAGCGAGCACAAGCTATCTTTTCTGGCTGCATGCAGAGAATACAGAAAAACACTTAAATTCACAGAACCTTGTTAATTTAGATGTATCTTTTGCCACTGCTGCGTCAAAACAAGCTCCCATGAATTTAGGTATTAAGCAGTGTGGATCTTGCAATAAGCTGAAAAAACTTGTTCAGATGTTGTCTGATCAGGTTGCTTCACTTAAGGCCACTATTTCAGAGCTGAGGAAATGAACAATAAGTCGTTAGTCACAGTTAGTGAATCCAATTGTGACGTTACAATTGTGTTCCAATTGTGACCACATTACAACTGTGACACAACTGAAGGAGACAGACAAACTGAAACGACTTGATTATTGCAACCAGCTTCTCAAAAACATTGCTGGGCGACATTTAGACCCATGTTGTATTTCATGTCAGACGAGGCACGGCATCTTCATTTAAAAGACAATATTAATTCACAGATCACAAAGTGGCAAGGAATCCTCACAAGATATTCGAGCGTTCACTTCACAATGAGAAAATTGGTGTTACAAACCGTTTGCGGTAATTGTATAATGGGAACAATATTATTTGACCAGACTGTGAATACACAAGTTACCTCGCAATTTTCAAAGAATTCTATGCACAAGTAACTGATAATGAAAAAGAATACAGCTTCTTCCAAAAAGATGGAGTTACTTGTCACACATCAAACGTTCTGAAGGTGAACATTTAACAAAATATCAACACAAATGACATTTTGCATCAGACAACACTCAATATGAACAGTTGAGCACAAAAGTGCAGTGATGCCCAGGTAGCCATGTTAAACATCTTTTGTAACAATAAGGTATATAAATGCAACATTTAAATTAAGTTTTATGTTTTTCTTATTTAATTTATTCATATCATTTATCAAATTTCATTCCAAAATAACCTACCAATTCTGCAGCGGTTACATTATGAGTGATTTTATGTTGCTCACCCTGTATTAAGGGATTTGTTAAACTAATTATAAAAGTAAATTTCTACACACTGTTTTTTTACACTATACTAATGTGTCACATTACTTTTTTTCTTACACTGTACATGTTCCAAATTTCTTGTTTATTTTAGGGACTTTTTTTTTACTTCTACATTAATACTTTTTTTTACCCCTTTAAACATTAGAATGATATGTCCAGTGTATATTAAACTTTTTAATTTGTCTTTCCAGTTATCCAGATCTGGCCTAGCAAAGGTCAATCTAGATAACTGGTATTCCACTGTATGCAAAATCTATAACTCTTACCATTTCATTTTCCACTTTTACATTTTTTGATTTAACTGAGATGGTCTCTTCAATTGATAAAGGATCTTTTGGAATATCACCATTAATCATATTAAACGGTTCCTCTTTCAGTTGTACTAAATCTACCTGCTGCAATGCAAAACAAAAAAATAAATGCTAAAAAAGTAAATATTTATAATTTTTTGTATAATTTGAAAAAAAAAAAAATAATCTGTACCTCTAATTCACTTACCACACACATTAACAGTACAGCCACAGTCAAATTATTATTATTATTATGACTTTAATAAGCCAAATTTTGTATGGAAGAACCTAGAAAATGTTTCTTACACCAAATTTTATCATCCGAATTTAAATGTTAAAAATGTCAAATTACTCAACTACAGATTATTCTACAAATTGTAATCTTTTACAATCAAATAATTTGTTAAACTGCTCCGGTAATTTTCCTCATTTAGTTTTTTCTAATCTTAGAAACATTGGTGTTAATATTGTCTACGGTAAAATTTTTGTTAGTCATAAATATACCTTTAAAGATAATGTTACCTAAAATTTTGAATTCTTATCTCATATCTAACAATACATACCAGATTATAAAAATAGGAATTATGTAAGATTCAAATTCTTTGACTGAAAGATAAATTCCAAACAATAGTTATTTATTTGTTATGTTGCTACATAACCTTGAAGCTTGTGTGGAATATGGAAATGCAAGTTTGCAGCATAAGAATATTACATTGCCTGACCAGAATTTGATATTAATCATGATACAGAAATTTTTGCGAGAAATTGGAATTATATTACAGTGGTCACTATGAAAAACGGGGCTAGTATTTAAACTACTGCATCCAAGTTAAAAATTCCACAATAAAAATTAAGGTATCATCAGTAAATGCAATTATTTTTTCACTACCTGGATTCGGCCAATTTTAGTTAGTCATTTTTCTGAAAATTAGAGGCACGAAAAACGAATTTTTTGCAGTTTTTTTGTTGAGAATGTCGACTTAAATTGCTATAAAATCCAAACCGATAGAGATAAAAATTTTCTACTTTTGAAAGTAGATTAAACAATTAGAAAAAATAAATTTTCAATAATATCAGACAGTAATTTTTTAGAATTTTTATTTGTAGAGCTGAATTAATAAACATTAGTATTTTACGGTGAGGATCATAATAATAGATTTTAATATAATATAAGGATTGAAGAAGCAGTCTCAGTGAGCAGAAAGTCTCAATACTGATTACAGTATATTGATATTATGTCGTTGTATGTTAGTATAAATTGATTGCAATGCCAGTATTCAGTCTGATGAGTTCATTAAGCATTTAGCTGTGATATCTAATAAATTATATGGATTTTTTATTTCCATATGTTCAGTTCATGCTGTTTTTTTTTTTTTTTTTATTTAACTGCTGCATTATGCCAAAGACAGTCTATAATAAGTTAATTCGCATTTTTTTTTATCAGGTTTTAAGTTATAGATTTTTTTTTGTAATTTTTCTGTAACTATGTAATATGTGTGAGAGTGTAATATGAATGAGAGGGAAACACTTTCATTTTCCAGTCAACATGGCCATACAATTAAAAGTAGTTAGAGAAATGTAATCTACAATGAATATAAATTTTTTCAAAAGCTATCCGACTTGGAATTCCGTAGCGTGATTTACTTTGATAAAGTTCGTGAACTCAATGCTGAAACACGCGGCATTAGTTGGAGATCAATACAAAGGATATGTAGGACAGCTAAGGAGTGCGATAGCAACAATAGTTGCGTTCAGTTTGAAACGCCAGGGAAAAATAGGACACAGAATGGAAATCTGTTACTGGACAATTTTAACAATCATGTATTGTGCAGAAACATATATCAATAATACCTCTACCGTTCAGAATGAAATCCTTACCGTTAAGAAGTTCAAAGAGGAAATACGGGAAAAACTGAAAGCAAATTTTATCATCTATAACCGTTCGTCGTATTGTGAAAAAAATTGGTTTCAAGACATTTCACAAATTAAAAGCGTCAAGTGGTGGTCGACGTATATTTTATCATAAATTATTATTTTTATCATAAAAATTGGTTTATGAATGAAGTACAAATAACTTACAAGAAGAGAGTGCAGTAATAATAGATAACACAACTTATCTCCCTTTTGTGGTACTTAAAATTACCACAACAGCTGGAGGAAAGCTGAAATCAAACAGTAGCTTTAAGAAAAAGTGGTTGCTTGCCACCGCTTTTACAGATTTTTAAAAAAATTTGAGCATTCTAATAATATGTATAATGTTTACCGATAAGATTTTAATGCCTTTATGTAACCTGTTATTCTTTTTATGTAGATGTCTTTGATAGAAATATTGCGAATAATTGTAAAAATAAAAATAAATGAAAATAACAACACCAACAGTATAGTAATAATAATAATAATAATAATAATACTACTTACAAAAACTAAAATTTTAAAGATATTTAACTAACAAAAGATATTTTGAACAAAAAGGACATTTCAGTAGATGCCAAAATTTGGCACTAAAATACAGTAATCAAACCAGAGGACCCGTTTGCTTCAGTGTTTTTCTGGGCAAAAAACATTTTCGTTATGATGCCCAGGGAAAAAAATGAAATATAGAAATAAAGTATAAAATCTAATAAGACAGCAACAGAATTAAAATAAAATAAAAACTTAAAACCAAAAATTTTAATTCAAACTAAAATACTGAAAGCGATGACAAAATAAAAAACTTTAACTAAAATGTGAAACACAAAAATATACAACTACTGTACATAAAAAATTTAAGCATACTATTATTAAAAATATGTAAAATACTAATACTTGGAAGAAATAAAAATACCCAGTCCAAAACTTCTTTATTACTGCCTGGACAATTTAAATTTACAATGCAAGGCCGCATAACAAATGTAATCCACAAGGATGTGGCACACAGTCAAGCAGCACTCTCACTGTACGTCCATACCATAATCCCTTTCTTTTTACCCCATTTTCCCCTATCCCTTTCCTTTCCCCCTACGCCTTATTTTTTCTCCTTTCTATTTCCTTTTTTATTTTTCCCCTTTTTGATTTTCCCTATTTCCCTTTCTCTCTTTTTGCCGCGCGTAAATCGGTTCCGTAGTTTTTTAGTCTATACTGGATATATATATATCGAAAAAACTGAAACTGAATAGTAAAAAATTTAGTACAGCGTGTTTTGCTTTTACGTCCAACAGATAGCGCTGTTTTTACCTGTCACATATTAGGTATATAAAAACACGCGCGTATTCGAACGTAACGTTGTGTCAAAATTTCAAAACGATCGGTGAAGAACTTTCGGAGATTTATGATTTTGAACAAACGAACATCTACATTTTTATTTTTATAGATTATTTATATTTAACGTGTATTTTTGAACAGATTTTGATAATAGAAATGTAGTGTCTTACCTTTTTATATCTGTATCGTTTTCTTAAATTTTGGTTTTTTCAGCGGAAGAAATGAGATATTTCTTTCTTTTCCTGTTTAGCCACCGGAAATTACCGTTCAGGTATTACTTCACAGGATGATATGTATGTGCCGGTTATTTTTACACGGATTTGAATACTAGATCGTGGATACCGGTGTTCTTTGGCGGTTGGGTTTCGATTAACCACACATCTCAGGTATGAGAATATACAAGACCACACTTCATTTACACTCATACATATCATCCTCATTCATCCTCTGAAGAATTATCTAAACGGTAGTTACCGGAGGCAAAACAGGAAAAAGAAGGATGACATGTATGATTGTAAATGTAACATGACTTCCGTGCTGTTAGAGAGGTAGCTCTCTAACAAGGTAAAGGTAGACTTTACCTGCTAGACTAAAAGTTCCAGATTCGATACCCGGTTACATCTAGAAAATAGGACCTCAGAAATGGTCGGCCTGAGACTGTACAAGACTACATTCATTTACACTCGTACATATCATCCTCTGAAGTATTATCTAAACGGTAATTACCGGAGGCTAAACAGAAAAAAAAGAAAAAGGTTAACCCGATTAAAAAAAACTGTAGGTACTGGGTTCGGCTCTTTGAATTAACGTTTTTTTTTTGTTTTTTTTTTTAATATTTCATTCTTAATTTGCACATAAAAATAATTCTTAACCCGACAAGAAATTCAAAAACAAACAAAAAGCTTAAAGTTGGTTTAAGTTGTTTTATTTTATATTTTTGACTTTATTTCCTGCCACTGGGTAAAGGGATATATAAAAGCGATAAGACTCTGTTAACCTTGAACGTGCGTGATTGGAGTGAAAAACGGTTACATAACTGTGTACAGCAACAAAACTATGATGAGACAGGGCGGCAAGGAACTTTTATCTTCATCACGCATTATAAAAACAAATATTCATAATCTATTTTATCTTAAATAATTTATTAATATCAATCGACAACCTTAACATCCAGTTATTTTTTCTTTTTAATTATGAAATACGGATGGCAGTTAACGGTTTGGAAAGAAACATAGTTATTATTACTTCTTTTTTTTTAACCTCCGGGATCACCGTTAGGTATTACTTTCAGAGGATAGGATGAATGATTTGTAGCGTGTGTGAAAATGCCATGCCTGACCGGGATTTGAACCCGGGATCTCCGGATGAAAGGCCGAGACCCTACCACTCGCGTCACGGAGGCCGGTTATACTTAGTATACTTGATTACTTTTTTATAATCGTAATTTATTTTTCTCGGAAAACCACAAAAAAAATTCACATAAAATAATGTAATTATAAAAGAAAATAAAAGTTTATAGCAAAATTAAAGCATTTTTTTTTTTTTAATTATTGATTACATTTAAAAAATACGTTTACAATAAATTATATTGAAAGTAGTTTAAAAGTGTTATAATATTTAAAAAAAAACCCTTTCGGCACACCGGAAGGCGAAGGTAGATTTCACCGGTGCTAAGTACGGGATAAAAATGATTTCCACCTTAAAGTTAAGAAAAACTTCATATTTACTCGATACAAAAATAACTGCACGTGAAAAAAAATTTCACACGTTTAGCGTACGACAATTTTAGCCCATCTTACAATTCCGGTAATATTTTGGTCGTCCTTGCCGTAAGGGTTGGTCATATCAAAAATTGTTTCAGACAAAAGCTTTAGGTAATGTTTAGAGGATTAACGATCACTTTAAACAGATTCGATATTGTGCCTATTAAGGGAGGTATGATTTTTTTGTCTTCAAAACCCCATTTTTTCCATCATTTCCATCAATTAAAACTAATGAATGCAGTAATCTATATTATTAATATAAGGAAGTAATAATAAATAAAAAACTAACATTAGTAAAATAAAAAGATGGCTCTGAACAAAATTGACTTCCTGTGATAACTTTGTACGTAGTTATGATTGTGTGAGGGAGTGTGCACGTGAATGCGACGAGATAGCAAAATTTCTCGAATGTTCCGACTCTCGTCCTCCATCGGATTCGCGCCATAATTCGTCAACAAAAAGAACTGCGTGTGTCAAAATGTGTTACGTTGATGAAGAGAAATATTTATAAAAAACTGTAACAAAAATTAATATAAGGAAAAAAAAAGAATTGGAAGAAAATAAATAATAAATTAAACGTAAACTGTAAATAAAAGTAACACCAAAAAAAAAATTCTATAATCAAATAAAAAAAAACTCTAAAATAAAATCCTTTTAATTTTGAAGTTTTTTTTACAAGAGTTGTTTGTTTATTTATATTCACAAAATTATCGACAAAAACCTGCAACGAAAATCACCCCTTGTACTGCTTTCAATAACTCTTCAAAATTAAAAAAAAAAAATCCGTTCTCGAGTTACGAGTATAAGGTGATTTATAGGCCGCACCGAAAACTATTTTTAGAGGTGGTGGTAATTTAGCAAAAACTTTTTTTACAAAATTGTTTATTGATATTCACAAAATTATAAAAAAATATATATATAACTTTAATTATGCAAAATCGGGAGACGATTTCGTTTTTCCCCCTGTATCTCCCATCCGCTGACCTTCTTAATTGAAAATTTAATAGCGCCGATGTCCCTTCTATAATAATATTATAGTCAAGTTTGGTGAAAATCGGTCAAGTATTTCTGGAGATATAAGGCGATTTACACACCAACATGCATACATATATGCGCACATTTTATCGCGGAAATTTCGGTTTTACGGAAGTTTCGATGCCATCTTTCGGTTTTCTGGTATCCTTAGGGGTCACTTCGTCAAGACTCGGTGAGAACCGGATATGCCCGGTGTTGACCGATTATTATACTTTCGCTTCTATATAGCTATAGCTGCTATACAGACGGGAAAGAAAAAATTAATTAAAATCTAAAACTACATTTTTTGGTTGCTGAACGGTAACCGTAAAAAAATTAAATAAGTACTATACAGTACTTATTTACCGACTTGACCCGGATATTTTTTACCATCTACTGCCTGTCATAAGAGAACCGCTTGGCAGACTGTTCACGGGTCCTAAATCCAAAACTTCAACATCCTACAGCTAATCGTTTTTGAGTTATTCGAGATACATACGTACGTACAGACGTCACGCCAAAACTAGTCAAAATGAATATTTCCGTTGAAATATGAAAACCGAAATTTGTTCTGATCGTTATACTTCCTTTACTTCGTACAAGGAGTAAAAATTACAAGGACACCTATGTGTCACGATAAAAAATGATTCTGATCAAACTACTTTAATTTTGCAACCGACAGGTCTAAAAAGGCGAATAAATAAAAAATTAAAGCTTGAATAATCTTCTTGACCGTATACTTCAGATTTAAAAAAATAATCAAATTAAAAAAAAGATCGGCGAGAAAAAACATTTAAAAAAATTTTTAAGTATTTCTCCGCGTTTGATCGAGCCCATAGGGGAAATAAAGTTTATCAGCGACTGCAATAACCCACCGGGTTGGTCTAGCGGTGAACGCGTCTTCCCAAATCAGCTGATTTGGAAATCGAGAGTTCTAGCGTTCAAATCCTACTAAAGTAAGTTATTTTTACACGGATTTGGATACCGGATCGTAGATACCGGGTGTTCTTTGGTGGTCGGGTTTCAATTAACACATCACAGGAACGGTCGAACTGAGACTGTAAAAGACTACATACACTTCATGTACACTCATACATATCATCCTCATTCATCCTCTGAAGTATTATCTGAAAAGTAGTTACCGGAGGCTAAACAGGAAAAAGAAAGAAGTGAACTGCAATAAAATAGTTTAAATCTTAAAATTTTACATTTAATTTATTTTTTCCGATTTTGCTAAACGGAAATGTTCCATTTTAAAGGTAAAAGGCCACTTTTGTCTTTAACGCTGCATATCTCCCTATCTAAGCAACGTAGCGATAAAATAAATAAAAAAAAGGGTTTTCATCTAGACGATTTAGCTTTAATGATAAATTGTGAAGTCTTTAATGTAGCGTCACAGTTTTTGGCTTTTCTTCATTTTGTGCCGAGGCATTGAAATCTATTGAAAGACTGTGACCGGACCGAGTATCATCCGCTCTCAGCTTAACCTAAGATATGCAACGTTTAAAAATAATAATTGCAATTGCCGTTTAGAAAAAAAGCATCTTAAAAACAGTAATTGTAATTATTGTTTTTAACAGATGGTAAATTTAAAAATTTTAGGAGGCTCTCTAGTAACACGGGAACGGCCAGCAAAGCGGTTCCTGACCGTCTTGTTATATTTTTTTATGTGCGATAACACTTGCATCATAATTTTTCATCCTAGTAATATATTTATATAGCTTCGTAAAGATTTTATTACAATCTATTTTTTTTTATTTTAATGGATTTATTTTTAATAAGTTAAATAAGAATCTTTTTTTTTTTTAAATTACTTTACAAAACAGATAAACTTTATCGTAATATTTAAAAAAAAAAAAATTATAAATATTAAGGGAGATTAATTATTATTTTAAATAAAATGTAATAAATATAAAATAATCGACAAATCTTGATTTAATTTAATTATATCGAACGTCTATATAAGAAATGTCTTTATAAGAAAACGTCTATATTAACGTGTTACTCGCACAGCAATATACTCATACGTACGCACACACACATGTACACATGTTTTCGGTTGTATTTGAATTGTACAACGCTTGTTCAGTACTGTCTGACGGTAGCCAATCAGAGCGAAGGAAGCCAGCTGCGTTTGTTAAAACTCCCGTCCCTCTCTCGCCCCTCGACGCATTAGTTAGACTGATTTTGCCTCATCCCAAAAAAATTAAATAAAAAAAGATTTACCTCTAAAATTCCTCTTAGCAAAAGTCCTCTGTCAACGTATAAACTATACAATTTTATAAATTATGTTATGGTATTATTTTATCATTATCTCTTGAACTATTTAATTATTTATTTTTTTTTATTTATTTATTATTAAAGCATTTGTTACTATAAGAAATTTATTTTATTTCGCTCTTCTCCATCATCGCTCACCCAGTTTCCTTTTTAGCCTTTCCCGTTTTCCCCTTTTCTCTTTCCACCTTTTCCACGTTTTCCCGCGCGTAAATCGGTCCATTAGTGTTTTTATCTTTAGCGGACACACATACGAACATGCATTTTTTATATATATATATAGAATAAAAAAGTCTATTTGAATATTTGTTTGTTTCGTAAATATGTCGACACCGGCCCCACCTAGCGGGTACAGTTTTTGCAAAAATATTTATTTTCACGTAACTAATATTCATATTCTGAATACGAACCAAATCGGTCCATAAATATAATTTTTCTAAATATCTCAACCCCGGCGCCAACTAGCGGGACCATTTTTTGCGGAGATAATTCTTTCCATTTAAGTAACACGTATTCTGAATACGAGGCAAATCGGACCATAAATACAATTTTTCAAAATATCTCGACCAAAGCGCTACCTAGCGGGTCCAAACTAATTCAGAAACCTTCCCTGGCATGCGTCCAACCGTTCCCTAAATTTTCATGCTATCGGATGAACGGTTTAGAAAGGCTTAAGAGACACACAGACAGACAAACATTCAATTATATATATATATATATATATATATATATATATATAATTACTTACTTAATAAACTTCTTATCAAATGTTACAACCCTCAGTATCGATGAACTGAAGGCGAACGTTCGACAGAAATCAATGCCCTTGACAACAATGTGCAAAACGTTGCTGTCAAAGTTCTTGCGACACCTGACGCAAATTCAGGTGAGACAGTCAGTATCATCGCTTGGAACATTTTTTACAAATATAAAACATATATTACAAAAATATAGTATATATCCCCAACGACAAATGTTTTCCAGCGATTCATCTCAAAGCTACCTCCAAAAATTTTAATAAATAATAATTACCTCTAAAAGTTTTTTTCTCTATTTTCTTTTTATATGATAGATTTTAATCATTATGTAATTATTTCAACGAATATTACGCTACTGGCTTTTTTCATCTACAATACTAACCGGTCACTACACCGAATACTTAGTACAGGATTCGAAACTTTTAATAATTTGAAGTATACGGGTTTCAAAAAAGTCGGTTTCCATCTTAAAAATAGTACTTATACTCGGTTACCTGTCTTCCGTACGGGTAAAAAAATATTTCCTACTATTTGAGATATTTCCATGCAAGAAACTTGCATACTTATGGACGGAAGGGCAAGAAACGAAAAGGACCTAATCCGGTTGTTACCGTAAGTTAGTTAATCCCCCACAATTTTGAAACGGTGAAACATTCGTGATTACAGTAATCATATGGTCCTTCCAGGTTACGTAACATTTCAGAAAAGTCGGTTTAGTAGTTTTTTGCGTGAAAAACAGACTCTCAGAAACTACTAGATTTTTAAATACGGTATAATAGAATTTAAGTTAAACTCTACAAGTTTGTTTAACAGAGTTATTCTACTTCAAACCTAAAAAAACGTGTTTTTCGTCACTGAACTTTTCTGTTCTACGCTGGATATCGTGAAAATAAGGGATGATGGTACTGTTTTTTTTTAATTCTATTTTACAGGTCAAAAAACATAAGAAACCATCAATTTTACCCCTTATATAACGCCTTAAAAATTTCAGTATGACTTATTTCACAGGGGAACTGAAATCCGAGCGAAATTTACGCTAGCCGTAACTTTACAAAGAAGCGTTTTCGGACATATGTTTGTACGTGAACTTTTTCCTTTATTTCAAGATCTAGAATCGGTTCCCAAATTATTTCCCTTTCTTCCTAAATCACCCTGTATTTACGATAAATAAAATAGAACTGATAGTTACCGTTTATTTAATGTTCCATTTCGGACAAACCTCAAATCAGGTGACTTTTTATTAATACAAAAGTGCACGTTAAAACAATCGCACGCGCGCGAATAGAAATTTGATATCGCATATCACTAAATATTTAAAATTAAATAAGTAAAACGAATGAAAATTGCAACAACGGGAAAAGACCCGTTGTTGCAACGAGTCTTTTCGTTTTCGTTTTGATGGTGGGGGGGAAACCCCCCCACCGTCAAAACACTTTATCTTTTCTTTTTTGGGATTCCTCAGACATAAAACTTCGAGAAATTAAAAAAAAGACCATACCCCTTTTTGACTGATTATCATACTTTTCCTTCTTGCAGTATACCTTTAGATCTATGCCAGGAAAATAGAATGAAAAATATTTTCGATCGATTTATACATATATTCTGTGTATTTTTAAATTAAAAAAATTATAATAAAAAGTCATTTAATAAAAATTTCCGAAAAAACTTATAAGATGATCATTAGAGAGAATTTATCTTAAAAAATAAAAAAAAAAACGTAAAAAGTGATCCATTTTGTTAATAAATAAATAATTCAAAATGCATGAAAAAATAGTTTCTTAATACCCGTTTTAATTTTAGTTCATTTTTACTTCCTTGTACGAAGTAAGAAATTATTGTGATCGCGAAAAATTTCGATATTCAGATTTAAACTGAAATATCCATTTTGACCATCCCTGAATCCAATTTGACTACTTTCGGCGTGACGTCTGTACGTACGTATGTACTTTAAGTATTTGGCATAAGTCAAAAACGATTAGCCGTAGGACGTTAAAATTTTGTGTTTAGGACTGTTGTAACATCTCGTTGTGCACCTCCCCTTTTGATTGCAATCCACTGAACCAAAAGTGTCCAAAAAACCCCAAAATCTTGTTTCTAACTGCAGTAATAAGCCCACATTGAAAGGATTTCAACGATATATCGTAAATGGTATTTATTTTCATTTGTTCCAGTTATAGCCAAAAAAAATTTTAATTAATGAAATATTTGAAAGAGGAAAGCACATCGGTTAAAATCTCCTTTTTCATCTACATTTTTTTTATTTTTTTTTTTAATTTATTAATAATTATTAACCTTTCATTATAAAAAAAAATTACAATGAATAATAAATCAATAGCAAAAAAAAAGAAAAAATATCTACAATTATTAATGAGATAAAATTTTAGGTATTTACATTTAAAAAAAGTGTAAGTGTAATTTAATAGGCGTACAAAAAATCATGTGTTGTCAACATCAGATTCCATGTTGTTAAAAATTAATAATATTTTTACATTAATCATAAATTTTTAATTATTATTTTTTTTTAATCATTTAATGGTATTAAATTGTAAATTTATTACAATTTTTATACTCATTCATTAAAACAAGATTAATTTTATCTTGTGGTTTATGTTCAGCGCAAATAAAAAAATTGGTTATTTAATGTTTAAAGAGCATTCTTATTTAAAATTTCCTTTTAATTTCATGGAACAAGGATTATTTTTTTTTGCACTGTGAGTATGAGTGTGTGTTTGTGTGTATGTAATATATATATGAAATAAGAGAAATACATTTATCTGACAACTATTCGCTCCAGTGAATTTTATACGTGTTTATTCTCTCAAAGAATCGGACTTGTAAAACATATAACAGTATGAACGCATCAGGAACAAATGGTAACATAACACGCGCACACGCACATATATATAAAACCAAACAACACGAACGAAGATCGCATCTTCGTTCGTGTTGTTTGGTTTACTTGTGTTTCCCGTCACGATTTTCAGTAGTTTTTAATGGGCGTTCATTATGATTGACTTACGTCATGTTTTTTATATGTGTGTATGTACATATATATATATATAAAACAAGATTTATTGAAATCTGATACCGACCGACTGAAATGTGCTGGGTCTCCATCGTGGTGAAACCACATATTTCCTCTTAATTGGAGAGTTTAAAAAAAAAATATGATAATTTTCTCCATTTAAACGATTTGGTAGAATGAAAGAAATTTAGATCCAAAGTATATGCACATTAGAATATTTTACACGCGATTAAAAATCTGTTATGAGAATTTGTAAACAAATTATTTTGAATACTGTGTACTTACAAATATATAATTTGTGTAAACTTCTTTTTTAAATTACTGTATAAAAACTCATATTGGATAGCCTACAGAACTGACTAACTCACCACAAATCAGTTGTTTAATAGCTGATTCTCAAAGTCAACATGTTTTAACGCACCAACAAGCGTCTAGAAAGGTTGTCCTTCAGTCTGACGTTCGTTAATTTCCGCGTACATTCGTTCAAGCCCGAAGCTGGCTACATACGACATCTGTTGTTACATCAGAATTCATAAACTACGTCGGAGAGATATTTTTACAGACTACCTTTTTATAAAGTAACATATTATAAAACGGATTTTTTTTAATATATGCATTACTATTAAGTTAAATTTATCTTTATTTTTTTTTAATTACTTATTTTTTTATTTCATGAATTAATTTACTACGACGTTTTATAGAGAAGCTTATGTATGGGAATATGGAAATGGAATTTAGTAGCGTATAAAAAATGCCATGCCTGACGGGATTTCGAACTCGGGACCTCCGGATAAAAAACCGAGACGCTACCACTCCACCACGGAAATCGACGGGTAAATATATATATTTTTAAATTATATAAATAATTAAAATATTATTATTATTATTACTTCGTTTAATTTTATGTATTTGTTTGAAACATTATATTAGCGTAAATTTTATTTACTTTTTTAGGGTTACTATTAGATAACATAGAACCCCATTATTTGAGTAATTTCATCTGTGTCTGGGGTAATGTTTATAAAAAATAATTAAAGCCTCGAGCCAACAGTTTAACATAACCTAATTCACTTGTAACGCATCAAATGTAAATCTTTTTATTACTTATTACTGATTAAATAATTAGTTTTATTTACTTTTTTAATATTAATACAATTTTTGAAACGATAACTTCCAGTGGTTTTATTATTTGTTTGTATTATTCAAATAAAATAAGAGTAAATTAAACAATCTTTTTAACTAAAAATCCTTACGTGTAAAGATTAAACTTACTTAAACTAACTTAGAGAGGAACGTACTTCAGTATGATGTAAATGCACTTCAAGGTACCTTAAATAAAATTTCACGTAAACCCACATAATACATACACAAAAGATTTTATTAACCCTCCCCTTTGAGATAATGAGTGCGATGTAACACTCGAAAACCGTCTTTATTCCGTTGGTTCACAAACGATAACTTCTACCTATCATTGTATTTACTAAATTAGTGTCTACTCAAATATTCCTTATTTACAGATGTTTGTTACGTAAGTAAACTAGAAAATCCAAAAATAATACGATTTTAAATTATAATTTTCAATTAATATTAAATAATCAGATGTTTCACGAACATCAATTACATATACACACGTATGTAATACCTATTAAATTAAATTTACACATTTTTAAAAGTATGTAAAACTTTATTTCGCTAATTATTTTTTCATTTTTTTTTATTATCATTGAATTATTATGTATCGTAATTTTTTTTTTAGAATCACGGGTTAATAATTATTAAATCAGTATATTTAAATTAAAATAAATAGTTGAAAAAAAAAATAAAAGGAGATGAAGTCTGATTCAAACCGATGAGTCTTCCCTTTAAAGATCAAAATATTTTATATTTTTACGTCACGCCGAAACTAGTCAAAATGGATTTAGGGATGGTCAAAATGTATATTTCCATTTAAATCTGGAAACCGAAACGTATCGCAATCACAATTAAAATAAGTAAAAATAATTTAATATTAGACAACGTATAATGTAAAAAAAAAAAATTGATGGTGATTGAAACTAAATTTTAGATGGAATAATTTTTCATTATTTTTTTTTTGTTTAAAAGTAGGGTAGTTGGAAGATGTTATCGGTGAAGATCGTTGCCGTACTGAGATGAAGCAGAGAAAAGTGAATATAGAGAAAAAATTGATGAAATCCGACAACACTGTTGTCGGGAAGTCATGGTATATTACGCAATGCTTCCAGGGAAGTGGTAACCTAATCCATTCGTAACCATCCAGTTTACATATTTTTATCGAGATATTTATTATAACTGATTAAGGTGAGTTTATTTAAATTTTTAATATAATTACAATTTTTGAAACGATAATTTGTATCCTTTGTTTGTATTATTCAAATAAAATATGACTAAATTAAACAATCTTTTTAACAGAAATTCTTTCGTAAAAAGGTTAGAATTATTGTAAAGACACGTACTGTAAATGAACAGCTAAGTTAAATAAAATTTCAGACACCGAAGATTTTATTAAGTGCGATATTACACCCACATAAACACGATAAAAAAACTACATGTCATTGTAATTACTAAATTAGTGTCTACTCAAATATTCCATTTTTTAAATATTTATTAGATTAAAAATGTTAGAAATCAGTTTACACTAGTTTATTTTTACAAAATAAATGATCGACTCCTAAATAGCTTACCGTCTATTACACGAAGATTAATTTTTACTTGAAAATATTCGGAACGAGCGTTAAAATATTTTAAATTCTATTCATAACATTTAAAAAATATTTACCGATAATCTTTTAATTGAATTTTCCTTTTAAAGTGTATTATAAGGCATAAAAAAATCGGTTTAGTAGGTCGACTGGATCAAACAACCTGCTAACATGTCGAAGGTTCTGGTTTGATTCCAGGCACGAATTTAGCGATTCTTATTAGCCGTGATTCATCTAGTTAATTATGTGTTTAAGAAGGAATAAAAATCTGAGGTTAAAAAAAAAATCTTGAGATTATCCAGGATAAACTAATTGTGTCTTCAAATAACTTACATAATGGTGTAAATTAAATGTAAATCCAACAATTAATATGTAGACTGAAATTTTTCGTTACGATTTTTTAAATGAATCTAAGAGAAAAAAAAAATCACATTAGTTGTCGGGTTCTATAACAATCGTCTGATGTTCCTGTGTTCGATTCTGAACTTGGGTTCGGTATTTTTATGCGATTACCATTTCATTTCATTCATTACATACAATAATAAACGACGCGAAATAAAAAAATTACAAAAAAACTATGTTTCTTTGGCCGATCAAAGGAGCACCGAAATTTAAAAAAAATGTAATTAACAATTTAACGATGTACTTGTATTTTCGAAATAAAATTCTATACGCGTAATTTTTTATTACTAAAAACGACGTAGCGCTTTTCTTTTTAGTTCATCCGCTTTTCTAGAACTACCCTGGCAAAAGAGCTTGAAAACCTTTTGAAGATTCTTGGAACGCCGTCTAGCTGCCTACCCGTGTGATTGGAATGCGATAAGCAAGTGTTGCATTTCTGGCTTAAGAAAAATCCCCAATAATCGGTTATTTTTATTAATCCTTAAGCTTAATGTCAGTAGCCATCCCCCAGTTTATGAAAAAGATACGAAAATCTTTGTACGGAATTGTGCGCTTCACAGTTCCAACGGCGTGGTGTTTAGCTGTTGTGCGCATGCGCACATAGGAAACTGCCAGGAAGAGAAAGCACTGTCGCTCCCGCAGAGCCCACCCTGGCGTGCCGGCGGAAAATAGTTTTCTTTTACGCCACGTGTTTACGGAAACTTCCTTTTTCGTTCGCTTCTCTACTTCGATCATCTGCGGAAGGAATACGAAAGTGTTTATTTGTCTTTTCAGTAGCGATCAGAAGACTGCTGAAAGCAAGGACTCTTTGATCGCCAAATCAAGGTAAATTACCTAAAGAGAAGGTAATTAGTAAAAACTAATAACGTATTTGTTTCTGCGTACATAGAAATTGAAATTAACCGCCGTTGGAGTATAGTGTTTTTAAGCGGAGATTTTATCGCCTAATATTACTAAAAAAATATTATCTGTTGACATTTTATTATTTATTCGATTAATTATGGAAGTGAAACTTGGACAATCGGAGTATCTGAGAAGAAAAGATTAGAAGCTTTTGAAATGCGGTGCTATAGGAAAATGTTAAAAATCAGATGGGTGGATAAAGTGACAAATGAAGAGGTATTGCGGCAAATAGATGAAGAAAGTAGCATTTGGAAAAATATAGTTAAAAGAAGAGACAGACTTATAGGCCACATACTAAGGCATCCTGGAATAGTCGCTTTAATATTGGAAGGACAGGTAGAAGGAAAAAATTGTGTAGGCAGGCCACGTTTGGAGTATGTAAAACAAATTGTTGGGGATGTAGGATGTAGAGGGTATACTGAAATGAAACGACTAGCACTAGATAGGGAATCTTGGAGAGCTGCATCAAACCAGTCAAATGACTGAAGACAAAAAAAAAAAATTCGATTAAACCGAATAGGCCTTTTAAGCGTAATATGCTTAGAAACGGTGGGCCGTATTCTTGAATCTAATAAAGTGTAGAATTAGATTATTATCCTGCTTTCTGCTATCGATTCATTCTTGTTTTCGGTTCTTTTATTTTACAGAAAACTTTAGCCGCGGCCTTGAAAAGGCTAAGAAAATCAACCTCGTTAAATTTAGCTACGAACCGCTACCGTTCATGTCTGTTTCTAACCAAACGACACGATTTCAGCGATGAAGAATTCCAGAAACCGGGTATCTCTCGATCGGATGGACCGATTTGGATGAAATCGGCACGATGATTTTTTGTACGTGACGGCGATTAATTTGTCACGATAGGTGTAGCAGGCAAGGAGATATGGACCTTAAGGGTCCTGTATCTCAAAATTTTATTCAAAGGGCAGAAATGTTTCCCAGCGAACATATTTTCCGGTATTATTCAATCCCCTATAAAGGGATAAAAATATCCTTTTTTCGGTTTCTCGCGCGGTTGGCGAAAGGACCTGTTGGTCTGCCTAAATTATATTTGAACTTTATTTCGACGAAGTAGACTTTTCCGTTATCGGTCTAGAAATGTTAATCGCTGAAATTACTTAATTTTTTCATATTTACTTATAATTCTAACGTTACATATTTAACTGTTTACGCCGTATCAAAACAGTACATACTGAGAATATTATTAAGCGACGTCAGGAACTGGGTGGAGCGAAAGCACGGGAACACAGGCTACGAATTTACCCGGCTCCTGTCTGGACATAGATGTTTTCGGGAGTCGTCGCTCCTCGATCGCCCCCTGGGGACGCCTTCCGGTCATACGGATTCGGATAGTAGAGTGCCTGTGTGATCATGCAGGGACTGTACATATCATATGGCTTAGATCCGGACCCTGCACGATAGGGGGGCAGGTTTTTTTAGCGGGGGAGAACCCCGCACTGCCATTAGTGCTGGCCTGACGGCGGCTGGCAGAGCTTTTTCCTCCCCCTACGGAAAGAGAAAAAAAAATTAATATTATTAAAAATACTGGTATCAACATTTTATTTTTATTAAATTTCAACTCTACCCGTATTCTATTTTCCCATTTTTGACAGCTGTTTTTTAAACGCTGTACAGAGAAATGAATACAGTATAAAAAATTAATTTTTATTTCTGTAAACTACAGGTACGTAAAACTGATAGGCGACGGTCGTAAACGTATCAAACAAATATCACACCTTTATAAAACAATGCAAGCAAAACCGACATCAAAATCCGTTCAGCACGCAACACCCGGTCGGTTTACCGAAAACGATTTGGATGGATTTCAATTAAACAACAAATTTTTCTTTGAAATTACGAACGGTAACGTATTCCTTATAAAATTATGATCATTTCCGTCTTCATTTTCTCAATTTATCCACCATCGTGTCATATTAGTAACGTTTTCATCGGTTTATTATCGTCTGCGAGTAAAGAGTAATTTTATTTGCAATTATTTCTAAATTCGGAAAAAAAATTATGTTTGAATTACGGGCAAAATTAATAGGATAGCTGCCGTAATTACAATGAAGTTAAAGTTAAAATAGAAAGTAATTGTAATGTTTACAAGCCGTAATTTTAACGATAAATATTGTTCGAGCTGGTTGTAAGTAATAGTTTAGATGAAAAATTAGATATTATTTGTAAATTACCCGTCAAGATTGCGATTATTATTTAAAGATAGGTAAATCGGATTCATATTTTAAGTTTTTTTGTTATTTTTGCGTAATAAAATAAATTTTATATCCATTGAAATGTTATTTTTTGAAAAATACTTAGTAAATTTTTGGAAGGCGTAATTTGTTTTTATCTATTTCAAGAAAAATTGCCCGTAATAACGAATAAATTTGAGCGGTGCAAAAAAGTAGATTTCTTTGCTTGCGAATTCCGAGTTTTTATAAAATGTTTATAGCGCCTTAGAAATTAAAGAAATCTGCATATCAAACGGAAATATTTATAAAACAATCGAACTTTATGTTTCAACCTGGCTCGGTTCTTTTAATCTTGGATTTATTTTTATATTATGTTTTTATTTATTTTTATTTACGTTTTTTTAGTAAATTAACCGGAGGCAGGGGCAATTTTTTTTTTCTTTACCTTCCTTCACCCCTTTTGAAAAATCGAAGTCGGTTGTTATTTATTCGCGTGAAAATTACACACATCAGAGAACCAATAGATTTACCGCTGAAAGAAAAATCTGAAAAATTATAAATACGGATTCTATTATTTATTATTAAAAAATGTTACGCGCTTTTTAAGTGTGTTAACATTTTCCGTTGAAAATACATTTTTTAATAAATAATAATAAACGTTCTTCTGGTAGCGAGTGATCTTTATTTAAATATTCTACATTACATTACACAATTAACGATTACTAAAATTACAAGCGATAACAAAATTCTAATAGATATTTCACTAGTAATAATTTTTTTTTCTTTTTAACAGGTGACAAATTAATTTTATCTAATTCTAATGTTTTTAAACTTATATAAAATTCTGTGCGTCGAGACTAATCAAAACTTAGTTCATTATATAATTTTGGATGCCCGCGACTTTTATCGCATACTGTGGGTTATTTATTTATATAATTTTACCGTTATTAGGATCGATAAGATATATTCCTTAAAGTGTTTTAGTTATTTTTTACTTATAATTTACAACTTTTATTTTTACGTAAAAGGAAGTATTCAAAGAACTTACCTAGTTACATGTGGAATTCGTCGTTTAGATTCACATAAAATTTGATAGTAAACAAAATTTGATACGGTTTTAAACACGGTACTACATATCGTAAAGAAATACATATTATTACTGTATTTGACAACGTTAATCGTAAATAACACTTACATTAGATTAATAAGTTATCAGAAAGAAAATATCACATAATATGCTATATAAGTTTTGTTTATTTTCACTATAATCGCCGTATATAATGAAAGGAGCTAATAATATTATAATCAAATATAATTTTTTATCAACGTAGCAAATAGTTTGACACACCAGTTGTTTTGACGAACCAAGTCGAAGGAGGAGAGGTCGAATGCACTCATAGCAACTAACGCTATCTTGTGCCATTTCTTCGTACACTCCCTCTCACAATCAAAATTATGAGCAAAGTTATCAGTTAGTAATTTTTTTTTTCACTCTATCTTTGTTAAGAAGCCATCTTTTTATTTAAATTGTTAGGCTTTTTTACTTCCTTGTACGAAATAAAGAAAGTATTGTGATCACGAAAAATTCCTGTTTTCAAATTTCAACAGAAATATCCATTTTGACTAGTTCGGCGTGACGTCTGTACGTACATATGTATGTATCTCGCATAAATCAAATACGATTAGCCATAGGATGTTGAAATTTTGGATTTAGGACTGTTGTAACATCTAGTTGTGCACCTCTCCTTTTGATTGCAATCGACTGAACCAATAAAGTCCAAAAAAATTTGAATTAAAAAATTTTTCTTAACTGCAGTAATAAGCCCTCAATGAGAGATTTTCAACGATATGTCATAAGTGATATTTATTTTCATCGGTTCCAGAATTATAGCCAAAATAAATTTTAATTAATGAAATATTTGGATCTTACAAGGGGAAGGCACATCGGTTCGAATTCGACTTTATTGAATTTTTTTAACTTTTTATTTTCATTTACACGGTCTTAATGTGATGAATAAAACTGATAGCCGGATAAGCATAATACGCTACGAACTTTCGCCAAGCTGAGAAATACTCTTAGATTTTCAGCCTAAGGGTAACGTTTTTTTTAATTGATAATACCCAGAAAAACATTAAACATGTCAGCTATCGTTCAAGCCAAGAATCGGACCCAAAACCCTCAGTATATCATTCGGTTTTTCTGTTACGGAGATGACAAAATAGATTACAAAATCCGAAATCCGACTAAATCTAATTCCATATTATTTAATGAACTTTCAGTTTATTTTTTGGATTGTTTCATTCATCGAGAGCCAAGTATTATTTAAGAACGACGAAATATATTTTAAAAGATCTAAATAAAATTAAATTAGGATTTACACGTGTAATAAAGTGTATTAATAAATAGATCTGTGGGTGTACAATATCCATTTGATTTTGATATTGCAGACGGGCTTAACAGTAAAGTACCGAAATCGGCTAGATATGATAACTTTGAAATTTAGATATAATACTAATCATTACCTCTTTACGTACCATTTGTAGTTTTTATAATCTGTCATAACAGATGTGGCTTTGTTATTTTTCTTTTTGAGCTGATAAATCCTGGAATAGTCGCTTTAATATTGGAAGGACAGGTAGAAGGGAAAAATTGTGTAGGCAGGCCACGTTTGGAGTATGTAAAACAAATTGTTGGGGATGTAGGATGTAGAGGGTATACTGAAATGAAACGACTAGCACTAGATAGGGAATCTTGGAGAGCTGCATCAAACCAGTCAAATGACTGAAGACAAAAAAAAAAAAAAAGAGCTGATAACTATTAAAGTAATTAGAGAATGCGCTATTATAAATTTTCCAGATCCTAACCGAGTAACGAATCCGGAACATTTAGTCTAGCAGGTCACGTTACATCTAAAAAAAATAATACTATTTTTTTTTAATCCCTGATTTCATATTTAGACAAACACAGTAATAGTTAATAATAAAAAATGTACGCGTGGGTGAGGGTCCGTATTTACATGTATTTGATTACTTATATAAACTGATAATTAGGTGTAATTAAATAATAAGTGAAAATCTCATTATAACCCCTTTGTGTCTGGTTGGCTGTTAGAGTAATACGTACATTTATAGTGTAAGTGAAAATTTATTCTCATTAATATAAGTTCCGCAAGATTGATAATAAATTTTAAAAATAACAACAGTAATTTAGTATTAGACAACGCATAATGGATGGTCTAGTTAAAAAAATTGAGGGTGAAAGAAGCAGTTTGCGAACTAAATTTTAGATGGAATAATTTTGTTGTTTAAAAGTGTGGTTGTTGTGTCTTACGGGCGATGGTCGTTAGAGTAGTTGGGGGGGGGGGGGAAGGAAGACAAACGTCATGATGGTAAACTAAAGAAATACAGGCAGTTGTTTAGTCTTGCATTATTGGCGGGAAACTGTCGGATATAATTACTCAATTCACCGTACCTTTAAAGCCTCTAGCCAACAGTGTTCTTTAACATAACCTAATCAACGCATCCATTGTACATCTCTATTGGTATATTCCTTATTACTGATTAAGGTAAGTTTTATTTGCTTTTCTAATATTAGAATTTTTTAAACAATTATTTGCAGTTATTTTATTCTTTGTTTATATTATTCAAATAAAATACGAGTAAATTAAGCAATATTTTTAACAAAAATTCTTTCGTATAAAGATTAGAATTACTGAACAAGAAAGCACTTCAGTATAATGTAAATACACCTTAAATAAAATTTCACATAAACACATACACAAAATATTTTATTAAACCTCCCCTTTGAGATTATTGAGTGCGATGTAACACCCGATAAACCGTCTTTATTCTGTTCGTTATTTACACACAATTACTGTCATTGTATTTACTAAATTAGTATCTACTCAATATTCCATTTTAAAAATATTTATTAATTAAAAATGTTAGAATCCAGTTTACACTTGTTTATTTTTACGAAATAAATTAATAATTATTTATCTTAATAATGTATCTAAATAGCAGTGAAACTGTGTCGAAAAAATAAATAAAACGAATCACGTTATATATTAGGTTATTCGACCATTAATTAAGAAGGAAAGTAAAATATATTGTGTATCAAATTAACTGTCTCATATAAGCAAAATGTATTTCACGAGGAAAAAGAGAGTTTTTAAGTATCGAATTTAATATTTCATTTTAGATATATTAACAAGTTTTAAGTCGGGTAACGAGAATGAAACGTGCTACGCAAGAAAAAATTTGCATCGGTATCGTTATCAAAAATATACTCTGATTTACTGGAGCTCCTTAGTTCGATTCCCAAGTAGCTTACCGTTTGTTCACCGATCTCATTCGTGTCGTTAAATATTCATAAATGAATAGATTTAAGAGGATAGGTAGTTTGACGAACTTATCATTGTTCTGTCACTCAAGAAAATATTTTTAAATAGCGAAGGAAATAGTGAATATTTGTAAATAGTGATATTTTTTGAATAGTGTATTTTTTAAATAGTGCTCTCTCTCAAAAATTTGAAAATTTTATCTGATTTAATTTTTGTAATTACAAAGGTTTTGCTATAACAAATTTTGAGTGAGAAAAAAAAATTATATTTATATAGAACAGTATATTTCAGTATTTATATATAATTAAAATTGTGCGCGCGCGCTTCGGTTACTATACACAGAATACTATTCTTAAAGGGAGGGAGCTTGTATATGAAACAATTCTAACATTTTGTGATTGACAAATGCTATGTTGCCATTTATACTGATTTTTTTCTTCCCCGTTGACTCTTCACCCGCCAAAATCGGCATCTCTTATTTTACTCCGTTGCGTTTGACTTATTCAATACCTTTACATAATAAATCTTGCAACCAGTAAGGAAGATGAAAAAAAAAAAAAAAAAGTCAGTCTTAAATTCTCATTCAACAATATGGTTGTACTATTAATGATTTTGTCGTTTATGTAGTAGTGTTAAAAAGTTTAAAAAAATCATACTTAATAACTTTTTTGTTTATGTTAATTTTTTAATTTGTATAATACAGTTAGTAAAATGATCACTGATCTTATATATCCGATCTGTTGATTAACCGGACCTACATATTTTATTTATCCGTAAAATTTACATAAATCATTGCTTGATTTAAGTACTCGAATTATCAGAGAGATCTTCTTGCAACAAAATTCAGAAATTAATTATAATTCAAATTAAACATAATCTGAGATTAATGTTTATTAAATTGTCTAATATTCGGATCTCCATACCTCAAACATTATGTGACTTAAACGCGGTGAGAAATCTGAGAGAAAAATAATTATTAAAATGCTGAAAAAAAAATCGCTTGTTTAACCAAGACTCAGATTTAAACAAGTTTGTATTTATAACGAAGTTATTAGTTATGTAATTTCACAGCCGATGGTAAATAATGGCGTAATGTGCTAACATTTAACTTATCACTCCTTCATTCTCCTTCATTCGAGATTTGTAGGATATGAGAAATACCAAATCTTGCTGGGAATAAACCCAGAACTTTCCATTGACGCTACTACTCTCTCCGTCGTACGTGTTTCCTCAGCATCATTCAGGAAATGCTATTATTCTGTTTTATATTTGGGCTAGTTATAGGCTGAAATTTTTTCATTGTATTTTATTAATTTATTAATTATTAACTCGTAACAAAAATAAAGCTAATTGGCCAACCCGTTAATTTAAATAATTATCGATTCCTCGACTGTTCCGCTCACAAAATCGTTTTTCTGCATTTACACTCTCAGGCTGTTCCTTCATAAAAATAAAGATTACAGGAAAGTAATTTGGAAGTCATAAAATCTTTGTAGGCATTTTATTAAAAGTGAATTAAACTTTAAAAATTAATGATTGTCTCCTCCAATAATATTTTATGGGGCCCGGTGTATATGATTTTTTTGGCATCTTATAAAATTGTCTTTTATAAATTTTTTATTATTATCATTTTTTTAATTTCAGAAATTAAAAAATAATAAATTGTATTATTTTTTATTGTTATATTTATCAGAGACATGATTAGTCATAAATGTGTCATAAATAAAGTACGATTCATTTGTCCGCTTGTTTAAATGTAAACATCTGTCATTTTTTTCTTAATTGTTAATGAACGAACTTAATTATTGTTAAAATTATTAATGTATGAATCTTTAATTTCCTTTAAAATGTTGAAGAAATAACATTAGTAAGTTCTACGTCTGTTCTAGCTAGGCAGCATATTTAATATACGATTAAAAATGTGAACTTAATTAAAAGTATGAAACTATTGCAACGATATAATGAATGATTAATTCAATGTAAATTTCAAGTAAGATACTTGGTTACCCGGCAGTTATTTAATGTATACACAACCGACGAATTACTCCGCGGCTGGATTTGGAATTGTTGTACAGGTATATACAGCCTTCCCTGCGGTGAAAGAAGTAAAGTTGTCATTTGTACGACTGAACTTCATTTCCGTTTTCAACAGGGTAGTTACGTGAAACTGCTTCTTCCCAATTCTCCTTAGCGAATTCGCCAGCCGTAACTCTATAACAAATTGTTTTCGGACATAAGTTTGTAGAACTTGTTAATTTCAAGCTCTGGAATCGGTTCCCAAGTTTTTTCACTTTCTTCCTATATCATTTTGTGTAGGTATATGTATATATAATTACATAAATTAAAATATAAAATCTATAGTTTATATTTTTTATTGTTTTTAAAAACATCATTTACGGGAAGATATTTTCTTAACTAAAAGTTTGAATAAAGTTTATAAATTCAATGCGTCGATGAACTTGAACGTTTAGAAATATCTAGATGGGATTGCTCTCCTGTCGCAGTGAGAAATATAATTTTTTTTATTCTATGAAATAATTTCAAACAATCGGTACACGGTTCATAAAAAATATGTCAGATTAAAATTAAGTTTGATTTGGCTATATTTATTCCTTATAATATTTAACAGAACTATGATCGGTATAAATATGCTGAAGGTCCGATAACGAAATTATTGCTGCAGTGCATTTTTAGTAAGGAATTAAATGATCTTTCGACCCCTCAAAATTTGCGGGCACCCACACGCACCAAAGAGAGAGTGAGAGCATGAGCGAGAGAATTCTCGCGCTGTCTGAGGTAGACTACTGTTTAAGACAAGGGGTGATGATACTGACTGTGATGTTACATTTACTTTCCAAGAGCGACTCTTACTTTTATAATTGTGTTCTCTAAATAAGTATACGTTTTCGTACTAAATTTTTACAGTATTTTGTATTTCATTTTATTCGCTAGTGAAATATTAAATCTCACATTTTAAAATATTTAAATGTTAGCAGAGTGATAAATTATAATGTTATTACTTGTATTTACGAGCGTAAACAGTAAAAAAAAAAAAAAAAAATTTTTTACTGTAGTTAAAATGTAGTACTAGGTACTACCGGGTTCGAATTCCGGTCAGAATTGGCTTTTTTATACGTTTTATTAAAATTTAAAAATAAAAGTAAATGAACTGGATGTCGGTATATTGTCGATTCAAATAAAAAAATAAAAAAACGTATTAGATATTAATATATATAAGAAGAATTAACAAACATAATATGCGACGATTATTAACCGTTGGTAGCCGCTTTATTATGGAGACAACACCGCCCTTCTGTCGCCGGTTTCTCGCCGACAGACTAATCGTAGAGCGTTAGAACAGCCCTCAATAAACACATGCTTTACACGCTACAATATAAACTCATATTTTGATAAATAATTCAACGATTCTATAATATACATTATATTAAATTAAATTAAAAATTCCAACCGCGCCTGAGATTCGAACCCTGACCTTCCGGACGAAAGATCCCACCTAACGAGGTCAGTCGGCACACTATTTAGTTGTCTCGATGCTTGTTGAAGTATTAAATAACATTATATTTTTTGTAGTTATCAACATAAAAGGATTACATAAATGTAGGAATGTAGGTTTTTTATAGCGTCTAACGCAATGTTGTATTTATCTGGCCGTCTTACTTCTATGTATTAGAACCTTAAATTTAATCGAGTTAATTACAAGTTTTACCGATTACTTTTTTTATCCTTTAATGCTTTATTTCATTTTATAAATTTGTTTTTTAACATTCTATCGTATTAAAAACTGGCCGACCAGTCGATATAGTTTAATGTAGTAAGATATAGTTTAAGAATTTGGTTTAATTTTTAAATATCTCATTAATTTCATCAACCTCATATTCCTTAAAATATACGTGTAGGATATTACGAGGTCGTATTGTAAATAAAACCGGAAAAATTTATCTGTTATTATTTAATATTAAAATTTTACTTTACAAAACGGATAAACTATCGTAATATTTTTAATATGTTTATTAAAATTAAAGGAGATTAATTATAATTTTTATAAAATGTTATTAGTATAAAATAATAGACTAATCTTAATTTAATTTAATTATACCGAATGTCTACATAAGAAATAGGACTACTAACAATGTTACCCGCATAGCAATATTGACCGTTACACGGTTGTATTTAAATTGTATCGCGTGATGTAGTACTGGCCTACGGTAGCCAATCAGAGCGAAGGAAGCCACCTGCCTTTGTAACCCCTCTCTCACCCCCACAAACATCGTCGCATTACTCACCGACTGACAAATCTCTTATGTGTCCAGCTACTAAAAAAAATTAAACGAAAAAATTATTACCTCTAAAATTCCTCTTTACAAAATAGTCCTCTTTCAGCGTATATCGATACATTTTTACTAATTATCATATTTATCATCGGCTATTGAACAACTTTTTTATTTATTAAAACATTTGCTACTATAAAAAAATATTTTATTAATTTATCATTAAACATATCGTTTTAAACTGAATTTTTTTAAAAATATAGCGTAAATAATATATTTACAATAAATAAAATAAAATTGTACATTTTAGTATTTTTTTTTTACTTTTTCAAATAATCACAAAACATAGTATTTTATTTTAGATAGGGTATTCATTCATAAACGTAATAAATGATAACGATGATGCAAGGTTAGCATTTCATTAAAACGCTTGAAAGAAACACAGTGTGATTTGACTCGCTGTAATGAAATCGGTTTAGTCGTCTCATGAAAATTTGCTACTTAATTAGACGGTCCAAACATTTTACATAATGTACTACAGAAATGTTACTATTAATGGGAATAATATTTATGCAATTAGCAATGTTATTTCTTATTGAGAAGTGGATCGTACAAACTTTTTCATATTTAAAGTTTAAAGTTAGGATTTGCACGGCGGGTCGGTAACTTTATGTAAGAATTCAGTTTCCACGAGAATGGTTACAAAGGTTTATTCTGTTTTGTGTTTTTGTTTGTTGATTTATGCACGTCCAAGTCGGTGATACAGTGAAATGTAGAACAGAGACTACAATTTAATCTATACTCAAATTAGTGACAGCGTATATCTAAGTAGATTTTCAAACAATGAGTTATTTTCAATTGCAATATTTGTAATACCACTACGTTAGCAAACGTATCAAAGTTCTGAAAAAAGTTGTTTTTTTCTTCGTATATTTCTGTAAACTATGTTTGGAAAAATTCTGTTTGTTTTTCGATAAACGGTAAAATTTTATTTTTTCACGTTAGGCAAGGTAGGCGACTGCCTACGGCGGCAAAATTTATTTTTTAGTAAAAAAATAAACACAACTCATAAAAATATATTTCGATTACTTTTATCTAGACAATAATGTTATTTACTATTTATTAGTAGTTTTGTTTATTTTTTAAAAAGTATATTTAAATTATCTCTGAAAATAGTAGGTACTAGTTTTAGTTGTTAACTCGTTAAAAAAGTAATTTTTTTTCTCGATAAAACAATTTTCCGTAAATCGTATTAGTATTATTGTCTTAATTCAGTTATATGCCATTTTTCTGGCTAACATGGTTTTTTTTTATAAGTCTGTTTTTTTAATTTTTAATTTTTTTTAAGCTCGGGGCGGAATTTTTGGGGTTTGCCTACGGCGGCAAAAACGCTAGGGCTGACCCTGCGTGTTTATCTGTTTTAATTTGACGCGTTAACTTTATTCTCATATAAAATGGAAGAGTAATAATTCAAAATTAATCGAGATAAAAGCTAATTAATAAATAACAAAGGAAAATTTATATTTCAAAAAAGTCGATATTTTAACGCGCCAGCAGGAAGCGTTTACACCGCTTTTAAGGCCGTTATCATAAGATCTGACTGACAAACACTGTGTTAAAAAAACTTAGCGCTTAATTAAAACCCGGAACCTGTAGGTGAAAGGCAGAGATGCTACCACACCGTCAGGAAAATCTATGATATTGTTTTTTCAAAGAAATCTAACAAATCATATACATCTCCATTTTTACTTTCCCGTTTAGATAGCGCTATAGGTATAGAAGAGAAAGTATTGTAATCGGTCCGATTTGGGAATACGCGGTTTTCACTGGATCTTGACGTTTTGATACCTAAGGAACCGAATAAACCAAAAAGCTGGATGTAAATTTTTCGGATGTGTTTGGGGTCGGCCCCTAAATTACTTTATATCTCCAAAACTACTGGACCGATTTTGACCAAATTCGGTCAGATTACTTTTATATATGAAGCATTCATTTGACTACTTTAGAGTTATTTTTGTGGGGGTTGTTTTGTAGCAAGTCTATAGCAAAAACCACTAACATTTGATGATTTCAAAGCAAATATTCGTTTTATTATTTATGGAATTCAATCTGATTTAGTGAACGAATTATGCAAAATTTTGATATAGACTTTGGTTATGTCATGCAAAGCCGTGGAGGCCATACGATTGATATTGATTTTTGGACATAATGTAACATTGTAAGCTTCGAAATAGAACACGATTGGTTGATATTAGACGTATTTTTTATTTTATAGAAATTTTACTTTTTGCGTTGAAAATGAAAAAAACCCTATATACAGACAGGATATACAAATAATATAAATAAAAGGTTAAACTAAAAATTTTAATTTACTAATTATCGGCTTAAATCAATCACAATTTTTTTAATAACAATACATTAGTTCGTCCAGCGACCACCAATCAAATGACTGAAGACAAAAAAAAAAATTCGATTAAACCGAATAGGCCTTTTAAGCGTAATATGCTTAGAAACGGTGGGCCGTATTCTTGAATCTAATAAAGTGTAGAATTAGATTATTATCCTGCTTTCTGCTATCGATTCATTCTTGTTTTCGGTTCTTTTATTTTACAGAAAACTTTAACCGCGGCCTTGAAAAGGCTAAGAAAATCAACCTCGTTAAATTTAGCTACGAACCGCTACCGTTCATGTCTGTTTCTAACCAAACGACACGATTTCAGCGATGAAGAATTCCAGAAACCGGGTATCTCTCGATCGGATGGACCGATTTGGATGAAATCGGCACGATGATTTTTTGTACGTGACGGCGATTAATTTGTCACGATAGGTGTAGCAGGCAAGGAGATATGGACCTTAAGGTCCTATATCTCAAAATTTTATTCAAAGGGCAGAAATGTTTCCTAGCGAACATATTTTCCGGTATTATTCAATCCCCTATAAAGGGATAAAAATATCCTTTTTTCGGTTTCTCGCGCGGTTGGCGAAAGGACCTGTTGGTCTGCCTAAATTATATTTGAACTTTATTTCGACGAAGTAGACTTTTCCGTTATCGGTCTAGAAATGTTAATCGCTGAAATTACTTAATTTTTTCATATTTACTTATAATTCTAACGTTACATATTTAACTGTTTACGCCGTATCAAAACAGTACATACTGAGAATATTATTAAGCGACGTCAGGAACTGGGTGGAGCGAAAGCGCGGGAACACAGGCTACGAATTTACCCGGCTCCTGTCTGGACATAGATGTTTTCGGGAGTCGTCGCTCCTCGATCGCCCCCTGGGGACGCCTTCCGGTCATACGGATTCGGATAGTAGAGTGCCTGTGTGATCATGCAGGGACTGTACATATCATATGGCTTAGATCCGGACCCTGCACGATAGGGGGGCAGGTTTTTTTAGCGGGGGAGAACCCCGCACTGCCATTAGTGCTGGCCTGACGGCGGCTGGCAGAGCTTTTTCCTCCCCCTACGGAAAGAGAAAAAAAAATTAATATTATTAAAAATACTGGTATCAACATTTTATTTTTATTAAATTTCAACTCTACCCGTATTCTATTTTCCCATTTTTGACAGCTGTTTTTTAAACGCTGTACAGAGAAATGAATACAGTATAAAAAATTAATTTTTATTTCTGTAAACTACAGGTACGTAAAACTGATAGGCGACGGTCGTAAACGTATCAAACAAATATCACACCTTTATAAAACAATGCAAGCAAAACCGACATCAAAATCCGTTCAGCACGCAACACCCGGTCGGTTTACCGAAAACGATTTGGATGGATTTCAATTAAACAACAAATTTTTCTTTGAAATTACGAACGGTAACGTATTCCTTATAAAATTATGATCATTTCCGTCTTCATTTTCTCAATTTATCCACCATCGTGTCATATTAGTAACGTTTTCATCGGTTTATTATCGTCTGCGAGTAAAGAGTAATTTTATTTGCAATTATTTCTAAATTCGGAAAAAAAATTATGTTTGAATTACGGGCAAAATTAATAGGATAGCTGCCGTAATTACAATGAAGTTAAAGTTAAAATAGAAAGTAATTGTAATGTTTACAAGCCGTAATTTTAACGATAAATATTGTTCGAGCTGGTTGTAAGTAATAGTTTAGATGAAAAATTAGATATTATTTGTAAATTACCCGTCAAGATTGCGATTATTATTTAAAGATAGGTAAATCGGATTCATATTTTAAGTTTTTTTGTTATTTTTGCGTAATAAAATAAATTTTATATCCATTGAAATGTTATTTTTTGAAAAATACTTAGTAAATTTTTGGAAGGCGTAATTTGTTTTTATCTATTTCAAGAAAAATTGCCCGTAATAACGAATAAATTTGAGCGGTGTAAAAAAGTAGATTTCTTTGCTTGCGAATTCCGAGTTTTTATAAAATGTTTATAGCGCCTTAGAAATTAAAGAAATCTGCATATCAAACGGAAATATTTATAAAACAATCGAACTTTATGTTTCAACCTGGCTCGGTTCTTTTAATCTTGGATTTATTTTTATATTATGTTTTTATTTATTTTTATTTACGTTTTTTTAGTAAATTAACCGGAGGCAGGGGCAATTTTTTTTTTCTTTACCTTCCTTCACCCCTTTTGAAAAATCGAAGTCTGTTGTTATTTATTCGCGTGAAAATTACACACATCAGAGAACCAATAGATTTACCGCTGAAAGAAAAATCTGAAAAATTATAAATACGGATTCTATTATTTATTATAAAAAAATGTTACGCGCTTTTTAAGTATGTTAATATTTTCCGTTCGAAAATACATTTTTTTAAAATAATAAACGTCCTTCTGGTAGCGAGTGATCTTTATTTTAATATTCTACGTTACATTACACAATTAACGATTACCAAAATTAAATGCGATAACAAAATTCTAATAGATATTTCACTAGTAATAATTTTTTTTTTCTTTTTAACAGGTGACTAATTAATTTTATCTAAATCTAATGTTTTTAAATTCGTATAAAATTCTGTGCGTCGAGTCTTATCAAAACTTAGTTCATTATCGTTTTGGATGCCCGCGACTTTCATCGCATACTGTGAGTTATTTGTTTATATAATTTTACCGTTATTAAGATGGATAAGATATATTCCTTAAAGTGTTTTAGTTATTTTTTACTTATAATTTACAAGTTTTATTTTTACGTAAAAGGAAGTATTGTAATCGCGAATAATTTCGGTATTCAGATTTCAACGGAAATATCCATTTTGATTTGTTTCTGGTGACGTCTGTACATATGTATGTGCTGCGTACGTAATTACCTCGCGTAGCTCAAAAACGATTAGCAGTAGAATGTTGGATTTAAAACTGTTGTAACAGATCTAGTTGTGCACCTCCCCTTTTGATTAGAATCGGATGAACCAAAAGCGTAAAAAAAAGCCAATATTTAAAAAAATTGGATTTTGGACTTTTTCTTAAATGCAGTAATAAGCTCTGATCGAGAGGTTTTCTACGATATATCGTAAGCGGTACTTGTTTTCATCGGTTCCAGAGTTATAGCCCCCAATAAAATTTTAATTAATGAAAGAAAGCGACCCCACGCACTCGTGGGTAAGATTACCCTTTGCGGGCCCAGTTAAGGGTTAAATTAAAAAGTTGATTATATATTTAATAATGTGTACATCACGCGAATTTATTTTATTTGTTTTTCCGATTTACATTTAAATTACGGGTTCGTTTATTAACTTCATGTAGTTTTTAACTCTTAAGTAATTAACCGTTTAAAACAATATCTTTTTCACGTGTAAAGAAGGATATATTTTAGGTAAGAGGGCCGTATTAAAACCACGTGTTTTCGCGTCCCTCAGTTTTCTGTTTTTATTAAATATTTATTAATTAAATATTTACTTGATTAGTTGATTAGGACATAGAGTATATTTTTGTGAACATTTTCAAGTGATTTGATCAATTTTAGGACGATTCTGTGATTTATTGTAGAATTTTACGGTTTTTAATTTTAATATTAATTTTTAATAGCCATTTAAATGTCGCCATAAATGACGTATAGCTAGTTCGATGACGCCATCTTTCTCGTTGAGAGTGTGTATGTGTGCTGCCAGGCCAGCTGCGCTTCCCTACTCTGTTGCTATTGGTGCAGATGGGACACGTGATGCGCCATGCTGCTCTGCGCATCTCAGTCATTGCTACGTAGTTAGTGCAAGAATTATATAAAAATAAAAAACCTAGACTTTAACGTAATATCTGTTAGAATTACTACTATTCCAGGAGTACGCTTGCATATGCTAAATACTGACTCCTCCTTCCCCCAAAAATACCCGGGAGCTGCTGATTACAATACAATACAAAAATACGAGCCTTATAAAAATTTAATTCGCTAACGTCTAAAAATTTGGATTCCTGCAACTCTTTCTTGCGTAAAGTAGTGGGTTATTTCTATATAAAATTTTACTATTATTGGGGTCGATGAGATACGTTCCTATTCCTTAAAGTCTTTTCGTTATCGTTTCCTGATGGTCTGATCGGGTAGCGGTTACGTAAGATAAAAGAAAAACATAATAAATCGCATAAACGCTATTTAAAGTTTGTTAAATTTATAATTATATACCAGAATCGCAAGAAGAGTTTACGCGTCAACTATAATAAAGGAAAACAATACGGTAAATAACATTTACGCTACAAGAACAGAAGACTAAACTGAAAATATTACGCTCTGCATCGAACACACATTATATTTGCAAATACAAAAATAATAAAATCTAATTTTACCTTTTTTTATTACATTCCGACAACACAGAAACAGCCGCGAACAGGAAGTCAGAATTAAATAAAATATTTAGATACTTTAATCTTGTAAAGAGCTTAGCGCAATGATTTATCGATAACAAAACATTTACACTGCACAACGTACTCGTATTACAACGTTTATTATATTTGTTGACAAATTCTAGCCCGGTATTGCGAAATCGACAACTCTGCTGGCGACGTTGCTGTCTGCGACGTGTGTCCTTGACCACAAAATCTAATAATTTTTATTTTTTCCTTTTGCGGCACACTTGACAAAAAATACTGCATCTCTGTTATATCCGTTTAATTAAATTTTCATTAACATCTAAAGAAACATATTTACAATTCTTATTTGTATCGCTAGATTAAATAATAAAATCTTCACAATTTATTTCTCGATCGATATTATTTCAAATGAACATAAATATTTCCATTACTTTTTGTTAGCACTAGACTAGATAGGGAATCTTGGAGAGCTGCATCAAACCAGTCAAATGACTGAAGACAAAAAAAAACTTGTTTTTCCTTATTCTAATTTTTGTTGATACTATTCCAGTCGCATAAAATATCAGTTACATATTATTCATACAGTCGATTATCCTACTCTCTTAGCCCTCCTTTTTCTAAATAAGATACATCCCATATATCGTTTATTTTTTGAATTTTTAGAACTCAAAATCGTATTTTGAAATTTTAAAAATTAACTGAGATTACTAATTTCCCTACTCCATACCCTGATGTTAGAATATTCCTGATCTGTGCTTTTCCCCTTATCGACCTAGTATCTATTAACTCTCTCTCCTGATCGAGCGATTTTTCATCCGCGTGTTTGTTACCGATGTACTGAAGCTTCATTTCTTCAAAATTTTCTGTTAGTTTTCGTTGCGGTGCATCATTATGGCCGATAATGATATTTTTCTGTCGATTATCGTTTCACCTTGGACGATCTTAACTTTGCCGTTCTTCATTTTTCTATTAATTTTATTTCAAAATATCTATATACAGTACATCGCCCGTAAATTTTTAAGTATAATATAACGAATTATATGAAATCAAAGAACGATTAAACGATCGCCAACAAAAAACAAATAAACGAAATGACGATCAGCTCCGACTTGGCAAGAATATTGTGCGACAATATCAGAAGAGTAATGAACTAAAAGATACAAATTTTTTGCACCTTATTAAAGATCGGGCATGCATGTCTCAGTTTATATGTTGTTGTTCTTATGAGGGTCTATTTTTCAGTCAGTCTGTAATTAACTTTAATTAATGTAAATAAAATTAAACAGAAATTACAGTAGAAAATCCAAAAATAATACGATTATAAATTATAATTTTCAATTAATATTAAATAATCAGATACTTCACCAAATCTATTAGATATACCCGTTTTTAAAATTCCATAAAATTTTATTTCACTAATAACTTCTGATTTTTTTTCATATATATATATATATATTATTATTGAATTGTAATTTATTGTATTTATTATTGTAATTTTTTTTTTTTTCAATAATGAGTTATTAAAGCAATTATTAAAGCAATATATTTAAACTAAAAAAAAATGAAAGTTAAAAAAATAAATAAAAAATTAAAATAAAAAAACGTTATGAAGTGTGATTGGAATCGATGAGCCTTCCCTTTAAGATCCAAACATTTCATAAATTAAAATTTTATTTTAATTTCGATCGCAATCGAAAAGTGTGGTCCACAGTTAATGTTACAACAGCCCTAATCTAAAATTTCAACATCCTACGGCTAATCGTAGGATTCGTTATAAATAACGAACATTTTCGGGTAACCCATCTTTTTCTTTCTTTTTCCTGTTTAGCCTCCGGGAATTACCGTCCAGGTATTACTTCAGAGAGATATGTATCTGTAAATGAGGTATTTTTACAGTCTCAATTCGACCGTTCCTGAGATGCGTGGTTAATTGAAATTCAACCGCCAAAGAACACCGGTATCCACGATCTAGTATTCAAATCCGTATAAAAGTAACTGATTTTACTAGGACTTGAACGCTGGAACTCTCGACTTCCAAATCGGCTGATTTAGGAAGACGCGTTCACCACTAGACCGATTCGGTGGGTTAGTAAACATCACTGCTTTGTGATGTTAGTGTCCATGTCTGGTTCTTCGAACGTAAAAATTATAATTAATCTTAACGTCAAGCCTATCTAGGAAATATATTTAATGTAAATATAGTCTTATGAAAGCAAACAATACGAGGTGTATTTTCTCCTCCTTTTAGGTAATTAGTTATAAAGGAGGTAAACTCCTAACTCAAAATTTGTGTTAAGATTAACCTTCTCAGCCGTCCCTCTACCGAAGATTTATGACTTATTGTTAAGTCGTCATAGCTATTACGATAATAAAGGAATTACTTAAAACCGATTACGGTCACACATTACTGACATCAGATATTCTTTATTTCTTTGTTATAACATCCATAGAAATGTAGTCCCTACTCCAAATTATAGAACGTAGGAAACCCCCTTAGTTCTTTTGCTTTTCTTAACCGCCTAATAATCTGCCTCAAAATGTTATCGTTAATTTTAACCCTCTTCGCAGAATTTTCTGTAAAAAAAATAATCTGACGAGTAAGAAAAATCACCTAAATGTATCGATTAAAATTTATTTCATTCCTTTTTCATCAAAATGAAAGGCTTTCAAGAAACAAATGTATCCCGTGTGCTCTTTCTTTTGCGCTCGTAAGTAACAAACATCTTTACCGTTGTACGATAAATTCTAATTTATCCTTGTATCTTTATTTAACATCACACTATTCGTTAGTCACTTATTCTAAAGAAAAAAAAAACAAAATTACCTGTATTTTATCGAATCGGGCTATAGAACTGTTTACTTGTTCTTTGGAGTACAAGAAAGGAGTTAATTATTTTTCTGCTGTTGTTCTTAATAAGATCTAGTTAAATCTTTTTCCCCGTTAATTTAATTAAAATATTCTCTTTTACAGAAAAAAATAATATTCCGTTTTCAATGATTTTTTAATTCGTTTTTTTCATCGCTGTGTAATATGCGCTCAATGCCTTTTAGCTGTTTATTTTTTTTGAATTTTATTTAATCTACCGATCATCTATGCAGATATTTAATATTTCTAAGAACTAATATAGACTCACCGCATCCAATTTTATTTTATATGTCGCTCTAATTAAAGTTTTACCTCTATTTTCTTTGATTTATCCGGTATTATAAGAGTTATTTTTTTATCGATGTATTTCCATCCTTAACCTTTCTTGATATTAATTGTATAATGCATTATCAGTGCAAAATATTTGTAGATTTAATACAGGTCTGTTGTCCTGTCACCGTCTGAAATAATTTTACCGTCTAGACGAAAACAACTTTATACTTAATTACATCGGGATAGGAACAGAACTTCTTAGGCGCACTCTTTGATTTTACATAATCGGTGTTATGCTAAATATATGCTGTAATTCTTTTCTCAAAAACAACCGCTTTAATGTAATTTAGTTAATTAGCGAATTCTTCGTTAAATACTAGCTAAAATAAAAAATGATAACTAATTGAAAACTTCAAGTTAATTTCTAGCGATTTCAATTTATAAATTTCTTCTGTATGAAATGAAGCGCGTCAAAACAGAGGTACTGGAATTTCTGATGAAAGATGCTATATTTCATCGGAAATTAAATAATATAGATTGTCTATGTAGATTATTTGTAAATTCATTTATACATTAAATAAATCGTGACCGATTATTTTTTCGATTATATTTCATTAAACTAAAAGACCCCTCTCCTATATCTCCCAAATTTTGAAAAATTTGTTATCTATGTCGATAAGAAGATTATTGCGTATTTGTTTTGTACTTATTATTCTGGTGAATTTACTAAGTCGATACTACTCTCGATTCTACTTTCAAGATTTTATTATTTTTTTAGTCGATAAATTAATTAGCTATATAAGCGTGAAAATAAACGATTGAAATTTTATAAGAAAAAAAAAATAGATCCTGACCGGAATTTGACATCAGTACTTTCCAAACGAAAAGCTGAGATATTCATTATCTTTCTGTTACGGAAGTCAAGTTTGAGACGCATTTTGTTATCTTATTTCATCAGACAGCAGATCTAAAGATTTCAGATTCGTTGTTAATTTGTCTTTTTCTTCAATTTCACATTTGAAATCTCCTAAGCCTCTTTTTCTTTCTTAGGCTCGGTGTATCATCCGTACTTACGCATACTCCAAACATAACTCTACATAAGATTCTTCTATAACTCTAATATCTTCTTACGTAAGTACAGTTTCTGTTAAATAATATGCGTGTTTCTAAAAGATCATCCGATTTTGAAATTTCATAACTATTTAGCTTTTAGTCCGTTTTGATCGAGCAAAGTACCGTTAGAAAGCGGGAACTCTCGAATTTCACGAGGTTGTCGCCGGGTAGCTCCAGAACTTCGTTCGCTTCAACATTAGAAAAAATGGCGACTTCACGACAGAAATCACGCTTGTTCTCACACAGCCTGAGTTCGTATTTACTGTTCGGTGTGATTTCCATAGCGAGTACGGCGCTGAACATCTTCCGCTAAGAGAATTAGGCTCGTGGTTAATTTTTTTTTCTTTTATTTATATTTTTCAACAGTAAAGAATTTTAATTTTTCGCTATTTATTTAAAAATTTCCTTGATATTTTACTTCAAAGTAGGTAATTATTTTTTCCTAATGTGTCGGAATATATATATTATTTCATTTTCAACATTTCTGTAAATGATTCTAAAAACGGTTTATTTGTTATATCGTTTTTTTTTTATAATTTTTGCCTTCAAATTATATTTTATAAACATTACATATAATTTAAATATATTAGAATTAAGATTCATTATTAATTATTTTACCGATTTTTTAATTTTTATTATTATTATTATTATTATTTTTTTTTTAGTTTTAAAATCGATTTTATAATTAGTTAAATGTATTTTATTTGAAAAATGTATTCACGTCGGTATAAATTGAATGTAAAATATTCAGTGGAATATAAAAATTCGTAAATTAATTATGAGCACAGGTCAGTTCATTTTTATCGGCTACTGAAATAACAAATATACAGCTCTCTATTATATTTATAATTAGATCATACGTACGGTGCTGCGGGACGTATTCGCCCAACTCCAGAACCGATTCAGTGGCGCCAAAAGGAGCAAAAACGTTCATGTCGACACAAGTCCTATATTGCCTTGTTTGCCTTCTGGACGCCACTCTGTGATTTTCAACAAAAAATTTATTTTTCAGGAGCGGGTAAACCTGCATTAATTAAATTTAGAAAACTTAATTTTTTATTCTAAAAAATTAAATATTCTGAAAACGTCACGTCAAAAATTCCAAAACGGAGGCTATTTTAATTATTTATTCTTCAATGTCTGTAATTATTTGTTTGATAAAATGTTTAATTATTAAAAGATTTATTAAGGATTTTATTTTGAACAAAATGATACCCCATTTTTAAAACTCCGTTGACAAACAATCGAGTTATTGCAAACAAGTAACCCGATATACGTACACATTTGCACCGTAATGCAAGGTGATAACTTTTGCTTGTTTTTGTTTTCTCAATTAAACGTAATAAATATTGTTAATAAAAAATAATAAGAGTAAATTAATTAAAATTAGCGGTTTTTAATATTTTATCCCTTCTACGTTGTACGCTTGGAAATGCGAAATTTTTAAAAACATTTAATCAAGACACATTTATAAAATTATATTCGTATAGTATTAAAATTATTATAATAGTCCTTTCCTTTAAACTCTGCTGTCTAAACATTTTATTTGCTTTGCTTACGCGCGTGCGTGTGTTTGTATTGAAGCAGAATGACACACAATTAGATCGCATAGACATAATTTCATCGAAAGGGACGAAATAAAATAAGAGAACAGATTTCTTAGTTATATGTAATAAATCCTTTATGTCGAGAAACAGCGCTCTCACTTCTCTCTCTCTCTCTCTCTTTCTCTATACAGATATATTATATATATATATATATTAAAACGTATGACACATGTACGTGAGATACGAAAACTTTTAACCTTGACTTTTTTTAATATTACACTGGACAGTTGTCATTGTTTTGTCTACTATAAAAAGAGATATATACATTGCTTTAATGTCTCTCTCTCTTCCGGTTACAGTTTTTTTTTTTTTTATAGTTGCTTCATATTATTCTTTGCTAATGTATTTAAACCGGCCATATTTCTTCCTAATAACTTTGTTAAATCGGTAACAAACATATATATATATATATATATATATATATATATATACATGTGTCATGTGTGTGTGGGCACGCGCGTGTGCAGATTATCCTAACTCAACAACCACTGACGTGATCTGAACAGTTCTTTTACCAATATTTTAATTAAAATTTGAGAGAATGATTTTAATTAGAAACTTATCCAGGTATCAATGTTTTCCTCCGTGCTTTTATGATTACCATCTTTTTATTGTATTCTTTATACGATTAAAAGTGTCAAAAGCCTCATTACCTTATGTTTGATTTTAACGGTTCTGAAAATTCAAAATAAGTTAAATATAGATTATTTGTAAGCGCCTGCAAATATTTTCAGTCTGTCTGTTTTATAAAAGATAAAATACGATTTATCAGTATCTTTTGTATTTTGAAATGTTTTACTATGTTTTTTAAAAATGACGTGTAATCTTACCCTTTCCATTTAAACTTTTTAGTGTCCCAACCACGGGGGTTTGAATGGCAATACCATAATACCATAATTGAATATGGTAATTATGGTATATGGTAATTATATAATAATATGGTAATTATGGTATATCAATACCATAATTGAATGGCAATTATTAATTTCATTGTTTGTTAAAACTGCCAGAGATAGTATTCTAATAACTGATAACGAAGAAAAGTTCTTTTTAGGTAGACCGATAAGTTTGCTTCTAATTTGTAAGTTTTTGTTATTATTACTATTATTTTTTTTTTACGGGCATCAACTGCTAAGGTCGTTGCCCTTGTCACATTATTAAAAAGAGGTTAGCGTCACCGTCAGGGACATCATATGTAACTGTGTAAAGGGCCCTTACATTTTTATTTAAAAGCACAAAGTACACGTAACGTTCGTTTATCTAAAAACAATAAGCAAACAACACTTATGGGATGTAAAGAGCCTCGATCTTAAAATTTGAGATAATATCTCAAAGAACGTAAATGGAAGATACAAGTCTTTACAGTACCATTATCTCATTCTACCTGTCTCGTTTATTTATTTATTTAAGCACCCTCGGGGCGACCAGAACCGCCGTTAAGCAGCATATCAGTCGCCTCAGGATGCCGTGGCAGTTGACTCCCCCCCTATAAAAGTCCCGTAGGACGTAATCCTTCAGGGTCCTCCCGGCGCCATAAGAACAATCTGACCGCCTGTTCGGGAGGGCCAAAAGCCTCTCTGCAGGGAGGCTGCCCTTCCCGGTCCAACCTACTTGACTACAGGCATGCATTGCGCTTACCCGATGGCCTCGTGCCCACAGTCCACCCTTGAGGGTCCCCCGTGCCATCGTTGGACACACCCATTACAGACCTTGGATGAAGTTCCTCCAACCGATGGGAGAGGGGAGAGCCACCGTCGTATCTTTTGAATAAAACTGAAAGACTCCGATGGAAAATTTTAGTCCCTTCGTTTGGCCGACTCTACAGATAAATTAGTCGGTCTGTGTGTCAGCGAGTCGTTTTTAGTATATCGGATCGAAACAAAAACGAGGAGACATCGATTGCGTACTAAATTTAATTTTAACATGAAACATACGCTAAATGTTACACGATATTTATTTCGATTAATATTCGACGACAATTTTGTTCAACATCGGTCTGTGATATGAAAAGTAAGAGGCATAAGGTATAATAAGCAACGGTAGAGGTGCTCGCGCCGTCGGTGTCGTTCACTGAGCGCGCCGTGTCGGCTTTGCGACGTTCCCGAAACTGTTTCGCTTTCTCAGTAGCGGACACTGCGGTACCTGTGCGCGGCCCATAACCTTCACTTTCCGACGATATGCGTAATTTATATTTCCGACTGGCTTTTACGCGGGCTGAGGCTGAAATATTGAATTTTTGTACTTTTTACACGTTAATATTGTCCAAAATACACTTATTATTACATAAATCGATCTATCTCGAAAAACTCTAAACGCAGACACACGAATCACCGCGCTATCACATCTAAATCGTCAGCTACACCTGTGCCTCCTTCCCGCCAACCCGCTCGCCAGTAACGCAAACTCACTTTTATTCTAAATACGTCAGTTATAAAAAAAAAAAACGATAAAGGTTTATTCAAAATAAACGATCGGAAATTTATTAAATTAACTATTTTACGTTTTAACCGCTAATTAATTTTTTCTTAAAAGAGGTCTAAGTTTATCCCAGTTTTTTTTTTTTTTTTAATTTTAACCTTTATTTTCAATTTGGTTTTTGGTTGTATATATTTAATTTTACTATCCGGGGAGGGGATTTTTGCACAACCCATCGGAGTTAGGTAAGTTTTATATACTTTCTTTAATCTATTATCTTAACTTTTATATTTTATCAACTTTGTCTGTAGTATTGGTTTTGAGTTTTATTTTGCCTTCTTGGCTTGTTTTAGTAAATTTTTATTATACGATTAATATTATTATGTTTACACCTTGTATAGTTTATTATTTCGGAGTTATTTTACCCTTTTTCTAATATCTACCGGGCGATGATAACGCCCAGGCGTTTTTCGCCCACAACCAAAAAAAAAAGTATTCTTTGGAAAGGTTCAGATGAAATTGAAATTACGATTCTTGTCTTCTCTGTTTTACATTTTTTTTTTTTTTTTTTTTTTTTTTTTTGTTTAACCGTCGGATCTACCGTTAGGTATTGCTTCAGAGGATGAAATGAATGATTTGTAGCGTGTGTGAAAATGCCATGCCTGACCGGGATTCAAATCCGGGACCTCCGGATGAAAGGTCGAGACCACTCTGTTTTACATTAAAGACAGATAATTAAACGTATTTATTTTTGCGTCTCGTTTTATTCAAGATTATATTTCTCTTCTCGAATTCTGGCTTACATGTTGGTAAATAGAAATAAACGAAACAAAATCAAAGCACGTCATGTTCACCCTTCGTAAAGAACACTGTCCTGTTTTTATCATCGATGTTCCGATTCCGAGATCTCAAGACCGTAAATATTTGGGTTTTCAACTTGATCGACGACTTACTAAAGCTTAGCGTATCGCATCTAAACGGAAACGGTTGGATCTGAAGTTTAAATACATGTTCTGGCTGATAACACGTAGATCTCTGCTTTCAACAGAAAGTAAAGTATCGATTTATAAATCCGTTTGGATGAAGCCTGTTTGGACTTAAGGGCTTGAATTGTGGGGTACGGCATGCGATTCCGGTATTGACGAACTTGAACGCTACCGGACAAAAACACTGCCGAAAATGCTCAACATATCCTTGTACATTTTTTATGTTAGTCAAATTTATTTAACATTAAAAACGATTTGTAACAATTATATTCTTTAATCAAAACATTTTATTTTATGACAACGGATTTCACATTTTAAATTTATTTTTGTTTTTTACTGGAATTGTAATTCCAGTATTGATATACTTGAACGCTACCAGACAAAAACGCTGCGGAAAATTCTCAATATACACTGGTACATAAACAATAGTTGTTAAGTTGCAAACCGTTCGGCAGGAAATCTCTCATATCAGCGTAAGGTATCATAATCGTTTAGATCGTCACCCGAATTATTTGGCGGTCAGTTTACGATCGGTGTGATTTTTCAAGATTACTGAGGAACAATATTCTTGGTTTGCCTTATTTCAATTAGGTGATTTTACGGTCTGGCCCTACGGAGTGCTCTTCTATTTCACAAGCCGCTGGGTCTGTGGCTACTTAATGTTAGTTCAAATAGATATTTTTACTTATTGTTCAATTATCTTGCTGAACAAATTGTTAAGTTGCTGTGTCGTTACAATAAAAAAAAAATAAAAAAAATAAATTTGTTCAAAATTTATGATTTAAATAAATAATTATTTATATTTAATTTATATGTTATTTTATAAGTCGCACAACGATTAATAATATTTATTCTTGATCGATTTTTCCTGACAAACTTTAATTGACTTTGGAGAATGTTTAAATTTTATGATGAAATGTACGTTAAAATTTATCGTTGAATATTTTAATTTTTAATATTAAGACTTTTAAAACACGAATTAAAAGTATTACATTAAAACAAGCATTTATAAGTATTTAATAAAATTTCAATAATTTGAGATCCCACCGATTAACTTGCTTTTATACAAACTTTACAAAAAAAAAAATAAATTAGAAAATAAAGATGACGTGATATTATAATTTCTTTTATGCCGTATTCCACAAGGACTAAAATAGAGTTAAAAAATCTCTCTTTCTGTCTTCTCTCTGTCTCTGTGTGTTTTTTATATATTGTTTTTTACAAATAACCTTTATTTGTCCAGATGTTCCATTACAATGATACCACACGCATTGCTTCCACAACTAAATATTACTACATAATGTAACTTATTCTATTATAAATTTGTTTTTTTTTTCACTATAATTCCTTTGTTACACTTTTTGTCTTTTATTAAGTCACAAGCCGCCGGGTCTGTGGCTACTTAATGTTCGTTCAAATAGATATTTTTACTTATTCAATTATCTTGCTGAACAAATTGGAAAATTGCTGTGTCGTTATAATAATAATAATAAAAATTAATTTGTTCAAAACTTATGATTTAAATAAATAATTATTTATATTTAATTTTTATGTTATTTTATAAGTCGCACTTATAAAATATTTATTTATACTTTTACGAGTAAATTTAAGAAATATTTTAGTTTTCATGTTAATGAATTCTGTATAGAGCTTTTAATATATATATATATTTTTTTTAAACTACTACTTTAAATATAAATATACATATAATTATACTATATTATACATATAAATATAAATATAGGAATATGTATCCTATATATTCCTCAGTCATTATATTCCTTAGTCCTATATATTCACTCATTTGACTGGTTTGATGCAGCTGTCCAAGATTCCCTATCTAGTGCTAGTCGCTTCATTTCAGTATACTCTCTACATCCTACATCCCTAACAATTTGTTTTACATATTCCAAACGTGGCCTGCCTACACAATTTTTTCCTTCTACCTGTCCTTCCAATATTAAAGCGACTATTCCAGGATGCCTTAGTATGTGCCCTATAAGTCTGTCTGTTCTTTTTACTATATTTTTCCAAATAATTCTTTCTTCATCTATTTGCCGCATTACCTCTTCATTTGTCACTTTATCCACCCGTCTGATTTTTAACATTCTCCTATAGCACCGCATTTCAAAAGCTTCTAATCTTTTCTTCTCAGAACTTCGATCGTCCAAGTTTCACTTCCATATAAAGCGACACTCCAAACATACTTTCAAAAATCTTTTCCTGACATTTAAATTAATTTTTGATGTAAACAAATTATATTTCTTACTGAAGGCTCGTTTAGTTTGTGCTATTCGGCATTTTATATCGCTCCTGCTTCGTCCATCTTTAGTAATTCTACTTCCCAAATAACAAAATTCTTCTACCTCCATAATCTTTTCTCCTCCTATTTTCACATTCAGCGGTCCATCTTTGTTATTTCTACTACATTTTATTACTTTTGTTTTTTCTTGTTTATTTTCACGCGATAGTTCTTGCGTAGGACTTCATCTATGCCGTTCATTGTTTTTTCTAAATCCTTTTTACTCTCGGCTAGAATTACTATATCATCAGCAAATCGTAGCATCTTTATCTTTTCACCTTGTACTGTTACTCCGAATCCAAATTGTTCTTTAACATCATTAACCGCTAGTTCCATGTAATGATTAAAAAGTAACGGAGATAGGGAACATCTTTGTCGGACTCCCTTTCTTATTACGGCTTCTTTCTTATGTTCTTCAATTGTTACTGTTGCTGTTTGGTTCCTGTACATGTTAGCAATTGTTCTTCTATCTCTGTATTTGAAGCATAATTTTTTTAAAATGCTGAACATTTTATTCCAGTCTACGTTATCGAATGCCTTTTCTAGGTCTATAAACGCCAAGTATGTCGGTTTGTTTTTCTTTAATCTTCCTTCTACTATTAATCTAAGGCCTAAAATTGCTTCCCTTGTCCCTATACTTTTCCTGAAACCAAATCGGTCTTCTCCTAACACTTCTTCCACTCTCCTCTCAATTCTTCTGTATAAAATTCTAGTTAAGATTTTTGATGCATGACTAGTTAAACTAATTGTTCTATATTTTTTACATCAATTTAAAACAAGTTTCTACACATTCTATACTTGTTATAATACTTAGTGTTAAATATACTATACTTACAATAAATCAGTAGTCAGGTTAATTTGTTTACAAATTCTCAATATAAATGTTTAATCAAATTTTCAATATTTGGTACTTTTTCGTTTTATGCCACCCAAAAATTCTTGCCCAAATCAACTCAAAAACACGCAAAAACAATTATTATATTGAAAAAAAAAAAACAATTTTAGGCAATTTTTCTTTTTTAGTTTTTTATACTAAATCAAAGAAATATAATTATTTTTTTGTATATTCCTTTGAGCAGTAGTAAAAAAAAACATAATATTAGTATCAAATGATAATTGCGTATCTTATAACCAATGTATTATTGCGTAAACCAAGTTCTGATCGACAAGTTCATTTTTTGCATAGCCACCTATCACGTCCGTTTAAATTCAATGTCATTAGATGTACTCGTTTGATATAACCATTTACATTTATTTATTTTATAAATATAATTTAACCAAACTTAACCTACGCTCGCTTCGCTTGCCAACCTTGACTAATTAACAGGAGTGTTTTGATTATTTAAATAATAAATAATTGCAATAATTACTGAATTTATTAAATAAATACTCAAAAACTTACGGTGTTAATTAATCAAGGTTAGCGAGCGAATCGAGCGTAGGTTAAGTTTGGTTAAATTATATTTATAAAATAAATATATTAAAATTAATAAAGAGACTGTTTTGAATCTATGTTAAACTCTATATCGGCCCATTTTCCACCGAAATCCGATCGACTTGTTTGTTTTTAATTAAAGCTGAAGCTGCGGTGGCGCTAATACGTAAGTACCAGAAAAACTTCACGATAATTGTAAATTATATGTTAATATTTTAAATAACATCGATATTGAATATAGAGTTTATTTATTTTAGGGTGTATCGAGCTAACCATTTTCAGTGAGCTCAAGGACAAAGTTCATCAATAACCGAAGAAAGCATTTATTTATTAACAAACGCTCTCTTACGGTTCTAGACACAATCGGAGTAAATTTTATTGCCGTCTACAGTTTACTATTTATAACTAAACTAAACACCATTATATTGAAAGTATATATTTTTTTTTTCAGTCACCTTGTACAATCTTAAACATCGATAAAAGTTTGTTTAATCTGATAGAAATTGTAATTTCGTATATGGTGATTTTTAATTATTATTGAACTGTAAGTTTAAAAATTACTATAATGTTTTTGTTAATCCTGCAGTGAATCTTTTCTGGGTTTTATTGCACTTAGTTTTTTGTTTTTTTTTTTTAAATGAAACTATCGTTTTAAGTATTACGATTAGTAAAATTGAAATTAAAAGTAAGGATAGAGTTCTAGCTTTTTTCTATTGAGCTTACACCGGTGACATTTCAGAAGTTATCGTGATATTTAATTATTATTTATTTTACAATTACTAAGTGAATGTTTATTTTAATTAAATAGAAAAGAATGAAGATAAACGTAATGTATTTTTTTAATCGGCTGAAAATCTACAACAGACATCCTCTCTTGTCGGTAATAAAAAATAATTTTAATTTTTGTATTGTAAATATTAGTATAAAAATGAAAGAGAAAGGATTATGGAAACGCATCTGTTTGTACGGGTATATATGTGTTTGCACGCGCCCGTCCACATAATTAATTTGTTTTGTTCATTTTAAGTGCTCCGATATAAAATAATCCCTAAATACATCGACAAGCATTATCTTTTAGAAGGCTAAAGATTAAAATTTATGCTGTGATAGTTTACGAGCGAGCAGATTTTAGCGTTTGGTATGGGTATTCTACTGCGTATGGGTGTGTGCGTACGCGCTCGTACGTATACGCACCCGTTTTGTTTGTTCTCACGTAAAGCGTTTAAAAATGTTCATATCTAAATCGATTTAAACCTGTAATGCAGAAGGCGGTGAATACAATGCGAAATATAAATACGACGAGTTTTACTAATTTAACATCGGTTAAGATATAGTTATCTCTTTACAATGAAGAATTTTCTGGGGTAATGATTTTAGAATGTCCCTTGTTCTTCTGTATCTTTAATGTTTTCCAGGGATAAAATGAACACAATAGTCGGTTTGATAAGTCTTTTATCGTTTTAAAACATTTGCTTGAAAATCTCTCTTTCAACACTAATGTCGTTATATATGTGTAAAGTCTCATGAAGGTTTAATTCAGATTTATATTTTACAATAATTAGAAAATGTGTTTCGTTAAGATAACTACGTAATTATATACTTATTCAATTTACTTGAAATAAACGTACTTTTGTTGTTATTGAAATTTTATTTATTAAATCTAATTAGAAATAGATTTATCTCGTTTTTAGCTATTAAAAAGGTTTTTGATAGATAAAAAATATTTCTTATTAGCATAAAAGTATACGTTTATAAGCGAGTATTTAGTTTAAAGAGGAGTTTTTTATCGTCGCGAAAAGATTAAATTTATTCGCTATATTAATTGAATTTATTTTTCCGTAATAGACTTTTTTGTCTTAAAATAAAATTTACAATCGGTTAAATATTAATGAAACCGTAAATAACTATGATCACATAAAATGAGGTGCAGAGAGGCTTCTGTAGAAGTTCATCGTTAATTAAATACTAATATTTCTATACAGAACATCGATATATGTACGCGTAAAAGTTAAGTCAGAAAACAGTACCGTTAGCGGCTCAATCGCAGCATTAATAAACAAGAGATACGATGAAACACAGAGAAAAAAATGAAAATAAAACTAAAGTTAATAACGAATGAATAACTAAAATTGAATGAAGCCAAGTAATGGATTGATGGCTAACACTCGGTTGATGCAGCTGAAACTAAAATCACATGAAATCAACGACAACCAAAACCTGTAGTAGTTTTAGTTTCCTAACGTTTTCATTACTGTCTAGAAGCGAAATAAATAATTCACTTTTCCATAGTAAATCTGTCTAATCATTTATTTCAATAACAGATTATTAATAATTTTTTTTATTTATAATTACTACTTAACTATAAATTTAAAAATCTGATGTGGACACCATATCACTTCCTTGTACGCCTATTAAATTATATATACATATTTTTTTTTTAAAATGAAAAGTACATAAAATTTTACTTCATATATAACTTCTGATATTTTTCTTCTTTTTTTTAAATTGTTACTGAATCATTATTTATTGTAAAACGTTATTTTACAATTAGAGGTTAATAATTATTAATAAATCAGTATATTTAAATTTAAAAAAAAATGTTAAAAAAATAGAGATGAAGTCTGATTTGAACCGACGTGTTTACCGTTGTAAGATTTAAATTTTTCATTAATAAAAATTTTATTTGACTATAACTCTGGAACCGATGAAAATAATTTCACTTACGATATATCGTTGAAAATCTCTAAACGAGGACTTATTATTACGATTAAGAAAAGTTCAAAATCCGAATTGTTTTTTAATTTTGCCCCTTTTTTGGACACTTTTAGTCGAGTCGATTGCGATCAAAAGGGAAGGTGTAGAATTAGATGTTACAATAGTCCTAAAAAAAAATGTTCAACCTGCTACGGCTAATCGTTTTTAAGTAACGCTAGATACATTCGTACGTACGTACAGACATCACGCCGAAACTAATCAAAATGGATTCAGGAATGGTCAAAATGGATATTTCCGTTGAAATCTGAAAGCCGAAATTTTTCGCGATCGCAATACTTTCTTTATTTTGTACAAGGAGGTAAAAATCATTACAATAACAATGTTTATAAATAAATAAGTCGACATCCAACAAAAGAAAAACTCGTTCGTTGGTTGAAGTCGTTATATTTTTAATCATGCCTGTTTAAAATTTTGCCAGCGTATAACTAATTAATTACTAAATTAATTATTATTACAACATATTAAAATAATAGAATACAAAAAGTAAAAGAATTATGATGCAACAGATTCATATGAAAACAAGTTGAAAAAAAAAATTTGTTAATCGCATGAATGATAGTGGATTAAATGTTTTTTTTAATTATAATTTAAATTAAACGGAATGAAATTTATAAAAATTCAATTATACAGATTATCTTTCTTCTAATAATTTTGAAATTAAGTAGATAATATCTGAAATTCTTATAATTGTTTTTCGTTACATTAATAAATACAGTCATATGATAATTCAAATTCATTATTATAGTTGTAAAAAAAAATTAATTATACTCAAAAGATACCCTTAAATATCATGACACTGAACTCCTTAAATATTATGCATCTTTTCTATTTCACCCCTACAAGATTTTTTTAAGAATAACTATCTAAACGCATTAAGAAAATAATAATTCTTATTTTTCAGTAACTTGCATACATATTGACATTAAAAATTAGATAGTAATCTAACCAAATTTAAGCTACGCTCGCCAGTCAAGGTTTGCGAGCGTAGGTTAAGTTTAGTTAGATTATATTTATAAATCCTCCGGGCTGACCTAGTAGTGAACGCGTTTTCCCAAATCAGCCGATTTGGAAGTCGAGAGTTCCAACGTTCAAGTTTTAGTAAAGTTAGTTACTTTTGTACGGATTTGAATGCTAGATCGTGGATACCGGTGTTATTTGGCGGTTGGGTTTCAATTAACCACACATTTTGAAACGGTCGAACTGAGGCTGTACAAGATTACACTCGTATATATCATCCTCATTCATCCGCTGAAGTAATATCTGAACGGTAATTCTCGAAGGCTAAACAGGAAAAAAATTATATTTATAATAATTATTAACGTAATGCTTATATCGGTATCTCTTAGGTACATTTGAAGACCTATATTTGAAAAAAATTGTCGAGTTGAAATAAAAAACAATAGGTTAGCGAGCGTTTTTTAAGTTCGGTTAGATTATATTTATAATTTCTCTACAAATACCTTCAAATATGCACCGATTTGAAAGAAAAAGATATGAAATACAATACGTAATACGCAATGTGAAAAAAATACCGTTGCGGGGGAAAAACAGAAAAGACCTCAAGTCGGATTCGTTCTTGGTTTATTTAGGTATTGTTTTTATAATTAGTTTCAGCAGTGTAAATAAGTCCACTAAATGAAAGTGAAATGCTCCAACTCGTATTACCAAACCGTATTTGCAGAACCGATCGATGAATTTTATCTTTTATATATATCGGTTTTCTATATAGTTTTTATAGAGATCCCATTTCGGTTTCAATTTATCATTATTCCAAGATATTTTATTTACGTTTATCTTCTCTAACGTGGAACAATTACATATGTTATTACCTAAGAAATTAATGTAATTAATACGCAATTTTAGAGGTTTATTTAAATTTGGTCGCCTTGTCTTAATAAAGACTAAGCGTGATATATTTTGTTTTCTTCACGTTCAATCCCAAACTACTACCGTTCAACTATTCCGTTATCGTTAATCGACTATTCTTAGCCGAAGAGTAAACTTTCTTTTATAAATATTCTGAAAAAATTACCACCGAAACGAAATAATTATACCGTTTTATACATCAAGATTTAGAAGATCGTTTACATATATTTTGAAGAAAATAAGTGACAGTACAGTTCCCTGTGGTAAATCGTAATATAATTTAACTACATGTTAACGGAATCGGAATTTATTTTTAAGATATGCGACCTTAATATCCTTATACCATAATATCCTAGTTCGATGATTGCCAAACTGTGCGCCGCGACGCTCCGAGGAGCCACGGCCTCTTAAAAGGGGCGCCGCGAAATATCGTAAAAGCTTCATAATTAATTGAATCGAGACATTTAAAATTATTAATTTAATGTTAATAAGGTAAAAAAATAATGAAAATTCAGACGTTTTATTTATTTTTATCCCTTACTTACGAGTAGTCGTACTTTTACTTAGGGGTAGGGCATCGTGGAAAAAATGTTAATCGAAAAAGGGTGCCGCGACTCCGAAAAGTTTGGGAACCGCTGTCCTAGTTTATTCAGTAATTTTGAGTGAAATATAGTATATTTATTAGATCCAGATTATAATCAAAATCATATATAAAAATTATGGAGAATAGAGTACCGGCTTACAGTAGATGTTATCGTTTATCATAAAGAACGGTTTATATCCTGGATTATAATATTTTCCTGTAGCATGCGTTTCAACCGGTCGACGCAAAATCAAACCGTCTCGGAAGAAGTTCTTCAATATCCAAAGTAATAATTAACGAAATGGGTGTCTGAAACCCGAGCAAAACCTTGAACATTACTCCGAGTAGTTGGTTTTTTTTTTATATAATGTGGTTTCTCTTAGGTTCGATTGTTTTTTCCTCGCTACCCATCACAGTTTTTTTTTTTTTTTTTACTCTTAATCCCTTCTTTCTCATTATCGATTCTACGTTTGTTTTGAACCGATTAGATTCTTTATAATGAAATGAGTACATCGAAATCTGAAAGTCTAACGGATTCTTGAAATCTGTTCGGGAGGTTTTACAAAGATTCCGTTTCTTGTCTGCTTACTCTACAGCAAATTTAAACGCTAAAGTCCCCGTCAAATAAATCCGGATCCCGTAACCACGTTGTTTTTTTGGAATTTTGATTTCATATCTACGAAACTCTATAATTAAAAAAGATTATCATTAGGTTTCAGGGTTTTTTCTGAAATAGAATAAGTACTTTTTAAAACTCTAAGAAAAATGTCGGTTAAATCTTTAGAAAACCTAGATTTACGCTCTTTTCCGGATACATGAAATTTTTTACCTCTTCATAATTTCTTAGCTTTTCATAATTTAATAAAAATTAAATTATGAAATAAAGTTGAAAAATTGTAATTTTCTAAGTCATATTTTATTATATATATATTTATTATTTTTTTTGTTATAATGTTTCATTTATAAAAAAGCATTTCTAGAAAGCACGCTTGCTAAAAATGCACGCAAAGTCCTTTACAAGATATACATAAATCAACAAGTATTGAATAGAGAGCAAAAAAGGATAAACGGTCAACACAACAGTTAAATTAAAAAAAAAGTATATATGAAAAAAATCAGAAGTTTTTAGTGAAATAACATTTTTTTGTACTTTAAAAATTTAGATTTTGAAAATGGGACCGCTTAGGATCTAAAACGCACATACATTTTCACTATAGCAACGCATTCCTCGATCGAATAAGGCGTTTTGCGTTTTAACAGTTTACCACTGAAGATAATAGACGAGAGCGGTAACGTACCCGCCAATAGTGACGCTAACAGTAGCGGTGTTGAAGTTAACACGAATGACTGTAGTTCGATCTGATCGATTCGTTTTTTATGTTGCTCATCCGACATTTAAAATGAAAGATTTCTTTTGCTACTTTTTCATCGACGTAGTCTGTAAAAACTCAAGTTTGCTTGCTTTGCCGAGTTCCATTTTTCCAGTTCCGTTTTATATCGTAGGTTTTCTCCTGCTTCAAAATTTGTCATTCGGTCTTTTCTAATCTTTATAACATTTTTAAACGGTAGAAAGACCGAGTTTAAGAATAAATAACAGTCATTAATATGTAAATACGCAATAGCGTATTTGAAATAAAACGCTGTCGATGAAGATGCCGAGAAAGTTATACAACGTCGATTCGGATTTTTTTAATATGAAAACAAACTGAATTATTGGTTCGTAATTTTTTATCTTCAAATTTACGTTTACCTAGTAACATCTTTAAGATTCAGGCACATATTTTACTATCGTATTCGTAAAAACTGCGCAAAAATTTATAATGCGATGAACACACGTATATTTGGGATTTGTCTGTGTGATATTTTTCCCCCGGTCGGGTAATATAAAACGTTTTATATTACTCGATATATTGTCTTTTTTTATATTTATTTTTTTTTTCATTTTCTTGGATTAGCCGAGAGAGATTTAGCGGGATCTTTTATTACCGGCTGACTTTCCTGTTATCTATGTACTAATGTATGCCAGAAGCACGTAATTTAAAAAAAAAAGAAGGAATGAAAACTACACGCTCAAGCTAAAAAATAAATATAAATAATGTATAACGCCCTTTTTTAAAATATAGCAAACAGAAGTTAAAGCGGGATACCTATAAAATATATTTTACCTTTTTCGTAGTATCGAACATTTTAATATATTAGCAGTTACAAATAAATAAAACCACATACTGTACTATATATATATATATATATATTTGTGTGTGTGTATTTAACAGATAAGAAATGGTGACGTTACGTTGAATGTAATTTGAAGTAATATCCCTCTAATCAAAGACAATCCGATGGAAAATTACGGTTGAGTCACCATATGGCTGGTAAAGTCACCTTATTTTTTACAACATAAATAAAAACAACCCCTTGTGTACATTTGGAAATGTAAGAAACTTTATTAAATTTTTAAAACAAACAAAAAAATACGTAAAACATTCTTGTATAAAATTATTTTCCCGTGAGTATATTACAATATACTCGTAATAAAAAATATTTCTTTACAATATTACAGCGCTGAAGTAAAAAAAAGGCTTTTTTAAGCATTCTATTTTTTTTGTTTTATATAAATGTATGAGAAATAGTTAAAAATATTACTATTAAGAGAAACCACAGTGTTGGCTGATTTTGCATTAGGGGACTGGGTTTATCAATCCAAGTTGTTTATTATTATTGTTCTGAGCTGTGTACGAATGTCGTCATTAGCTGTCGCCAGTCTGCTGTCTGTGTGCGTTGGGTGTGGTAGTCTCGCTGTTGTGAACATTGCTTTTTGTTATACAATGAATTATTATTTATTGTAAACATCTTTTTCCTAATAATCTTTTGTTAATAATTATTAATAAATGAATATATCTGAATTAAAAAAGAAAAGTTAAAAAAGGAACGAAGTCAAATTCGAACCGATGTGTATTACCCTTGTAAGATCAAAATATTTCATTAACTAAAATGAAATATTTTGCTAAAAAATATCATAAGTACCACTTACGACATATCCTTGAAAAGCTCCCGATGAACACTTATTACTGCAGTTAAGAAAAAGTCCAAAATCCAAATCGCTTGCGTTTTGCGCTTTTTTGGGTCAGGTCGATTGCAATCAAAATCCAAGCACAACTGCATGTTACAACAGTCCTAAATCCAAAATTTTAACACGCTAAGGCTAATCGTTTTTAAGTTACACGAGGTATGTTTGTACTTACATACGTACATACATTCGTAAGTAGAGACGTCACGCAGAAACTACTCAAAATTGTTTCACGGTTGACCAAAATGGATATTTCCGTTGAAATCTGAAAACCGCATTTTTCACGATTACAATACGTCCTTTACTTCATACAAGGAAGTAATAAAAAAGCCGGCGAATAGTTGGCATCGCTAGAAAATTTTGCAGTGCAATCATTTTAAACTCTATTTGTACCTCAGGGAATGGTAAACGTAATCAAATAATATTTATAGTCGGAGGGATTATCGATTTTTAACAGATTATTAAACTATTATCATCAGTAGATATAATGAAATTAATACACAATAAATGTATACAAATTCAAAAACATAATAAAATAAAAATTACAAACATAACATCAACATTAACATCAAATATACTCGTAGCTAAAAGAGGTAAGTAATTTGTTATCGAGTATATAAGTTACGAGTATATTTGATGTTAATGAGTCTAACACTTTCCGATATCATCCTATATGCCGTCAAATGAGTCGGCATTATGGTACGGCGTAGCCAGATAAATTCGGACAAATAACTTTAGTTAACAATTCCACGATCGTTTTGTTATGTCAATTTTAATAATCCCGATAAGATTTCTATCATCTGGGTGTGTACTAAAGTGTCCGGATGAACGAAATTATAAGTAGTCACCTTAAAATGTTCGAAATCGTATGCCTTCAAGTTCGTAGTTTGATGTACATCCTAATATTAAGTGTTGTCATTCTAACCCACCGGGTTGGTCTAGCGGTGAACGCGTCTTCCCAAATCAGTTAATTTGGAAGTCGAGAGTCCCAGCGTTCAAGTCCTAGTAAAGTCAGTTGTTTTTACACGGATTTGAATAGTAGATGCTGGATACCGCTGTTCTTTGGTGGTTGGGTTTCAATTAACCACACATCTCACGAACGGTCAAACTGAGACTGTACAAAACTACACTTCATTTACACTCATAGATATCATCCTCTTAAGTAGTATTATATGAAGTAGTATTACATGCTTTATTATTTCCGCCCTTAAAGAAGTTTTAGAATAATCGGTCGAGAATTTTTATGTAAAACAATTCACCCTCAAATACTCTCTGCAGCCGGTAAATGCGGCCAAATTGAATTTCCCATCTTTAAAATAGTTTCACATCGATTTTTATTATTGTTCTGACACCGCCAATTTTTGTAATTTCTGTTATCACATTTTCGACACGATCGACTAATCTCCTGCATGTAATTGTTCCAATCAGTTGTGAATGACACAAACTCACGGACATACAACTCACGTGATGTTATCTTGTTCCCATTAATAAATATTATTATTTTTTATTTATTTTTTTTCCCCTACTCTCCCCGACCGGATATCCATTTAAGTACATTCAGTCGGGGAGAGTGTCCTTTTACTCTAAGGGAGTGTCCCCCGCCCACCGGTTGTACACCCGGCACGGCAGGTTAGCTCCCCCGGTCTCGGATCTTTAATTTTATTTTATTCGCCTGGCTCTAATCCCCCGCCTCGGAGACGGGGTATGGCTACGCCACCTCCCATCCCCTCAGCAGGGAACCGGGTCTCGGTCATTATGTCTTTGCCTCTAATCAGCGGTACCGCCCCCACTAAGCACCGAGGCACCCGCAGGAGCGGCACCGCCAACCGGGACTCGATCTTTTATTTGTCCCACACTCCCCAGGAGTTCCCCCCCTTCTCAGGAACCCGCACACCACGGCATACGGGCCCTCCACGGAGGGACTGTCCTCCCTACCCTAATTTCACAAACCCCTTCTTCTGTCCTCTTCTTCCTTGGTGCGTAAGATTTCCCCGGCAAACCTACGGAACCAATCCCAGTTATCGTCACTATAGACCATCCAATTTAAGAGGTTTTCAGGTGTAAGTCCGTTGTCCAAAATTTCTCTTCTATTTGGAGCCCATCTTGGGCATACAAACACAGTGTGTTCCGCATCATCAGTCTCTGGGCAGTACACACATTGTGGGGTAGGTCTTTTTCCAATTCTAAACAGATAATGGCCGAACGAGCCATGCCCCGTCAACAGTTGTGTCGTATAAAAATCTACATTACCTATTCTATTACTAGTCCACATATTTATGTTGGGGATTAGTCGCCTGGTCCAATCCCCAACTCTAGAGTGTGTCCATGTATCCTGCCACTCTTGATCGATTAGCCGTTCAATCTCATCTTTGGACATACCCCTATATCTAAATGTTCTTTGTTTAATTTGTAAATCAATGGGTAGAACCTTCGTTAGTATACACAACGCGTCGTATGACACTGTTCTGTATCCCGCGGCTACACGCAGTAAAGCAAGCCTGTTTACTCTTTTTAATTTTGTTTTGTTTCTCTGAATATTCATTGTATCTCCCCATATCGGGGCCGCATATAAAATTGCTGACGTGGTAGCCGCAGTTATCAGTCTCCTTATTACCATTTTCGGTGTACCATGGTTCTGGAAAAGAGTCCTCAATGCCTTAATCAAAGGGGTGACCTTGTTACAAATCATCTCTACGTGTTTGCTAAATCTTAGGCTTTTATCCAAAAGAACCCCTAAATACTTTGCTTCTTTGACCTCCTTAATTCTCTCTCCTCTAATGTTTATATTGAGGTTTCTAATAGGTCTTCTACGTGAAAACACCAAACAACAGGATTTGTTAGGGGATATCTGTAGCATGCTTCCTACCAGCCATTCATCAATTATTCGTAACGCCTGATTTGCTTTATCCTCTAGGTTATTAACTTCTCTGTCTTCTACTAGGATAGCAATGTCATCAGCATATCCAACAACAACAACCCCCTCGGGATAATCTAATCTAAAAATTTTGTCATAAAAAATATTCCACAGTATAGGCCCAAGGACTGATCCTTGTGGAACTCCTCCAAATATCTCAAATGTGGATTTTCCTTCTAACGTTTTAACCTCAATGAATCTACGGTAAAGGTATTGATTAATCTGGTTGACTAGATAATCACTTATATTCATGGCTTGTAATGCTGCGATAATGGCTCTCAAGGAACAGATCCAAAAGCATTTTTTATATCCAACATTATAATAAGTGGGATTTTCCTAGTTCTCCACGTGCCGTTTCTACTATTTAATGCCCAGGTCTTAACTTTGTCGATCGCGTTTATCGTAGACCGGCCTTTTCTAAAACCATATTGCTCCGCGTGTAAACAACCTTTTTCCTCGGATTTCTTCTCTGAGTCGGGTTTCTAGTAATCTTTCGACTACCTTACCCATGTTATTTATTAGTGTGATTGGTCTGTATCCTACTTGTTCTTGATTTGGTCCTATTTTAGGAATGAAAACAGTTCTAGCTTCTTTCCAACTATTGGGGAAGTTACGGTTTTGTAAGCCATAACTTGTAACATCCACTAATTCCCAGGGTATGATCCTGGCAAGGTCTTTAATGATGGCGGCAGGTATGCCATCCGGTCCTGGACTTTTTTTATTTTTTAATTTCATGATGGCTTCCAAAACCTCCTTTTGAGTGAACCTGCCAGCCTGACACTCAATTACCTCTCTATTGAGATCTTCTATTCTGGAAAATAGCAATTTAACCTGTCGTGCCGACATTTCAGCACTCAATGTCGGCACGTATCTTCCCAGGCGTTTGCCTGGGAATCCATCCTAAATGCCTTTCCCCAGGGATCTTCGTTAAGCTCTTCACACAACTCCAGCCATTTCTTTTTTTTAGCTTGTTTGATAAGGAAGTTAAGTATTTTCCTAGCTTGTCTGTATTGCTCTATCGCAAGACGCCCTTCTTCTTCCGTTCTATTTCTAGCGCGTAATCTCTGAGCTGCTCTTTTGTATCGTTGCATGATTCTTCTCTGCTCTTCTATCTCTGCAGACCACCAATAAACCGGGTGATATTTATTGTTACTCGGCGGTATTTTAGTTATCTCCTCTTTAATTATATCCTGAAACGCCTCAGGAGTTATTTGTGGACAATTTTTGATTCTGTTTGCTGCGTTGTTGGTAACGCGGTGAATCTGTTGTTCTGTCATTCTACTGAAGATGTTTAACTGTCTTCTTCCTGGTGGGTACTCTCTAAGGGTGACTAAAATGGCCCTATGGTCACTAGCAGTTTCTTCGTTAAGGACCTCGAAGTCGATTGAGTCAGTACGGATCCTACTGTCGATTATAACCAAATCAATTATCGAATTATGTCCTCTTGCGCTATAAGTGGCGGTCCCGTCGTTAACACAATTCGCGCCATTAGCCTCAAGCAGTTCCTCTAGTATTCTTCCTCTAATATTCGTGTAGGCCGCACCAGCTAGCGCTGTCTTACAATTGAAATCGCCTAGGACAAGCGTTCTCTTACAGGAGCGTGTCATGACTTGCTGTAAGTCAAAAAGTCTATTTTTAAAGGCTTCTGTAGTACAATTAGGACTAATGTAAATTCCTATTATTATTATATTGCTTAACTCTACGGCTACCATACCATCACCCCTATGATACAGGTTGTAGTTCACATTGCCAGCAATCCTTCTGATGGCCACATCCCCATTCCTGTCAGTCACCCAATGTCCCCTGGCCGCCAAGTACACATTTGGTTCCGTGGCCACCAAGAAGTCGGCATCGTACCTTGTTGCAATCTCCTCAGACAGATCACAAGACAAGCGACTTCTATTATTATTAATTAGTATTACTTAAGTCATGACCTTTGTTACAGCACGGGTTCCCGGTCCTATGTGAAGTGGCTCCACAGTCCAGGCATATGGTCGCCTCCTTGCAATCTTTAATTACATGGCCGGGTTTACCACAGTTGAAGCAGAGGTTTGAACGGTCCTGGCCTCTGCACTCTCTTCTGCTGTGACCGACATCCCAACATCGATGACATTTCTCTATATCCGTCCGGATGTAGGCCCTGCAACTCACCCACCCTACTCTCAGCCTTGCTGCAATTAATTTCGTTGCATTCCTTTGACTTGTGACCACCGTGGCATTTTTTGTGTTTCCAAATGCCTCCCTTAGTGATGTGATCTGAAAGTTTTCTCCTTGTCCTAGTACCTTCTCTACCGCTTCCCTGATCTCTCGCTCAGTAGTGTCGCCTAGCATGTCTTTTACATGAACAACTGTTCTACGGTCTCCTCTTGTTCTTATATCCACCTGGAGATCCTCTGCTCTGTTCTTCAGCAGGGAGGAAAACTCCCCCGCCTTCTGCGCCCCACTAATTCGGACCTCTAGTTGTTGATCCCTTCCCTGTTTAATTGACAGTATTTCGCCGGCCTCCTCAACCTTAACCTTTTCTTTCATGGTTTTCAACAGATCGGCATAAGATTTACCGGGGGCCCTTACTACGACCGTTTTACTTTCAACGACCGGGGGGGGTTTCCCTTCTTGATGATACCGACCTCAACCTTGCCCTCCCTTGTTCGCTCAGGCTGGGGAGTAACATCCTCGGCAAGGTCTTACCCTTCCTCATCATGTATATTATTATTTTCCTCACTATGATGCCCGCTGGACCACTGGGAACCACAAAGACAACTGACTCCAGCTTACCTACAGCTCTTCGTAAGGCCTTTATAATATGAGAGGCCATTATCTTATCTCCTTCTCTAGAATCATAGATTACCGTGTACCTAGTTCCGGTATTTGTGATCTTTCCATCTTCGAGGATGGTGGAGTCTTGTAAGATCATTGCCCCAGGTGCCGTCCCAGCATACCGGCTGGATGGCTTTAATCCATTTAAATCGATGAAAAAACAGCTGTCTTCTCCTGGGTCAGCCTGTTCATTACCCAGGTTGACCATCGTGTGGGTAATCTGTCTATCAGTTGTTCATCTGTCAGCTCTACATCTAGAATATCTGACATCTCGTTCCTGCCATGACTTTCGGTTTGCGTACTTTGGTCAACTGTGTCTGGAGTCTCATCATTTATTCTTTGTAAATCTTTATAAATTTCTGTCAGCTCCCTCTCATGAGCCTTGATTGCCGTTACACTGTCCCATTAATAAATAAAATGAATTATGGTCACGAAATCAATTCGGGAATATCTTGGCCAATAACAGACTCGCATCTGGACTTTCGTGGGACTCATCCGTGGTTTGTTACAATGTCGTATGACTCTCTCGATGTATTGTAGCTTAACAGTCATTATACGGTTATTTCTAAACCGTTCCAAAAAAATAAACTCTTATTCTGAAGAAATGCAATACTTCTTATTCATTATGTGGTAAATCCAAATTTTCATTTATCACTGATGTAAATCTTCTGTAGTACAAGCACAAATATGCTACGTGAATAAACAGGAGAAACTATTTCTGTATAATGAAAGCAATAAGATAAAATGGTAAAAAAAAGAAAAAGTATTTTTTATTTCACGTTTTGCTCAGAATCAAACAATAATACAACACACTATTGTTTTTCTGGAAAAAATTAGTGTGACGTCATATATACTATACAAGACCCATTTATATATAAACCTACGATTAGCTTGTGGTTTCTTGATGAGGCCATGCAGCAGCTAACTACAACTGTGAGCAATAATTGACTTACCTGGTTGACTTCTTACTATAATGAGTGTTAAAATACTAATACTGTATTAAAGATGTAAGTCTTGAAATTATGAAAAATATTGTAAAAGAATAAACTTAAGTAAGTTATTGTTAAATAACGAAATATTATTGAAACACCTACTGTGAGTACTTTTGTTTCTGTACAGACAAAAATAATAATACGAAGCAGCTACTTGTGAAGCCAATTACAGAATAGTAAGTAGTTGTGTGAAAACAATGCGGGAAAAGAAATATTTTTTGGTCATTGAAATATAATATTTTATTTCTGTAATACCTGAGAGATATTCCAGGTATCACAGAAATTAAAGGCTGTAAAACCAGAAAAGCATTTCTATATGGTTTATTAATTTCATTCAAAATTCATTAGCATGGCAGTGTTCAGTAGTGAAAGGAAATTTACTTGCGAGTTTAGAAATAAAATTTATTTGTAAGAAATGAACTGCTAAAAATCTCTTTCAAATCATAAATTACATTCTGATGCTGCAGTTTAGGTTTATTTATTACTGGAACTCTTCTTCGTCAGGGTGCTGGACTTAATCCAAAGGTTATGAATGACATATTGATATTTTTGTACATTATCTTATATTTTTTAATTAATCATTTATTTTCAGGTGTGTTTCATCTTAGCTAATAAAAGTCATTTGAAATTTAAAAAAAATGTATGCAACAAATTTTTGGGACATAAAAAGTAACTTAGTAATTAAAATTACAAATTGAATGTTTTATTAATTAAGTTCTTTTTATTGAAAATTCTTCTATAAGAAAAAAATCCCTAGAAATAATCTTGTAGCCTACTATAGCTAATAATAAATAATTAGCTGCAGTAAAAAAAAAAGATTTTTTTTTAAGGTTGTCAGTTGTATGTTTCCATATGGGAAATATTGCCATACACTGGTCTCAGGTTTTTTCCTGCATTTTCTATCTTGCCACCTACTTCCCTTCTTACAATTCTTTCTCTTTCTCTTTCCTCCATCTTAATAAGATCAGTCTTTTTTCTTTATCTTCCTACTGCTTCTTTATCTTCAAAACTTAAAATTAACAGTCATCTCTTACTCCCTTCATGATATAGGCATTTTGTAAAATCTTTACCTTGCTCTGTATTAGACAACTCTTTCTATTTTAGCAGTTTTAACATTAATGTGCTTTCTCTCATGTCAACCAGATTTTCTTTTCACCTTATATTTGTACCATTGAACCATTTTCTCTGTCCATATCTTTTAATCTTTCTACTTCTATTATTTTCATTAGTTTGTAAGAAGTCACCTGCATTCTTACATTTTTCTTTCTCGGCTATTTTTTTCTTTATCTCCTTAACCATCTATTCCTAATACAATTCGTTCTATTTTTCTCTCTGTTTTCTTCATCTTTCTTTCTACTGTTATTTTAATCAGCGGCCACATTTCACATTTATTTTTTTTTCCTTCTAATCAATGTTAATATCTCATACATAGGACACTGCCTTATAGAATCAAACGCTTCTTCATAATCCTTATTCCAGATATACTGGTAAATTATACTGTTTATATTTTTCATTCAAAATTCTTGTTGAATATATTTATATGACTTACAATCTTATTTGATCCTGAATGTCACCAGTTCAATATATGTTATCACTTGTTCAATACCTGTTCTTATCTGTTATAATTTATTGTTTTTTGTCAAATTTAGTATATTAGTAAATTTCATATTGTTCAAGCATGTTAAGGTTTTTATGTACTGTGAGCAAAATTTGCTAGTTGTGATTAGTATTTTGTTTGTACATCAAGTTTCTATAAGGTAATTTACAAAGATTAATTCTGGTATTTCAGTTTTACAAATCACATCAAAGAAGCAGGACATTCATAAAAAGAGAGTAACTATTACACATAATTGTATACACAGCACACAAAACATTAGATCTCAGTATATTTGAATCATACAAAATTTAAACAATAAATCTTACAAAAAAGCATATTTAAGAACAAACACAACATATATTGAATATACTACTTGAGTACAAACTAAAAATGTTTACTAATCACTTTAACATAAGCATCATTAAAAGCAGTCCATCATCGGTGACCCTTCTTTAGAAGGAATTATGTAATTAGCTGCAAAAGATCCTCTGGAAGAACAATTTCGATGTAATTTGAAAAATATTCATTTATAATCTATCTTCTTCTTTAGTTGTTTCCCTGTTCCTAGTAGGCTGTCAAAAATTTATTCTAATGTTTTCCTCTGCAGAAACTATTTGTTTATTCTCAAAAACACTTTCAGAATAAACAAACTTTGAGAAGTCTTGGAAGACTTTGTTTAGTCTTCAAAGGTAACTTCTATGCATTTCCTCCTTAACTGAATCCATCCAAATCCTTCTTCTGTTCCCCATTTCATTTGGTATCCATCCATTTGGTCTAGGTACCAGCACCACCTTAACTGAATTTAAACAACTCCTTCCAGAAAACTATATTTACACAACTTCTGTCTTACCTCTTAATATTTTACTATTTCTTCTGTTTTTTTTCTGTTTTTCCCAAAAAAGTTAATCTTTACATGTAGTTTACAAGAAGCAGAAATGCAGGTATGTGCTGTTTAGAGACTATGCCCTCCCCTCCAATGAATACTTCAAGTTGGGCATGTAGTTTTCATATAAGAACTGCTCACACTTATTTATAATTTTTAATAATTCTAAAGTGTTTTCATACTTTATCATGCTGCTCAACATTTTATTTTAACCTAAAAATATACTGTTCATCATTTATAATCCACGTAATCATTCTTTCATACATGTTGATTCTTAAAAGCAGTTCTAAAATTTACAAAACAAATTAAACTGCTAAACTGTTATTACTGTAGAAGTTAAAACACTTTTAATCTACCATGAATATACAAGGAAAATTATAAACATTTAAAGTTGTAGTGATTATTTTGTTTTCCTAGTTTATCCTTAACTGATGATATTAGTCACACTCTTGTGTTTCTCAAAGGTTTTATCAATATTAACTTGTTATATTCAATGTACACAGTTGTTGCTGCATTTTCTTTTCTACTAACTGAATAAATTATAAATTTTTATAACTCTAATTATGTCTTCTTCAGCTACTCAAAAACGGAAATGCTGAGTTCCTAGAGCAAATCAAGTACTTGATTGTTTTAAAATTATCATTAAAACTATTTTATAATTTATTTAATGAAATTTATTTTAGGTGCCGACTTCTCAGCCAACAAGATTATTTTCTTTTATGAATCCTTTGGCTGTTGAAATTTGGTTGTATGTGTTAGCGGCTTACATACTTGTTTCCATAACAATGTTCATCGTTGCCAGATTTTCTCCATATGAATGGCAAAATCCACATCCATGCGATATTGAAAATGACCTGATAGAAAATCCATTTTCTCTCGCCAACAGCTTTTGGTTTACTATTGGAACTATTATGCAACAAGGGTCTGATTTGAATCCTAAGGTAATGACTATTTATGTGCTGTGTCCTGCTTTCTTATCAATAAAACATGTGCATTAATTATAACAAAATACTACTACTTATAAATTATTTTTATTTTCTGACATTAAAAAACAAAGTTTATTTATTTAGCAAAGATAGTTACAATTTATTACATCATTACAGAACAATTAATTATTAAACAGTCAAATGTCAGTAAGATGCGCTGTTATTAGTTATATTTTTCTGAACTGAAATTGTTTTCAGTGTTTAAAACCATATACAGCAGAAGATTTGCCTGTATGTTCCTGAGATTAGTATCTGGGGTTTTTTTTAAAGCGATTGCTACACTTTTTTTTCCATTTATACATTATATTTTATAAATAGTCGTATTTGTGTATGTTTATGTAAATATGATCACTTTCTTTGAAAGCAAGAATTGAAAACTTTAAAGATTACCCACAGATACAGTAAAATAAATAAAAACTGGTTTAATTAATTAAAAGTTTAATCAGCAAAAGAAAAAGTCAAGTGAATCAACTGCATCTGTATACTAACATAACTTGAATATTTTACTTGTATCACATTAAAGTCACACATATATATGCTAGCAAGTCAGGGCTCCACCCCCTGGACCTCTGATGTGTTTGCATAATCCTCTTGGTTGTGAAAATAATACTGATAAATAACTTAAAGCCTGAAAATTTCTCTTTCTTCTAACACTTCCCTGGTTCTTGACATAGAAGTTCTGATGTGCTCCTGCTGTAGATGAACATATTTCTTTTGATTCCCCTTTCCTTTACCCTAGAATTTCCTATCTCTTGGGAAGGGACCAAGATAGAGAGCTGAAAATCAAATATACTTCAAAATGCATAGTCTATTATTTTTATGTGGAAAAATGAAATCAAAAATGGTGTTAGGTCGTCTTCCAAGAAGAAAATTCTCAAGTTCACCCCCAAGGAGGCCGGGGCTCAATCTATGGCTTAAAAGCTTAACTGGGAAAACACAAATGTATCCTCAAAGGTCGATTGATTCTCATGTGATCCTGTTGCAAACGAACAGAACCGCAATAAACTTTCACATTTATGTATATGAGTATATAATTTCTAGAACCATCTTAATGTAATAAGTGTAATTGCAATTCATTTGAACTACTTTAAATTTATAAACGCATTGAAAAATGTCTTTATTAGACATACACAAATCAAATACAACTATTTGAATGATACTAAATGGATTTCTCAAAAATTAGTATTATTTCTAATTTGTAACATCATGGTGGAAAGAAACTGCATTACAGTTCTAACAGTACATTTCATGTATCTGAATTGTATTAATTTTTTTTCTTTTATAATAGTATAACCTCATTTGCATATCAGAGAACTGGATGCTCAAGACTGAATTTGCTACATGATTGTATGTGGCTTTATAGAACCGCATAGTGTTAAGTCCAGGTTCAGTTATTGTTTGTTTGCCTTACTCATTCACATGGGGAGTTCACAAGTATTTGCATTCAGCTAATATAGTGATAATTCAACTAATTAATAAAAAAATAATTGATTCACTTTCATCAATGAGTGAAAATAAGTTCAATAGTTTATTATTGAAAATTCAAACATATAACTAATTATGTAGAAAAGCATTTTCCATACTACTAAAAAATTCCCTATAAGATAAATGTATTCTCTTTTAACTATAGAATACATATAACGTTTTAAATCTCTATTTAAAATATGATTTATTAATATGGTTGACTGTTATCCACTTATTACATAAGTCTTCTGATATCCAGTGGAGCTTTTTTGATTTAAGACTCACTGGCAACAAAAATATTACTATTATTAATAGTCATACCAACAATCAAAAATAGTATGCTATAATTATCAAAATTTTAGCTTTAAGTTTTGATATGCATAGCTCATTTAATACAGAAGCATTTTGAGGTTTCAGATATTTGTTTAATACAGTTTATCTTATTATTTTCAGCAATTTAAGTAAAAGTTTATTATTTACAAGTGTTATCTGGTTGTACATAATCTACTTTTATTTTTAAACTTATACATTTAAAATTGCTATAAATGTCATCATTTCATAGTAACAAAATTTCAGTTACCTAAATAATTACCATTATGTGATATATCATATATTAGTTACTGTGTACAGTTGAGGGAATTTCTGACTCGTACATATAATAAAGTTAAAGAAATAACCTCATGTGGAAAAAAGCAGATTTATTAATTATTATTTGGAAATTTTTTCTCTAATTTGAAGGATACTGCTCCTAAAAATGTGCTTTACATATTCAAAGCGTAGGAATTTTTTAATGCACTTTGCATAGTTTAGAAAGCACTGTGTTGTATAAATATTTATAAAACACCGTGCTTTCTAAAATATGGCAATTGCATAACTGTTTGGTAAAGTCCTTTAAGTCATTTCTCTATTATATTTCTGTTTTTAGTAAAAAAAAGATACATGTTTTACCTATTGGTATGAATAATTATTGTAAACTAAAGTTAACTATCAGTTACTAAAATGCACTGAAAAAAAATAGGAATTTATTCATATTAAAAAAAAAATAAAAAAAGTTTAAATCCTAATCCAGCTGAACATGTTGTTTGTACCTGCTGAAAATTCAACTGATCCTCTAGGTAAAAAACTGAATTTGATTAGGTATATTTCTTTAGTCACTGAAATAGTAAATTAAATATAAATTAGGTCATGAGAAAAGAGCTTATTACAATCCAGTTTTCATTTTTAACAAATTAAATAACAATGCAAAAGATCGTCTGATCTATTTATTTAAAATTATATTAAGATTCCCTTTAACAAAAGTAGTATTATTCTGTAAATAAGTGTTTAGCAGAAATGATTACATGAATTAATTATTTCATCCTTTTCATTACCTAGGCTCTTAATTACTAATTTTCTGTAACAGGCTTCATTACAAGTTCACTGAAATTCATAATTATTAGAAAAAGTAAAGTTTTTTTTAAGCACAGTAAATGGTAACTTATATATATAATAATAATATTATATTATAGTAATTTATATATATATTTAGTTATTTATTTATTAATAAATACTATTAAAATAAGCAAAAATTAATTTTTTATTTCTGAAAATAAATTTACCCTCTTTGTACTATTTCTCTGACATGATTGCTTTTCCTGATGCCTGGTTAAACTTCATATATCCAATATTTTGAAGGTGAATCACATCATCTATAATTTTAGTATATTTTGGCTTGTCTTGTTGAACTGGATCAGGTAAATCATCATCCAAATCTTCTTCAGAATCTTCTGATGAACCTTAGTATTCTGTTTTATCTAAATCTGGCTGTTTTGAATCAATCTCGTTACTCTACCTCTCTCTTCCAAGGCTTTTATTAGAGCAAGATATGTGTTTCTCATTACATCCCCTATTGATTTTGAGGTCAATAATTAAGAATTTTTTCCTCTTTTTCAAAAGCTGTCAGAACTTTGCTTGAAGTCACATATTCTTTGTCTTGGGTTCCTTTTGCTCAACTTTATTTTTTCTGTTGTGCTCATTTCATTTTATTGAATATCTGTAAAAAATAGAAATATAAAATTAATAACCGATCAAGTAAAATTGTGATTCACTTTGGAACTTAATTATTGTTATTCATTATGTTTTTAACGAGTATAATTTGAAATTTGTTCCATATGTTAACCTACGAATGGACAAACATTAATTTCAAAATGAAACTGCAAGTGCATTTAAGCAGGGAAAATATTCCATTCTGAAGTTATGTAACATTGATTTGACATCCCCAGATGCTGCCCTCAGTGACAGATGTCCACTCTTACCGGTTTAGTGTAGTAGTTAAAGTATTAGGTTACAGAAAAACTAGTGTTGTAATCAATTCCTGGCAAAGATTAAATTTCTTTTCACCTCACATTTTATCATCGCATATCTTGTTAAATTCATGTGTAACATATCCCCAAGTACAACAAGCTAAAATAAAAAATGACATACTTACTGTTATCTTTATTTTGATTTTATTTGGCACTTGATAATCTATAATCCAGAAATAAGTAAATTGTTGAGCGGCATCGGTTCTTATTATGTTTCTCCAAAAACAGTATATTGTTTTCACAAATATCATGTATGGCAATAATCATCCTTGCAGACTACTTCAAGCTATACCTGTTTAGGCAATACAGCAAGAAAAAATGTTTCAGAAGTGTTTTTAAAGTAGGAAATAGTTCTGAAAGACAAGATTCTTATCAATGCTTTGTTTCCTATATTTCTGGAGCAAAGAAATTGTTAATCTAGAGTGGGAAATCAACATAGCTTGATAGGATTTATGAAATGTATCGATGTACCATAGTGAAATTTTATTTTGGCCCTGGAACCAGTAATTATGTTAAAAATATGGTATGGTGTATGGATAAATTTGTTAAGATTGATGAAATCATGCATGCAAAATGCAAAGATAAAACTTTGGACATTTTTTACACAAGTGAGTTTTCAGAAAAATCTGTCAGAGACTAACTAAGTAAGCATTCATTTGAAAAGGACTTGACTGAAACATTAAGAGGGTAATTTAAATGATTAATCGAACCATGTTCCTTCCATAAAATGAATTCAAAATGCCTGGGTGCTTGCAAACTGTAGGTCGCCAGTTATGATAAAAAAATGGCCGGATCCAACTGATGGTACCCACAGTCAGCATAAAAAGCAAATATGGCGACCACACATAAAGAAATAAAAATTAAGGTACGCTTATATAGCACCTCAATAGTCTGGTTCAGGTAGAGCGGCAAGTGAAAACCAAGAATGCTTATCTGTTTGACACATTTGCCAAATTGCCACCACAATAAATAAGTAGACATATTTATTTAACAATATTAAAAATAATGAAAAAATTCATATTACGAGTTTAAGATTTTTCAATGGGATTGTTCAATCTATAAGAACCCACAGCATTATATTTATTTTGAAAGCTAATCTGTAACAATCTCTGGATGATCACCTTTCTCCACTAAAAATAATGAAAAGTTGACAAAATATTATTTAAGCATATGCTAATTTAGTTTTTACACGACTGCTCAAAATGGATTGTAATGTATTTAGGGTGTGTGAGTGTATATATTTATCAGGCTGAACTGATTTAGATGTATGACAGCGCATTAGAATTCTTATTTTACTGGAAGTGTCATAGGCTATATATATATATATAAATTTAGGGGCTCTGGAATTCTGCATAACACTTTCGTTTAATGATCTGCTCTGGCCGGGCCATTTTTTTTTTTGCAGTCGAGTTTTTTAACTTTTAACAGATATAAAACTTGTGTTATCTCTTAAAGGTGGATAATTTCGATAACGTCTTCTGTGAGTATATTTCCACACATTTAAGCAGTACCGGTAAGTCGGCTAAACATTTTTTCTTTTTATTTTAAACTATTTAAAACGTTGTTTTATAATGTAATAATTTTTGTTATGTCTTCAATTCCCGAATTCCACACGTTTTCTCTAATCGTTCTCATACTAACACTTAGACACTATTCTTGTTGCCAACACACACTCTCTTAGGTCTGCCTAGGTTTGGTTTCCCCCTCTTTTCACTTACGCCATTTTTTCGGCAGAGTAGATCAGACTTTCACCATGTGCGATCGACTGTGACCTTTCTCTCTCATACTTCATGTTTTTAAATACGTTTGTCGTCTTCGTACTCTCATAAACGTTGTGGTATTTCTCCGTCGAAATATTCTGTAGTTCAACTCGTCAGTGTTTCGTGACTTCACCGATCTCTATGTTTTGTTTTGCCTCGTTTCTTTGTTAAGTTCAAATTCTGTATATTACGTCTCTCCGGAAAGTGTTTCAATCGCTACAAACTGCCGACTCTTCTCCAGCTGCTGATTTCTTTTTTCATCGATGCAGATTCTCTCCAAATTCGTTGCTACATATCTGAGGTGCTACGTAATTCAACTTCTAATCACAAATTGTTACCTCTGTTATTTTTTATTCGCCATCACAGACTACGCCAAGGAAAACTATGTATGTATATGTGCACTTTAATTTCACGAGTTCATTTTTTACCGATATTCGTGTGTTATTAAGGGATGTTCAAATCCTTCATTATTTATTATAGTAAACAGTTACGCTATTAGTAAAATTTGTGAAACATTCAGTAAATCGTACATTATGTTTTTCAAGTTGGGTTTAAAAACCCATTTATTCACTTAAGTGCACTCAGTACAGGCAGCCCAGGTGGCTTATACCTGGGGGTTATGTTATTATGTCATGTGCAAACATATTTTATGTGCTTACTTATTACAATTTGTTTATATTTGTACTTGACTCTATCATTCAGTTTAATGTAATTCGTTAATCGCAGAGATTAATTATTATCTATTCATGAACTGAATTCATATTACTTCTCTTAGATTAATCTAAAGAAAATAACTCCTGATGTGAAGTTACGTTTTTGGACTTCTTTGTAATTTTATATTTTCAAGTAAGCTTGTTTACTAAAATAAACTCTATTTATATGTTCACTTTTTTCAATTTGATTATTGTAATTAACTCTTTTTTTATACTGAAATATAATCGTGGCCTTTTTTCTATACTAAACTAGAATTACATGCTTTAATTATTTAATGTTAAGTTTGATGATGTTCATAATTCAGAAAAGGCCAGTGCCAATAATAAGATGTACTGTAGTTTATTTTTCTAAGTTAATGACATTTGTTCATTGCTAATTTTTCAATATTACAGCATATGTCAGTAATGCAAATAGTTTTCCAGTCATACTATGTTTATTGATGTCATGTTTTTCTAAGTATATAATTGTAAATAGGGTGTTTTATGTTCTCTTGTTTTCAGGCTTTGTTAAATTGTTGATTTTCAAAATGTGTATTTGAAAAATGCATATTCATCTATTTTCTCATTTAATATCATTATTCATATGTTGATTCAGCTGACATTTCTTATATAGAATTAAGTTATGTTTATTTCATAATTTCTTTTAATTTTTTAAGGTTATGATTTAACATAAGTTCAGTTGTTTTCTTTCTAATTAAAGTCCAATTTCTTTTGGCAAATACGAGCTGTGTGTTCTTTTATTTTTGTTAACTTTACCCAACAATAAATGCAAATGAATTGAAGAAAAGTCTGTTAAAAAACCCAGTAAAATAAAGATTGATAAAAACCTTCCCATTGAAGCAAAGATCGATTTGAATAGTGTTAAAATTTTCAAATAATGTATTTGTTTTTTTTTTAAATTGCCGAGTCTGAATTTAAAAAGTCCAGTTAGTTTGACGTCTGGAAATTTGGGGCCTCACTGTTTATCTTTTCATTACATATATATCATCCGCGTTTCATTTGGCCTTGGTGGTGTTGATTTTATGTTCTGTAGTTAAACAAATTGCAACCTACACATTAAGAAAATAAAACCTGTATACATTTTTAATAACTAGTTATATTATATTATAACTATTTATATTATAACTAGTATTATATATACTAGTATTATAACTAGTTTAAAATTTATATAAAAATTAATTAAAACAACTTTTTTCTTTTTTTTGGTCTATTTCTGTCTTAATTCTTGATTTTTGTATCATTTTTAGCAATTAGACTTAGATTTTTAATTGTATTTGTTACCAAAAATATCTATTTTAAATTGAATCTTATGATGTATATAATGGTATTATTAAGTTGCAGGTAGAATAAAAAAAATGATTTAATATTAGTTCGTTTTCATATTTTTTTTAAGGTTTTTCATTATCCTTTTTTTTAAAGGAATCTGAGAACTTGTTGAATGATGACCTTTCATCACAACCTAATCTTAATATGAGAACCAATGAACAAATAAATGATTTATGCATGATGAAGATAGAAGAAGAGATGTGGTTTTATCCAGGTTATGTAAGTATTAATTACTGGATCATGTAATAAACATGATTTCTCTCTTGTTTATTTCATAAATATATGTATGTAATTTGTATATATGTATATTTTATTACTTTTACTGTTATAAAAAAAAATTGTTTTTATTTCTATTAGTTCTATTTAATTAATACTGACTTATGCTATGTGTAAATGATAAATTATCAGTGTGTGAGAGTAAATTTTTGTTTGAAAATTTGGTGATAACTAAATGTATGTATTATAATCTGTTGATACACATTTCAATAAGCTCCAGGTGATTTGTTTTTAATTGTTCCGGTTGTAAAATTTGAATATTTTACCAGGTAAGCAATTTAAAATGGACCTGACACAGAGAGAAACACACAACGCCAGCGGAAACAGTCTGGTTTGTGTGGGTTCCACCTAGTTGGTTACTGTTTGCTATGTTTCTGAAAATATTCAGAAGTTATTATACTAGGTTGTTTGTAAGGGTTTGGCATTTGTTTTTGGTTTCTATCTTTGGGTATTTTATTTCAAATTTTTGGGAGTGGGTGGGTTTATTTTCATTGAACTACTCTATTGGCACAGGGACTGTCTATTAGTCAGTTTTTATTTATTGTTATTGGTTTTTGTTATCTTTAATAATTTGTGGTCTGTTAATTTTGAATTTGTTGAAATTTCATACATTTGTTTAATTTGAACAGCTGTCATATTGGCAACTGTTTGTGTTGATAGTTTTTATTTGTATTGTGTGTTTATTATTGTGCACCCACTTTGTTTAGCAAAAGATAATGACTGTTTGTATGTCTATTAGACTTTAATCTGAGATTTTACGTGAAAATTTTCTTACCTGAATTTTCATGTAGTCAATCCAACACGGGTTAAGTGGTGTGAATTTCTTGTACTTGTGGATTTACCCATTTAGTTCACTGTATAGTGGATTGTTGATCGAGGGTATGTCTGACACAGTTGACATTAAGAAACAGGGTAAGCCCAAGTGGGTTAAACCTGGTGAGGTGTTGCAGCTTGCTGGCTCTTCCTCCTCTTCTGGGGAGGATAAGTCGCAAGTTGAGCCATCGACCTGGGCTGGAAAGGTTAAGGTTTTGGTTCAAGAATCAGGGAAAACCGTTAGAAAGGCAGGTACCTTTGCTCCCTTTCAGACTTCATGAACGAAACTGCCCAATGATGCCATCTTTTCTCATCATAACAGATACTGACTTTCGGTATGTCTCATTAATTTTTTATTCCTGTGTGGTGTTTTCACTATACCAAATTTGACAATTGTGTCTTTAACTATCCCAAATGTATGAAAAGTTGCCTCATCTCTAAATAAAATATCATTATAATTAGGATTGTTTTCAATATGATGATTGCCTCTGCTACAAGCTGATATTGGCAACGAACGTTTGGTTTAATGTGATGTATTTGTAACTTGTACACTTGCAAATGGAGGAATTTGCAGTCCATAACTAGACCACCTAATAGACTTACCTAGACTGGCAGTGAACTCATTGCTTACTTGATTCACAGTCTCTTGGAATTAAAAAAACCTTTTGATTTCCAGTTTGTGAAACCAAGCTTCCAGTCTCTCTTGAAGTCATATGTTTGGAATATGATGTCTTGGATGTAGGAGAATTGATATTTAATTCAGTTTGTACAAGCCGTTGAACATGCATAACTAATTGAAACTACTAACCAAAGCATGTATCTTGACAGTTGCATTGGAGTTGGCTTGTCTGCATTTGTGTATTCTGCTGAATCTGAGAGTATACTGAACAAATCTTGGGGATATATCCTGTCGTTTGAGCTTATGTTGTAAGAGATTTCAAGAACTGGTTTCCTGAATAGGGCCATTAGTTTTAGATACCTTCACCCCAGACATCGTGTATATAAAATGTGTGGGTTTGTAGATGTAATCAATATGAATGTAGAAGTAATAAATATATTGACCTGTTATAAATTTGCTAAATAATTAGTTTTGTTGGTTTTCTTAAAACATGCATTTCATAATAAAGCTTCACTCAAGATTATAAACATACTATAAAATAAGTAAAGTTCCTTATTATACTGAAGTTAACTCTGATTAATTAATATTCAATACCATGTTGATTATGAATATATGTTTAAATTATTCAATTTTTTATACATATTTTGTGGTTTTTTGAAAGATAACACTTATTAATGTTATTGTAATTAAAATAATTTTTTATTAATTTATAATTATAATAAAAAATAACTTAATTTACAGGTTGCTATGGACAAAGGAACCATCAAGGGAAGTACCAAGAATTTTATTACTTATAAGAGCATAAATAATTCGTTAAATGATGGAATTATAAATGAAAACTCCATTGAATGTAATTGTGCATACGGTGATGTAACGATAGAAAATTTAACAGAGAATATAAGTAGTGAAAACAAGTTGTTCGAGCAAAAAGGAAAAGAATTGGTTTGTGAATATTGCAATGAAAGATTCAGATGTAACTGTTATTTAAAGAGACACATTAACATTCATACTAAACAAAAAAAAAATAGTAACTTTTGTCAAAAGTCATTTAATTTTGAAAATGTTTTAAAGAGACATCTTAATAATATTAATACAACAGAGGAAAATTATGTTTGTAACTTCTGTCAAAAGTCATTTAATAGTAAATCCCGTTTAGTGAGACATCTTAATATTCATAAAAAAGAGAAAAATTATATTTTTAAGTTTTGTCAAAAGTCATTTAATCGCAAAAGCTCTTTAAACAGACATATTAATATTCATTCAAAAGAGAAAAAATATATTTATAACTTTTGTCAGAAGTCTTTTCATCATAGTTTTACTTAAAATTACATTTAAATATTCATACTAAGGAGAAAAATTATATTTGTACCTTTTGTCAAAAGTCATTTAATAATAAAAGCGCTTTAAACAAACATATTAATATTCATACAAAAGAGAAAAATTATATTTGTAACTTTTGTCAGAAGTCTTTTAATACTAAATACAATTTAGTGAGACATCTTAATATTCATACAAAAGAGAAAAATTAATTTATAACTTCTGTCAGAAGATGTTTAATCATTTTTCTAATTTAAAGCTGCGTATTAATTTACATCCCAAAAGGAAAAGTATGTATGTAAATTTTCCCAAAAGTCTTTTAATTGCAGTTGTGATTTTAAAACACATATTAATTTCCACTTAAAGAAAAAAAATAATATTTGTAACATTTATCAAAAATCTTTTGATCAGATTTATATTTTGGAAAGACATCTTAACAATATCCTTATTAGAGAATCATTATGACCTTTTAAGAAAATTGATTAAGGAAAAAAGTAATAGCATTCTTTAATATGTGTATAATTTAAAACTAGTATGACAAAATTTTTCTAATGTTTATAATTTAACGTTACATTTTTCTCATTTTTGTATATTACAACTTAAGGCGGGGAATTTCTATCTTGTTTGCCTCAAATGCAGATTTGTATATTACTGTAGTTTATAGTATATGATGAGTATGTTTATGAACATTTTAAGCCCTGAACCATGGCAGTCAGAAAATTTGGCGTAAAAAAGTTGTGTAAAGTTCTCAAGTGAGACTTTTGTCCAAATCACAAGTTTAAATGTGTTTTTCTTGAACATTTTTTTTTCAAGTTTATATTTAATTTTATATTAAATTTAATATTAACTTAATTTTTTTATATTAATTTAATATTATATTTAATTTTATATTAACTTCACATCATGTGTCTTATATTTGAGTAATGTTTTCAAATATTAAAACCAAACAAGCTTGAACAAACAATAATATTCAGATATAAATATTATTAAGAATATTTTTTTTTTGGATATGAAAAGCTTTTGTTCATTAAGACTAAAAAGTAAAAGATAAAAAAAAAAATTACAATAATATATTTGATTACATATAAAAAATTATTTTTTAAAAAAGCTTTTATTTAACTAATATTAATATTAACATTAATAAAAAAAGGCAAACAAATTAGACAACCCTCTAAAAAGTAAAAAATAAGAATTAAATCAAATTGAGAATCTTAAACAAAAAAATATAATATATTAACAAATATAAAAATGCACTGAAAAGTAAAAAATGAGTTATATAAATGTCTAATAAATAACCAATAAATAAATGTAATAATTATTAAATTTTAAAATGAAAAGTAATGAAAATATTTAGTTAAAATAAAAGCGTGCATAAACACTAAATAAAAATATCGTGCATAAAAATATCCCTACTGCTATGACCCATAATTGCTTGAGTCTACCAGGCAGACTAAATTGGTCCTGCCTTGTAACAGTTTTACTAGAATATCACTTTAAACTCTTAAAACATTTTATCAAAGATTTGTATATTTCATCAACGTAATACGTAACGAAGTAATATAATCTCATATTACTTCATTACACTCTAAGCATTTTATTGTTTATATATCAAAATGTTCTTTATAATTTTAACCTGTATTGCTTATGTAAATAAATTATTGGCAATAATGCTTGAATTAAAATTAATTTTAATAAAATTTTATGAAATTTAATTTAAAAATAAATTTGTCATAAAAATGTGTATATAATGTACATATATAAGTTTAAAATATATATCTACTTACTACTGTGTTGATAAAAATATAATCAACTTGCTCTGTTGATCACCTTACTGGTGTATGAGGTGTGTTCATAAAGTACGAGAATTTTTGTTTTTTGGAAAGAATTTTATTTATTTGTCTACAATAATGTTATCCCCTTCAAAATAATCCCCATTAGATATATACTTATTCCAGTGCTTTTTTCAATCCCCGAAACACTTCTGGAACCTGGAACTCAATCTTTGGAATAGTGTTTAGCTCTTTCAGCTATTTACTTTCAATCTCATCTATGCTTGTAAAACGATGGCCCTTTAAGGTTCTCTTTATCTTTGGAAATAGAAAAAAAGTCATACGGGGCCATGTCTGGCAAATATGGTGGCTGGGGTATCATTACAGTGTTGTTTTTGCTAAAAATTGATGAACAAACCATGAATTGTGAGCAGGCGCATTATTGTGGTGCAAAAGCCATGAATTGTTTCGCCACATCTGGGTGTTTTTTTCAGATTGCTTCATGCAAACGGCATTATGTAATACTCGTTGATTGTTTGAACTTGTGACAAGAACTCATCATGCACTATGCCGTTAAAATCGAAGAACACTGTGAGCATAACATTCACATTCGACCGTACTTGTCGAGCTTTTTTCGGTCTTGATCCAGAAAGCCTCCATTGGAATGATTGAGCCTTAGTTTTGACATGATATCTGTAAACCCATGTTTCATTACCTGTTGTGACACGTTTCAGTAGTTCTTCATTGTTGTTGACTTCATTTAGCAACTCCTGAGCAACTTCTATTCGCCATTGTTTTGGTTCAAAATTCAACAATTTTGGAACAAATTTCGCTGTCACGTTTCATACCCAAAACATCTGAAAAAATTTCATGGCATGAGCCAGTTGATATCCCAACATCATCAGCTACTTCTCTGATTGTGATTCGGTGATGATTCATAATCATTTCTTTTACTTTTTCCATGTTTTCATCGGTTGTTGATGTTCTGGGGCACCCAGGGCATTTGTCTTCTTCAAACGCTCTTCTTCAAAGAGCATTTTAAGTTGAAGGAAGGTCTCACGATCTTCTTGGAAATGCTTATACTACTCATAAACCCTTGCTTTACTCACAGCAGACTCACCAAAAGTAATATTTAATATTTTTAAAACATTGCTACATTTTAATCCATGCTAATAGCAAAATTTAACACAAATTCTCTGATCAATTATCTATAAAAATAAAAAATCTTTGATTGTACCAAAACATGTGTTATCCTTTTGACAGCTTACAACAGACTAAACATCCAGTATGGCTAAAAATTTACAGATACTTTTCAGACGTGTTTACTAATACAACAGTGAAAAAATGCAGAGAATCTGACTAATACATCCAGTGAAATTTCAAAATTCTCATTACTTTTTGAACACACTTTGTAAATTCCGGAAATTTATATCAGTTCTGTATAAATTATTATTAGTAATAATGAAGTGTAATTAATTGTTCAGAACATTCTAATTCAACTTATATAAATTCTAATAACACATTCTTATTCCAATTTGCATTCATTATTACAATGAATTCACATTCATTTTCTTTCAGAGTTATTCCAATCAACTTAACTTAAAATTGGAAATGAATCGCTGTGGTTGTCTTTAGTCCTTCAACTTTTCTATATTTTTTCCAATTTTGTACACTTTCATGAACTTTTTGTTGAGCTTAGTACAGTAATTGAAAAGATTTTATTGCTGCAGTGCAATTTTTTTTTATTTTAGTCTGTATAAGTCTTTCTCAGGATAGAAATAGAGGAAGTTGCAATTAAAATTTTGTCTATTTCATGTTTTTTGTGTTACTATCTCTTATTATTGTAATGAACATAGAAAAACTGATATCACTCTTATAAAGCAGTTTTTTTTTTTTTACTGCTAATAATAAATTGGTTATGGATAAAACTAAACTATTAACTCCTATTCACTTCTTTACATGTTTCTTTAGTCTGGCCTATATGACATAGTCGCCTTCTACTGGGATGCTTGATCCCTTCAGATATCTACTATAGAACAATTCTAACCCACTTGTGTTCCAAGTTATGTAACCCACCTAACTATTGACTTGCTAAAATAGCTTCGTAAAAAATATGTTTGTATACATTTTCCTGCTGTTTATTTTTTATTGTATGATAAATGTGGTTTATAGAAAATGTTAGTAGGATAAAAAGGGAAAGGTTTTGATAAGTGAATTTTAAGTGTTTTAGAATTTAGAATTATATTTTTATGTACTTGTGTATGATTATTTTTTAAATCGTATGTTTTAGTTATTGAAGCTTTGGTCATCACTGAAAGGGATCCTGTTAAAGCTAAAAAGAAATTATTGGAAATACTTTACAGTTTTAAAAAAATTAATGAAATCATAGATTGTGCTGCTGAAACATCTGATTTAAATTTAAAGGAATTAGCTTGCAAAATGTTTGGTGAACTGAGCATTGAAGAACCTAATATTATACGTAATGTTGAGAGTGATATTACGCCTTGGTGTGATGAACTTCTTAAAGGAAATCCTGCATCTTATTCTGGTTTATTAGCTAAAGCTGCACAATTAATAAGAAATTCTTTGTATTCTGATGCCAGAGATCTATTAGAAACAGGTGATTGTATTTTTTTGTTATCTAGCTGTATTTTTTAACTTACATTAATATTGCTTATTTTTTCATTATTATTTATTTATATTTACACAATATAAATGTGTTGTGTTTCATTTTAAAAAAAAAATTTGTTAAATCTTGAGGGGCCAAACAGAATTATAATTTTTAGATTCTTTTCCCACTATGTGAGAGTGTCAGATTTTAAAAGACTCTCTTCCCTGGTTCTTTTTTTTATTTTATAAGGGATCTTTCTTATAATTGAGTCTGATTCTCTGACATGGAAAATGTAGAGAGGAAAATTTTCTTCAAGTATCTTCTGACTAGAACCAAAATGGCTTCATATGGTGATCCTGGGTTGAAAAAGAAAGAAATTTCTGACTTAACAAGAGTAGAGTAATCTGTAGGACTCAGTTTTATTTGTAAACTTTAGGTAGAATAAATTCTGTTTTTCCAAACAAGAAAAACAGCTTAAAATAACTCAAGATGCTTGTGATATTTGTGATAATGGAGTTAGCCAGGTGGTAAATTTGCTAATATATATAAGAAAATAACTCAAGAATTGAAATCCACCATCTCATAAGTGGTGCAACAAGGCCAGTGGATTCTGGCGATCTCAGATCACATGCAAAGAGAAATTGGAACCTCTTGAAAACACACAATAATTAAATTAATCAAAACACAAGAATTCTTTGAAACTTTAAACACAAACTCTCTTCTTAAAGTAGGAAAATTAAAATACTAACTAAAATTTTTTATGAAGAACAAATTCTAATTATAGCAATTTTGGAAACTGTATTTACAGATGAAAATACAATAGAATCAGAAAATTACAGCATTTTAAAAGGAATTTAACGTTAAAAAATTTAAACGTAGTCAAAAACTTCTCCTCTTCTGAAAGGCTTTTTCTTCTGACAATAGTTGTGAAACAAAAACTACACTCTGATCAACTGCCTTACCCCAAACAGCCCAGCAAAAGAAAATCATAGAGAAGGTCAAAGAATTCTGGAAACTTCCTGAACAAGAAATATACAAATTTCTAGAACAAAATGCTAAAATTCTACTTTTGAGACTTAAAAATGCAGGTCAGAAAAGAAAAGACCTTGTGGAAAACCTTCAAGCTCATTTTAGAATGGACAAGAATGGTGTGAGGTTGATTAGCCTGTACAGTGTCTTCAATTTTGAGTTATTTTCCAGAAATTTCAAAAACATTGTATGCAAACGAAGATCCAGGAGATCTCCCAACCAAAACCTTGAAGAATTTCAAATGGATCACTTAACAGTTTCCTACAAATGGAGGAAAGAATAATGAAGGTAAAAGTAATTAAACTCACAAATATCGAGACATTATATGAGCAAGGTCTATCATAAAAGTCATTCCAAAACAGAAAGAGAGCATAATTCTCAGAACAGATTGAAGAAAACTCAAACAAAACAGAGAAGTTCTTTACTCTAGTCAATAGAATAGAAAACCTTTCTTTTTTCCTGTTTAGCCTCCAGGAATTGCCATCAGGTATTACTTCAGAGGATGATATGTATGAGTGTAAATGAAGTGTGAAGTCTTGTAGAGTCTCAGACCGACTATTTCTGAGATGTGTGGTTAATTGAAACTCAACCACCAAAGATACCACACTGGTATCCATGATCTAGTATTCAAATCCGTATAAAAGTAACTGTCTTTACTAGGACTTGAACACTGGAACTTTCGACTTCAAAATCAGCTGATTTGTAAAGACGCGTTTACCACTAGATCAACCCAGTGGGTTAGAATAGAAAAACCTAAATTCAGAGAATTTACAAGACAAAATCACAGAACCAGTAAATTGAAGTCATGGCAAACAGGCGAACAAAAAATCATTGGTGCTGGAATGAAGTTTGTGGAGATCAACTTGACAAATAAATTAAAACTTGAAAAAAATAGTATTTGATCGCAAAATAAGAACATTACCTCAGATGATAGAGAAAGGAAAACAGCCTAGGTTGTAAGATACAAAAAGTACAGGCAAAATCAGTTAACACAGAGTGACTAGAATAAACAACACCAGAAACCTTTTTTAAATCTTATAAATTGACTTTCAAAATACCAACCACCAAGTCTGTGCTTCAAGAAATAAAATGGAGAAATTGTACTAAACAGTGAAGAAAACTGTGGAATTATCGAAAGTTTCAGAATCTACTAAACTCTGAAGAACCAAAATACGAATTTGATAAGATAAAACCTACTTCCACTAACCTGGCTAATCCTTCAGACAAGCAGGAAATTCAATATATCGTAAGAAAATTAAAAAAGTAAGAAATCAAAGTGAAAACATGCTAATAGCTAGAATGTGGATGGGGAGATATGAGAAAAACTGATTGAGAAGTTGAGAAAAATTTGGTTTGAAGATAAGATTCCAGAAGATTGGAAAGATCTGTTGCTTCAGTTTACACAAGAAAGAGGTTAACATCTAAAGAAGGATTGCCTGTAACTTACAAGGTTCTCTATGTAGTTCTTTTGAACACACTGTAACAACAGGTTGAACTAAAAATTGGAAAGTAGAGGATTTCAGAAAGGGAAGTTAACGTGCTTAACAAATTGCAATCTGAAAGTAATATTATTACTTTTAGACTTGAAAGTCTGAAACTAAATAACATCAGTGAATTTTAAAAAAGCATGACTCTTGACGGGGAAATATTATTTAAGATCTAGAGGAATTTGGTGTTGACAGGAGAATAAGGGAAATCATAAAATGAATTTTAATAGAAACTAAATCCAAAATTATTCAGAATTAAAACAGGAATGAAGTAAGGTGGTGAACTTTCACCAATGTTTTTAAACTCGTGTTCTCAAGAAGATTATGAAGGAGTGGAGGAAAAGGTCAGAAATTCTTGGTTAAATTCTAGAATTTAACCAAGGTTACTTGTAACCTAGGTTACAAGTAAGATTGGATTACAAAAGTACAATTAAACTGTAGACTATTTAGCCTTTGTAGATGATTTGGTTTTACTGGCAGAAAATGAAAAAAATATGATAATTCAGAAGATCACATTAAAAAAAGTAGAGGCAAAAAAGAGGATAGTTTATATCTTTTGAGAAAACATGATTAACTTTAAAAACTCAGGAAACAGCAAACAAATAAGGAAAAATCCAGTTAAGAAATATAAGTATTTAAGCAAAATCATTTAGCCCATTAAGTTTAATTAAAGAAGGGAACACGGTAAGATCAAGAAAAATGGAAATGTAACTAATAATCTAAAAAAAAACAGAAGCTCTTTCAGTAAAATCCAAAATTTGGCATTACAACTCTCAGATTATAAAGTCTACGCAGCTGCATGCCTGACTTTGAATAAGGTTCTGGAAGAAATGGAAAAAAGAAAGAAGGATTCTTGAATTAAGAAAAATTGAAGATGAATGAAAAACTCAGGAAAGTCATCAAACTTATAAGGAAACAAAAAAATTATCAGATACGGTAAGGAAAAAGAGAATCTGTTTTTATAGGTACTACATTAGAATGATTCCATAAAGGTTGATAAAAAGAATCTTTGACTGCTAAAAAAAACTAAACCAAAATGGAAAACAGATGTCAAACAAAACCTGGAAGAAAGGAAATAAAATTGAAGAAATACTGAATAGGAAAACTTTTAAAAAAGTAACAAATTTTTAGGGATAAGAAAACCTAAAAGAAATCAGGATATATTTGGACAGAAGAAAGAAACAAAATGAGATAATGATCAAATTGTAAACGAAAATAAAACAGCAGAAGAAGAAGATGAAATCAAAAGTTACATTTCTCAGAGTAATAGTTGGTTAAGTTTGCTAAAAAATAAAAATAAAATAGTAAGTTAATATAATGTCACTGACTTTTTTGTTAAACATGAAAAGTACTTAATTTTTAAACGGACAGTAGTCATGACTCATATTATGTGTTACTTTTTTTGAGGCATTAAAATATGGAATTGCTAAATATTAGAACATTTCTTTCTAAAAATCAGCCTAAATCTTTTGTTTTACATGTAGAAAACTTATTTTTCTTTTCATTAAGCATGAGATTTGTTACTGAAACAAATTGAGAATTTTTTCTACAATTTGTGTAAATATAAAAATCAAATAAAAGGAAACATATTACAGATACTTAGATGTTGTAGCTACATTTTGCCTTTTTTATAAACAAGAAATTTGCTATAAAATTCTTTATACACATTTTATTTTGATTTACTTTTAATTTCAAAAGGTGAATAATCTGCTAAATTTTATCAAGGATCTTTCATAAGAATAAGTTTTTTGATTCCTCCTACGTGTGAGAAGTAAGATTTTGTTGCCTCATTTCTTCTTCATCTTTATATAATTGGACGACCCCAGATACTTAAGAAAAAATTTCATATAGTTGCCACAAAAATCAGTAAATGTGTTGATGAATATTCCTTATTATTCATTTTTCTACTTAAGTGTATTCTTTTATTTGTAGGATAAACTTGAGGCTTTTTGTGGTATTCTCAGATTCCCTACATTGTTTCCTTGGTTACCCAGATTTCTTTTTCCTGTTATCGTGGTAGTGCAGTAGTAGTCTGCAGCTTTATGCTTGTGTTCCCGTTTTTCCATGTTGTTATAAACCAAACTTGATTTATTTGGAGTACGCTTTAATTGATGTTAAGAAACTGATTCCCATAAAATTTTTATTTAATGCATGGTTTTTTACTTGGTTAACCATGTTAAAATGGGCACTGTTAACTGTGGCCATACAGGAAATGTGGTCACATCCACATAGTAATTGTATGACTTGTTGTTATTAATCCATTCTCACTGTTGAATGTTCAACCCTCACAAATTTTAAAATTATAAAAATATCAAATAAATTTACAACATTTTAAAAAATTATATAGGGAATTTCAAAGCAGCATTCTTGTTTTTGTTTCAAAATTTTAATTTAAAAATTTTACCTTGTATTTTTTATGTAATTAAAAAAGTCCATAACATTATATGGAATTTTCAACAAAAACTCATTTGGAAGTTTCAATTGACCGATTCTGAGATTTATAAGCGATATATATATTTTTAATAATCATTGTTTATTTCCTAAGGAAATCATATTATTTTGGGATATGTTTTAGCTTTCATTGTTTCATTTATGATGTATTTCTTATCTAAAAACTGAAAAAAGAATTTGTTTTTATGAAAATTTTTTGTAGACATTGCAAAATTTTGATGATTGATCGTAACTTATGTGGCAGCAAGGTTACTGCAAAATATGGTAGAATTGGTAGCACTTATGGTAAAACTTAGGGCTGTATCAGCAGAACTGGTGCATTAAATATTAGTAGAGTATCAGTTATTTGTTCATTACATTCAATTATTTTCAGTAGATGGAAGCAAATGAAAAAAGTTAATAAGCAAGTATTCATATTTATGAAAATTATGATTTAAAATTTTTACAATATGCTCTTGAAGAGCATTATCTCACATGGACAAATGTCTAATTAATAATAGATAAATACCTAATCTAAGCAGTAGTTAGATCTGAATGTATTGCTTATCACTAACTGTTAATGTGCCGTTGTTACTGTTATTTTAAAATAAGTAAGCAACAGTGGAATCTATGTTATTCATCAGGAATCAGAACCAAGCTCGTGACTGATATAATAGATAGTAACAGAATTGGCTTAAAAAAAAAAAAATATGATACAGCCTACAGGCAATGAAGATCCATATTTATTTATTTTTAAACTATTCTATCATAATACAGCATAGTGTAACAATATTATACACTATATAATAGCAGTTTTGGGAAATAATAGCAAAATATAAAAAAAAGAACATTCCTGTAACTAGACATAAAATGGATCAAACTAAACAAGTTGTGCATTTATAGATATTTCAGTTTATTTTTAAAAAGGTTTTAGTTTAGTTATTAGAGTTAATAAGCCATATTTAAAAAAAAAAAATTGTGCTTTTTATGTTAACATAAAGTCAAAAGCAGTATAGATGTGGCTTATTATGATGGCAGGTATAAGGGAATTAAGATAATTTTGTTGAAATGAAATTGCTTAAGACCGTTAAAAGTGATTATGGGATAAATTAAGTCCAGTCTCAAGATATCTGTTATTATTAATATTTTATTTTTTTGCTACACAAATACAGTGAGAATTATTTAGCTTGAAACTCACAGAAATAGCAAAGTACTGTGACTATTTCAGGGAGAGTAATATTCCAGTAATTAGAACTCGAACTCTAAGGGGTTCTGGGCGGGCAATTGCTTGTGATAAGTTATTTTATTTCTTGGGTTCTGATGGTTAACCTATGGGCAAATAAGATCTTCCTGTACTTAGGTTGTTTTTTTATCTGATCCATCTTTTTTTTATCTACCCCTTATAAAGGTTGAGAATCACTGCAATAGACCATTATAAAGTTATAAATGTATTTTGCTATAATTCCGCGAATGCAACTATTAACAATACTAGAATTTTATTCAATAATTACAGCCTTTCAAAATTTTAATTTAGCATAACATAATTTTGTGTCCTTATATTAGTCATTAATGACATTGTATTTTAAAAAGATGTAATTTAGCAAACAAATCTTTTTTATGTAATGCATACTTTTTAATTGTAAAATATACATTATCTGCTGTTATCTAAAGAAAAATTCAGGAGATTCAAAAGGCTTATTTGATATGTCTCAAATTAAAAAAGTTAAAACTATAAAAATATAAGTCTATCGACAGTAGTATTGTCAAGAATCTGCATAGGAATTGTATCTTCGACACAGTTGTTTTTTTTATTCTATCCTGTAGCTTTAAGCATTAAATGAAATGAAAAAGATTTCTTGTACACGATAACTTAAAAATTTTGAATGTTGTTGACAAGACCGTTTTTCACCAAAAAATAGATTTATATTGATTTATTCTTTGTACATTAACAGGTATTACTAAAGACAGCAGTTCTTGGCATGCTCAGTGTATGCTTAGCAAAGCTCATCTAAAATGACTTTGTTATTATGATGCTGAAATATGTGCTAAATGCTAAGAAGTATAATCCAGATCCAAAATTTAAGAGTATTATTGACACGCTATTAGCTGAAGCTCAAGTGCATTCAAGAGATGAAAAAAAATGGAATCAGAGTATTGACATCTGTAAACAAGTATGTAGTATTAATTAAGATTTTATTTTGGTTGCTACATATACCATATATAAAAATAGTTAAATTTTATCTTAGATGATTTCAAACTTTTTACTTGAAGCTAGAGCGTTTTACCACATTTTTGCACTCCCTAAGATTTGGCCTTGTTTCTTAAATTTATTAATAATCAAATGCTTTAGAACAAAGGGTAGAAGATGAAATAGATAGATGTAAAAGATCTGTTGTTAATTAATTTATAAATAAACTTGTTTTGTAGGTTTTACTCTTGTTTTGTTTTAAATACTGATGTTTATGGATATCTTTTTATTAACACTTTCTTGAAATAGGTAGTCTTTAAATTACCACTTTTGCTGCTAAGCCTGCAGATCTGCAGGAAAGCATGAATATGAATCCTTCCCACTTTTTCTACTCCATTTCTGTAGTCTTTGATATTTCTCATTGCATTAATTATGGAGAGATGCAGGGCAGGTTATTTTGAATGATTTTATATATTACAATATAGTACTTGGAGAGGTCTATGTTTTATTGCAGTGCAGTCTGATCATGGGGGGGGGGGAGGGTTTGGTTATAAGTATTTTTTCTTAGTTTTTTTCTCAGTCAGATGAAAGTTTTTCTTCAGTTTATTTTAAAATAATCTAGGAGTTAAATTTATGATTTTTTTTTGGTTAAGTCTTGTAACTTGATAGCTTTTTATAATTAAAAAGCTGGTATAAGCTTTTTATACCATCTGATGTAAGTAAAAATAAAGGTCCTTTGGTACATACATAACATTTGTATCTGCATTTGTTTATTTTGAATGCTTTCTTGAAATAGGTAGTCTTAAAATTAACACTTTTGCTATTAAGCCTGTAGATCTACAGGAAATATAAATTCTTTCTGCTTTTTCTACTGCAAATCTGCAGTTTTTGATTTTTCTCATTACATTGATTATGGAGGGATACAGGCCATGTTGTTTTGAATGATTTTATGTTACAATCATTTGGAGAGGTCTGTTTTTTATTACAATGCATATTTTTACTTAGTTGTACTATTATTAGGTTATTGTACATTCTCATCCATTTGACCAGAGAATAGTCGTCTACATTTTTTGTTAGGTAGGACCTGCTTATGTAAGGTTCTACCTTTTTCTATCCACTGCAATGAGGTTTTGCAGTGACCTGGCAAAACTCCAGGACCTTACATCAACGGAGGAGCATGATCAGTATCTAACATAAATTTAATTATTTATTTTTGTAGACAGAATTATGTTTACAGAATACTTAAGAAGCAGTAGTAAAAAAAATAGTGCGTATTTAAATAAAAATATGATTTGATTAAAATTAGAAATTTGTTTAAAATTGATTTGTTTAAATTTTATGTCGTTATATTACATAATAAAAAATACTCACTGAAACAGTAAAAACTTCTCCAACAATAGTTCAAGTTTTCTTTTGAAACAAGACGGTAATTTTAAAAGAGCACCAGGTTCCTGCACCCACACATTTTACCCACTTTAAAACAAGTGCTTTCGCCATCCATCCTTTTTCTTGGCACCTGTCAGTGACATAGCAACAAGTCATTTTACACTCTTTGGAAAGTTTTTTCTTTAATTGCAATAAATGATAGAAATTTTTGCCAACTACAAGTATCATCAACATGATTGTACATTGCTGTTTTACATAACCACTAGTACTGTTTTACAAAGTAAAACTGCAAACAGTGTTATCACTGACAGAGTTAATTGTTGAATCTGCTGCCGTGTGGAAGTAAACTGATGTTTGATTGGCATTTGCTATCTCTCCCATTAGAAAGCTATTTTCTTGTCATAGCTGAATTAAATAACTCTAAAAGGTCAATAATTTTTCCTGAAAGGTATTTGACAAACATTGACATGCAGATGTATGTTTTGTTATTTATAGTTCATACCTATACATAAAACAATTTAACTATCCTAGACTTGCTTTAAAATTCAGTATTTGAAGTTTCCTCACAATTTGTGCGGCTTTTAATCGGGTCATCTATTGAAACAGCAAATCCTTGCTCGCATATATCTTGAATGTAAGAAAACTACTGCTCTTCTACTTGAGGGAAGTTCCAAATTCAGTCAGATAATACTAAAGTAGTACTGTAAAAAGATACTGCTTCTCTTTTTCTTTCTCCGATTTCTTATACATGATTCTGGAATATCATAGTTACAGCCTGCTGCACAATTACAGACATCCTCAGCTAAGCGAATAACTAATTTTTCGCCTACTGTAAATAATTTAAAATTTTTTATAAAATTCATTTTTACTAGTTTGCTTAAAGTTTACTAATTGAAAAAATTTAGTATAACTGAATATATAATCTTCCTTCATTCAACTAAAACAAAATGAATACTGTTACAAGTTTATCTGAAATGACTTGTGTTTTATATAAAATTACAAGATGATTAATAATAACATATGTTATAATAACTGAAAATGCAGAGATAAACAAAATGCTTATGACAAAAGTTTGTTTATAAACAGGCAATTATTATATAGTCTACATAACAGATGTGACTCAGCATTAATGATGTGAAATCAAAAGTAATTAGAATATATGCTACAATTTGTTTTGGTTACTACCATATATTGTGTATTATATTACAATACGTAGTACAGTAGTAAATACAAATATTGGACCCTCATTTGGAAATCCAGCTTGTCACATGCACCCATAAATTTCATGTTCCTTTTTAAGAAAAAAGGTGTGTGTTTTACATGAGTCAATACAATATACAGTTTTATGCATTGTACATGAACTACACCAAACTTTGGTTTTCTTGGTTATAGACGTGAAAATATTCTCACAAAAAATTAAATTTGTGTTCTTACTTTAACTACATAACACAAAAAACTTTATTGGCAAAGGAGGATATATGCACTAAACATTACATAAGAGTTTAAGTTAAATTCATGTATTTTTTTGTCATAATTGATGACAGCATTAAATATAATGAGTTGTATGTATGCAGCTTTGACAATATCTTTTATTTCTATATGTAGTGTAGAAACTTTTTAAGTTACTGTTGATTTGTTCCAAATTATAAGAACAGAGCGTAAACATAGTTGTTTATTTTTAAATCTCTTTCATAAGTAAATAGTACAATTTTAATTTAGTTAAAATTGCATACATGTAATTGTAGCATTAAAATTGCAATATATTGAAATTTGGATGATGTCTTAAATCATGTAACTACCATGCCTTACTAAAATCAACAGATAACTTTTAAATATGTAAACAACATCCACAGAAACACAGATTTTGCAAAGATGATTTTGCTATGAATGGTTTCTAACAGTGGGTGGGGTATAAACATGTCATTATGAAGACAATAGCTTTGTACGCATGAATGCATGATGATTAATTTACTGCAGGTTCTGATATGTTATTGCTGAGGAGTCTGTTGAGTTATACAGTTAACACACCAGCATTGTACTTTAATATGTAGTGTGATGTTAAAAATTCACTATGAAGGCATGTCCTGTGGTTTCATTTAGTTGTGTGATTTATAGTTACTGTGTCAAGTGTGTTGTGTTAGTGAATAAATATGCCAAGGAAGTAAATGATCCGGATAGCTTCTGTTATCGTATGTGGGGAATTTGACTTTAAAAAACAATGATGAAATTTGACTCCACTTGTTAAAAAAATGTTATGAACTATACTTTGGCTTTAAATTTGGGGTTCAGGATAGGAACTGGGTCCCTTACACCTGCTGTTTGATCTGTGTGAAATGTCTGATAGACTTTGCAAGGCGCAATTGTCACATGAGTTTTGCCATATTGATGAATGTGTGGTGTCAGAACACAAGATCATTTGTCAGATTTCTGTATTACAAAGATAAAAGAAATAAGTAATAATTCCAAACACAGTGCAGTACCAGAATTTGCCATCTGGTAAAAGGCTTATGGTTGGTACTGTCTCCAAGGCCATTATCATATCCTCCTCCAATACATGTAACTTTAGAAGATGAATTGGAATACAAGGTAGCCACTAAAGTTTGTTATGAGGAGTATGATAATCCTACTTTTGAAACAGAGTCGAAAAATCTTATCTGATAACTCAAACTGAATTAAATAACTTTTTTCAGGAGAAACAAGCAGAGCTTTTGTGATCTAGGCTGAAAAGCTGAAATCTTCTCCATACTGACACTGAAGTTTGTTTCTTTCATAATTGTCAGGAAGATTTATATTCTGAAGAAAATAATTTAGTGTATTTTAACAATATTAGGGTTGATATAGATGCACTTCATCATGAACATAGCTGGAGAATGGAAACTGTTCATTGATTGTTTGAAAACTAGTTTAAAGGATGTCCTTTAATACAGTGGCAACAAACTTTCTTCTGATCCAATATCTTATGCGACTAACTTGAAAAAAAAGTATGACAGTATGATAATCCTGTTAGAAATAAATCAGTAAACAATTACCATTAGACTAGATGTTGTAATTTAAAAGTTGCATTTAATGGGTTTCCATCTCTGCTACTAAATTTTTTTGCTTTTTTTGTGATTGGGACACCAGGGACAAAACAAATCATTTTATCAGAAAGAAATGGGCGAAAGGTGAAGCACTTATGCCTGGACAGAACAATGTTGTTTGTACATTCCCCACTAGTTAACTTAAGAAATAATTCTTATACCTCAACTACATGTAAAGTTTGGGCTTTTCAAAACCTTATTTAAGGCAATGGGGAAAAATGTTCTGGGTTTCATTATTTGAAAGAAAAAGTTAAAATCAAGTAATACATTTTTGAAAGGAAAAAGAAAAGGAAGAACTGATAAGGTAAATTGAAAAGTCAGCATGGATGTCATTTAGTTGTAAAAAAAATTTTATAAAATCATAAATCCCCCAACTACTGTGACATTATGGGTGTATTTATTAGTAAATTAACAAAATTAAAACATGTATGGGTTATAATAAAAATTCATTTTTTGGATTCACACCTGGATTTCTTTCTGGACAATCTCGATGGCATCAGTGATGAGCTTTGATAATATCTTCACCATCAAATCTCAGTCATGGCAAACAGGTACCAGTGACAGTGGAGTGAAATAATGCTTGCAGAGTATTGTTTGACGTTAAAGAGCGATGTTCCATAATATGGCAATTTTCATGAATTTTATCGTTGATTTTCATCGTCAGTTCATCAGTCACAAGGCTAGGCCGACCAGTGTTGTCAAATTTAGACTAGGCACAGGGTCCGCGCTTCTGCGGTCTCAGTTAGTTAGTTTGAGGAAATCATGTTAGGTTGACCGTGATGTCTGTTTGAGGCCTACGTGAAGGCAAAATTTGATTTGTGTTTTACTAATGTAAATGTCTGCGGAGGCATTTACATCGGTGGCATCCCAACTGAGGCCTGGTTGATGACTGTGAGATGTAATCAGTTAGAGGGACCTCTGGTAAAGCCCCTCGGGGCTAGGAACAGAGAGGTGGTGTGGCGACCGGAAACATCACAAGTTGGATGTCTTCCCCTACAGGGCTATGATGAGGCTAGACTGAAAGATGTCATTGCCAAGGTACTGAAGATGAACTCTGGTAAAGCCCATAAGGGCAAAGTACAGAGGGGGTGGTGAGGTGACCGAAACCATCACATAGAAGGTGTCTTCTCCTGTGTGGTGAGTTGCAGACTGATATCTCATCTTAAGCTATCATAGTAAATATATTGTTGAACAAAATTACATTTTCCAGAACTGAAAGATATTAATTTGTATTTTATGGCGTACAAAAATTTAATGAAGATTTTTATTAAACGTAAACAAATTACTCTATTTATTTATCAAGTTCTGAAATATTAACAGGGAGCAACACAATTACTTTTTGATTGTAACTTTAATTTTACTATTGGGTAGAAATTGTTGGCAAGTTTATAATTCTAATTTATTGTTATGATTTTAAACGTTACAGTTGTTAATAGAAGACAGAAATAATGCAATGGCTTTGGAATGTATGTGCAGAGCTCATATACATTTAGAAAAGTGGGATATAGCAAAAACTTGTTAGCAAAACTGGAAACTATGTATACCAGTAGTGATAATGAGGTTACTGCTATATTACTTCGAGTTCAATTAGCTGAGCTAGCCGATAAGGCTATGCCACCTCTTGATATACTTTTTGGTATTACTGTTAAACATCCTGACTCACCAGATGCTTGGTATCATCTAGGTATGCGTTGTTTAGAAGAAGATGAGATTCAACAATGCATTAATGCATTATTTAAGGTACTTTATTGTTTATTCATGTTTATATTAAAGATAAATATACTTTTTCCATTTTGTTTATTGAAATTTATTGTTTTATATAGTGTGCAAACCTTGATTTAGTTTAGTGTATTATTATAACGAGTGTTTTGAAGAGGATCCAATTTTTTGAATGTGGATTTATAATTTATCCAAGAGTAAATTGTATATTACACTATTTGTCTCCATTACTGTACTCAGGTTATTGTATGCGAAAGATGAAATAACTTTGTGATACACCATTGTCATTTCAATATCCATTCTTTGTTGTGTATCAGTTATGTTGTTTGCCATGAATTAGATTGCAGAAATTTATCCAATTTATCAGTTGAAATTTCATTAGTTTGTAATTTGCAAGAGATGAACATTATCATGTTTCTATATAAATGTTTGGAGAGCAGAAGTGTATGTAACCAAAAGATACTAGGTGATATCACTTTTAACAACTGAAATATCTGATTATTCAAAAGAGTGATAAACTCATCCGTAAGAAATATTTCTAGAAAATTTTTTAGAAAGTTATCTATATTAACATTTTAATTAGATTATTTGCAACAGTGAAACATAATGTGACAGCATTCATAATAGGTCAATGCAACAGCATAATGCTGTCTTCACTGCTGTCAAATTGGAACTCCTTTAGCCCCATTTTCGGGTTGGAGAACAACCAGAGATCACAAAATTCCATGTCTAATAAGTAAGGGGTCTGGTGATCTTAGGAGTTCCATACTTGACCAAGAAATCCTGGATTACATATGAAGAAAGGGCTGTAATTATCATGATGCAGAACCTCTAGGTAGTATGTTTGTTGGAAATTTGGCCTTATGGTGGGTATTCATATCCACAACTTCATAAAAAATATAATAAAAATAAAAAATATAACTGGTCAGCATTACTTTCACTTAGCTCTTCATTTGTTTTGTTTGCATTGGTGTTGAGGATGATGGTGACTTTCTTTCTTTCTTCTATTCAAATGAAAACAGTTTTGGCTTAAATTTCATAACCGCTGCGCATGCTCAAATCATTCATTAAAATCATGTAATTAGTTCTACAGAACTATCATTAATGTCGATGTCATTTGCAATTTCTTAGTCGGTCGAAAATTTTCCTTATCAAATTAAATATTTTGTAAATGAAATGTGGATTTTGGTCTGATGACAGCCAGCCACTGTGCTGGTATATTTATTTGATTACTTAGGATGTTTTTTTAACTAGTAGATATTTAATATGTTTATGGTTTGTTCTACTTTTATAGGCTGGAAAATTAGCACCTTACTGGTATAAAGTTTACTTAGAACTGGGTAATTATTATGTTACTCATGATTTAGTAAAAGCTAGATGTTGTTACAAAAAAGCTTTGTATCTTAATAAACGGTCTTCTGAAGTGGCAATGGCTCTTAGTGATATATACAGGATTCAGGGAGAGACAGTAAGTATTTTAAATTAATATTTATGTCTTGTGTGCTTGAAAATTATTATTTTAAATTGTTAAAAGAATGCTCATGAAAAGAAAATGTAAGAGTGATCTAACTTTTTGACATCAAATTAAGACACCTTTCTGCTTATGTTTATAACAACATATGAACTCATGTTTTCCTACTGTTACTTGTAAAAACTGAAACTGTTGCTCATTTCCTTTTTTCAATAATTTATAATGCGATTGAGATATCTTTTTATTGTAATATCTATTTTTTCAAATGTAATAATTACAAAAATATTTTAACACAGTTAGTTGCTTATTCCAATCACAAATTTTTTTAGTATTATTGATTATTATGTATATTGTTTTGTGATGTGTAATTTTGTTGTAGAAGTGATGAAAGTATATTTGTAACAACTGACTTCACACATTACTAAGAGATTGTGGTTATTAAAATGTACATCATACTTTGTTAAAGTGTTGTTTTTATCGATTGTTTGACGTAAAAAACACTAGTGTTTTGAATCTGAACATTACATGTCCATTGTATATTATATTACTATCCAGACAGTAACATAATATTGGCTAGCCAAACCACACACATACACACTCCTTCTTATTTAACATATTTATAATTTTAACTTTTAATTAATATTTTTATTATTTGACAACATATTTTTATATATGGAATTTTTAACTTTAATTTTAACTTTTGATTTTGATTTTAAATCTTAAATATAAAAGGAATAAAAATTTTAATTCCATTTTGATTTGAATTGATTTTAAAGTTTATATCCAAAATTTTAACAAATTTTGTGTTATTGTATTTATCAAGATTTTATTTTGTTAATATTGTGTATTTATGGTATGTAATTTTACGTGAACAATCATAAGTTTGGATCAACTTAAGATGCGAGAAAATTGTGAAAGTACTCTTGTGTAAGGTAATTGTCATCCTATCTAATTTAATCTTATTCTGTACTTGGTGGATCAAGTTATTTATTTATATATATATGTGTATTACTGAAATTAATCTTTTCAAAATTAATATTATTCCTCTGTGCTGTTAAATTATATTAAACAAACCACCTAGTATAGAATATTAAGATACTTTCATGGGATCCCGCATCCTTAGTCACGATTGAAATAATTCTGTTATTGCATAATAAATATATTATTATTGCTGTTATTTATTAAACAACAATAATAAATGTTATTCTACACCAGGTGGTTTATTTAATAGTATTTATATATATATATATATATATATTAAATAAGAATCCTTTCAAATTCATTATAAATTATTATAATGTTCAGATTTTGAGCATTAATACACTAACTTTTTGCTCTGTCAAGGAGCTCTTTCTATATTGCATGCGAGTTGAAATAAGTCAATGAATGATTTAAAAAAGATAACTTATTATTTTTTATTCTGAATATTCTGATAATATATTATTTGTGAATTTTATCATAGATATAATTTTTTTTTACCTATGTAAGTGAATTAATTTAATACAAAAAAGTTTTTGTATAAAATAATGATTTTAACTCTGTAAATTCTCTATTGTAAAATAATAATTATTATGATATTGGATAATGCTATTTTTTTAATGTAGAATAAGATTATTTATCCAAATCAATTATATTAATTACTTATATAATGATTTTACTTTTAATTACGTATTATGTTACTTATTTAGGTTTTAATGGTCATAAATATTATTTGCTGTATTCTTAAAATGATATTTCTGAAAAGAATGATTTCTGAAAGTTATGATGGTTCTATTATTTTATTGACTTATAAGTCAATATTTTATATTTTTTTTTTTTTTTAATTAAAAGAGACGATCAGAAAGCAAGTTACACCCCTTCTATGAAACAAACACATATTTATAAGACAATTTTTTTTTTATTGAACAAAAAACTACACATTTTCATCTATTTTTCGACATAATCACAAAGTTTTTCTGAACACTTTTCATACCCTGTGACAAGTTTTTCAGTTTCACTCTCATAAAAATTTCGTCCAATTTCCTTCAACCATTTAACTACCGCTTCCTTCAGTTCATCATTAGCGAAGCGCTCCCCTCCCAGGTCTCGCTTGAGAGGACCAAACAGGTGGTAGTCACAGGGTGCTAGGTCAGGGCTGTAAGGCGGATGAGACTACACTTCCCACTTGAATTTTTGCAGTAACTCCTTTGTCACATGAGCTGAATGAGGAGTAGTGTTGTCGCAAAGAAAAACGATACCATTGCTCAGTCTTCCAGGTCTTCGATCTTTAATGGCTTTACGCAATTTTTTTAAAGTCTTCACGTTAAGATTCAGCATTGATTATTGTTCCTCGGGGCATAAATTCACTGTAAATAACTCCCTCGGAATTGAAAAAGATGTCAGCATAACCTTTTGAGCAAATCTTAGTATCTCCGTTCATGTGATGCTCGTTTAGTCTCAGGACTGTAATGAAGCACCCAGCTGTCATCCCCTGTGATGATTTGTTTCAAAAACTGTGGACCAGTCCTGGAATAACGTTGAAGAAAAAGAAAGAGCAGATGCAAAATGTTTATGTTTGTGGTTGTCAGTCAACAGATTTGGCACCCATCGTGCACCCACCGTGCTTGGTTTCTTACGGTAACCAAGCTGATCGTGAATAATCACAATCAAACTACCAAACTGATGTTAAGTTCACTTGCAATTTCTCTAATTTTAATATGCCAGTCACTCAAGATCATTTCATTCACATGTTCCGTGTTACCCGTTGTGTTTGCTGTTGAAGGACGCCAGCACGCAGTCTGTCATTCACATTTGTTTTTCCGTTTCTGAACATTTGGCACCATTTTGTGATCATGGGATGTGACATTGCAGTCCCACCATATACCTCAAAAACTTGGCGATGAATTTCACAATTGTAATTTTTTGCCTACAAAAATCGGACTGCTGAATGCCCTTCTAATCTGGACAAAACCCCTAAAGGACATCCTATATTTGACAATGACACTACGCATGTACTGAGTACAGAATTGCTGCTGGGGGAGCTTAAAGACAACAGCACAACCAGTGCTGCCACTGTAAGACATTAATATATCCTTTTCAGTTCAAGAACACAGTAAGGATGTAACTTATTTTTTGATCCACCTCTCATATTAATGGATTTATTGATGTTTTTTATTTTATTTTCTTTGCAGGCTTTAAATATTGAATTATTAACTGCTGTTACAAAAACAACACAAAGCAAATGGGCGTGGTTACAATTAAGTATTCAACATTTTGAACTTCAAGATGTTGGTGCTGCTGTGAAATCCCTTCTAGCTGCTATTCGTATTGATGTGGAAGACTCGTATGTTTATGTTCTTTTAGTTTTATAGATAAGAGATAACTATGTTTTTTTAAAACTATTATGTTATAACAGAATTTGCTGAATTATTAATTTGTCAGTACTTAGTTTTTCTGTTGAAATGCATACATTCTGTTAGGTCATGAAAATTTGATATTTCTTTATTAAAAAATACAGTTATGTGGTGAATGATGTTTATTAATATCAGAAAATGTTTCATAAGTAAATAAGTGACTATCATGTATGGCTGATAGACGTAATATATTTATTTTTCAATACAAATATTATGCAGCATCAACAATTGTTATATTCATTAGTCAGTAATAAATGCCAGCAGCATGCAGTGCAACTGTATTCACTGTTGTTTAATATTCGTTATCTGTAGAAAATAATTTATTAAACTTTGCTTTGGCTTTGGCATTTATCCTTATTTCTCAAGTTCATTTTTCAGGATTCTCTATTCCTTAAAATATTCCAGGTCATTTTAGACTCTGGCTTTTAAGGAATGCAGCTTTTATCTTAACCTGGACCTTATTAAGTTTGTGTTAGCAAAGGCATTGTGCTATAAAGATTGATTCACTGAATATTCCTGTGTTTGGAACTTTACTGCATCCCTGCTGCAGTGACTATCAGTTCCTGAAAAGTGGTTGTAAATCAACCCCTTTGGATTGTGCAGGCTTGACTGCAGGAAGATATTCCTTCTGTATATATGTAGATGAATATAAAATTCCTTTATTTTAGTTGGACGGAGTTGCATTGAGGTCTGTCGCAAACTTAAAACCTGGTGAAAATTTTTTCCATTAGCTATGTTTTGCCCTTTATAGTTCTATGTGAAAATTTATTTAAAACCATAAATTTGGAAATGACAAACTGGACCAAATTTGATAAATACAGTGTTTTTTAATAGCTTATTTCATAAGATTTTTAGTTACCCTTATAAGAAAACTAGCTGTTTACTTCATAAATAGACACAATTCAGATCCAGTACACTACTTAATCACATTCGACAAACAGTCGCCATATTTCCCTGGCAACATATGTCATTTTAGAACCTTGTGGTAACCCTGAATAGGGCTGTTTGAGATTTTATAGTGGCCCTGAAAAGGGCTGTTTGATGTTGGATGAGGTAGCCCTGAGTAGGGCTGTTGAGTACAACTGCTGGTCTCTGGCAATGTTGCCTTGGCTGCTGATCTTTGACAATGTCACCTTGGTTCATGGATTGTAGTCAAGGAGTTATGGCTCATCTATTGGAATCAGACGTGTGTCCCCACTACAGTATGGTTGGGGATTACCCCCAGATCATCTGATGCCAGCATAGCTGAGATGGTTCTCGTCTATCTCTGTCTTTACAGTAAAGACAGAGTGCTACTGATGTAAAGACATTTACTGATGTAAATGTCTGCCGAGGCATTTGCGTTGGTGGCATCCTGACTGAGACTTGGCTGGTGACTATGAGATATAATCAGTTAGAGGGTCTGAAGATGACCTCCGGTAAAGGCCTTCAGGGCTAGGAACGAAGGGGATGGTGTGGTGACCGGAATCACCACAAGGTGGGTGTCTTCCCCTACGTTGTTGGGGTAATCTTTTCTGGTGGTGGTCTGAGAGTGAAAGCTCTTGTATTGCCATGCTGCTGTTTATAAAGCTGCTGGCGCATGGTGGGTCATTGTGCAGTCGTCTGCTATTTTGGTAGAAGGAGCTTGTGTGCAGGCATGCAGGGGAACTACAAACTCCCCCTACATCTACTTGCTAGTATTGTAATATTGTGCTAGCCGATAGTAAACACAGCATGTGGCAACAATACGCACCTACATAACAAATACGAACATCCTGCAACAGTATAACGTGATGTTTGAACATTGTATTTGTCAAATATGATTTGCTTCTATTTTAAAAAATGTGCAGATGTAATTTTTTTTCCTTTGGCTGTACACATTTGTAATGAAAATGTTTATAGTAGAGCCAGTTTCATTGACATTTAATGTCAAATGAGCATTGTTCTTCTTAGGCTACTTTAGCGAATGCATTAAGATTCTTTAAAGTGACAGAATCATAAGTATTTGTAGTTTCATTTATATTTAATGTAACCGGACTCTACTAAATCAGGTAACCCTTGATTATTTATTTATGTAATGCCAGGTTATCGAGTAACGTCATAGACATGATGTCAACAGTACTCTGCAGAGATAATAAAAAATACCTCCTTATTTTTCCATTACTATTTTAATGTGTGAAATATTAACAATACAGTTGTTGATTAAGAAAAATATAAATTGTTTGATTTTGATTGTTATTCCAGTCAACTATGTGGTAATTTTCTACTGTCATATCTGATTCTGTTAGTATTAAAAATATTTCATTTTTTCTACTATTCACTAAAACTTAACATGTTTAATTTATTAATTATGCTGGTAATTATTTGACAAATGTCATAACTATGATTGACATTAAGTAATATAAAAACATAAAATAACCTCATACTTTATAAAAAATACCGAAACACAATAATGGAGTTGTTTGACTAAAACGTTTGGATAAATATTGTAAAAAATGTTTCCAAGCAGGCCAGGAAATATTAGAAAATAGAAACTTTTAACATTTTAAATCGCTACTATAAAATTTCATTCATGTTAAAATTGTTGGGATATAAAATACAACAAAAGTTGTGTTGGGTTGAAAGTAAATGGGTAACTGTAAGCACCATTCATTAAAATGGAAAGAACAAGTTTCGGATCAAGAAAGATAATAAAAATTAGTTTTTTATTTTTCTGTAACAATTTTTTATTACTTAGTAATGTTGGAAGGGTGCATTAACCCATTCATCACAAAAGATGAACACAGTGCATCGTGTTTTTTTTATTGCGTAATTATGAAAGATGGACTCTGCCTATCACTATATTTGAGCATGTACATTCTACTGCAAGATATAGTTTCGGGTTTTTTATCTTATAGAGAAGTTTAGAAGTTTAGATGTTTTATATCAACTGCAGTCATTTGCTATCATTTCTATTTCGATAGTTTTATTTTTATCATTACTTTTAGATCAGCTGTGTGTTTACATCTTATACAAGTTGTTTTTTATGCTTTCTACTTTTCATGGACAATACGACTTTATAGAAGTTGTGAGCCAGCGAGAAATTAGAAACCTCAACCCTAAAAAACCCTGAAACCTAATGCAGTGTTTGATTACAACAAATATATATATAGGAGGGGTAGATAAAGGTTGGTGTCACTCCCAGTAATGAGGAGGTTTGCAAAGGGGTATAAAAAATTATTGTTTTATCTTTTTGATGTCACCTTGTATAATGCAAGCATTATTATTATAGAAATATAACAGGAAAACTATAAAACTTAATGATTTTCATTGAAATTTAAGTGAGCAGATCCTAAATTCAATTCACCTCTAAAGATAGGGACACACCAGTGGTCGACCATCAACTTCAGGGATATCTACTCTTTGGCTGAATGGAAAATTTTGGGCCCATTTTATAGAAAAGGTTTCCTCAACTAATAAGGCTAAACCTACCAAGAGGTGTAAACTGTGTTCCAGCCAAAGATTAAGAAAAGAAACAATTTATCAGCGTAAAAAATGCAAAATACCATTATATAGAAAACTGTTTTGAAATTTACCATACAAGAACAAATGTATTCAGTTTTCAGCATGATATAAAATCAAGTTGTAAAGGTAAGTTTTTACCTTTTATTTGTATGTTCAGGTAATTTGTTTCATGAAATGACAAATTAAGACAAAAGACTCAGTAATAAGAACCGGTGATTTGAGGTAAATATTCAGCAATTAATATCTTGTTTCTTGATGCTGCCTGTCAGTATCTCTTTCTGCAATACAGAGACTTATTAGATTAAATTTTATGAGATGGAAAATTTGACAAACCAATTTCTTGGCATATACCAAAATATATTTATCATTAGGCTCTTATTTATAAGTTCTATCATCATATTGATGATGAGGATGAGGTGCAACCCTCTTAAAATTAATTTTTTCATCTAAAATATTCTTCCATCCTAAAAAAAGTGCTAACTATAAAGACAGAATGCCAGCAACATAAGCCAAGTTCATAAAGTAGTTCTTGTAGATCAGATAGTTGATATATATATATATATTCTTTTTATAATCAGGTGGCAGTGACAGCCTGTGGGTGGATCTTCTTGAAGGATCACTGACTGCCCAGCAAGTATAATGGCTGAAGAATCTGTTGGATGTAAAAATATCCTAAAATATAAATATGTCTTCATTTCATACAGTTGTATTTTCTGCTTAATGCATTAAAAACGAATATTTATTAGTTAATGTATTATGTTTATATACATACAGTATTTATTTTGTTTTAGTAACTGTTGGGAGGTCTTAGGAGATGCATACCTGGCTAGAAAAGCTTATACTGCTGCACAGAAATCTTATCAGAAGGTTGTTCAGTTAAGACCAGGATCCTTGTATCCACAACTTCAAATAGCTCGAATTAAACTGGTTTGTAATTTGATTAAAAAATATATATTTCATATTTATTTCACATACAAGGGATTAAAAATGTTAATACTAATAAGTTATTTTCTATTATGCCTTTCATTCTTTGCATTTATCATACAGTATTGTTTGAAGTTTTATATTATATTTTACATTACATTATATATCTTTTTGTTTCTATTTGTAATTTCTTTTTTACTTAGCGTACAAAGTAAATGAAGCATTGCGATCACGAAAAGTTTCGGTTTTCAGATTTCAACAGAAATGTCCATTTTGACTAGTTTTGACATGACATCTGTACTTATGTATCTCGCATAACTCAGAAACGATTACCTGCAGGATTTTAAAATTTCAGATGTAGGACTGTTGTAACATCTAGTTGTGCACCTCCCTTTTGATTGCAATTGATTGAACCAAAAGTGTCCAAAAAAGCCCAAAATCCAAAAAAAAAATGTAGATTTTAGACTTCTTCTTAACTGCAGTAATAAACCCTCATTGAGAGTTTTTCAACAATATATCATAAGCGGTACTTATTTTCATTGGTTCCAGAGTTATTGCCAAATAAAATTTTAATTAATGAAATATTTGGATCATACAAGGCACATTGGTTTGAATCAGACTTTATCCCTTTTTTTCCAACTTTTTTTTTAATTGAAATATATTGATTTATTAATAATTATGAACCTCTGATTGTAAAAAAAAATTTACAGTAAATAATAATTCAATAAAAAAAAATGTGTATATGTAATTTAATAAGCGTACAAGGAAGTCATGTCATGTCCGCATCATATTTTTTCTCTTTGCAGTAATTTTTATCAATTATTTACCTTTCATAGTATTTAATTATGCATACCAGAATAACAGCTAGAATAAAATAAAATGACTGACATTATCAGAAATTAATATTTAAAAAAATAAACATTTTTAATGTTTATTTTTTTAATATTACTCAATGTGATGGTATAGTATTTTTTCTTAATCTTCCTGCTCAGTCTGTGACAGAAATTACCATCATGCATATGAAATCTTTAAATGAGTTAAATACATTAAAAGTATTAAAACAAGTTCTTTCATTGTATATTTTACATTTGATTATACCTTGTAAACATTTCTATATAATTTAAAGGTTTTTACACAAATATAAAATTAACTTTCAATTTAATAAAGATTTGGTTTAGATGAAATTCTGATGTATGTTAGTAGAATTATGAAACATTGAATTCAATTAGAATTTCAGGATTGATTTTTCGTTTGTTTAGAATTACAATCGAGAGTGGAATGTTTGCTAATTTTTAATTTTTACTAATTATTTTCTATGTAGACATTGTCGCTGTATGGCTTTGACAGAACTTGGCACTTTAAAACCTTATGGTAGCCCCAAGAAGGGTTGTAGTTGTCCCCGAATGGCTTTTATGACCCATGGAAATCTAAAAGCTTATGGTAGTCCAGAAAAGGGCTATTGTTGTCACCGTATGGCTTCAACGGCACGTTGCCATTTGAAACCTTGTGGTAGCCTTGAAAAGGACTGTTTGAGGTTTCTGGACTGGTGGCTCTGAAAAGGGCCGATTTTGCATTAGCTCTGAGAAGAGCTCTTCGGTGCAGAAGCTGGTCTTCAGTGATGTTGACTCGGCTGTATTCAGGGAGTTGCAGCTTGTCCGTTTAAATCAGATTGAGTTATCCTTAGCGGCAGTTCAGTTGGGTCCCCACTATAACGTGGCAGTGATGGCCCCCAGATCCCTGTACTGTCGGGTTGGCATTGGTCATCTACTGCCGGCGCAGCTGAGGTGGTTCTCCTGGAGCGATCCCATGCTGGGCTGGCTTCTGCTGGTGAGTCCACGGCCAGAGCGATTGAAGCCCAGTGGTTGGGCTGGGAAGGTAGCGTCTGCACCAAGCAGCTCCCTCGGCTGGCCGGCCAGGCCTGCTGCTTCGGCAGGGATGTTGATGATGTAAGAAATTGGATTAATGAAACATTTTCTTAATTTAATCATGGTTTTACTTCTGGGGATATTTTTTCCAGAAAAAAAATACAGAATGCATCTGTAAATGAACCTGCTAAAACATTCTACTGCTAGACTGCTAGAAGTACTATATATCTAAGTTTGAAGAAATAAATTTAAATATCCTGAAACATAATTGAATACAAAATTACAATTAATAGAATACAAATATATTTTTTTAGTGGTATCATAAATATGTGTTTTGAAAAAAAACCATCATTAATGAAACAGAAAAATTATAACAGTGCAACAACAAAAATGTCATTTATAACAAAACTGCAAATATCATTGAAAATGTGTTATTAAACTGTCTGTTAACTTTGAATCAAATTTGATTTATTATAAAAACATTGGTTTTAGTGTTATACATATGGTAATATTTTAAAATTTAGCTGAAAAAAGATTGGTAATTTAAGGGGTTAATGTTTAGATTACTGAAGAACCAGAGGATGTCATACCTGAGTTCAGAAAACTTTCTGAAGAATATCCTCAGGATGTTCCTGTCCTTAAAGGTCTTGCTGAAGCTTGTCTACAATCAGCAAAAATTTTTCACTCAAAGAGATTATTAGGTCGTACGAGAGATAGCCTTCAGGAAGCTGTAGATGCTGTTACCAGGTAATTTTGTTTATTTTTCTGAATTTAAAAGGGGGGTTACTCTTCTCATAAACATGGCAGATTCTAAAGCAACATTTTTTCACAAAATACTGCCCTTTTTTAGATGGAAAAGAAGGTATAATATATACCTTGTATATATAATTCCTTCTATATATAATATATATAGAAGGTATAATATATAAGAAGGTATTTATATATTCATTTAGAAAAAATAAACTTACTTATTTTCCTTTGCTTAAGTTTTTTTTTTAAAGTAAATAAGAATTAAACTGACCTCACCATTGATAAGTTAATAAGAACAAGAATTTGGATTAATTAAAAAATAAATATCTGCTAGAAAAATTTCATGGTCTTTTTTGTATTAAACAACAAAAATATCACCGACATACCGAGTCCATAATAGAATATCATAAGTATGAATAATGCCATAAATAATTTTATTTTCAAAATCATGTAAATAAATTTCAGACATGATGGCTGACAAAAGAAAACCCATTGGTAAGCTAGTTTCCTGAATATAATATTTGTCGGCAAATTTAAAGTAGATTTGTTGGCACGTATTTGTAATTATAGTAATAATGTTATCAACAAACAAAGGGTCTTTGTGATTATATATTAATTTATTTTTTATTATGTGAACTGTTTTGTCTATGGGTATGCTAGAATACATATTACTAATATCGTAGCTAACCATCCTAGTATTTCTTCAATTGTTAAGTCTTTCAACTTATTTACAAATTCAAATTCATTATTTATATTATAATTATAATTTAAATTCATTTTTATCCTAAGTAATTTATATGTTATTTTGGAAATATATAATATGGAGCAGTTGTATAATTAATCAAAGGTCGCATAGGGATACCAGGTTTATATATTTTTGGAAATTTGTTCCAGTTAATTTTTGGTGCAATTTGTTCAGAAGGGTATAATCTGGAGTGATATTTTAAGTTATTGTTATAATTAAAAATATTATGGTATTTTGCTATTAAACTTAGTTATTTTTAAAAATTTATTAGGGGATCATTTATTTCTTTGAAATTATTTTCTAATATTTATTGTTTCATCAGATTATTTATATTTTTCGATATTCATGATAAGTGTATTAGTTTTATCTGATTTTAAAATAGTACAATTATTTTTATTTAGTTTGTTTTTCAAATAGTAAATTACTTTTTTATTATTAAAAATTGGTTTGCGAGCTAAATTTTCACATTTAATTTCATGAATTTTACTACTAATGATATTAATTACATAATTGTTCTTTGTCATTAGGATTTACTTTATTAATATTTATTTCAGAATCAACTGCTATATTTTTATTAATATTATTCTTATCACTATCATTCAAATTTAATTTAAATGCATTAGCCCCAATAAACTGTTCCTTATCATCAAGCTTGACATTTGTCAAATTTATCAAATCAAAACAAGGATCAGTAAATGAACCTGAATCCACCTGTACATCTTTGAAATGTAAATCTTCAAAACCACCATTCGCTACAAATTCCCCTTGTAATCTGTAATAACCAAAACCTTATTACTATTATAATTCATGCAAATACAATTGTAATTATTATTATTACTATTATTTCCTCTTTTATTATTATTATTATTATTATTACTATTATTTCCTCTTTTTATCTAATTACTAATTTTATTATAGTTAGATTCATTAAGTTTATTTTTTTGAATTTCAATATTAGTTTTAATCAAATTAAATACATAATCAAATATTAAATGCCCAAAACTTGCACCAATTGAAAGTGTGTGTTATATAACTAATTTATAATATGATTCCCTGCTTCATCCTAAATCTTTCTGCAAAGTATTTTGTTTTTATTATACATTTCTTAAATTGAGAATTCTTAATGTTAATCCTAGCATATTTAAAGAATTATGTTTAATTTAAGGCAAACTTTATTAAAATTTATTGAATGTATTATATTGTGAAGTTGAATATGTAATTTGTAAAACTTAAATGATAATTTTTGTCTGGTTAGCATTCATGATAATTTTTATAAAGTCAATCTTTTCAATACTACATCCCTGTGTACTAATATATATTGTATATATAATCCAACTTGATTCACCTAAATACAGAAATTATAAATTAAATAAGATGACACTTATGTTATTTTTTCATATCTTACAATAGCGTTTTTGTGGCAATTCACATCTTCTATATATATATTCTTTATATTTCTATATATATATATATATATATATATATATATATAGAATATAATATATATTATAACATAATTAATTATATAATAACATAAATTAAATAATATATAATAACATATTATAATATAATATATATATTCTATATATTGAATATATAATCCAACTTGATCCACCTAAGTACAGAAATTTACCTTATTTTTTTTATATCTTGCAATGGTGCTTTCGTGGCAACCCACATCTTCAGTTATAATTTACTTTTTAAGTGTTTAGTTTATATCAAATTACGTATTCTACTCAATACGATTTGTATAAAAAACTGTTTTGTAATGTATAATTTTTTTTTTATAAATTAAAATATAAAAATTCTTTTAAAAATCACAAGTTAAAAGCTTTTTTAAAAAATATATAAATTAAAAATTTTAAAATCTCCTTAAATTTATAAAAATATATTATTAAAGAATTTTTTTATATTTAATTGTATTGAGTATAATATGTAGTTTGATATAAACACTTAAAAAGCAAATTATAACCGAAGATGTGGGTTGCTACGAAAGCACTATTGTAAGATATAAAAAAAAAAGGTATAATTTCTGTACTTAGGTGGATCAAGTTGGATTATATATCCGTACGCATTATGTATTTTATACACTTTATTAAATGATTTTTATTATGTTTCAGTGCATTAAAAGAATGGAGTGATGTTTCTTGTTTATGGAAACTGTTAGGGGATATTTTTACACTAGCTGGTAATTTACCTCCAACTTGGGCATTTTTATTGATTCCTTGTTGGTTTAGTCCACAACAGAATCAGACTGGTGACAGGATAACGATCAAGTCACAATTTTCTTGTTACAAATTTGCTTCTACGTAAGATATGATTTGATTAATTTTTTAATAAGTGTAAACTATTTATTATCTTAAGTTAATTAATAAATAGAAAGTAATATCTCTGTCATATCATATTCTGTGCTGTAGGTGTTCATACATCTCTTCAGTGGTTACTTATTATAACATGCTTCAATGGATACACAACATATTTTTGGTAGGTAGAATAACTTTTAACTTTATATGTATAAAATTTTTTATTAAACATCCTTGCTCTGTTAAAATATTCAATAACAAGATTAATGATACCACCAAGACAGAAAGTGTAAATGGTTTTCTTATATATATTTTCTTAATGCTGAAACAGTGAGGTGGAAGAAAAATTGATGCCGTTATTCTAACAGTGTCACCATCTTAAGAAATCCATCACTCTCATAATTAATTTGATGGCTCGTAATTTATGTTTACTTTTTAATTTTTAAATGTATAGTATTTCGAGATGTGTTGCTTGAAGTTTAAAAAGAAATATAATAATAAAAGAAAGTTTTATTTGTATGTATTTAGTGAATATGTGTTCATTTAAAAATGGTTAATTATTAAAAGTAAGTATCTAATTTATTGGCTCAGCTAAAAAAATTGAAGATAAGAAAATGTGATCTATTATGAAAACATATAAATATGTATGATAAAAACACATAAAAACATTTTGACGGAGAATTAATATACATAAATAAAACGGATACATGCGTCATAAATATGAATGTTGGGTTTGCAACAAGTAGCCAAAACTATCATTAAAAATGCTCATGTGTAAATCACAATAAAGAAATATTTAAAAAAATTGTTTTATACCACCTTTGCTATCTAAGTATAACAATATAATGTATTTTTTCTTGTAAAAATAGTATAAATATGTGTTATTAGATTCAAGTTACCAGTCTATGGTTTTAGTTAAGTTTAATTATTTTCTTGGGTTGATTTTCATATTAATTTTTGCCTCAGATTTTATGTTGAAGTTTTACCACTTAAATCTTTTTAACTCTTAATTTTACCTTTCATCTATAGTATTTGAATAATTAATTATTTAAGTTGTTGGAATAGTTGGTAACCACAATCAATTTTTTTATAAATTGTTTTGATAATTGAAATAAAATAATAAAAAAAAGATATTCTTTTTTTTTATTATTTTATAGTAATACTGCAATCTATATATTTTTATATGCAATCTAAAATATTCCTAAAGTCAGGCATTTCTTTTTATTTATTATATATTCATTGTGAATGAATATTTCATCATTCAGTGTTTGAGAATTTACGCATTTGACAATTATAAAACTAGAAATTCTTAAAATTTATTAACAGATTATATAAATAAATCAAATAAAATATAACTCACCTGCTTCTGTTTGATGACATTTTTCTATAATTTTAAAATTCTTAGAAGCAATGTGGTATTTGATAAGCCATAATTTGTGTAGTATATTATACTCTAATATAATTGTAAACTTAAAAGAAGTAAGTTAAATAAAATTAAATTGAAAAAGAATTGTGGTGAATTGTCTTTTCTGGATAAAACAAATTCAAAAAGCTTAATTATGCGTGCCACTAAAATTGAATGTTGTACCTAAGAAAAGGTCACACCCATGCATGCATGCGTGTGTGCTCATTCTTACAAAAATTAATCCATTTTCCACATATTTTTATCATTCATTATACTGAAGCTAAAAACAGTTGTGCCACTGAGAGGAATGTATCCTCCTTCTGGTATCACTATACCACACCCTGTTTTCCATAAAACCTGCATCTGGTAGCACTACTACCTCATTTATTCAGTGAAGTCTTAATAATTCATTTTTTATCAGTTGTAATTAGACAGTCTCCCTCAAACATTGTGTGAAGGTTTATCAAATTTCAGTTTTGTTTGTATTTATATGTGTAATATTTTTCTGATAATTTAATTTTATATCATCTTTATTAACTTCCAATATTTTTAAATTTGTGTTAATATCAGAAATAGAATGTTTATTGGACGGTCTGCCATTATATAAAACTAATTTATTATTTTTTTAATAGAATTAATTATTGCAATTTTTATAAAATTAATTGTAATGATTGTGATGGTACTTATACAGAAGAAACAAATTGGTTCTTAAAAACTAGATTTCTTGATCGTGATAGAAGTAAATATCTACAAGGGATATCTCTAAAGTAAAGACCGCAAGGAAATTTCTCTCCTTAAGGTTGGTGAACCTGTGTCGTTCATGGCCGTGCTAGTAATGTACACACTGCATTGTTGTCTGTAAGTTGTCGCATTGTAGTATCTTAGATTACATGTAACTTATTATGTTATAAAGTGAGTAGGAAAATCGATGTTGTTGCCGACTGGAATACTTGAAGTCATACATTTTTTAAATCATCAAACTGTTAAGCCGGCTGAAATTTATAGGCAGTTGGTTGCTGTGTACAATGACCGGTGGCAGTCATGATCATGACTGTAATGCCACGCAAGATACCATGGTGGGACTGGGTGGGGGTGCGAGGTTTGTTCGTGGCTCCTGTATGGATCAGAATGAGGTGACGTTCCCCTTGTTAGGTGACCTAAATTGGTCGATTTATTTGGGTGTAGGGCTGAATTTATGTTGCGTAAGACATAATTTTGATTGGTATGAGTGTAGCAATGATTTAACTTTAAACTCGTTTGTTTTCTGAGGCATTCACAGTCGCTAATGGTGCTGTCAAATCTGGACTAGGTTTGGGATTCGTACCTAGTTAGTTTTGGTTAGTTAGTTTGAGGGAATCATGTTAGGTTGGATGTGAAGATGTTCGTTTGAGGCCTAAGCGAAGGTGAAATTTGATATGTATTTTTACTGATGCAAATGTCTGCCGAGGCACAACATTGGTGGCATCCTGACCGACACCTGGTTGATATGTGAGATGTAATCAGTTAGAAGGCAGGTCTAAAGACGACCTCCAGTAAAGCCCCTCAGGGCTCGGAACAGAGGGAGTGGTGTGGTGACTGGTAATGTCACAAGGTGGTTGTCTTCCCCCTACGGGGTTGGGATTTGTACAGTGATAATTTAATGAATGAAAGAAACATCCGAAAATGATGTGAAAGGTTTAGAAGTAACAGAATTAATGTGTATGATGAAGAACATTTGAGGAGGCTCTCAATAATCAATGAGGGCTTGTTGAAATGCATTGATGATGAAATTAGAAAAGATTGTCGCTTAACGATTTCCAACCTGGCCCTTCTTTTTCCTGATATTTCAAGAGCTGTTATTGGTCACATTGTTCATGAATATTTAGGCTTCAGAAAGGTTTGTGTGCATGTTGGGTGCTGCTGCCTTAATGGAACGTCACAAAAAAATCGGAATGGGATTTGCTTTGTAATTTTTGACGATACATAGCGATGACTTCCTTAATTCAATCGTTACCAGCAATGAAATATGGATTTTGTATTACACACCAGAGAGAAAATAGTAGTCAAGTGAATAGCGCCATCCTCAATCACCAACCAGACCAACAAAGGTCAAGCCACAGCCATATGGACGTAAACTGATATAGACGTAAAGCCAGAGTCTTTTGGGTTAAGTTTGGCATACTGCTGATTGATTTCATGCCACATGGAACAACTATAAATGTAGAAGCCTACTGCAAAACTCTACATAAGTTACGACGTGCCATTCAAAATTGGCGATGTGGTTGGCTGACCGACGGCATCATCCTACTGCACAATAATGTATGTCTACATGTTGTTGATCTGACGTATGATTTACTGAGAATATTTGGATGGGAAATTTATGATCACCCACCATGTAGTTTGGACTTAGCTCATTCTGATTATCAATTTTTTGGGAAATTGAAATAATTTTTGAGTAGTAAGCAATTCACGGGTGACTATGAACTTAAAAATCACTAGCTAAATGGACTGGTGGCAGAAGAATGTGACGAGGGTATATTGAAGCTGGTGTATTGCTATGATAAATGTCTTAATTCACGTGGCAATTATATAGATAAGTAGTATAAGATATGTAGTTTAAGAGAAATAAAAATATTTATAAAGTTTTCAGATTAAATTTTTTTTACAATGAAACGATCTTTACTTTAGAGATAACCTCTTGTAATATGGCAGAGCATCCAATAAGCAATAAACATTCTATTTCTGTTATTAAACCAAATTTAGAAATATTAGAAATTAATAAAGATATCAAAATTAAATTAGTAAAATATTACATATATATAAATATAAACAAAATTTAAATTTGATAAACTATCAGACAGTGTTTGGGGAGACAGTCTTATAGAAAACCTACAATAGATAGCAGCGCTGGTATAATAAATTAATATGCAATTTTAATTATTTCAGTATTTTTATTATGCAGTTTAACTAAATTATTTCATGATATTAGATTCAGGAGGTCCCATGAAAGAATTTTCTTGGTAAAATTAAGATAGCTATGTCTTATTTCAATATTCTATATTAGATGGTTTATATTAAAAAAAAAAAAAAATATATATATATATATATATATATATATATATATAATATAATATATAAATTTTCAGTGTTTTATCATTTTTACAATTGTTTGGTTGTTATTTTTGATTAATTTACATATTTGATATGTTTTGTTCCCAGTTATATATATATATTTTTTTTAATACAAAAAAAATACTGCCTTAATATTAAGCTATTAGAAATACCTTCCACATACAGAATATTTCTCAGTCGTCTCAGGTCGTTCATAGCAAAATGGTGCTCAAATCTCTGAAGCATATATATCACTAATGAACAGAGAGAAGAGAAGAGGGCTTAAAGAGATGCTCCGTACAACTCCCTCTGTAATCAATCTTTGCTGATTTCAAGGAATTCTCATTCAGCATGATAAAATTTCTTATCATATAAATTGGTAATTAGTGCAACTATTTTCACACTCAGCTCTATACTCTTTTAGTTTTGATCATAGCTTCAAGCAGTGAATGGTGTTGAAGGCTTTCTTAAAGTTATAAACATCATGTAGGTTGTTCCCTTCAGAAGGTATAATATTCAGTGTTGAGAATAACACAAAGATGTTTTCTACCTCAAAGCCATTTTTTTCTTCTAAAAGTACATTTTCAGTCTCTGCCCATGTCATTATTCTGTCAGCCAAAGTAGAGCAGAGGTTAATAGCTTAGTTAATGCATTACCTATGTTAGTTGCTGAGCTTTTTGGGGTCTACATTTTTAAATGATGACCATAAATCACTGTCTACCCAACTGGTACATTTCCAAGATTAAATAAGTGTGGAATTTAATGATCCCAGCATTCTGGTAGATTTTTTAAACTTCATATAAAGGCAATTTGCTGCTGATGCCTTCCTGTCTTACTCTTAAGATGGCAGCATATTGTAATTCAGTTAACTTTGTTGTAAATAGATGAATAGAAGTATTATTCACATCTCACAAATTAATCTATTATGTCAATTATAAAAAAAAAAAAACATGGTTATTAACTGTATTGAGATAAGTTTAAATAAAGTAGATATGTATTGAATGAACATTTTTATCTAAATTTGTATTTAAAATCATTTAACAGGTATTTACACAAGCTTTAAAGTTGCTGGAAAAAATTGGCAATTGCAGCCTTTTATGGCATGATTTGGCAGCCAGTTATTGTTTACAGTCCAGAGTAAGTCTTGATAGTACAGATAAAAAACAATTGATGCAAACAGCATTTCTTGCGGCTAAAAAAAGTATTAGTCTTGAACCAAAAGGTTGGGAAAATTGGAATTTGCTTGGAGTTATTACAAAATTGAATGGTAATAATATTACATTTATTGGTATTTATTATTGTTTTTAATAGTTTTTTTGTTAGTGTGTAATCTGTCTGGTAATATATTAGCTGTTCTTTTTACATTTTTATCTCTTTTCTCTTATTTTTTTATATGGTACTGATTTTATTCAGGATACTAATAATGTTAGCATAATACGAGGGACATTAAATAATTAATGAAACAAGTTGATGTAGAGAAAAAACAATTTATTCAGTGACAATGAAACACTACTTTTCTACATAGTCTCCAGGAACATTTAGACATTTGTCCTCCCACCATTCTGTGACCTTTGTGATTCCTGCAGTGTAGAAGTCTTAATCTTGCTGTTTGAACCGTTCATGTACCACTTTTTTGACCAGTTCGTTGTCGTCGAACTTCCTGTTGTGTAAAATGTCTGAGCAGGTCGAACAAATGAAAATCAGACAGGGCAAGGTCTGGGCTGTAAGGAGGATGTGGCAACACCTCCCAACTAAATCTGGGTCTTTATGGGTTTAAGTCAACTGTCTTCAAACCCATCTTGAACATGTTTTGTGATAATTCAGCACATCATGAATGATTGAATGCGTGGTTCCAACACTAATATTACATAAACTAGCAATTTGGGAAATTTTGACTCCCCTATCTTCATGAATAAGATCATTTATACGATTTTAAGCATGGTAGTCAAAACTTCAACTGGTATTCCAGACGATCAAACAATGAGTGATCAGAACAAGATCAATCACACTTGTTCTCCCCAAATTAAACTGTTCCACCCACTTATACATGTTACTGCGTTTTAAATACTTTTCACCGTCTGTTTCAACATTCATGAGTAAATTTTCACTGGTCGACACCTCTGATATGGCATGCATATTTCAAGTGGAGCTGACATTCTGAAATCAACAAAAGGGGTTATGCTTAGATTAATGTGTTTAACCTTTAAATGTGTTTTAAAGGTTACCAACTTGACCCTCAAAAAGTCTCATTATCATTGAATGAACAGTTTTATCTCTACATCAGTTTGTTTCATTAATTATTGAATGTATCTTATATATATATGACTTCTCTATAATGAGAGGTATTAACAACTAGTTTATTGATTACTTATGAACAGACTGATATAGGAATATACAGGTATCTTATATATATATATATATGACTTCTCTATAATGAGAGGTATTAGCAACCGTATTAGTTGCTCTCTAAGGCTGCAGCAGTTTTTCAAATTGAGGATTATTTAATAGTATTAATACATATTTTAGAGAAAGTATTTTAGCATCTATTGTAGACATGAATCAAAATGTGCATTACCAATACTTTAGTTACTCTAAAAGTACTGACATCTCTTCAGATTGGTTGTTCTTTGTCACATCAATCTAGTGTGACAGTAATACTTTATAGAACTATGTATTTAGAGCAGATGAATTTTGAGAAGAGCGCTCCTGCTTACAAAAGGTTAAAAGAAAAAGAAAAACTATAATTTTTCTAAATTATGTTTAGTTTGAAATAAAATGTGATTATGTGTGTTGAAACATAATCTGTACCTGTACATAATTTGGACAGGTACACTCAAACTATAAATTACTTTAAAGTACTAAGTTCCCTCTGTGAATCATGAGACCTTGCTGATGGTGAGGGGGCTTGAATGCTCAATGATACAAAGTAGCTGGTTCGAAGGTGCAACCATATCAGAGAGGTATCTGTTGAGAGCCAGACTAAGGAATGATTCCTGAAAGAGGGCAGCAGCTCTTTCAGTATTTGTTATGGGTGTAGGTCCGGACATCAAACATCACTCAAAATGGACATATCAATATCACTCAATTTTCTGAGTACTGCACAGCTGAAAGCAATGGAAAAACTACAGCTGCTATTTTTGGAATTTAGAGAAGCTTGAGTAAGGGGAGGTAAAGAAATTTTTTGATCGCAAGAGGTTTGAGTAAAAAAAGATAAGATTGAAAATGTAGAAGAAGAATGGGAAAATCTTAAAAAGTAAATTCTTAAATCAGCCGAAGTGAACTTAGGCAAAACAAAGAGAACTGGTAGAAAACCTTGGATATCAGAGGATATATTGCAGCTGATGGGTGAACGTAGAAAATATAAGAATGCTAATGATGAAGAAAGTAAAAGGAGCTATCGACAATTAAGAAATACTATAAAAAGGAAGAGCAAACTAGTGAAAGAAGAGTGAATTTGTGAGAAGTGGGAAGAGAAATGATAATTGGCGAAATAGATGAAGGATACAGGAAAATTAAGGAGAATTTTGTGGTACGTAAATTAAAATCCAGTTATATCTTAAACAAAGATGGTACACCGATTTATAATACGAAAGGAAAGATTGATAGTTGGGTGGAATATATTGAAGAGTTATACGGAGGAAATGAATTAGTAAATGGTGTTATAGAGGAAGAAGAGGATGAAAGGGAAGAAACAATACTTAGATATGAATTTAAGAGAGCATTAAAAAATTTGAACGGCAGAAAGACTCCTGTAGTAGACGAATATCTGCAGAATTACTGCGCAGTGCAGGAGAGGAAGCGATAGATAGATTATACAAACTGGTGTGTATTATAGTCATGATACCAAGGCAGGAGCGGATAAATGTGTAGAATACAGAATAATTAGCTTAACTAATCATGCATCAAAAATCTTAACTAGAATTCTGTACAGAAAAATTGAGAGAAGAGTGGAAAAAGTGTTAGGAGAAGACCAGTTTGATTTCAGGGAAATTATAGGGACAAGAGAAGCAATTTTAGGGCTCAGATTAATAGTAGATGGAAGATTAAAGAAAAACAAACCATCTCATAGCATTTGCTGAAATTGCATCAGAGATGGGCATAAGTGTTGGGAGTGTGCAGGCAGTGTTGTCAGATACTCTTGGATATAGCAAAGTGTCTGCGAGGTGGATTCCACTCCCATTGAGGCACAGAGAAATGTTTAGAAAGACACCTGTCAGTGGCTTCTTAATTGCTTTGAAGAAGAAGGAGAGGCATTTATGGACCAAAGATAAAATGTGGGTCCACTACTACTACATCCCAGAAAGCAAGAGAACAAGTGTGGTGTGTAGAAAAGTGGGGAGGGAGCACCGATCAAGGCCAAGAAGATCTTTTTGGGTAAAAAAGTTCTGGTAACTGTATTTTGGGACCCAAAAAGTATGCTACTGATTGATTTTCTGTGTGATCAAAGGATGGTAAATGAGGCATACTACTACCAGTTCTTGGATGATGTCAGGGCTGCTTATCGCATTAAACAACACCAGCAAATGATTCACAATATCCTCCTTTTCCACATCAACGCCTGTATGTTGTCTGCCTACAGGAGTTCAGACTTGCGATAAACTTGCTAAAATTCATTGGGATACCTCTTGAACACCCACCATACAATCTAGACTTGTTACCTTGTGATTTCCATATGTTTGGTTTGCTGAAAGGAGCTTTAGGAAAGGAAAGGTTTAAAGATGATGCCACAGTCAAGCATTCATTATGTCCTTAATTGGTTGTTGGGGCAGCCATCATATTTTTTTAATGAGGGATTCAGGAAGCTACCTATTCTGTGGAAAAAATATATTTCTGTTTAAGGAAAGTACATAGAATCACCTCAATAGAAAGAATCATCCCATATGTGTAAAGATTATGTTTATTAGCACAGATTATATAATGTCCTTTCATATTTACAAACTGGAAAAATATTACATTAAAAAAATGTTAGTCCTGTTACGAATTTCTCTATAGAAAGATGGAAGAGTGTATGAGTCAAGCAAAACATATCACACATTATGAATATAGCAGCTTATTTATTTGAAACTGCTTTGCCTTTGTTTATTTCATCCCATAATATTTGCCAGCAATAGCATATAAATGAACCTTTGACTTGACTTACAGGCTTGGTTAGTCAGTTGTGTGTTTTTATGTAAGGAATTTTCTATGCCACTGTTAAATTTATTTCTGTATTTTGTTCTATAGAGGGCATTGCTGTAGTTTAGTCTTAGGGTCCATCAAGGATGTTAAAGAGTGTTTTGCTGACTGATTTTCAGGTACCTTACTTCTGGCAAAAAAATTACACTGAAATTAGGGCTAAATTATGCAAAACAGAATCTGTTACTGATTCTAACTGAAGTCATTATCATTAATCTCTGATCTGGACATTAATTAAATTAGTATTCAACATTGAATAAATTAATGTTAAAAACCATAAAAGATTACGTCAACAAAATGGTTTGAAATATGTTTATACATACTTTAATTCTTTGAAATTAAAATTGTATACATATTTGAAACTTACAATACATGAGATCAATAATTGAAGGAGCTTAACACAGCAAACTGTTTGAGTTTGTAAGGTATTTTTCCCTACCTGTTAGTTTTTCCTTAGCCTATTACCCTATTAATACAGCCTATTGCTTGGCTATTAGCACTGGACTGTTATGGTAAATTTCATAAATGCATGAAGTCACAGTTTTTGTGAAATGTTTTTACAGCAAAAGAATGATGCTCTCCTTGCAATTGCTTGGTAGCTAAATATTAGGAGTAAGGTTGCAAATGAGAAGCCATTTTCACTTGCCTTTCACATAAATAACCGAATTTAGATCGTATGATTCACCGGTTTTGTTTACAAATTCTATATAAAGAATATTAAAATAAATAATATTCTATAATATTTATAATATAATATTATATATAATATTTATATTAAGAGGGAATATAATATTTATATTCTATATAAAGAATATCTATATAAAAGTAATGTATTAAATGGTAATAGTATCTTATTATAAAAGAAGAAATTTCATGTTTATTTTGGTAATTGTGCTTGAAGATTTATCCAGAAAATCAGTTCTTTACTAAAGCTTTTTTTTAATGGTAGATATTTCTGATAAAAGATAAATTAATATGCTTATTAGTAAAGTTTATTAATTTTGGTTTATGTAACTATACTATATATCTCAAGAGAAAAAGGCTGTACTTAAAAGCATTACAGCATATGGCCTGTTGTCTTTAAAACTAAAAAAATGTGTTTCATATCATTCTAATAATTTTTTTTTTTTGGCTCTTATTTAAGGTAGGAATTTTTTTACATTTAACAATCTATTTTAACATTTCTATAATACTAATTTCACTTAAGAGGTTGGAAGAAAGCTATGAAAAATGTAGTATTTTGATTAGAGAGGTAACCTCTTTTTAACAAGTGGTTAAGATTTCTATCGATTTAATGGAATTTTTTTTTACTATTTGTTTTCTACCCCATTTTTAATTGAAATAATGAAACTTACGTAGATACCATAATAGTACTATTAAAAACACATTGGTATTGCAAATAATTTCCTTTCTTTATTGATAACCAAGATAGAAATAACTTTAAAAAAGCCCTTCATAATAAATCAACCATAAAAAAAAATTTGAATACTTAAGTGATTTAAAATTCTGATCTGGAATATACATTACCAGTAATTTTCTACCTGATTCTTTATTTTTTGACTTGTACCAGGTTTGTGAAAATAAATAATTCTAATTCTTATGATTGGGAATAGATCTAAAAATGAGATTATTTATATTTTTAGGCTTCTGTGCATGACAGTAAGCTGGTTTGAATAGAATTGGTCTCTCTATAGATTGATTGCCTTCTTTCTCTTACCTCTGTCTTCTGTATTCTTTACCCCTTCTTCTTTGGACAAGTGCCATGGGACTGGCTCAGATATTACTGGTTCCATCTGTAGTACTTTCCTTACACTTAATAGATGAAAGGGTAGCCACTTTATTGAAGAAGGAGGTAACAATCCTTTGTGCTTCTAAAACTATCCAAGAATCCTTTTTTTTTCTAATTGAGGCTTGTAAAAAAAAAACACTATACAGTAGCTGAGGTATCTACTGTGTAAGATCAGACTTCAAGAAATTTCATTTAAATGTACATCTCGTCTGTTTTGTAATTTTCAGTTGGAAACCAGTGCATACCACACAATTCTGAGAATGGATGAGAAATTTCCTTAAAGAAACATGTGCCATTCTCAAACGGTTCTATAATTTTTGAAAGAAAATTACAGCATCAACAATGCAAAATGATTGATTTGTAATGTGTTGCTTCCCACTCTGGATAAAGATACTCAAAAATTCCTAGTATTGTAGATAGGATTGGCACCCACACCTGGTGGAAGGTCATTGAAATATCCTTTGGATGGATTTATTTATCTCTCTTCACAGTTCCTGTAGCCATGATCCAGGCGGATCATGGTTACATACTTACTATTCATTCCCTTTGACCTTATCTTGATCTCTTTCTCAAGTTTTTCTGTGGATTTTAACTAAACACTACTAGATTTATTTTAAGTGTGTGGTAACCTTCAGAGTTTTTTGCAGTCTTAGTACTTTTGTGTAGTTTATTTGTACTATTTTATAGTTTACGAATCCAGCACAGGATGTACTCTTAGTTCATTTCCTGTAACTGAATTGATTACATTTATTGGAGGAAATTATGGAGAAAGCTTTTTTGCTTGCCGTTAAACAAATAGTAACTAAATTTTGTTTATTGTACAGAAATCAGTAATGAATATTGATGTGAAGAGTTAAGATAAAGTTTTGAAAACTTAGTAACATAATTCCAATGTTTAGGATAAAATAATGACAATTAAGGTATAGGTAAATGTAAATTTAGTTTTACAATGTATTAACTGAATGAAGGTTTGTGCTAAGCGAGGTGGTTATCTGATTATGCTTTTTTGTGTTAACAATATTCATGAGATTAAGCTTGAAATAGAAAAGTGAACTGGAAACTACAGTTACTCTTTACAAAGCAATAAAAAAATGCTAAGATACAAGCCAAAATTATATACTTTTCAATCATTTGACAGAAGATAAGCTGCATTATAAATTCTTTACATGCTTAATACCAGCCTAAATATTTTTATTATTATTAATGACAGCAGAAGTAAACGTTTTAATCAAATATTGTTATATTACTTAAATATCTTGTTAATTTGTTTTAATACAGATATAGTTAATATTAAAACTAATTTACAACATTTTTATTATTAGCTGCTGTTACAAAGTAAGGTGGAAGATGTTTTATGACTTATGTTAGTAGTTGTATAGTTTTTGGGTAGATCAGGAAAGGACTGAAAATAAAAGTAAACTTATTAAATAATTTATACATTTAGCGACCTTGTAACCAAGATTTAATAATTTTGTTGTACTATACCATATAGAAATGTAATTCGCTTTTTTTAAATACCTAGTTCTTGCTTTTCATGGCTTTGCAGTTAATTACTAGCTTGTATTATACCTCACAAATAGAAAGAGGTAAGGGTTTATAGTATTCGGACTCCATTTATTAATATTCTTATGAATAAACATAGATGAAATTTTAATGAATGAAGATATATTTGTAAAATTATTTTTATGTTAACATAAAATGTTGAATATAAACATAAAAACTTTGTTTGAAACAGTCATTAATAGCGGAAGCTGTAGGTGATTCAGATACATTAGATTTATTTCGACATACTACACAACTTGGTTTTCATCCTGAATCTGGTTCTGGTTACGCACAGCTGGTATTACAGACTATGCAAAATGAAATTTCCAAGCAGTATTACGTTTATAATAATTTCTGTGCATGCTGTTACTGTTGCATGTGATGCTATGTTATGGTATACAGGTGAGTGAAACTTTATAATTGTTTTATTTTTTTAAATACCAAAAACAATAATTTTTGGGTAATCTATCAGATCCAGATGATATAAGCCAAAGTTTATGTATCTGTTGGAACTCTTGTTTTAGGAGTATTTGTTGTATCAAATCAGTATAATATGAAATAACACATTAGAAAAGATAAATTTTAATTAAGAGTGACTATTAACATCATATTCTGTTAAGCATATTATAAGCTGAATTACTTAATACTGTCTCTGCATATCTTGTTTTTTTATCTGGACGAGAACCCTTAATCAAAATTTTAAATAATCTTTAATTAGCAGTTGTTCATTGTTTACTTTTATAAATAAAACTGTTTGAACAAAATCTCCTTTGTTTTTATTTTGGTTTGAAATGCAAAATGCAAGATGAAAATAAAATGCATTTTTAAAAGTATATTGGAAAGAATATAATAAAACTTATAGATAAATGACGTTAAGAAAAATTAAATCACAAACCTACCTATTAAAATGATGAAAAATTAGAATTTTGTAATTAAACTCAAGATAGTTAACCTGCTTTTGATAAATGAAATTTTTAAATAAAATTTATTGTCTAAATTTCTTTTTAGGAACCATGTAGCTCTGTCCATGGTAACACATTATCATGTTCTCTTGTAAAATATAAATACTATGAAATACAAAACACCTTTATTTAAGCCTTATTGTTCAGCAATAATGGTTTAAGAATAAATTTATGTCTGAAACCATTCTTAAAGATTAGTGAAATCAGTGGTAAAAGTTCATTCTGATAGTGTCTGTCACTGGCTTCTGGGTTTCAAGTGAATGAATATCTGTAGATATAAAGGGCACTAGCAAAGTTGTGCAATATGATGGAACAGATCATCACAATTCCCAGCCTGCACTATCTTAGTGTCATTTGCTTTTTAGCTGTGTTAGTGAAAAGAGGTAGTGATGTCATCTTGGTTAAAAATTAAATACCAGGCAATTTTTCATGTGGATTAAATGTAGAGGAAATGACTCTTGTGCTTGGAGAAGATTGTTCTTATCATACAACATTATTTAGGCAGTGTCAAGAGTTTGAAAGAGGAAATTTTGGCTTGAGGATGCTCCAAGGTAAGGTCGACCATCTTCGTCTGTAACTAAAGGAAATATTCCTGCAGTATGAAAATTGCTTGAGGCAGATTTCAATTTGAGATTTGATCTCCCACCAAATAGAGGTATCCTTGGGCATTAATACACGGCAGTTATATTCTGTGAGATCACCTTAAGTTAGAAAGCTTTGTACCCTTTGGGTACCACATAACTTGACTTAGGATAAGATGACATGTTGTGTTTTATGATGCCTTGAAATGCTGAAAAAGTTTGAAAATGGGAAATCTCCCTATGTGAATAATATTATAGCAGGGGATGAAACTTGATTATACTATTAAATGATGTCCCAGTAGAACAAAGTGTGTATGTTCAAAAATGATGAGACTTCAATGACTATATGTAAATTTAGATCAGTTGAAGAAGAGAATAATAGCCATATCTTTTAGTATGAGAGGAGTTTTAGTACGAGTTGTGTTGGAAACTCTGAAGACAGTGATAGGTAGTTAGTATATCGAGGAATGCCTGCCGAAAGTTATCAAAGCTCTCGAGAATGGACACAGTAACACTCCAGTGCTCCACTCCAAAGTCTGCTCAGAGTATTTGGCCCATACTGGAATAAAACTATAGAGCAATCTCCCTTCAATCCTAACCTCACTCCATATGACTTCATGCTGTTCCCCCAGGTGAAGAACAGACTGAAAGGGAAGCATTTTATGAGGGATGATGAATGTGCCAAGATCTCCAATGAAACATGCCAGGGTTTCTTTGAAAACTATTTTGAAGAATGGAGAAGTGTTTACTGTATGGAGGAAATTATTTTGAAACATTATAAAAAATAAAGTCACATGGCAAAACTTTCCTAGTGCCCTTTATACATACAAGCACACAGGCATTGTGACTTATCTTATCCAAAATTGTTAACAGCATTCAATTTTGTAATTACAAATAAAGGAAAAAACACATTTACCTCTAGTTTTTATACATACAAGCACACAGGCATTGTGACTTATCTCATCCAAAATTTTTAACAGCATTCAATTTTGTAATTACAAATAAAGGAAAAAACACATTTACCTCTAGTTCATTACTTATTTTACTGAAAGAAATTGAATGTTGACTTTTTAAACAAATATCTAGTTATTAGTTGGTTTGTCAATTCATTGCTGATCATTTCTCCAAATTAAGCTTTTAATTCATACTATTTCTCAAAGAAAACCATCTTGGTAATCACCACTATATCAGTTTGAAAAAGTTAGGGTCAGTTTGTTTTTATTTTTTTAGTCATTTTAATTTTTTCTCTTCTTTCTTCAAGTGGTCTTAAAATTTTACCACTGGTTTTTTAAAATAGTTGCTTACTATATATAATTTACTAACTCAAATTCATGATATGTTAGCCTGTCAGAGGACAGAGTTTTTTTATTTTGGTGACAGTTATAGGGATTTAATGCATGTAGTAGAATAACATATTATCTGTTATAAAATAATATAGAAAAAGCAATTAGGCCTTAAAATTACTTTAATGGTTTTACTTATTTTGATTTGGGCTGTTCAATTGGAAGAGTGCCGTAGTTCAAGACAGTCAAGTTACATTAGATAAATTCAACAAATTTCAAAATATATTGAAAAATAATTGACAGTTAAACATAAACACTAGTTAGGACTACACAATTTCACTTACGTGCATTTAGTTGTAATTTACAGAATATTAAAATATCTATGCTATTTATCACATGGAAGTTGTTCAGCAATATAAATTAATAATTTATACAAATGTGTATAATAACTTTCATTTACTCAAGTTACATAAAATAAAAGAAAAATGAGGACGAACAAGGGAAAAAATTAATCTATTAACAATTATAAGAAAGAAAAAAATTAACATATACATTTAGTGAAGTTGACTATTGCATGTAAATTTCAAAAGAAACCAATATACAGAAAACATACTCATTGTACTTAAAAAGTACTTCATGAGTTCACAGATTAATCTACTCTAGCTGCACAAATTTATTCATCGAACAAATAGTTCTCAGCTTTAAAGAAAGTTAACAATAAAATTAAAGTTAATAGAATTAGCATTTGCAGATTTAAAATAAATCTGCAAATAATTAAATTATAATTTGTAATATAAAATTAATTATAATAAATTATTATTAATAAATATATAATATTTATTAATATTAAAATATTAATATTAATAAATATTAATATTTATTAAATTATAATTTAAAATAAATAGTATTAACAGATTTTAAATATATTAACACTATCAGGTGTTCTCAAAACACAATGGAATTGCATTTTAAAGAATGAATTATTCTAACATTCGGTATAGTTAAACTATTGAACCAAATGTAGATGTAATCTAGACATTACCGTATAATACAATACTCCCAAAACTAAACAGCCAATAAAAATAACCTTGGCTGGAATCACAGTGCTAGCAGCAAGAGCAATGGCAATGCTGATAATATGACTCGTAACTGGAAACAGGTAGATAATTTCTTGTTAATGTTATCTTTTAATATAATTAATTGTAGATGTCAGTATGTCTTCAAGTATAGAGTGGTTTAAATATACAGATGACAGTAAAATTGGACTGAGTAGATAAAAAAAGAATTACCGACCCATTCGGACTGTATTAATCTTCTACTAAACACTCTTAACAGTGTAGTTTTGAATAAGTGCATTGTAGTAACTTGTTAAGTTGGTATAAGGTAGTTCCCTTAATTACTCTGTACATTTATAATCATAATTTAGACATTCGAGTATTCTCTGTATGTACAGTCCATTCAGAAAGTTGCTGTGCAGTATGATTAGAATTATGTGGTGCATTCTGTTCTCTGGGTGTTAGGTTGGTTGCTCTGTGGGTGTGTTGAGTGTTGTTCAGTAATAAACCAAGATGTTAGTTGTTGAAAACGTGCTTCATTTCATTGTTTCATTTATCGGAATTAATATTTGCGAGAAATGTAATTACTTTTGGTAGAGAAATGCATTCTTGTTGAACACATCTTTTGTGAAGGTGTCAAATGTACTAATTTAGTGAAGCACGAGTTTTCTGAAAAGTTTCCAATATACCTGTTCCTCACTACAATGCAGTTTGAACTCTTATCAAAAAATTTCAGGCAACAGGCTGTTTTGAAATTGCTGATCGAAGTGGAAGACCACTTAAATAAACTAAATGAACAGAAGCTGCATGGTATTTTGGATGCTATGGCCAAAAGTCCATCAAAGTCAATGCTTAAGTTAGTAAAGCAGCACGGTATCAGACTTGCTACCACACATAAAGCTGTAAGGAAAGAACTGAAATTTTTCCCCTATAAAGTAGTTTGTGTTCAAGAACTGAAACTTATAAATGATGCCTAAAGCTAAGTTATTTTCAACGGTTTTAATATTTTATTGACCAAAATTCCATAGGTAACCTCGACATTACATTTTTTACAGATGAAGCATGGTTTCATCTGGGAGGGTATATTAATTCACAAAATTCACGAGTGTGGTCAACAACTAACCCCAACGAATGATTACAATCAATTTTTACACTAAGCAAAAATTGGAGTCTGGGTTGTTGTGAGTAGAATGTCCTTTGTGGGTCTAATCTTTTGTGAAAGTACAGTTAATAGTGATCATTATTGTGTTTTACAAACTTCATTAGTCAGTTAACAAAAGTGGAAAGTTGGTTCCAACAAGATGACGCTACAGCACACACAGCTAACAGGTCAATGACTTTTTAACAAAATTTCTTTGGTGAACAAATCATTTCAAGCAGTTTGCGGCCAGCATGATTGCACTATCTGACTCCTCCAGATACTTTCTGTGGGGTCAGCGAAACAAACAGTGTATCGCACTGACATTCCAGTATATCAGCTGGTTAATTCATTAGTACCCAATTTTTTTTATTTTGTAGTTATGGTAGTTAATTTTTGTTGTGTCTATAAATATCAGCAGTGAGTATAGTTGGGCACATATTCTATATGTCAACAATGGCCTGGAAGGGCAACAGTGAATATTATATAATCATGTCTTTATAATTAAATGAATTTTATTCAAAATTATATAATGTATACACTACTTATACCAACAATGCAAGCACAACTTTTATAAATAAATAAACTAAACTAAACTACTTTTACATATAATTAGGCCGCAGTTTTTCATAAAAAAACTCACATACATGTAATATTGATATAGATATAAAATATCTACATCAATATTACGTCTCGGCCTTTCACCCGGAGGTCCTGGGTTCGAATCCTGGTCAGGCATGTCATCTTTCACACACGCTACAAAACATTCATCTCATCCTCTGCGGAATGAATTGCTTGAGTGCGGACAAAAAAAAAAAGATATAAAATATATAAATTTAAATCAAATATGTAAAAACATTGACAAATATATAAAATATAGTATACTCAATGAAATTCAATTATTCAAATTCATTAATGAGAATGAAATAGTATGTTGTAATGTATATGTAATCCAACATTGCATTCTTTACACTTCTGTACAGCCTTACCATATTGTGCGCAATGAATTTGAGTAGTGCTAGTTTCAAGAAAATGTTGCTTTCTTTAGTACCAGATTTTGGGTAACACGCAGAAAGATACATTTGTACTTTGTCGATCTATTGAGTATGTTCTAAGGTATGATCATACAACTAATCTGGTAAAAGTCAATGGGTTCAGATTGTTTTCTTCTCCTTTTATTGTTAGTCGATAGAGTAGCCATACATAGTTCATCAAAGCATTTAGGAAAAATACATTGGCCAATACCACTTTTTGTTCTTATTTTAATTCAATAACAGTTGACATTTTCATTCATTGTAACAACTCCATGTATGTATTATAATAAAATACACAGGGTGGTGTAGGTACTTCTATTTTCTTTTTCATTACATTACTCCATCATTTTGAGTGGCCTAGAGGAGAGACACCACTCATCGATGACGCTACTGTAACGATATAAATTTCTTAAACATTGTTTTCGTTGATATACTTTAATAAAATAATTTAAAAAAGTGAAAAATCCACCTTACCAGCAAATAAAAAATACATTCTCTAGATCTTTCAGTTTTTCAAACAGTCATCAAGAGATTAAAATATTATATAAAAGTCAAAAATTAAAATGAATTGACTGTAATATACTGTTGACAAGCAAACAGTCATGACTAATTCATTTTTTTTTTTTACTTTTATATAGTATTTTAATCTGCCGATCATGGTTTGAAAAACCGAAAGTTCATCTAGAGAATGTATTTTTTATTTGCTGGGTAAAGTGGATTTTTCACTTTCTTTAAATCAGAACAATGTTGTTATCATTGTATTGAACTACAGTTACACCAGTTACGTTGTCTGTAACCTGATGAAAACTGCCACGAACTTCTTTTTTGCATAATTTTAATCAGGAAAGGGTGCTTTTCTATTTGGTTAAGACGCACAGTTCCAGTTGTATGATGGCCTTTGTGTTGTAATGCATTTATCAGATGTAAGGAGGTAAAATAATTTCAAAAAACAAACTATATCTCCTATTGAGTTAGATTAGGTCCATAACAACTTACTAGTTCTGGAATTGTTTCCATTTGCTGCTCTCTGTTAAGGTTACTCTTGAATAATGTACCCTAGTCTTGTACAAAGTGACCAAACCTTGAACCTGAATCGAATAGGTTTCCCATGCAGATTACCGATAGTTTTCCATGCAGTCTACCAAAATAAGGCACCATAGACTTATCCAGAGGTAGATAGGCATCGCTCAAAATACAGTGACAAGGTTTTTTGTAATTTTGAACCTAGGCACACTTTTTTTTCTTTGGCTATATTCATCTGTACATGGCTGCTATATACATGCCATACATTTTTAGAGAGAAATATTTCATCCATATTGAATGTCAAATGACCCTTTCCATGCTACTTACTAGCTAGCTAATCTTGTGTCTGAAATATCTGCACTTTCAGCTTCATGTAGTATTTTAATGTATTGACCTAAATGTATTCTGGTGTATTTGATATTCAAAATCAATCAAACCATCCTTTGCTAGCATAAAATACTTTTTTAATTACACCTCTCTTGCTTTAATGGCTAAAATATTTTCATGCCTTTGCAAAATATATATATATATATATATATGTATATGTATATATATTATTTCCTGATTATCAGTAGATGCTGAAAAAAATTGTATAAAATGAAAAGAAGAATTATTAGATATTAATTGACAAATAAATAACACAAAACAATAAAAAAAGAGTGTTTTGGCAATCATTTTAGAGTAAGAACAAACAAAACCAACTGTTGTCAGTTTAGGTAATCGCATCTTAAAAATATTTAAAGTACTGAAATTTCCAATTAAGATCATCCACCATAATGCATAATTCTTATATAGGTTGGATAAAATAAAAATGTACCTTAAGAATGACAGAGTAGCACCATTAACCTTAAGCTAGTCAAACAGATATACCTTGTTTGAACAAAATTTGTAAGAAATAACCAACTAATCACAAGAAACGTTCACATTTTTTTTTTATAAATTTAACATTAGTAAAGGGTGTTGGCAGTTGTTATTCAGCAATGAATTTTTCACAACATTGTGGATAAAGTAAGTTTCCCATCCAGTTTATTGCAGGCATTTTTCAGTATTTAATTTTATAATAATAAATAATTATGTGACCAGTTTCTAGGAAATTCTGGACTAAGCTAATCTCTCTGGTCTTATATCAGTAATAAGCCAATCTATTATTATATTCTCAGTCTTTCTTTTAGTTTGCTCTGTATATACCAAATTAAAATTATTTTCCTTACAAATTAATTTGTATATGCTCTGCTCTTTTGACATGGTTGTATTTATCTTAGTGCTTTTGAAGGACAGAGGCTAATTTCATAGACCTAGCCGAACATTAAAGTTGAGATTTTTAAAGATCTTTTTACCTTGCTGTCATATAAACGGGGCTAATATGCAATTTTTGTCCACATTTTCTGCAATCCTGCTGCTCAATTATTTTTAAGTAAAGTTGTTTTAGGACAGGGACAGTCATGACCGTTTTAAAATTTTAACTATGATTTTTTAAACTTTTGACTTATGTACTAATTTTAAATCCTGATGATGGCTTCCATGTAAGCCGAAAGATCTAGAGTATATATCAACATGCTGTTAAGGTGGATTATATTAATTGTTAATTTATTCATTTAATTTATCAGCAGTACCATGTTTGAGAAACTAAAGTTGTTTTGCTGTATTTGCTCAATGTTTTGTCAATTCTTTTCTTTATAGTGTTAATTATTTTTTTGATAAAACCATTGAATTCAGCTTTATGTTTATTAAAATTCATTTTATTTTGAGCTTCTGGGCTAATTGGCACCTGGTTTGCTGTATGAACCGTTTTCATTAAAAGCTATCATCTTATGTTGTGCAAGATAAAAATATAATAATAAAAAAAAATAAAGGATTAAAGATTTATTTATTCATAAAATAAAAATGTGGAAAATTAAATTCATTTCTTTAATAACAGAAAAATTATGTACAGCGATAGATAATATCTTTAATTCAAATACCAAAGCATTTTGTTTTGAATTATTTAATTATTCGTAATTTATATTAGGATTATAAATAAATAAATTTTGTAGTTTACTTCTCATTAAAAAATTAAATAATGTTATAATTACTTCAATTTTGGAAAAATTAGCAGAATTTGTAACAATAAATCCTAATTTGTGTTATTGATCTTGTTGATATACTTATGAGTCAATCCTAAATGTATAATAATACCAAAGTTTATAATTTCTCCCGAATAACTTTGAATTTTTCAACTTATCCTTGTTTATGTACCTGAGATATTCAGGTTGTTTTATAACTGTCAAGACAAGAATTTGCTGACCTGGTTTTTTATCCAGCATAGTTCTGATGATAACAGAAATCTGAAGAACAAATCTTACAGCCTTTAACAAAGTCCTTGACTCTGTTTTGTGCTAGGGTTGGCTATCCAACCTTTTGCTGGGCTACTTGGCTTAGGAGGAGTAAGGTGTGGCTTTTTTGTAAATCAAGTTTTAGAGTTGAAGTGTGAGTATTTTGATGTGTTTTCTTGAATGATTTCAACTAGCTACAATGCAAATATTAGACAACTTTGCACATTATCACTCTATTTGCCGGATCCAAAACCTTTTCTGGATATGCTCCCAGGGTTCATTTAAAAATTGTAGAATCATAATTAATAGTAAAGAAAACAGAAAATTTTGATTGGAAAAAGGAATGATATAAGATGACATTTTGAGCTCACTTTTTTTAGTTTCATGAATTTAATGGCAAAAGAGGAATTAAGTGTTATACAATTGGAAATTGCAATTTAAAACTAGTGTAATACAATTTCTTTTTATGCAGATGACATCATATTGTTTAAGAAGAAACTAAACAATGTTCAGGAAGCAGTATTAGAGTAGGGTTACAACGTAGAAGAATAAAAGTTATCGTTGGGAGTATTAAAGTAATCAGGATTGGATGTGAGAATGAGGAATTGATTATAAAGTAGAAAGATGTAACACTAGAATAGATTTTAAGTTACTAGTATTTAGGAATAATAATTCATGAAAATGGTATAATAAAAGAAGAGACTGAAAGAAGAGGAGATGATCGAATTAAAAAAGTTAGAATTTAATCTACTAAAGTTTGTATATTATATTTGTAAAATGAGTAACATTTATACAGTTATATAATATATATATTTAATAATGAAAAGTATATTTATTAGAAAAAAATCAGTCTGTTTCTTCTTAAGTACTGTGTGACTTTGAGAAATAAATAGGAAAGCAAAATAAGTAAAGCATCTAAAAGAGGATGGACAAAATGAGAAAGGATCAAGTTAGAAATTATAACAAAGAGAAAGTTCATCAGCCACGATTTGTAACTGAAACACGAGAATGGATGAATCTGCTCCACACAGCACAACTTCAAGATTGGAGAGCTTCAATCACAATCATGAGAGCAAGGATACCATTCATAGCAAACAAATTATTTCTTAGGAACCAAATGCTGTGTTACTTTCAAAACAGTAGCAACATGTTAATTGCTGGGTGGGATGTGGGACTTCTTGGATGTAGCGTAGAATCAAAATAAATAACAGCAATATAAAGGTCTATTATCAGCATAATATCTAATCCGCATGAGATATCATGAATAACAACAAAAGATTATATATGATAGAATGATCGTGATCCTTTGTTGATCGGACAAGATTTATCATAAACAACTGTATTTATCACAGCTAATGCGCATTTATAAAAAAATAATTTAATATAGCAAGTGGTGGACTGCAAATATTCGTAATAATGTTGACGTCCAGTTTAAGTTCTGTCAGTGTTTCAGTCCTTGTGAAAACTTGTAAAAGATTTGTTAATTTTAGACAATTGGCATAATCAATAAAATGGGACTTATTTTTTCAGTTTCTATCAATGGTTTATTTATATTGGCATAATATTTATCTACTCGAATAAAACTTTTTAATCATATAAATTTTTTGTGCTGTTAATAATAATAGTAATGTATTGTTTTTGTTACAGAAAAATGATCCTCCACATGATGTAGGGAAAAACGATCTTGATACACCAGCATCCCCACCTCCTGAAAATCTAGCTGATGATAGCCTTTCTGATGAATTGTCATCTAGTTACGTCTCAAAAGAGGTAATTTACAATTACAGTATTATCTGTATCTCCTTTCCTAAATGCATGTAGAAAAGCTTAGTATGATATGTTACTATAAAATTGAACAGTTACTAATTAAATTAAAAGATTTGTTTTTATTTTTTTTTTGTGAATTATAGACTGTTTAAAACATTTCTTTCTGAACATTTAAGTAGTTGAGTTGAAGCAAAACATAGTTCCATGTGTTTCTGGTTTAAGTTTTTTATAAGCACCAGTACTCTAGATATCTGTAACGAAATTTATTCATTTTAAATGATCTATTAGAACTACAAGGGAGGGAAGAAAACAGCATGTTTTTGGTTTTATTTTTCAATGTAATCTCCACAAAGCTAATACATCTTTCCTACCGCTGCTTTAATTTAGTTTTACCATTTTTATTATGCTATTTGTCAAGCTCCTCAAAATACCAACTTAACAGCATCTGTATCTTTTTCATTTCTTTTAAATTGTTGTCCATGAAAGCATTTTTTGAGATTATGAAATAAGTCTCTGGGTGCTAAATCTGGTGAATACAACAGATGAGCAAGCAATTTGAACTTTAGTTCATTGATATTAGCTATTGTGATGACTGATGAAATGTGCTAGTGCATTGTCATGGTGAAACAACATTTTTTTTTTTGCTAATGTGGTCTTTTTTTTTTAACGTACATGCTCTTTTGATATTTTAACAGATAAAAATTTAGTAATATCAGCTAATTCATCTTAGAAAATTGTTAAGTAAAATCCAATAAGAAGTACGACTTATACCAAAATAGATAACAAAAGCAACTTGTGCTGGAAATATTCATGAAAATTAAACAAAATAATATTTTACAATCTATATTTAAATTCTGTTTTAATAATTTTAACGTTCGGTTCTATTTTCAAGATTTATTTGATTCTCCGCTTGATGTATGTTGAATAATTTTGGTTTTCAGTTTGAGAAATACAGGTTATAGGTTGACGTTCTATTTTTCCAGAGTGTTTTGTTTCCTTGGTCACTTGTATATATTTGTTATAAAAATGATTGATTACTAATAGAAATCAGAGCAGCCATTCTGTTATTATGATGGTACAAAAACAAATCACCATTCTAACAATAGTCCAGTAATATTAGCTCTTTTAAGTATATATTTTACATTAAGGTTTTCCATTAGTTTTAGTTCCTGTTGTAGTGTATTGAATTTAGTGAAAAGTTGAAAGATAACTGTTATGAAGATCTTAGTAGTGCAAGAAATGTCTTTGCACGAGAAATTAGTGAAAGTAACATTTTTTGTACTGCATTTGTAAACTAAATTCCTTACCTTGCATGAATAAATACATTTACAGTGTTATTGTGTAAATTGAATTTTATTTAATTCAAGAGAATATTGTGAAATGAAAAAGTCACCAAGTTCAATATTAAAAAACTTTTCATAGTTTTATGGTAATGATTATTATAATTATTTAAATTACATTATTTAAATGGAATTAAATAAATAAAATTAATGTAATTTTATTAAATTAATTATTTGTTAATTATTTATTTAACTAAATAAATTGACTGTTAATCAATATAAAACTGACCATAAGTCTCAAAATATTTTTTGTGTTCAAAGTTGTGTTATTCTGTTTCTTACTTATACGATATTATATGAATAAATAGTAAGCAAATTGCATTCTAGCAGCTGAATATACGATGTTTGTTCAAAAACTGGCTGAACTTTTTAAATTGCATACTCCGACCACCGTGCATACCTAGCTGCATATCTTGCTAACATATTGTCTTTTACTGGGTTCTGATCTATGCGTTAGTTATTGAGAACTATCAGTTGAGTGAGGTCATGCATAAGCTGCTCATCAGATTAGTGGAAAGCAAAAATGAAGGAGTTGGAGGAACAATGCGCCTCCGTGAAATTTTGCATAAAACTGGGGAAACTTTCACGGAAACATTCTAAATGCTTAACCAATCATACAAGGATGACTGCATGAGTCGAACACAGTGCTGTGTTTGGCTTAAGCATTTTAAGGAGGGCAGAAGTTCAGTTATGTTAGGGTTTGTGTATGTGTGTGCATGTGCATGTGTGTGTGTATGTGCACGCTCATGATGGAGGGTTAGTTTCATGTGGAAGTGAGTGTTGCTGGTCTTCAGCAGTATGTGTCTGGAGAATCATTGTGTTGGTGTTTTATACTCCCTGTGTCATATATTGAAATGTGCATTCTTTTTAGTCTATATTCCTACGCATTCAATGTATACTTTATTAGACTTTGTGTGTGTATACTTATAAACTTCAAATTGTGATTAAAATACAAATCTTATATATTTACAATTGGTATTCATAACCATTATTTATGCAGTCCACTATCCAAAAAAAAACTTTTAAGCAATAATTCAGAACAAGCATCAACATAAATTCTTAACAAGCGTTTTATGTTCTACACATTAATTTGTAAAACTCAATACTCTTCAAAAGAGTAACAATTTTTTTTAGTCATCAATTTTGTTGCAGCTCTCCAAGATTCAAAAGATTTCAAAAAGTATTTCATTTTTAACATTCTTCCATTCTTCTTCTGTATTTTCTACCTTATCTTTTTTACTAAGACCTGTTGCAATGTCCTCTTCACAGATCTTCTTTACTTCCTCTTCCTCAAGCTTCTCTAAATTCCAGCAATTCATCTGGCACCTTTTCTTGAGGTTTTTAAACCCATTCCATTTTATTACCACTAAATTATGGTAGCTATCAATGTCTGCTCCTGGAGATATGCATTGCAGTCGACGAGTTGATTTCTAAAACTTTGCTTAACCATCATATAATTTATGTGATATCTTGCAATATCGCCCAGCTTTTTCCACTATTCTTCTATTATGACTTTTAGACTGAGTGTTAGCAATTACTAAACTATACTTTGTGCAAAACTCAATAAATCAGTCCCCTCTCATTTTTTTTTTTGCCCACCCAAACTCGCCCACAATATTTCCTTTCTTGCATTTTCCGATGCTTGCATTCCAATCTCCAGTTATTATTAAATTTTCATCTCCTTCTATATGTTTAATTGTTTAATCAATTTCTCTACGCACTCTAACTCATTGTCATCTTGGGCACTTGTAGGGATATAGACATTAACAATTGTTGTCGGCGTAGATTTTGATTTTATCCTGATTATAATGATTCTATTGCTAAATTTTTTGAGATACTCTACCGTCTGCCGTATATTCTTTTTCATTATGAAATATACTCTTCTTGCCTGCCCTTTGTTTGACGCTGAGTTAATTGTTCTAAAATCACCTGAGTAAAAGTCGTTTTTCCCTTCCCACCAAACCTCGCTAATTCCTACTACATCTACATTTAACCTACTTTAAATTTTCTAACCTTCCATACTTTTTTAGGCGTCTTAACATTCCATGCTCTGACTCGTAGAATGTTATTTTTTAATTTTCTGATGACCCCTACTTTAGTAGTACCCACCCAAAGATCTGAATGGGGGACTAATTTACCTCCCGAATATTTTACCAAGGAAGGCGCTTCCATCTCTTTTAAATGAAAGAGCAGAGAGCTGCATTTCCTTGAAAAAAAAAACAGCTGTAGTTTTCCATTGAGCTGAGTACTGCACAGCTTCAGCTATGCAGTAATCAGAAGATTGAGTGACGATATGGCTGTTTAAGTGCTGCTGATGTACACCATTAACAACTACTGAAAGAGATGCTGCCCTCTTTCAGGAATCTTTCCTTAGTCTGGCTCTCAAACACCTCTCTGATATGGTTACACCTTCGGTCCAGCTAATCTGTATTACTGAGCACTCATGCTCCCTCACTGTCGGCAAGGTCTTATGATTCATAGTGGGAGAACAATTTTATTAATTGTCATTAATTAATTTCATTAGAAATTAGGTTAACCATTTTCTGGTTAACAAGAAAATGGTGTTTTATAAAATATAAATGGTTTTTAAGGAAATAATTGATGGTTGTTTTTTAATTACCTCAAAATATTCAGTATATAGCCAAATGTAATTGTGATTACATTTTCAGAGGATTTAATGTTAAATATTTTCCAAAATTCCCAGATTTTTTCTTTTCATTTGACTATTGTAATTGTAAACAATTTATTATGTATAATAAAAAAAAAAATTAAAGCATATAACAATGGTGTTAATAGAAAATTTGAATTCGTATAGATCAAGGGATTACTGTAATTCTGTAGTAAAAAAAATTAAATAACATTGTTATTACTCTTATTCTATATATTAAAACAGGATTATAATAAGTAGTAAGATTTTTTTTTGTCATTTAATTCACTTTCATACGTTTAATATTTTGAGATTTTTGGAAAATTAATCATATTGTTTTGTATTTTTATTTTTTTAAATTTTAATTTTTGTTGTATGTTATTTTGTGAAGGGTAAACCAATAGAGATGATATCATCTACAAAGAATGATACTGGATTCAGTTTAGCTGATTTTTTAAAGTCCTTAATGCCATCGCAAGACAACACTCAAGCGAATAGAGTTACATCCAATGAAATTGAACCGCCTGGTATAGACACTCCTGTAATTGATACTTCAGTACCTCCACCAAATATCGATGAAAATTTCCAAGAAAAACTTTTGAATTCAAACCTTCCTCCTAAATTTCCTTCGTGGAGTGATTCACAGGTATTTATTGTTTGAACTCATTTAACAAAATGATTATTTTATTTAGTCACGAGTCATTTTAATCAGTTTTTATTACTTTTACTTAACACTGTCAGTGTGGATTCTTTTCTTGAATTTTGATACCATCTCCTATTATTACATGACTACCACTAAATACAGCTTTTATATGTGTTTATTATTACACGAGTGTTCACAAGTAGCTATATTTTATGTCCCGATTGATTAACCCATTCACTGTCATGAACATATAAAAATACTACTTGTAATTCAAACTTTTAGCACTATCTAATTTAATGGTTTTAATCAGTCCTTCTCTTATTAATATATCAAATTGATTTTAGTAAAATGAATTTTTTTTTCTTTTTTAAGCAAATGCTATGAATATATAATGCTATTGCTTCTATTCTGTTCTAAATACAGTAAACAAAGAGAGCGACAAGGCTTGATTCATTGTACCGTTTTAGCAGTATGTATTGCCATTAATAATGACTCCTACTTTTCTAACATGTGAAAAATGTAAATACTGCAAACCTGTATGAAAAATTTAATTTAAAATTAAAAAAAATAATTATTTTTAAAATTTGAAAATATCTTCATTCATCAACCAAAACTGTGATATAGGTCTAAAACAAATTTGACTGTGGTCAGATAGTAACTTGACTTTAAATAACATTTTTTTTTGACAGAATACAATATATTACATCGAAAGAAAATACTTACGATTTAATAATTTGATTAAAAGTGTTCTTTGTAGTCAATAAGTTAGGTATACTGTTAAAAATTATATATTTTGTCATTTATGGCTGATGTGGGATTTTTTTTTTTTTTGACAGTGAATGAGTTATAAGTTTTCCCTTCCAAATGATAAACATGTGTTCAGATTACACTATCTTAAAAAAATTAATTACTAAATATTATGTCCTTTTTTTTTTGTGTATTTTTATATAATTTAACCCGCTCAACATTCCAGGGATATGATGGAATATCTACATTGTTGAGTGAAAACAAGAAAAATGTGAAATGCTCCATACATTATGAGAAATATTTTATAACTATGTAATATCCCATTACAAAAGTATAACCTCTTAATAGTCTTGTGGAAGAAGGTAAACTATTGTGATCAGAGACAGTTGCTGTGAGTTGATTATTTCCTTTATTCTTCTCTTGCCGGTTCCATTTGTGATATTATATTAGCGGTTTCTAGATTTCTGGAAGAGGAGCCTCTTTTTTATGGGGTCGTGATACTCCATGTTTATGAACTGTTTCCTAATTAGGGATTGTGTAAAAACCAAACAAGGCTGAGATAGCTGCTGGGTAAACCCAGGCACCCTATCCCTCATAAATTTAATTTAATGAACTAATGTAGTCATTCAGTACAGTTCAACTAAATATTGAAAACTAATCACAGAATAAAAGTTTTGGTAATTTTAAAATTTAACGCTTTGTCTCTAAATCTTCTTAAAAGTAATTTTTGTAATAAGAACTGTTCTTAATAACAGTTTCACTTCCCCGGTCTTTAACAAGCTTATGGGCTGGTAAACCGGTAAGTTTCTGTGGTATTCAATTAGTATATAATTTCTTACTTATATACAGCTGATTTGTTGACACCTTACAAAAAGAAATTTCTATTAAGTTTTTTGTACATAACCGTCCGTTTTTTCTAGTATGTCAAAGCAGTCGCTGTTTTATACAAACATACAATGGCCACATTTTTTATAATCGTGTATAAAATGGTTAATTTTATAATTTTTTCAAAGACCTCACCAACCGGTATAAATAATCTAAAAATATTCTGTTTATTGGAATCCCCACTTGACTGCTATTATTATTTTTCTCCCGCTATAAGCTGAGAAGGTATAATTGCAGAAGAATCTTTGGAAAAAGTATACAGCTTCTGGATATGAAAAAAAGATGACTTCTTTTATCATGCAAATGGATGGTAGTAAATGATTGTGGAAGTGTTGTGTAAAACGCGTGGAGAAAGATACTTATGAAGCATCTTCTACATCGAAAGTTATATAAGAAGAAGCGAGTGAAGACAATAGACGTGTTTGCTAAGAAATTCTACCGGTAAGATCAAATAGGAAGAATGAGAAGCCCTAAGAAATGAAACTCCAACTTAACGTTGGAGATTTTCATTAACATTATGACTATTTGAGATTTATTAATGACCTAATAAAAGACGGCAGGCAATCGACTACAGATGATGTTTTTAAAAATTGTTTAGCTGCAGTACATTTTCTTGTTTACTTATTCATTGTTTATTGAAAATATAGATTAGTTCATTAGTGTAATTTTTTAGCATATATGTTTATTAATGTTTGAAAAAAATAGATACAGTAATATTGTTCAAGATATACTGTGAAATCAGTACCCAGCATCTTTTTTTATGCGTAAAATTTCCTGTTGTTTGGAGAGGACAGGACATTTTTGTGCCTGGTGTTACAAGTATGAAAGTCGGAGTTATGTTTCAGTTCTGATGATAGCTTATCTTCAGTAAATAGTACAGTCCTGGAAAATATAAATGATAGAAGAGTGAGGGTTCTAAAATATCTTAAAGAACTCTCATGAATCGCCAAGTATAGTTGACAAATCACATGAATGATCTTTTTATGAATAATAAAATCTTTTTTGCTATTAACAGAATTACCCCAAGAAATAACAACATAATTTAAAAGGGAATATACATATGTTTTAATACACCATCAATAGAATTCTCTTGTTCATTATACATGACAGTGTAAGTACAACTGAAAAAGTCCAGTTTAATTTAGATGACAGAGATTGGACCTAGACCTTCCAAGTAAGGGCATCATCAGTTGTGAGACCCAAAAAATAAGCAGAGCTTGAAAATTTCAATGGGGTATCAGTAACTGTTCCATGATTCAATTGAAACCTTGTTGCTTGTGTTTCATTGGAATTAAGTAGCGAGCCATTAGCCAAAAACCATTCATTCATTTTGATAAGATCAATAGTAACTAAATTGGAGAAAATGGAATAATTTAGATTTGTAAAAGCCATTGTAGTATTTTCAGCAAAGGTAATTGGCCTCAACAGACATATTGAGTTCGGCGAGTCATTTACATAAATCAGAAATAATATTTGCCCAAGGATAGATCCCGTAGGAATGCTATCAGGTACCAACTCATAATGTGCTATTACTGTTAACCAGACATGAATATTCTGCATCAATCTTTTTATTCACAATAAAATTGTGATTATTTATAAAATACAAAAATCTAATCGTGCGAATGTAAATAGTCCTTGCATTGTTTAGTAACAAAATATTGAAAAGCAACTAAACAATGAATTATTATGACTTATCGAAAATAATGAATAGCGCTTAAATACATTAAAAAAATAATGTAATTAAAAGCAAATGATAAAATTACATTGATGTTACACCTAAGCTGTGGGCAAACAAATAAGAACATTCTTTATTCCAGTACTGCTAATAAAATGCCATAGAAATACTGAAGAAGATACCAAGCATCGAATCCAAACAGATTGGAATGTGTGAAATACCCTGTGTGAATGTAGCCTTGCAGTCATTTAAAGGCCAAATATAAAAACTTGGGCTATCTGTGCGTGTGCAAGGGATTGGGTGTGTTAAATTTAAATAATTTTTGTTAATTTAAAAGGAAACAATTTTTTTAAATTATATTTAATATCTTTTTTTTTGTCAAAGAAGTTATTTTTTTTAAATTTAATTTTTCTGACTAATAATTTTTAATGAAATAAAACTTGATAGCTGCTTATACCATACTAATTAGCATAACTAAAAGAGTTTTTATCACAATACAGAACTTCAGCCACTATTATATTGATTGTTCTGGCTACTACAATTTCAGTTGAAGATTTGAGTTTGAAAAGTTGATTTTTATTTCCTCTATTTTAGTATTAAGGTTACCCTTCTTTATTATTGTTGAAATAACACTGCTCGGAATGTAAAAATTAGACAATCTTTATATTCCGCATCATCACATCGTTTGTTATCTTGCATCACCGTGTAACCTATGTTTCATATACATCAAATACACATCATAGAAGTCATTAATGTATCTATCCTGTGAAAATATTTGTCTGTGGTAATCCACAGAAATTCACTGCTAACATTTTCATTTGGTGTGTTATTGTTGATGTGTATGTTGTAAATTGTATTCTTGTTATATTTATTTTAAAATTCAGGAAAATTTTTCTTGCTCAGTCAATTTCTACTTATATGTACATTGCTTGTAGACTCATTATAAAAGTGACAGTTCGTGATCTGCAGATATAAAGCTTTACCTGAACAGATGATTGGTGTATCGTTGTTCAGTTATATCTGTACATTATCTATTTTCATATAAAGTAAGTAGAATTACCTTGAATTAAACTAGTTACTAATTAATTGATCTATATGTGAGATATAAAGTGGGGCCTATGATAAAATTCTATGGGATGCCTGCTCCCACAAATCTGTCTTAATTTTCTAATAATAAATAGAATTTAATCCTCTGAATTTATTTATTTAATTTATTATCCAATTTTTAAAAAATACAGAATTTTTTTATATGTGTATATATATATATATATATATATATATATATATATATAATATGTATGTGTGTGTTTGTATATATATACATATATATATATATATATATATGTGTGTGTGTGTATTTTGAACATTGTATAACACTATATCAAACAATTAGTAATACGAGGGTCATTCAAATATAGTTTAGAGCTTCATTAATATTAGATAAAATTACAAATAAATACCTTATTTTTCTAAATAGTTTCCTTCAATAGGAACACATTTTCTCCACTGGATAGGTAACTTCCTGATTCCTTCATCAAAAAAACATGATGGCTGCCTCAGCAACCAATTGCACACATGCATGCTCGACTGCGGCATAGTCTTTAAATCTTTCCTCTCCTAAAGCTTCTTTCAGCATACCAAACATGTAGAAATCACTTGGTGACAAGTTTGGACTTTTCTGTGGGTGTTGAAGAAGTGTCCAATGAATTTAGTGAGTTTATCGTGAGTCTTGAGTTGCCATGGAGTAGGAGGATGTTGTGAATCTGTTGCCGGCACCGTTTGTTGCTATGAGCAGCCCTGACATCATCTAACAATTGGCAGTAATATGCCGAATTTACGGTTCTTCGTTCATGCAGTTAGTAAATCAGCAGCATACCTTTTTAGTTACCAAAAGACAGTTACCAGAAATTTTCCAGCTGAGAAGTGTTTTATGGCCTTGATAGTGCTCCTCTCACTTTTCCAACACTCCATACTGTTCTTTTGTTTTATGGGGTGCAGTTGTGAACTCACATTTCGTCGCAGGTCACAGTACGGCCATTAAATGCCTCCCTTCACCTCAAAGCAATTCATAAGCTGTTGACAGATATCTTTTCGGACATTTCTCTATGTCTCATGGAACCCACACATACCCATACGTGAAACCTACCTTGCCAACACTTTTTTGTATCCAAGAGTGTCTCTCTTTTTTCTGTTTAGCCTCTGGAACCACTGTAATGTATTACTTCGTAAGATGATATATATGAATGTGAATGAAGGGTAGTCTTGTACAGTCTCAGGTCGACAGTTCCTGAGATGTGTGGTTAATTGAAACCCAACCTCCAAATAACACTGGTATCTACAATCTAGTATTCAAATCTGTATAAAAGTAACTGCCTTTACTAGGATTTGAACCTTAGAACTCTCAACTTCGACATCAACTAATTTGCAATGAGTTAACCACTAAACCAGCCCAGTGGGCATCCAAGAGTGTCTGACAACATTATATGCACACTCCCAACACTTACACCCGCCTCTGATGTAATTTCAGTGACAGTCATCTTCCACAAGGTCATGAACTTCCTGATCATTGACAATGGTCTGCAGATTATATTCGTGACTTTTGTTCTCCACTGTATCACAGCCACCTCAAAATTTTTTGGCTCGGTTAAACATTTGACAGGGTAGCATCTCCAAACTGTGCCTAGAGTTGAGTCAAAATTTCAGAGAATTTGACACCTTTGTTGGCAAAAAATGCTAAGTTTTGCTCAAAAGATGCTAATTCGTTACACAACTGATGATGATACCTCCTGCTCAGATATTCTGCTACTGACAGGAATGTTACCTACGAATGTGGCTGGCCAGTTGTTCCCCTCCACACATATCCACCTTACTACCCACAGTGCCCTACCACATTTACTGCTGTTCCTCAATCCACACAGAACAATTCTGGTTTACATATCAATGACCCTCATAAATATCTAAATGCACAGTTCAATAAAAGGTAAGAACACTCACTTATATGTCTGCAGTGCCATCAGCATCAGAGACATTTTTAAGAATACACATAATTATAAATAAAATATAGTTATTTTTGTAAAAAAAAAGTTAAAATTTTAAAATTATTATTAGTATGATGTATATACTATTATCATATGTTCACACCATGGTTAAATAAACTATCTCACATTTTAACTATGGTTTTTTTTAAAAAAAAAAAACTATTTTTAACTATATATTTTATTTATAATTTTGAATTTTACAAAAATTGGTCTGCTAATGATGGAGTTAAGCTCTGTAAGTGCTACAGACAAATAGGCAAGTATTCTTACCTTTTATTGAACTGTAACTGGTGGATTTAGATGTTTATTTGTTTATATTTTATATGTATATATATTTATTTATAAATTTTATATATATATATATATATATATATATAATATTAATAATAACTATTTTTAATAATATTAAAAATGTTATAATTTATTATTATTTAATTCTTTATATAAAAATTGAATTTTATATAAATTTTCTGAAAATTCAAATATTTTATTAGTGTAGGGGATTTTTATATATATATATATAGTTTTTATATACGGGTGTGTGAACTTGCAGTCCCCAATAGAGCATGCAGCAGGTATCAAAAGTACCTGTGTGTATGTCTTGATTGGTAAATTAAAGAGTAATTCATTGTATAAATTAATAGTTCACTTGCTTATTAAACTTGTACTTAGATTTTGAAAATGAAATAATCTACATAATTTAAAAAAGTAAATAAGGTAATGCTATTATTTATTTTCTTATTCGACCATTAACGTAGCTTAATTTAGCAGCTGTACTTTTTTTATTTACAGTTATTGGATGTTTTTGATTTCCTACTGAAAAGCCTCTAATTATAACTATTTCCCTACTTCAAAGCAGTTTCAAGTTGAGATTAAATTTTCATTGCTGTTGGTATTTTTTCTGTTTTTATATATATATATTTTTTTATTTAAAATAAATAAATTTTTGCCTGCTTTCAAATAAAAGATTGTCTTATCATTAAAGATAACATTGTATTACCATTTTTATTTACAGTAAATAACCAATATGCTATTGTCTAATCACTGTAGCTAATCCTAATTTATAAGAATTTACTTTTTATTACTTTTTTGTGCTTAATCATTTTAGAGAGTTCAGCTTATAACGTATCACCACTGGTGATCTGGTTTAATAGAATAATAAAATAGCAAATGTGATATATTAAAATATTAGCCTGTGAGATTATGGAAAACCAAATTGGTAACATGAGGTTTGTTTAGATGGCTAAGATATTTTATTTTTCCTTTCTTAGGTTTCTTTTTTCATATTAACTTACCATTACTTTTGTTTAGGCAAGTTGGGGAGAAGGTGTTAATTCACCACCAGGTTGTAAAGAGGGTTTTGGAAACTCATTGGACTATGAAATTCCAGTACCAGAAGATAGTAGTGAAGACGATGTGCTGAGGCCTCCACCAGCAGTTGAAATTGACCACAGAAATCTTATAAGTCTGACTGGTTCTCCGTTGAATAATGACAATAACCAATGGCAACCACAACCTGTTGATGTTGATTATAGGTAATAATTAATTTTAAAATTTAATACAATTTTATCTTTAGTAATAATTTCTCTGAACGAAGTATATTTGCACGAGGTTAAATACAACTTGTTTAGTAGCAGTAGTCTTATTTTTAGATTTTTGGGTTATTTTTTTTATTTGGATACTCTGCTGTGAGTTCCAAAATTTACATTCATTGTAAGAGAATTTTGTAGTTTATCAAAAAATTAATGAATTTTTGAAGAAAATATTGCTGTTACACAGCAGTTATGGTGAGATTAGCAATGGGAATCATAGTGAAAAGTTTACGATGAATTTAGAATAATGTGATTTTAATACTATTTATTATTTATAATATAGTAAGTTAATATTTTTAAGTTAATAAATATTTTTAATAATTATTTTAAGTAATTACCAATATACATCTTTTCCTTACATTTATTCGTTAGACTAAATTGTTTTACTATAATTGGCATACAAAATTGTATGCCAATTTTACAAACCAAAATGTTTTGTAAGCACTAAAGCTCACACTTTATTATAATGATCATTTTTCCTTGACTTCTTCTTTTACCCTGTGACCTCTTTCTAGCCCTGAGCTGTTATTGTTACTTTTTTTTAATGTTTTCATCTTCTTTTGTGACCAATTCTTACTTTGTTAACCCAACAGGGTTTTTGGTGAGGGAACTGTTCATCTTGTTAGTTTCTGTTCACTTTGTTGTATATTTTTCAGTGCTTTTATGGTGTATGTTACATGATCCAACTTTTTTCATTGCGTGTATCATTCTTTGTTTGAATGACATGGGTTTTCTTACTATGTATATTTATGAAACAAGTTTAAAATTGTTATGGTATGTAATTTTTTTTTCATGTTTTATCAAGTTTTTTAAAACCAAATGAAAAAAAATAAGAACACTAGCTTCCATTAGACCTGTAAAGATACAGAAGGAAATGAAATAGAATGAAGAATGTCCAATTTTAGTTTATAACTGTGCTGCAATATTTTATTCTACAACAAAAAAATGATAATATTATACATAGATTATAATCATGAAGAAAAGAAAATTCTGGAAAATAATCAAATCTTGAAAGTGGAGTTTTACTAGGAAATCAAATAGATGTAATTCAGTATCTGGGAGTAGTAGATAAGGTCACAACCCAAGTTTTTACCTTACTTTCTAAAAAAACAAACAATTTTAATGTACTTTTTTAACAAAAACAAAATAGAACAGAGAAAGTTTTGCTAGATTGTATAGAAGGTGTAGGATGCAAAATCACATTTTAAGACTTGGAAATTTTTCTGAGGACACATTCCAAGAAATCATTTAACATACAAACATAAAATTAAAAATCACTAACTGGAATATTGTAGAGCTATTCATCTGATTAGTGAAAGTCCTTGGGTTATTATGTATATAACCTAATCAATTCTTTAAAATTTTGTTAACTTATTGTTGGTGATTCAGAGGCTGTAAATAGAATGACATCAGAAATTGTTTATCTCGTCTTGTATTTGAATTATTACCATTTACTTCTTTTGCTTTCCTATAATTAATTAAACAGCTTAGTGTAGTAAAGTAAATTATATTTTATTTCTAAAACAAAACATATAGTATTTGTTTTAAAGCTTTTCTAGCTCACTTACAGTAAAAGAAAGAAATAACAATAAAATCAAAGCATAAACCAGCTTGTAACATTATAAAAAGATATAAACATTTTTTTTTTTGCATTAATGATAAATTTGTTAATTTTATTCTACAAAAATACTTATGTTACTACGTTTAATACATTATTATTTTACCCTTAATTCAATTAAAAAAATTAAAAAAATTGAAAAGTATGAGTCATCAAAGGAATACCTCTGTGATGACTTGGTCACTTTCTCTATAACTAATTAAAAATATATTCCTGCTTGAACAACTTATTAATTTTCAAATAAATCTGAAATTTCTATGATTTTCATATTATTATATTGCTCATGAGGAAATAAAAATAATTCCAAGATATGTTAGGCTGGTGAGAGTAAAGAAAAGAATTAATAATAATAATAATCTTTATTCCACAAAATAAACAGATTACAAATGAAAATAAAATTATTTAGTTATAAATTCTTAATACATAAGCTTAGTAGACATACAACCAAACAATATAAAATAATAAAAGTAAACAATTTTTACATAATCTTGTGGAACTAGGTACTCCCTATAGTAATAATTGTATTGTATGTTAACATCCATTATTTTTCAATGAGCAAAATAATAAACTAACCATTTATTGAATAATGGTCAAGTATGGATTTCCAAGTGAATATAAAAAATAATTACACAATACAGATCTTGCAGTACTAAAATTGCAGCTAGTGATAAGATTAAATAAATGTACATGCATACAGATTAAATAAATCAGAACCATAAATACAATACAAGAATACAGTGATAAAATTGAAAATGAAATTAATCCTAGATAAAAAATTGAAACAAAAATAATAACAAAAATAAAAATTAATAAAAATATGAAAATTTTAGAGTCATTGATTCCACCCACAATCACAGGCCAATCAATTAAAAAAACTCTCTAGATCTTCATTTGACAACAACCAATCATAAAATGATAGTGAAAACATTTTAGAGTCTTCTATGGATTTAAATTCCCTGGGTAAGTGATTAAATGTTTTTGGACCTATGAATAAAATTGTTTAAATAATTCAATTCTTGGCCTAGGAGGAACTAGTCTAACTGCTTGCCGCAAAGGCCTCATAGCCAGAGTACCAAGGATCCTATCCTGTTTACAGCCTTAATAATATGTCATTAGTATTCTATAGAAATATATATGACGCAGTGGCAAGTTCTTAAGGCCTCTGAATAATGGGAAGGATTCATGTCGTTTACTTATTCTATAAATATAGTTTCAGAAATGCTTTGTTTTTGCGTTATTGTTAGCAAATATTTCTTTCTGATTTCTTCTCCAATGGTAAAATATTACCGTCCTACTTTTATAAGTATGAGGATGATTTGGAAAGTAACCTACATATAAAAAACCTGTATAAATAAAAATATTTTATTATATACAACTTAAAATTACAACTTTAACCATTTTTCAACATGCTCACCATTTAGACTCAAGAATTTGTCATAGCGCTTCACTAATTTACAAATATCTTCCCTTCATAAAATTCAGTCGCCTGAGTACCTAGCCAACCTTTCACGGCATTTTGAAATTCGTCATCATTATCAAAGTGCTGCGATGCAAGCCATTTCTTCATGTGAGTGAAGAGAAGAAAATCACTTTATATCAAGTTTGGGCTGTTAGGGGAATGAACAAAAATGTCCCATTTGAATTGATCAGAAGTTCTTGAGCGCTTTTAGGACGAGTGTTGTCATGGAAAAACAACACATCGGATGACAGCATACTGCAACATTTGTTCTGAATGGCTTGCTTAAGTTTTTTCCAAGTTTCACAGTAGACTGCTGCAGTAATTGTCATACCATGTTCTATAAAATGGACTGGATGAACTTTCTTGGCATTTCAAAAAACCGTAGCTGTAACCTTCCTCGTTGGCAAAGTTTGGCTGGTTTTTTTGGTATACATGGAGAACTGGTAATGGCTGCAGGCCATCGATTGTTTTGTTTTGGTGTTCATGTAGGCCACTGAAGTTTCGCCCCCGGTCACAGTTCTCTTTAAAAAACTTTCTCCTTCCATGTCATAGTTTGAAAGGAAGTCTAATTCAGAGCCCATTTGTTTGGTTCGATGAATCTCTGTGAGCATTTTTTGGAACCAAGCACAGAACTTCCAGTAGCCTAATTTATTGGTGACAATCTTGTACAAATCCATACAAGAAATGTGCGGGAATTGTTCAGAAAGTTCAGAGATCTTCGATTTTGATGCATTTTTTCATCAGTTTCACTGAAAAGATCATCATTCACATTATAGAAAGCCTAACACACTTTTCTTCTTCCTGGATGTTTGTCTTTCAAACAAACATCCATGTATCCAAAAAGAGGGTACAGTTTTTAAAAAATCATACCCATTGCCACACTACATCGCGTCATTCATAACGTTTGGGCCATTCACAGTACATAACTGATGATGGATGTCTGATGCAAAACATTTTGTGCTAAAGAAATCTTATGATAGCATGTACCTTGTATTTTGTAGGATTTTTTATTGCAGTGCTCATGTTTTTAGGTTATAACAAGCAAACGCGCTGAAGTACACGGCTCACACTAACACAGCTGGAAGCGCACTTATTCAGAGAGTACGCTGATGTTTCAGTAGTGGCACCACTAACATTACTAGTAGCGCTAAGCTACAATGGAGGTTACTTTCTGAAACACCCAGATAATTTTTACAAGTTAATTGGCAAATTTATAAAATGAAATTTTGTTTAAATATCTCATTTTTATAATCGGTTATTAATATGAAAGTTTTATATTTTTTATTATTATGTAACTTGATTAACTTAATTCACTGCTTTTAAGTAAGCTTTTAATTATTTTTCTTTTACTTATTGTGGATTGTTAATTTTGTTTTATAATTTTTTTACAAAATAAAAGATTTATAGTGTAGTTTGGTTTAAAGTTTTGACTTTTTGTATATATTTCAATCTAAATTATTTAAAAAAAAGGTCTGAATCATATACATTTTCCATTTTTGTAATTGATGCTATTATTGATGTATCGTGTACATCAGTAATATATGTAATAGATTATTATTGTATTGTATACAACAATAATGTATGCAAATAAAAGTGTATAGCATTCAGACTTTATTTAACATTTCATAGCTCTGTTTCTATTTAATAATTTAATCCATATTAATTTACAATTAAATAATGGATCAAAATAAGGTAAGAACATTTTGTTGCATTTTATTGCTTAATTGGATTCATATTTTGGATTATTAAGATTTGAATACTTTGGTATATTTTACCGCTTAGGTGGATTCACTATTCAATTAATATTGATTTATAAATAAATATACACGTGGATATGTTCATTTTTCACATGCATAATGTAAATATTATTATTAAATTTTGAAGTAACTTTCAGTTTAGATTTTAAGCCCCAAGTATGGAAATATAATTAGTACAAGAAGTAATCCACAATATATCTATTTTCACAGAAAAAAAATACAATAATAATAATAATAATAAAATTTAATCCAGAAAAAAAAAATACATAATTGTAATTTTGCTAAATTATCAGAACATTCCTCTTTATGTTGGTTAAAAAAAAATTAAGTTATTTTTTAATAAGAACAAAAAAATGATGTCCAATAATCCAATGTATTTATTTATTCAGTTTTTGTAAATGTACTGTCTAAATTTTTACCCATATTTTAAATAATGCCAAAACTTTTTTCTGTTCTGTAGGTTTGTAATATTTCTTGATAGTGCACTGCACATCTTAGGTCCTAAAAGACTGTAAAATCGCTAATGTAGAAGGTTTTCCTTCTACTATACCTTCCGTATTGTTGAAGGTTGATGGTATTTGCCATTAAATCTAGGAAGTTTATGCTGAAGACACCATTATAAATGATTTGTTGTACTATGTTGATGAATTCTTCTAACAGGATCAGCATTTTATTTGATGAAATCAATGAAAATTTTTCATTTGCTTCTTCCAACATTATCCATGGAATTGTTACTATTCATCTCAATTGTAAAAAAATTTATGCAAGGTGCGGTTTCTTGCAGACTTGGTGTTAAACATTTAAAAATCCCCATTAAGATGCTGCATTGTAATTTTTTAATCATTATGCAAAAGATGGAGATGAATTCTTTACACATATCATGACATTTTGACCCCTGTAAGAGAAGATTCCTGCCATGACAATCCCAGTTGCCACACACCACTCTCTCTATTTCTAGCACTGATGGGCTTTACCGGAGGTCATCGTTTAGAGCTTCTAAATCTGATTACATAACACTGTCATCAGTTTGGCCTCTCTCAGAATGTCACCGATGCAAATGCAAATGCCTCAGCAAACATTTCCATCTGTGTGTTTACTCAACTCTGCTCTCATCTTTGTATTAGGCTTCTTCCAATTTCTCTCACTTGCTTTAATTTGTAGTACTTTCAACTAACTGATTAACTGTTTATGGAAATGCGATCTCCGCGCCTATATCTAACATGAACACAAAACAACCATTTCCCATAAATAAATTTCAAACTAGATGTACTATCAAAAAAATTTATTCATTTCAATCTACTAGAAACATCTAATTTCTAATTCCTTATCCCTTAAACAAGTGTTGATTGCAACAACAATTTTGTCCTACAGATAGATACCCAAATCCAACTCTTAATTTGTCAGACAAGAAATTCATGAAATTCTAACAAAACGTATTTACCATCTCTCTCTGTGCTGGTCTACTTTTGAGAGTGAGTCAAATGTCTTCACAGAGTTCCTAACACAATCTACCTTCATCCTAAAAATGATAAGTTCAGTTGACCAGGGTTTGATGCCAAAATGCTTATCTTGGCGAAGAAAGCACCCAAGCAGGTTCCTAGCCACCCAGGTTGCTCTAGCTATTAGAGCATCAAATTTCAGCCATCCTCTGCAGGGTCAGAAACCTAAGTAAGTATATTCGATTCCCATCAGGTTTTCCAAATAACTTGCAAATCAGCATTAATTCCTGCAAGTTCCCTTACTACTCTAGTACATACAGACTTGTAATTTGGACAGATATACAGGATGACTACTCTACAGGAAAATACCATGAACGTGACAGCCATTAGACGATTCATCCCATCTGACCTACCTTGAGGATGGAATGGGTTTCTGTTCAAACAGAAACCTTGGTTCTCAATTTCTCATTTGTGCTTGGAGGTCAGGTGGGGCCTATCTTTTTTGGCATCATAGTGTAGTTAGCACTCAGTGGCAAGGATATCAGTAGTCTTAACATCCGGAATAACAAGTACTGCCTTGCAAGAGGCAGTTGTATAGCCACCAATTACTGACAATTATAGGAGACACTGGGCTCCCCAGACATCATTTGGTGAGCCCAGACAGGTGCACCCATTATAGCCTCATAAACACTGTTTAAAGATCATGCTTAGTTCTAAAATTTTATCTCCAATTGTGCTACTCTACAAATACCAAAGAAAGCAGCATCACACTTTCTTGGCAACATATTGAAAGAGCTTCTTGAATTGAAAATTCTCATCTAGGATAACATGTAGATACTTCTGAAGCAGGACATACCTAACTGGATGACATGACATTGATACACGAGCTTGTTGTGTAGCAACCAGTCACCCTTTGAGCAATATCATAATAGTTTTCTCTGGGCTGAACACCATCTTATGCTGTTATCTTCACAACTGGAATATGTTACAAGCCTGAGAAGCCCTGAACTCAATCTCACTCCATGAATTTCTTTAACTAACAAAAGCTCATCATCTGTATAAGTGATGATGCAAACCCATTGATTAATCTGAACCACATCAAAGAATCGAATTCAACAAACTAGAGTAAGGGTCCTATCATTGTATCTTGCGAACAACCTTTGGTTTTTGTCTTTTCTACCTCTGAGCTGCTGCCTTGAAAAACTTCTCAATTGCTGAAATAACTAAATACTACATTTAGCTCATTTTGGGTGCAATCACCCTTTTGGGAATGAAAGCTGAATTTTTATACCAGAGAGTAAACTTCAGTATATGATTACCTTGTTCACCATGCAAACCAAACAAATTTAAGTAGGAGTCTGTACTTGAATAGTTACGACTACTGTCTTCTGGAACCAAAAACGTCCTTCCTTGCTGAGTTTATGGTCCATTTAGCATAAGTAAATACTGATGCACATTGTAAAACAGTAACAAAATTGTGGTAGACTGTTTGAAATTGTAGAGAAGCCTGTTGTCTAGCAGCATTTGTTTCCTCTGTTACATTTCATGGTCTCATACCAATAAGAAAATACATCAGTTGCTTTTAAAACTGAAGTAGGACATTTTCAACCAGCCAATCTGTACCCCCTCACCTGACCCCTAGTGGCTATCATTTGTTTATCAAACTGAAAGACCTTTTTTGGAGGAAAATGTTTGGGAGAGAATGATAAGACTTAAAACAGTGACTACTATCTTGGTGAACTGGGAACAGAGGAATATGATACAGGATTGCCCCGGTCAGAAAATTTGATAGATTTTCTTTTTATCATTAAATTGGTACCATTTTCTGGTTGGCCTTCATAGTATTTATATGTGTAATTTATGTAAAAGTACCTTTACTTAAATGCTGTTTAATCTGATTATATTGTAGCAAACACAAACTGATAACCAAAGTCAATTCCTAGTTATTATTATTATTGATAATAATAACAAAAAACCGTTTCAGTGTGCAAATTATAAAATGGAATTTGTTTTTGTTTAACAGTATTTTGACTTGTAAAATTAAAAAAAAAAAAACCATCATTTTAGAAGCATTAAAACAATAAGTTTACTCCGTCTTTATGAAATCTATATAGAGTTGAAACCTTTCCATAATCAAGGGCTATATTATTGATAAGAGAGGAACTTGAATATCTTGATCCAAATTCTATTTTAGTGTAGGCTTTAATTTTGTGACAGACTTTTGGCAAATTCTGTTTTTTCATTTTATACCAAATAACATAGATTTGGTTATATGTAACAATTATTTTGGGACCATATAAAAAAAGCTTGTTTTAAATGGGCATCTGTTTTAGGAAGATTTATAATTTATTAATTAAATTAATAAAATTAGTTTAGTAAGACTTGTTGAAGATCTGTTTACTATATAAAAGTTTTACTGGAAATGAAGGTTAATGAAAATTATTTAAAAAATTATTATTATATACTATTTATATTTATAATTGCTGAGATGGCAGGTTGTATGATGTATGATAATTGACCTCAAATGTTTTTCAAGTCAAAGAAGTCACTGCATGTATGCATGATATTATTGGCCAGTTTTATTAGGTGTTCATTTCTAAACTGATTTCATGATTATTGAAATTAATCTGTGATTTATAAATTTTTTTATCTGTTTTAGGAAAATTCCATTGCCAGATAATAGAAACATAGTTGAAAGTGTTGATATGGAGATGAGTGATGAAGAGGATCCTGAGTTACCAGGGTCTTTTACATCAGTAAAATTAAAACCACCACCTCCCACATTGTTGACATCATTGCAGAAAAATCAGCTGAACAGAAAAATTCATAAATCAGATTTACGTAGTCTACTGGAACCTCTTACTGGTGGGCAGAGCCAGTCCATATCGTTTAATATATCTGTAGCAAATAAAATATTAACAGAGTCTCCTTTGAAAGAAAAAGAAGAGCCTAAGAAGAAATTACCTTTACATAAGTTGAATCCTTCTCCTCCAAAAAATATTATTGAACTCAGTGAAATAATGCCACCTCCATTGCCTCCTAAATGTCAACTAAACCAGAAATTCATCCAGGGAACATCGGGGTTGAAATCACTAGTCAGAAATCTGTGAATCGTCTCCCCAATGAAGATGATAAAAGAGGAGTTCCTGAATTAAAAACGGAACAGCATCTTACAAAAAAGGATGAAAATGTTGTACCTCAAAATAATAGTTCATGACCAAAGTTTCCAAACACAAACTCTAGGTTTTGTGGTCCTAATAATGCAGGACCAAGATTTCCGAACCCAGTGCCCGGGCCAGGTTTTTCTAATGTTGAACAAGGTTGCCAAATAACATTGCTTGCCAAATTTTGGACTTAAATAATCCAGTGAGTAACATAAAAAATGATGAACAGGATGATGGCGGTGTGATAGAGGATTTAACATGGATGCCACTTCTTAATACACCTCCTCCTCTTAATGCACCACCACCATTAATTTCACAACCCCCTGTGTTTAGGCCAAGAGGTTCTGGTCCTAAATCATGGAGAGGTCCTAGAAGAGGGATGCCACCTCGGTTCAGACCTTCTGGCGGCGGTCCTCCTTCAGAAAATTTTCAACAGACACATAATGTGGGACCTAGACCTTTTTTTAGAGGAAACAATAATTGGAGACCACACTTTAATAACTGGTAAGTCATTATTGTTAAAAAAAATTAAACAAAAATATATAATTGTGTAAAATATCTTAACATTTTATTTTTAAATATTGTCATTCAAGTAGTAATGAAAATAGTTTTTAAAAAATAAACTAATTACTCGTATTCTGGATCAGTGAGTCATTCTATGTCATTTTTCTTTTATTTGAGAATAACAGCTTTTCTTTAATACTGTTAATACATAAATATGTATTTGAGAAATTATATAATTTTGTCATAAGTATGTTTGTGTACATTTAGTCAAATGAAAATTTTGTCCAATGAAACAATTGTAAAAAGAGTGTATTATCTAATTTTTTTTTGTATTTGATTCTATGTTTGTATGTTTATTTGTTTTTTTGACAGCAGTTATATATTTTATAAACTTATAAAAAAGGATTTTACAATTTTTTTAAATGCAGATCTTATAAGTTGAAGCACTAGGAAAGTGAATAAAATAAAAAAGCTTAAAATTAATTTGCAATCTTGCAAAATTTGCTATTTATTATGAGTGTTATAATGTAAATTTTATAAGAAAATAATTCTTAAATTAAATTATGAGTATTAGTATTTAATTTATTACCTGTTAAATTTATTTATGTTCTTTTAAAACCATTTGGTTTTTTTGTATTGATTTAGCCATTAGACAAATGGTGATTATTTTATTATTTACAACTTACTTTCATTCAGCATTTTAAAAAAATGTTAATTATGGTTATTTGTTTTAAATATGATACAACATTACTTTAATACCAAAGTGTAATTTTTTTTTGTACATCAAAGATCAGATGTATTTTTTAAATGGAGATATTTGATATCATTTTTATAACGAAAGAAAGTAGTTATACCTTTTTAAATAAACACATAGAATATATTATTTTTCCTTTACTAAATTAACAGACTCAATGATTAAAAAATAACTGAATTTGAATGGATTTTTCCTGTAGATTTACTATAATCAAGCAGCAAAAATGTTTTCAGTAAGGACATTTTGAATTAAAAATAAAATGAAAAAAAAGCTAAAAATTGATTTAAGTATATATCTCACTAGCCTCTTCACACGCCATATTCAGAAAATTGTCCTGTCAGTGATTTCAACTATCCATTTATTTTGTTTCAGTTCATAATTTCTAAAATTCTACAGCCATTTTTTAAAATACAGAAAAATGTGATTTCTTGATTCAAGGGGCCATAGGAAAAGCAATTAAAGATTTGTGCAAAATTATCATGCAAAAACATAATACTTTTGAAGCTCTCTGTATCTTTAGTTGTGAATATTTTCTAGTAGTTTTTTTACCGCTTATGAATCAGTTGTGATCCCGTAATCAAGAAATTGGAAATGTAAAATTTGTTTTGAGTTTCAAGAAAATAATGAACGTAAAGTTTCCTTATTGAACAAATTAACTCCTCCTCATAACAGACAGTGCTGTAGTCTTGACATTATTTTCATTTATAATATTTGGCTCATAGCTGTATTAAATTTACCCGTGAATTAATGCAGCATAATAATTTTTTCCAAAAAAAACAAATTACAGCTTTTGATTTGCTGTATTTTTAATTTTGCATGCAATGCAAATAGATCATGAGAGGATACAACTGCATTGCTACATTCCAAAGGTTCACTATTGTTATAGTCAAATGTTATGTGTGTTTCTGATCCAAAAATTATTTAGAATGGTACTTTAAAATGGAAATTGTTTAAAAGAAAAAAATGCTTCATGCATGATTGATGATTTTGTTTATAGTTTCAGTAAATTAATTAATGCAGTGAGTGTGTACATGCTAAAGAATGTTAATATTGTGAAATTTTACTTCACTCGTATCTTTTTAAGTTTGTAGTAAATTAAAAATCCATCATGAAAATAATTGCTTCTGACTAATGAAAATAATTTTTATTATAGAATTGTTTTGCTATTTTATTTAACCATATTGTTAATTTATTTTAAGTAGCATTGACTGCTGTGGTCATTAACTTTTAAATACTAACAGTTGCTCTCCTACCTAATGAGAATATTGACCTATTTTTTTTTTAATTTTGCCAATCTTTAGGAACAATTTTATAAAATTTTGTTTTACATTTTTAATTAATATCTTGTTAGTATAATTATGTGATGTTATTTCATTATGTATTCCATATGCAATGGAATCATTACATAGTAGGACATAAGTTGTTATTGCTTAATACATTCAACGCTAAAGGATGTTATGCAGAATCCGTTTATGGTGTATTGAATGACTGCAGGATATCATGGAATATAATAAATAACCTGAACAATATTTTTTTTTGTTTTTAACTCGACATCATCTTGGAACAAATTAAATAAAGCTATTCAGAAGTGTTTCTGTAGTTTCTGGCTGAACAAGTGTAAGTTTTATAGCATACTTTTAATTTTTTTTTGGTGTGGAAATCTTGTAGCTTTTTACTTTAAATGTTTCTGGCATTTTAAAGACAAAAATATCTTAAGCCTGAATTATCTATAACCTTTTTTTTTTCATTCAGTTAAATATTTATAAAGTTTGGTGTTAAGCTAGTACATCTGGTAATGTTTGTTGCCTGTACCTTAAATATCAGTATAACAAATTAGAGGATTCAGTCGCCTGTTTTATTCTAATCAGTATCAGGGATGAAAGGATTTTATCTTGTGTAATAGTTACTTAGACATTAGTTGAAATTGTAGAAAATTTAAAAGAAAAATACTGCAAATTTAACTGAATAAAAATTGTAACTTTATAGTTTTTTTTTTTAAATAGAACTACTTTTATCATTAGATTAAAATACTCTTTTTTTAGATTTCAGTAGTAATATTGTTTGATTGGGAGAAACAGAATGATTAAGGAAAGTGAAAAATTTAACAAATATAGTAAAGTTGTGTAATTGCTATTAATAACATTAGTTATAATGGTATGAAATGTTAAACTCTGTGTTTAGATAAGTTGGATTTTGCAGTAGCTATTAATAATATTGTTCCATATTTTTAATATCTGAAAAACTGTGAAAGGTACGCTAGACATTACATCTAATCAAATTGTGCCCAATGTTTTAATTGCTTGTTTGGAATTGCATTAACATTTATAATTGCTACATCTTATTGATTCATGAATAAGATCATAAAAACGTCTGGATTTATCAGTTCTTTGTTAGTATTTTGGTAACTATGATGTGGGAATTATACTAACATTTTAAGTGTAGTTTACTTTATCCCCATATACTATTTTCACTTTAATGTAAGTTTAATGTAACGTCATGTAAAAGTAAGAGATTGTCTCAGAATGTTTCCTTGAGTTTACTCTCCAAAGTTTATAAAATCACAATTCTGCCTTCCTCTTAACTATTTTACAGAGTTAAGTGAAGGTAGAACAATAGACAATCTTTTGTCTCTTGGAGTTGAAGGAGGAAATCGATTTGAGCAGAACAACATTCGGTAGTTATAGATTAAAACCTCTGTAGAACACATTAATTTGTATATAATGTTAGTTTTGTTGTGCAGCTTATGGCACTCATTCCTACAAGATCTTAATTAAATTGGAAGATTGGTATCAGATAATTATCAAATTTTATTAATGAAGAGTGACATAATCTTTTTTAATGTGCTAATCTTTGTTGTTTTTTTTTAAAGTTTTTATAATTGCATGTTTTGGTATAATATTTTTTAGTTATTTGAATTACAACTTTATTCTAATAGAAACTCTGAAGAAGGAAATCTCAACAGTTTTTTATTTATTTTTTAATCTGCTGCTGTCAAAAGATTTATGTACACACTCATTTTTAAATATTATGTATGTTCTAAGTATTACTGTATCATGCATCTAAGACTTTTGAAACAATGTTGTTTATTTAAATGTTGAATTATTTTATGTTAAATTTTTTAAACGATATAAAATTTTAGGTTTATTTTCAGCATTTTTTATATGAAAAAATCCATTTTCATTAGATGTTTTTGTATTGAAAAGAACAATTTTGGTGTACCCTGTTACTTTGATACCTATTATTTCAAAAATCTTTTTAATTAGCCAAAGAATTATTTTCGATTTAAAAAGTAATAATTTTTAAAATATACTATCATGGCAAAACTTTTTTTGATCCAAGGTGACAGGAATTTAAGGTGCATCTAAATTTTTCATCTACAAAACAAATGCAGTCTCTCGTGCATCGGTCACCGTAAACTTTCTAAAGAGTAGTTCATCAACTAGTTAATCTTCTTAAATATTTTTTTAAGTTCAAGCAAAATTTAATATTTCTCGCTCCTCGTGAATAATTTGCTTTCTTGAGTATCACAAACCATATTCTATTTATACATGAAAAATTTGCTATTTCTCAATGAAAAACAGTAGTGGGAGAATGTAACTAATGACATTTATCATGAAGGAAACCACTATACGGTACCACTTAGCAATCATTTCTACATCTTCATGTTGGAGCACTATTTAAATAAAGTTCAGAGTTTTTTGAACAGACCTCCTATTGTACATCTTGGTGAATAGATTTGGAATTCAGAATTTAAAATTAAAAGGTTAAAACAATAACAGTGGATAACTTATGTATCTCAGCTGTAATTAAAATTTTATGACCTTTTACTTTATTATATTAGAAAAAACTATTTAAAAATAAATATTCTGTAAAAAAAAAAGTTAAAGAACATAACTAATTTTAGCAATTGTTTTTTGATATTTGCTTGGACCTTACTTAACAGTTCAACCAATCTCTGATTAAAGTTAATATTACTTATGCCAGATTTATAGAAGTCTGTCTATTTCCTGCTGCCACAACCCTTTAAATAAGAAATTGCATTTAACTAGCATAGTATAATGTAATCTTAGTCTGTATATTGGATTTCTCTTTAACCCTTCTGAACATCCTTCCTAATTATGAGAAAAATTCTCATTAATTTTAGAAAAAAATTAAAGTAACATATGTAACTTTATTTCAAAAATATGGCATTGCCATCAAAACAAACATATGAAAATCATTTTGATGGTATTTGTTGTAAAGGAGTAATAATAGTATAAACTTATATATTCTGCTTAATCAATTTCTTTATTGGTGCTTTTTACTTTGGACAGAACATAGCTTGGTTTACACTTGGCAGAATGTGTATTTAGTTCCCTTATATTATGTGATGCAATACATCTATATTATGTAATATGTCACAGCAATATATTATATTATGTGACATTATCGAGTTTTATGTGAATTAAGTATGAGATTTTTTGTATTTTATGTGTTTATTATTAAATTATTTATTTATTGTAAATTTACTCAAAGTAATGTATGTCAAGAATAGTTTTCTTTTTTTATTAAGTTATGTTATAAATAAATGTAAAAGTACTGGCATATGGGTAATTTTAATAAACATTGAGCTAAGTTATTGTTATTAATTATTTAAAAGATTTTTTTTTGTTGTCATTGTCTCAAAATTTGTCATTTATTAACTGCAAACTCATAATTTTACAAGCCTAAGATTATTTTGAATATTAGTTTATAGATTTCGCAAATTTCAACACTATTAACTAAGTTTTTTAGGAATGTCTCTATTTTATTTTATTTTTCAATGTAATTCACTTATTTTTAATAAAGTTTCTCTTTTAAGTGAACTGTTCTTTATTAGTTTTTAATTGTTTCATTAAAGAATTCGCTTAAGTGATTTATTTTGTTTAATTTCTACATATGTTGTAACACTTAAATGTTGAAATGATTAACTGGAGTAATGCTGTGTTCTGTACATATGATTTACTTGTGAGTTTAAATTTTGTTTGAATTAAAGTAGCTGTTTAGTTGATCTCATATTTAGTAACTCTCAGAAATCTTGTGTGTTATCTTTGGTCAAAATAGAAAGCATTTCAGTGATTGTAATTTCTATTTACTCTTGTGCATTGTAGACTGAGAAAGGTAAGGGGTTTTTTCAGAATGTGAATTCACCTTAAAGAATTGAACTATGGATAAACATATTTATCAATTATAACAACAATCCTTAATAACAAAATTAAACATCAGTTACAATTTTATGAATTAAATAAAACAACACAAAAGTTTGGCATTACTGTGCCATGGAAAAATTCATGGATTTTTTTTCCACATCATAACAGTATAGATAAACAATGTTGATGTAAATAGCTAGTCATTACTCTGATATACTTTAATTACAGTATCATCTAATGAGCATGAAGTTGTGTTATTGAGGGTCGTATATTAGAAAGCACTATTACCATTTCTATAATAAAGTAACCGATTAAAGATTTCTTAATGAAAGTTTTCACTTTATCTCAGTACATCTTATGCCATTTTTTCATCTAGTCATCTTGAAAATTTTGGAACCTTCTATAATGGTAACAAATTTTTTTATACTCACCGAATTTCTTCAACACTGTCCATTCTGAAGCTAGTGAGTGGTTCCTGCAGCTATTCATTTATTTTGAAGCACTCCTAATCAATTGTTCAGTTTGATGAAAATGTGAAAATCACTTATGAAGGGTCATGTCCAAGTCTTAGATGAGCAATCAAAAATATCCCATTTTAAATAATCAAGTTGTCTTTTTGTTTCTGAGGGGTGGTGGTTCATCTTAGAGGATCTTGCTAATGTATGACAAGTAGTCCTTTTTTGCATTTCTTAATATCTCTCTGCTATTGCTTTAGTACCTCACATACACATCTAAGCATCCTAAAAAAATGTAGACTGAGTCAAGAGCTTCTGCTGAAACTTCTTAAGTTAGAATGGTAAATAAGGTGATACCATTTCTTTGACTAACGTGTACTGCTTTCTTTCTAACGTAAGAAAAGTGATGTTGTTCACCTGTCATGATGTCCTTAAAATATTCATCTCCTTCCTTTCTGAATTAGTCAAAAAATAACAGTGCAGCGTCTGTATTTTTTACTACATTGATCAATAGCATTGCATTTTAGTACCTCGCATAGATTTTAATTTATTTGAAATAAACAGGACAGTTTCATGGGTTACGGTGGGAAAACATGTGGAAATTTTTTATGTCATCAAGAGTTTGATGTAAGTCCTTTATTACATATATTGATTACATAAGCTTCTAAAATAATGAAACTTGTACAGAATATGAGAAATACAGTGTTGAGATTGGTTGTCCTTGAATTAACCAGGATCACGATTACAGTTCACGAACGGGTATTACTTTCCACATATTCTTTGTGCACATTGACTGTTCACCATGTATATTAACACGTGTAATATCTTGAATGTCAATATCTTGAAGCTTAACTCCTTAACTAAGCTAGTCAATGTTTTTTTCTCACCGGTTTGATAAATCTTTAGTAGATAAATTGTGTTTTAACAAAACTTAATAAGTTTAAACTTTATAGGAAAAAGTATCGGCATTACAGATTGATCTTTCCACGTTCATAATTAATCTTTTAACTAGTTGTTTTTTCAAGTTACAAAAATAATTTGAGTTTTTTATAGAAGAAAGAAAGTAGCAATATTTGTTTTACATTTTTAAAAAAGATCTCTGGTTTTTTTTAATCATATATTTTTAAAAAAATTTGTACATTCTATGTAAAAAAATTGTTCATTTTCAACCAAAATGTTCAACCTTAAAATGCCAAATTAAAGAAAAAACTTATATTTATTTCATATAGAGTAAGAGAATAATAAAATCTATATTTTCAAGTACAAATGATAGTTATAAAATAATTTTCAAATAAAATAATATGAACATTTTTATCATTATTAATTTTACTTATAATTAATATTTAGTTCCCATTTTTATCGGTTATTATTTGAAATAATGTTTGGAGACTACTTACAATATCTAAAATTAAGGTTCTCTTTTTATACTTTAAATATTTTTTTAGGAATTTACTAAAAGATATATTTTGATTGCTACTTAAAAACAAACAAAATTGACCTTGAAAAATTTAACAATAAAATATTTATTTTCTTTATTTTGTTTTACTTTTTCTCCTCAAAACAACTTAAATCAGCATATAATCATTATAAAGTCCATAAAGTAATATTTAACTATTTATTTAAGCAATAAAGCGAATTCTTAGTTATAGAATTTAAAAACTATAAAAAGAATGTCAGATTTTATTGAGGGAAAACATTAAAAATTAGTATAAAATTAAATTTTTAAAATCTTTTTAATTATGATGGAATGGCGTTTTTCAACAGTTATTTATAGATAAGGCATATTAGATCTGGAGGGTCGAAATAGGAGAAAACTTTTCCCACGCATGAGACCATGTGGAAAAGGCTTGTAAAAGTAAGTATTTGGATTAACGTATGAAACTTTATAAAAATAACTTGGTGCTATTTTTTTTTTATTAACAAATTTTAAAAAAATTATTTTTTTCAGTTTTCTTTTGTTTTTTTTAATATGTAAATTATTTATTAGAACAACAAAATGCCACTAACACCATAAAAAAGCTGAGGAAATTCTACACAGTTTTAATAGTGAGCACTTTTTTCTATGATCACTAGATTTGGCAGTATTTAATAAACAGATGCCCATAACTTGTGATTTATTAAAGATATTTGAGAAATTTAAAATGGTATATAAGTACCAAGACAATTTGGTATACAAGTACTAAAGAATCATATACTTGAAGAATCATACTTGAATGTTTGAATTCTCGGTTTTATTGTTTAAGTGTTAAATTTTGCAATTTGTTAATATTAATATAAGCCGTGTAATCATAAACAGATTTCAAAAACTAAGAATTCATGTTTGTAATGTCTTTTCAAGGCCATTATCTATGAATTCTGTAAGGAATATATCTAAAGGTTATTTATTATTTTTTTCAAATTATTTTAGTTTTATCTTATACAAAAAATGCTTTTTCGCATCCTCTCCAATTAGAAAAAGCAATCCCTATTTATTGTAATCTTTTAGATTTAAAATTGATTTAGGAGTTATGAGTTAGGTAAAACACATACTTTCAGATGGTGGAATCGGTTTTAATAAAACTTTAATTTTTCTGTGAGTTTTATTAGCAAAAAGTTAAAATAATCTCCAAAAAGATGAAAATATTGCTGTAAAGAAATTGTAAAAAGATAATGAAAATAGATTTTTATTTTAATCTTTGTAAAGTTGTAGGTAAACATATGTTCTATTAATGTGTAACTTACAATAGTGACTTATTAGTTTTTTTAAAATTTGTTTTGAAGTACAGGGCTTTAATCAATAAATTGAAAAATTTAACTCTTAAAGAAGAAAATCAGGAATTCAAATGTTTTAAATACTTTCAAAATATGATTAATTAATTTTGTTTAGTCTTAGAGAGTTATACATGCCATTTTGAATTTCTCAAATAAATCACAAGTTACAGGCACTTGTTTATAGCATGTGAGACTTATGGCATGTATACTGCTGCAGCAGTTGCACCTACTTAGTAAGCGGCTTTTTGAGTGATAAATACTGCTTAAAAAAGGGCTCACTAGTAATATTGTGTAGAAATTTCTCAGCTTTCCAATGGTGCCAGCGGCGTTTCGCTATTTTAATAAATACCATATATTAAAGAAAAACTGAAAAACACTATTTTTTTACAATAATTTGTTAATAAAAAAAAAATAGCAACAAGATATTTTTATAAAAGAGTCTTATGTATCCACACATGAGACCCTTTAGGGACTCTTTCCACTTGCTCTAATACATGGGAAAATATTTTCTCTAATTTTGTCCCTCCAGATCTAATGTGCCTCACCTTGTCTATTAGTAAAATTAATTTTAAAATTATTATTTTTTGTTAATGTTTATTTAATATAATATATATTGCTGAAATTTATTGGTTTATATTTAATATTGATTTATTTATAAAGTCATAATTTTTTTTTCTGTATAGATTATTGATATAGTATTATTCTTAAAAATAATATTGTACAATTAAAGTTTATTTGTTTTCTTAATATTTGGAGCACAACCACATTACTATACAAAATTAGATTGTATATATATATATTAATTTTTTAAAACTACTGCTTGTTAACTTAATTTGTTAATTAAATATGTTAATACTCTCTTTAGCATAACGGGAAGAACATGTTTTCAGAGTATTAATCCAGCCTTGTCCCCTTTATCTAGTTTTTTTTTTTAATAATAGAACCATCAAATAATTAAAAGTCTTTATCAATGTACATTTTGTATTATTAATCAACAAGATATAATACTACTAAACAGAGTTTTTAAAATCTGGATGCAGGAAAAGTTATCGAAGATGGAGTACTTATGCAAAACACATTCTTCCTGGAAAAAAAAAGGTAAAACTACATTTACTGTTTCCTACTTTAGGTGACATTCATTATATATTAACAAATAAAATAAATATTTGTATATCAAAAAAATACAATAATTACTTGATAAAAAGTCAAAATCTTGTAGAAGTTTTTTTAATAATGAGATAATGAGAATTGTTAAGACTATGTTGATCCTTACTTTCTAAAATATTATTAGAAAAGCTTCAGTTCAAGTTAATTGGGATTGTGCTGTACAATTTTCGTGCAAGTTTTATTTCTTTTTTTTATAGTTTAGTTATCTATATTTTTTAATCTGTTACATTATCACTCTAAAAAGGTTTTTGTAAATACATTTTATTTTGTTATGGTGAAAATTTAATATATTTTAGATTTATCATTCTATAGAAAGGATTTTTGTGTTTAAATATAGTCTCATTAGATATTTGTTAATTTTCCAAATGCATTCATTAACTTTATCATCTAAATGTGTTATTATTGTATTCAAAAATAAAAAAAAGATAATGTCAAATTTATTGTTATAACTGCTTTTTTCTTTTTAAAAAAATATATATATATTTATATGCATGAATATATTTATTACTTGAAAATGATGCTGGCTTTGAAACTATAAGGTTAATTTTTATTTCATGTGAAGTTAATATAAATAATTTATTAATTAGCTTCTAATATAAACTGTGAGTAGATTAGAAATTAATAAAATAAAGATATTCGGTTGTGTAGATAGAAAACCAGTATTTTGTTAAAAAAGTATTCCTGAATTGTAAAATGGTAGTATATGAAAATAAACAACTTTTTTTGTTTTGAATTCCTAAAATTCCAGATCATCCAGAATCATTTTTGTTCTTATTAGAGTAAAAAAAAAATTAATAATCAATTTTTTGGTGACAGATGGAAGGTCTCAGATATTTAGGACATTCATTCACTTAAAAATATCCATTATTTAAATTTTATTTTATTATTTAAACTTTATTTTATAATTAATTGTATTTCAGTTAAAAATGATAAGTAATTTATAAACATTTATACTTAATTTGGTTGCTTTTTAGGTTAGATTTAATTGTTTATGTTGCAATTACTTACTGCATAACATAACTTTAAAATTTTTACATGGACATGACACTTGTACAACATTGCTTATTCTGCTATTAAACTCACCCCCCCCCCCCCCCCGTGTAATCTGCATTGTGAAAAATATAAGCTTGTCACAATGTAGATTATTTTTAGTATTAAAAATAGAGGTAGACCAAAAATTGCATCCCAGTATTACAACTTACAACCCTTTGAAAAATATAGACCCATAATTTCTTACTAAATCTTTGGTATTGCGTTATGCATTGTTTTTGAGTTACAAGATGATATGATGTTTATAGTATATGCATTTTCTTACTCATCCGCTGCTGGTAATATATGAATTTATTTTTTTAATAGAAATTGTAAAGATTATTTTTGTTTTTTCTTCAAATTTTTTTGATAATTATTAAAATTTATTCATATTTCATTACAATAATAGTAATATCAGTAATGTTTAATTACTATTAATAAATTATGTATAAAAATCTTTATTCTTAGGTTTAATACCTTTTTCCCCAAATTCCTAAACTTTTTTCATAATTATTTATATAATTAAATAATCATTTAATCTAATATTATTTTGCTAGCACAAACATTTCAAAGAAATTAATTTCACTCAAGTTACATCATTAAATTAAAATAATAATGAAGTAATTAAAATATATATATATATATATTATATATATATATTTAATTAATTACTTATTTTCCTAATGTGTATGTTGAAATCTGTTAAGCTAGTGAACAATAAGCAATCCTCCCCCTGGCCCAATGAGATAAAGACATGTAAGTGAGGTGTAGTCTTATACAGACTCAGGTCATCCATTCTTGAAACGTGTGGTTAATTCAACCCCGACTCCAAAGTACACTGGTTTCTGCTATCTGATATTCTAATCTGTATAAAGCAACTAACTTTTACTGGAATTTGAACCTCAGAACTTTCACCTAAGAAAATCAGCTGTTAAACAACTAATTTGTTATAAGTTTGATTTACTTTATATATATATTTGTACTTGAAACAATTAATTAGAATTAGCATTTACAAAAACATTTAAATCAGCTGATTTTGAAAACTGAAATTTCATTGCCATTTATATGAGACATTAATGAAAACATCTGATACAGCTATTTCAGGAACAGTGAAACCTGATTAATGCTAGAATAAGAGTGGTATTAGAATGACTAGGGATGCCTTTGACTGTATAAGGTAATTTTGATAATAGAGGTTAAAGATATTGTATTGAATAATTACTTGCTCAGTTCAGAACAAAAGATTAGTTGCTTTCTTTGCTGTTCATTACATTATTTTTTTATCTGTATAGAACTACATTAATTAATATGACTAATTATTTTACTGGAGGGTAAGAAACAAACCATGTACTGAAGGAGTTTAGAAATTTTATCTACTGTTTTTATTTTTACTCCTTCCACATTCAAGGTGTCATATTTTCACGGCCTTCTTGGTTTTTATAAACAAAAATTTATCAATATTGCCAGTTTCCACAGAATAACTTAAATCTAAAAAAGTTCACTTTGCATTATATGTGTTTCAGTATCACTTAATCTATTATCTTTTATGTACACTTTATACATTGTTAATTAGAATATTTCTAGCATTACAAATATTAAAGAAAAGTATTATGAATTTGCATTACTTAATTGGCTTCCAATCTTTTTTCTTCTATAACCATGTTTTTGACAATTATTTCTTACATTATAATCATTCTATTCTTTTCAAAAGTATAACTTGTATTCGTATGAAATTATTTATAAAAAAAAAATCCTTTTTTTTCATTGGTAAAAAATCTTTTTTAATTAACTGAATTTATGTGATTCAGTGTAGTCTCTAGTACAATTTATTTTTCACCATTCATGTTGCTTCCCTTTTCCTTTAATAAAAATGTTATTGTGTTCATAAATTTATTGAAATGAGCTTAAATAATGTCTTTATAAAATAGATATTGAAGGACTGCATGATTACAGTTTTCTAACTGCTTGCAAAAGTCATCCTTGTTTTTATAGTTAACTATTTTTTTATTAGTAATATCCACATTTAAAATATTTATCTTTAGTATTACTTTTTTATATTACGCTTTCACATGTTATTTACTTTATTTTCTTCTTATGCATCTTCCTTGGTCATTAGCGATTCTAATTTCTCCCATAATATTTTTGTCACTGGTAAAAAAAAGAAAATTTCTTCTAGCATAATTTAACTTTATTTAAGAATGATTTTGTTAAATATTGCGCATCAAATCAGTACATACAGTATTAATTGGTATATCCTTGCTAAAGAGTGAATTTTTCAAGATGCTACTCTTGTAGATTCTACTTGTTTAATGAAAGAGAAAAATTAACCGACAGAAGTATGATAATATAAATTTCACCAGGCTGCAGGTGACCATTTTGCACAAATCAACTCCTCAGAGCATTCAATTTAAGAATTTAAAAGTATAGATGCACTATACTATTAGAAAATTATTTTATTTTTGTTACAGATTATTCAACTATAATTTACGTTATATATAATATAAACTGCTTACTAATATATTATTTATTTTCCTCAAACGCTGTCAGCTATTCTGCAATCTTCAGGAGGGATAATTTATATTTAAGATATATAAAAGTTTAAAACTCACATATTTAAGTATACATAACAGTTGATCATCATTTTGTAAAAGTTGAAGTCTTAAGTTGAAATAACTACATCCGTATTGTAATAGTATCACAATTGTTATACTACAAGATAACAATTGTGATACTATTACAATACAGACGTACTTACTTCAACTTAAGACTTTTAGAAAATGACAATCAATTATTATGTACATTTAAAATGTGAGTTTTAAAATTTTATGTATTTCAATTATAAATTATAATCCCTTCTGAAGATACCAGGGTAGCCGAAAGAGCTTGAGGGAAACAAGTAATATATTGGTAAGCAGTTTATATTATATATAATAGTACTTTACCAACGTTGCCATGTTAGAAAAACTTAATTTATGTTTCATATAATGTGAATAATTCTTTTAAATGATTGTGAAACATTTGGTAAATAATATACATCACCAATAGTTATACGCCTTTAGCAGAATGAAAAAAAAAACTTCCCGAGGAATACCTTCCTCTAATCGTGGTGTTATGGCATGCTTTTATTTTGTTGGGATCTTTTCTATAAACTTGATGTTTATACACTGGTTCTAGTGGCATAGATTTTAATTCTGTTTCATCTAAATGTAAAATTATATTACTGGATGGAACTAACCTGATTTATCTATATCAAATAGCAGTGAATCAATCCTTCTCATGTGGTAAACTTCTTGTCTATAAATTGAAATTATCTGAACCAGTCATAAGTAAAAAAAAATGTCAAGGTTGGATGTACTTTTATTAAGGTAGTTAGAATAGTCTAAAGCTAATCTGACTAAATTTATAGCCACTGATTTTGTTGGTGTGTTTAACAATGATCTAAATCAGTGGTTCCCAAACCTTTCCGAGTTGCAGCGCCCTTTTTCAATTAAAATTTTTCCATGGTGCCCTACCGTAAGTAAAATCATGACTACTTGTAAGTAAGAGATAAAAATAAATAAAACTTTTATATCTTCATTATTTTTTTTACTTTATTAACATTAAATTAATGATTATAAATGTCTTGGTTCAATTAGTTATGAATATACAATATTTCATGGCGCCCCTATGAAGAGCCATGTCTCTCCTAGGCACCAGGTCCACAGTTTGGAAATCACTGATCTAAATTATTAATATCAACAATATTGATTAATTTGGATCATGATTGTATCTGCTTTTGCGGTGGTAGTGAGGTTACTCTTACATATTTATTGTTGGATATTCTGAAGTAAACACGCTTGTATCCTCTTCTTCAAAGCAGGTTAGGGGACAGTGTAATAAAACCTAAATTAGTTTGGCTCATCATGCTTTGCTTCCAGCTCTTGATGAAAAAAGGTTATGTAAATATTTCTACCTTCCTCCATCAAAATCCCCTTCACAAGAAATCTGCAGACAACCTTTTCCAATATGGTTGTTGTCATATTTTTGGTGAAATTTAGCATATTAATACGCATGACTTTATTTCCTTGGTACCACTATTTTATGTATCTGTAGTATTTGTGTAAACTGTACCTGTATTTACTTGTATATACCAAACCCCTACAGAAACAGTAGTATCATATTGGGTCAGTCTAACTCTGAAGTGTTACTGTAAGAAAATGTGTTACAATTTTAAAAATGTATTTATAGGAGACCATTCTTTCAGTATTGTAATTTGAATCGATCCTAATCCTTTTTTAAATTGATAAAAAGTTTATTTTTTATTCTCATTTCGTAATTGTTTATTTAGTAGTAAAAGAATCTGTAGACAAATAATGTGGCCACCACATATGATGCAAATTTTATTTGTTGATGAAGCTAAACGTCATGTTTTTTTAATTTAATAACATTACCTTTGTATAATCTTTGTTATGAATGGATCATAATATAATCCTGTGGAACAGCCATATAATCTTTTCGAATTTTATCAACAAGAATTAATTTAGCGTGCAACAGCAAAAGAGCTAATTCTTAGCGGTTGTTAATAAGAATTTTCCTGCTGTTTCCTTTTATTATATCAATGAGCCAATAAACTATTAGGTAACATATATCTAATTGAAGCTCCACTTATATTTAATTTTTTTTTTAACAGCATTTGTAATGGGTCAGCTATAAAATTCTGTATGTGTAAATTTTGCATCGGGTCAATATTTTTGAGCAGACAACTACAATCCATGCAGACAAGCAACAATGATCAAAAGAATATTTTACAATAGGGGATTAATTTGAAGGTTGTCTCCAATTGAACAAAACTGAATAATATAAGGTGATTATAAAGAATATTTAATCGGGTCGCATTGACCTGACGTAAGTTATTAAGTGTTGGTTTACAATCCTTCTAAGTAAAAAATTTAAGTTTTTATAGTTATCAACCTGATTTACTTTTGTTTTAATATAGATAACATTATTTTAACTGTTTGTTTTCTCCAATCAGTTTTCCAGCGACTGCCGGATGTGAGTGTATAGGCAAATTCAATTGCTGCTACTGGCTTGCCAGGCCTGACATAGCTGCAGATGTAAATGTATTAGATGCAGATGGTAAATGTTTAGAACCGACTCAGGTCAACCGCTCCTGAGATGTGTGGTTAATTGAAATCCGACCACCAAAGAATCCACAGTTTAGAATTCAAATCCATATAAAAACAACTGCCTTTACAAGGACTTGAACCTCAAACTCTCGACTTCAAAAATCAGTGGATTTTGTGATGACGAATTTAACCACTAGACTAACCCGACATTATTATTTTAAATATATAGATTAATTTTAAAAACTTTTAATTTAATTGATATTATGTATAAGCTTCCTTTGCTTGAAATAATTTATAAAATAAATAATTATCTTGTTACTTGTATTTAGATTAACAAACATTACTTGCGTTTGTAGTTTGGAATCCTTAAATATAAACAAACAAAAACTTGAGACTACATGGAAGAAGGGGGTGTTTTTGTATAATTACTTTTTTTTATGTAAATGGAACCCTTTGCAAACGTATAATGAAATACATTAATATATATTTAATGTATTTTTAAACATTTGAAAATGTTTAAAGAGTTTTTGTGTTTTGGAATTGTTTTTGAAGAAATGACTGATCTCTCAGAAACCATTTGTTACCCCAGACACCTCCTTTATGTTATTTATAGATAATGACTTGCAATATCTTACAAAAAGTTTGTAATGCACCACTACAAACATTGGTGTTATTTGTTTAACAAAAATGTGTTAATTCATTTTTCAGGTGTTAACTTCAATTTTATTTCAGTAATACTATGAGAAACTACTGCTGTATAAAGCCTTGATAATGTTCCAAGTTACGTATATTATACTGTTTAAGGATAACATTTTTTGTAACTCCTTCGTGATTATATTCCTCAGTAATGAAAAGTTAAAATTTTTGTCTGAAATTGTGTGCCTGACAGTTACAAACTAAAACAAAAAAACATACAAGTTGTTAACAGAACTTATTGCTAGAGAATGTAGTATGTTTTAAGAAGAAAATTTGTAATGTTTTTTTTTTTTTTTAGTAAATCATAGTGTTTATTTATTGTTGTTACAATCCATACATGTATTAATGATAAATTACTGTTAATTACTGTTAATTGTTTAGTAAAGTTAAATAATTAAACTCTTTCAGCTGCAAATGCACATAAGCCTGTGGCATTGAGTACATTGGGTTCAAGATTTTTTTGGACTGATGTTGGAAGCGAGGCAATTTATAATGCTAAGATAAACAATGAAGATTATGATCGTGTAACTGTGTCAAAATTAAAATCCTACTCTAAAAAGTATTTTTCTAAAATTTATGGTATTGTTTCAATTTCCCAAGAATCGTATCTTGATCCTAAAGAATGTAGCAAAGTTAAAGAACGAAAGGATCAGGTAAGACAGTTTATAAATATTTATTATTCAGCTACCAAACATTTTTATATATGTAATTTAAGTAGATTAGTTCCCATTATTTAAATTTGCCAAGTTTGTGATCCATTTTCTCAAAAACCATTCAGCCAAAATTTCAAGGCATTATTTGCGTACTTGTATTGAAACTGCGCAAGTATACTTATGTGATATTGTTTTTTACCAAAGAAAAAATATAAATTCTTAAGAAATGTTAAACTTTTTCAAATTTTGAAGCAGAAAAATGTTTTTATGATGTTATTTTCCAGTAGTTTTTCATAATTTAGCTTCAGTAGTTACAGAAGTTTTTGAAAATTGATTTCATGGCTGATAAAATTGGACTAAGTTGAGAATGTTTGTGGGAGTATTTTGTCTTCAAACTGCAGCTACGTTGTTACACCAAGAATCTTTTGCAGTGAATATAATTCATGGTTCAGAGAGTTATCGGTCTACTTCTTGAGAAATTATATAGCTTGTACATCATTTTTCATTTTTTCAGATCATCTATAGTTTTACTGAAACATTTTGCTTTCTGAAAGACACTTTTGTTTTATGTTTTGTGCCAGCATTTGTTAATGTGATTGATCCTGATATAGAAGTGTAAATATTTCCTTTTTAACAGAATAATTTCCTACTAAAAGTGTGCGGATTCAATTTGAAGTAAAAGTGAAGTTTTGACATAAAAGTTCCTTTACAAAATTTGGAACTTGAAAAATGGGGATTTTGACCATGTTAAATCATGAACAAATTAAACAAAAAATTAACGACTACATACACATTTAATAAAAAACCCAATTTTATCTCATGAAAAAATTTACTGTTATACACTCTAAACCAAACGTTTTTTTGGGAGGTTTAGTCATTCACTCTCCTCAACTTAATATTTGACCCTAGGCAAGATAACTCTATTTACTTTGATCAGGTTGAGAGAAGCTTTTAAACTTTACTTGAACAAATATATAAAAAGGCATCACTCCCCAGGTTTATGAGCTTGCCTTAATTGTAGACTACAAAAATAAAATTTTCTTTTTTTTTAGAAAAGGAAAACTTTAATTTTTATTTGAGAAATATCTTTTCTTACTTCATTTTGAGGTAAATACCATTCTTATTACAAGTCTTGTTCCTAAAAGTTCAGCTTTGTTTTTTCTCCAAATTAAGTCCGCATTATTTTCATCTTCCATGTTTCCTCTGTTCATCACTATTTTTACTATTTCACTATTTCACTATTTATTAGCCACTAATGTCAGTGGCTTGCTGTGTGACTCCATAGAATGTTGAAGTTTAGTAATATAGAAACCGGTTTATTAAGCATGACAGGTTGTTGGCATTTTATGTTACACCTTGTTTCCTAGATACTATTCCTTGAGACATTCTTTGTGTTGTAGACTGCATCAGGTTCAGAAATTTAAAAAAAAGTTTATTTAAAATATCTTAGGTCAGGCATTACGCAATTGACCTTGAAAGACTTGCCAAATGCCTACTGTTCCTATTTAATGTACTCTTCTTATGTTCGGTTTTTTTTTACAGTACTACTGTTCCAATTCTTAATGCCCGGTTGTTTCCTTAGTAAGATGCGAAACCTGGCCTAACAAATCCTATACTCAAGAGAAGAGAGAACGAGAATGCTACATGTTCCTTTGGCTTAGAAGGATTTCATATTCCAGGACTAAATATCTTTCATTTTCATTGCCTTGTTGGTATGATCTATGTGTCTTCTGAAAAAATGCTGATTAAGCCATTCTTGAACATATCATTTTCAGTTAACTCAATGATTTGATGTATACAGACTGACAAGTGATTCAGTTGATCCTCTAGTATGTTTTTATGCGAGCAACTAGTAGAGTTTCATTTCAAATGTTGTTTTCTCCTTTGGTGAATTACTATCCCTATGAAGAGAAATGTACAATTCATTATTTGTGCAGTTTTGGCTTTAGTTTTTTTAACGGCATTTTATATTTCTGTTTTTTTTTTAATAACTTAAAATTGATATTCATCTTTTATTTCATGCTTATCTTTCTTATCGATGAGTTCTTGTGTAATTTTTTGTAGACTGTTAACTATTAATTTTATATCATCTGATCTACTACAAATCAAATTCAGTTCATTTTAATGAGTCTAGTATTGTATTATTAATGCTTACTGTAATCCATTTTTCCTTTTTTAGTATAAATAGTGTTTTAAACAGAACTTTTTAGTATTTCATTGTTCTTATTTTAGAATCAAACCATTCACTTGATATGTTCTTAGTCTTAAAATAAATAAGTCAGTATTGCTATTAAATGTACCTGTAAGACCTTGTTTAATGTCATTATATTATATCATGCCTACATTGATGATCATGTTCTTAATTAAAGTTCTGTGTGTATCATTATTATGTGATTTGTGTCTGTAAGTTTTACCAAAAATATTTTTTCTTAAGGTGATGTGGCTTTATTAAGTGAGCTTCATATATTTAATTTCCAAATATTTCAGTCATATTCTAAGATTCATATATCACATTTTCTAATGAGAAAATCTGGTTTACGTTTAGATAATACTAGGGCTGTTCAATTTTAATGGAATCATGGATTTTGAATTCTCGCCTCGAAGTTGAAATAGTGAACCATGCATACTGTCAAGGTGTTTTACAATGGTTATGTGAAAAAATTTGCAAAAATAGATCAGAGTGTTGGTGAGATGACTGATTGTTCCTTCAGTATGACAATGTTCCCGCACACACAGCTTTGTCAATTTGTCAGTGTTATGCCAAAAATCAGTCTTCCCTCAGCCTCCCTACTTGCCAGACCTGGCTCCTTGTGATTTTTGCTTATTTCTGAAATTAAAATCTGTTATGAAATGATGCTGTTTTGTGACTGTTAATGACATTAATACAAATTATTCACACACCTTAAAGGCCATTTCAAATGAAGCTTAACAATTCGCGAAGTGGAAACAACGCTGGGAAAAGTGTGTGAATAGGTGACGGTAGTACTTTGAAGGGGACAAGGACTAATTATTTGTAAAATTAATAATAAAGATTAAAAAAATAAAGTTCTGTTATTTTCTGAACAGACCTCATATGCAGTTGAAAACATGATATTAAAGAACTTAGTGTATTTATTCTTTATTACTCTTTGCATTAAATTTATTTTTATTATATATTGTGTTAATTGATCTTATTTCTTCCTTAGGTTGAAGAAGACATATTAGAGGTTGTAGATAAAAAAAATAAGCTTTTGGAGGATATGAGTGAAAGTGTTGAAAAAGGAGAATTATTATGTTTCAATAACGGAATAGAATCATCCGGTGAATGTATATGTAAACCAGGCTTTAGTGGAGATCATTGTGAATTATCTCTTTGTCATAATTATTGTTTACATGGAGAAGATTGTGTTATTATAAATAATAAACCTGTATGTAAATGCAATTCAACATGGAAGGGAGAAAGATGTGATATCGATGTGTGTCTTGGTTATTGTTATAACGGTGGTGATTGTTCAGTTGATAATAAAAAGATACCGAGGTGTAATTGTAGTGATGAATTCACTGGAGAGCGCTGTGATAAACATGTGAAAATGCAGCATCTTTGTATTGCACATTGTAGTTTAATGGTAGCTGGTTTTGATGAACAACAAATAATTGATATGTCATCTAGTCATGAAATTCCCGAAGTTTTAGCAAAACCTCCTTCACCTTGCAGGTATAGTACTTTTTCTTCTTTTGTTAAAAGTTGATTTTCTTTCTAAGCAGTAAGCAATATGAAGTATGAGAACCAATTTAAATAAATGCATATGAAATTTAAACTATTTTATTTTAATCACTACACAGCTACAAAAAAGAAAATGTTTTTTATGTGCGAATGTACTCGAAAAACAAGTTCAAAAAATTCAAAACAAAAAAAGATAGGCTACCATCTTTTGCTACTGTAAAGAATTTTGTTTATATGAAGATGAAAATAACAGCAGATGTTTATTGTGAAACATTAACATAGCTTGGGAGAGTGATACGTAATAAATAGTAATGGATGCTAATGAAGGGAATTAATTTTTTTATATGACATCTCTACCGCTAAGGGTGTACTAAACAAATTTAATTTGCATGCTTCTTACCATCCCCCTTTCAAGCCCCAGATTTGGCACTGTCTGATTTTCATCTGGTCACAAAATTGAAGAATTGGCTGGCTACTTGATACTTCAAAAGTGATGACAGATAGGTACTTCAGCGACGCCATTCTTTGTAGAGGAAATAGACAAACTGATGTCAAATACATGAATTTGTGCAGGTCTTTGTCAAAAAGTAACATGAGAATATATGTAATTTTTGTTTATAGTAACATTTTTCTATTTATTTGTTTATTTTTATTGCTCAACTTGAGGTTAAGTTATAATATTTCTCAGATTTAAATCGTTCTTTACGTGTCTTAATGTTAAGGGTGTGACTTAATACTTGTTAGGGGTGATACACACTCTGTGAGATTGAGCTTTGAGTACTTGAAGGTATGAACATAGCTACCTGGCTTTTAGAGAGCTCTACCTTATATTATACAGCATTCTGATAATATAATATTATTTTGAAATATGATATTTCAGTAAACATAAAAATACTTTATACAGGTTAGAAAAGAAAAATTATATCGATCGAATTGTTGATAAGCTTATTTCATTGAAAACAAAAAGGGAAATACTTCAGCATTTGCCTGGATAGATAGATGAAAACTGAAAAAATTTTGGTCAGAGCAAAAAAAGTAATAAATAAAAAGAAAAGTGGAAAAGATTTGAGTACATATTTTTATTAAGAAATTTTTTTTCCAAAAGTGACTTTTTTTTTAATAAAACAACCTTTTTAAAGTAATCTTTAATAAATCATTTAGATTATTAAATAATAATATTATTAAAGGAAAGAAGCACAATAAGGTCTTATGTTAGCTGTGTAACATAGAGTTCTCTTGTCTGGTTTGATAAAGTTAACTTATTTTTATTTTTTTATAATAAAAAAATAAAACATGAAATTTTTGAAAGATTTTATTATGCTTTATACGAGAGGTTATCTCTAAAGTAAAGACAGTTTCATTATTAAAAAAACTTATTCTGAAAACTTTAAATATTTTTATTTCTCTTAAACTACATACTTTATTTTACTTCTCTATATAATCGCCACTTTGAAACACCAGGAAAAAGAAGAGCCAGGTCAGAAATCGTTGAGCAATGATCTTTTCTGATTTCATCATTGACAAATTTCAACAGGTCCTCTGTTATTATCGAGGGCCTCCTCAGACATTCTTCATCGTGCACATTAATTCTGATATTTCTAATCCTTTCACACCATTTTTGAACGTTTCTTTCATCCATTACATTATAACCTTACACAGCACCAACTGCCTATGAATTTCAGCCGGCTTAATGTTTTGATGGTTTAAAAAACATATGACTCGATGTATTTCACAGTTGGCTGTAACATCGATTATACTACAAAGCGACAACTTACAGACAACAATGCAGTGTGCTCATTAGTAGCATGGCTATGAAATACACAGGTTCACCGACCTTAAGGAGAGCAATTTCCCAGTGGTCTTTACTTTACAGATATCCCTCGTTCTATACTTGTGCACATATTTATGTAATTTATCCACCGCATAAATAAAATTTGTTCTTGTAGCTAATTTATCAATATTAAACAAAAACTTTGCTTAACTTATGTGAAAATGTTTACAGTCTGTAAAATAACCCATTATTTATTCATTATTTTGCAGGTGTTCAGATTTTATGAATTTGAAGAGTCCTTCAGATAAATTTGTAAGTAGTGATAGAAATAATAATACTACTAAAATGGAACTGTTGCCGTCAGTGAGTAGCGAATATGTAAAATGTAATACAAAGTTATATGAAATTTCTATAGGTATTCTTGCTTTGGTATGCCTGATTTTAATGGGATTGTCAGCTGTACTTGGATTTAAGGTTTTGTCATTAAGAAAACGTCCTCGTATTAAGAAAAGAATTATTGTGAACAAGAATGTTACACCATTAACGTCACTACCACAAAATACTGACCAGTGTGAAATCACTATTGAGAATTGTTGTAATATGAACATTTGTGAAACGGTAAGGTTTTTTGTTTTATGTATATGTATAATTGTAATAATTTTTTTTAAGTTCTAAGAATAACACGGGTGCTTTAATTATCCCTTTGTTGTGTTTATTCTATAATTACAAAATAACTGTTCATTTACATTTGCTTTAATCAAATACAATAGATGGTATACATGCTATATTTTAATGATTTTCCTTCACTTTAAAAAGTATTTTTTTTATCCTGCAGCAGGATCATGGTAAGATTGTAAACTATCTATCTACCTTGAACAAAGGTAAAATCTCATGGTTGCTTAACCTTTTGCTTTTCTCCTTTTTGTTTTTTATTCTTTCTTTTTTGCGCGAGTATTATTGAAATTGGATCGGTTGCTTTCATTTGTAATGGTAGAACCATCTCTCAGTTTATCCAACCATCTCTTGGCCAGAAAAGTATCCATTTCTTTGTTGGGACTTAGCAGAGCAGTGACCTTCTTTGCCCGAGAAACTGTCAAAGGACTAAGGATTGCAAATAAAACCAAACTAATAGCTGAGGTGCTTACATGGTAAAGTTGGGCCTGTTGCTCATAAATTTACTGTACATGGACTTACTGTCCGTGTACTGATATCTGGTTTTATGAAGCAAAATGTTTATTATACAAAGTTATATATTTTATTTTTATTATAATCTTAAAATTAAGAACTTAAAATACTTATTCTCTAATATCTAGCATCATTGTGCTCCATTTTAGTTTTGGTAATGATGTTATAGATACTATTCTTTTTTTTTGCTAAGAGTTGCATTTACTGTAACATAACATATGTTAAACATAACATATGTCTTGTTTGATTAAGATTTTATGTAATTGATAATTAATACTCTTTCTATTAAAAACTATAAAAAAAATAGTAATAAAAAACAAAAAAAAATTTAATACCTGTAATGAAATTATTAATTAAAAGTGTATAATGAAAAGGGCCTTTTTTGTTTGTATCATTAAGATCATTAAGGATCTGGTTGCATTCATTCTGATTTTTTTGGTTTTTTTTTTTTACTTTTTAACAGTTAGCTGTAATTATGTGTCACGAAAATAATCAAATTTTTTAATAATTTTATGCTACATCTATGATAATATTTTAGTCGCTTCATGTTCAGTTATTGGATTTAATTTCATACGTTTGTATGATTTGGTGGTGTTTGGATAATTATTTATTTCAAATTTTTGTTTGTTGTTTTTGTTAAATTGATAAAGAGGTGTTTATCTTGTGCAGTAATGGTTGTTTGTTATCGATCATGGTAATGGATTTTTCTTTTTTAAATAAAGAAACTTTTTATTGCACCGTGACTTTGACTTTGCATTTTTATATATTTGATATTTTGTGTATTATTATTGTTCTGTAGTAATGATAGAATTTTTTTCTGGCTTAGCTTAGCTTTTTTGTCTTCCTAGGATTAGGAGTAGTGCAAGCGACCAAAAAAAAAAAGAAGAAAACAAATACTTTGGTGGTGATATTGGGGAGGGAGCCGATCAAAGTTTACATTTTTTTTTTAATTTTTAAAACTTTTTTGTGTTTATTTAAACTTTAATACTATTAAAAGTTAATAAACTTTTAATACAGTTTTAACTTTTCATAATTCATCCCGATCCCCATAAAAGAAATCTTAGGTAACGTTTTATTTTTATTATTGGTTTACAATTTAGTGAAATTTTGTTTTTGTTACTTCCATTTAACACAGTAAACAGAAAATCAAGAAAAATTCTTTGAAGGTGATTTTGGTGGTGGGGAGCAGAAAAAGTTTTGGGTTTTTTAAAGTTTTTTTGGTTTATTTAAATTTATAATGATAATTTTACAGTAAAGATCATTAATTACCTGCACCCCAAAAAAGAAATTTCGGTAACTTTTTCATATTTAATTGTTTTTCTACTATATAAGATTAAGTAAGTAACCAATGCCAGGAAAATATTACAATTTTCTCGTCAGATTTTTTTGTATTTCAGTGACAATACTTTCGGTCACTTATGTAGTTTTAGTGTTACTGTCCTATTTTTTCTGTGTTTTATCTATAATTAAAAGCAATATATAATCATAATAATATATTTTTATAACTAAACAATACTATTTGATTTAAAATGAACTTATCAGTATGAAGTATTTTTTATCATATAATATTCAGTATGATTTTCTAATTTTTTAAATTGATACAATCTGAATGAGTTTAAAAATATACACGTAAATATGTTTAAAATATTGTTAATCATACTTAATAAACAAGAGACCCATCAATATTTTTTTTGTTTTATTAATTTAAAATTCATTGATGGATCCATTATTATTAACAGCAATTTGGTTGATACCCCATGTATAATTTTTAAAGAAGAAAAACACCTGGAATTAAAGCATGTTTGTTGTATAAAGGAAACCAGTATTTTCTCTTAACTTTCATTTTTATTGTTTATATATTTTTCTTGTTATTAAATGAACCTACTAATTTTACAAAGATTTTGTCATCAAATTAAAAAAAGATAATTTTTGCTAGGTAACTGCCATGTTTGCCACATTCTAATTAATTAAATACATTTAAGGAAAGTTCAAACTGGCACATAGCATTTGTAGTGTTGTAGATGATGGTGTGACAGGTGGAGAAATTTTTAAAAGCTGTTCAACTCCAATTCAGATTTTTAATTTTTTTATGAGTCATTATGGATTTTATTGAAATAAGGATTTTTCCACCTTTAATCCCACCTGGATTTACTTCGGTTAATGATATACTGTATTTCATAATTATGCTTTTCTTTTAATTTTGTTACTTTATATGCAGTATGTATATATTCAAAAGCAAAAACAAAGTTCAGTGCTCTTAATCTTACCTTTTTTTTTCATTTTTTAATTCTCCCTTATGTATCGCTACTGCTTTCAAGGATTGCTCATCATCAGTCGATTAAAATTAAAATTTCAAGATTACACATTAAAATACCATGTTATTACAGATAATTAAAATTTTTTAAACATCTTTGTGGTCACCACTAAATACAGCACTATACTCACCAGGGGTGTACATAAGGGGGGTTACTGGGTTTGAACTCCCCCTTTTGAAGATTTAAGTACTTTTTAATATTAGGCCTGTAAAATAAACATACTATAGATTTACACATATGTATTTGAGTATCTTTTTAAAAATCCATTGAATTCTCTCCTTGTATTTCTCACTCAGAGTAACAAAATCTGTTGACATAAGATCCAGTCTGCCGCTCTTGCATCTTCAATAATTTAATCCCTGTACTTGGAGCTATAACACATACAGTACATCACTCTATGTACAACATAGTAGCCTTCATTCAGCATTCTTAGAAGGTGGCAGTACTCTCACTGGCGCAGTGGGTGTCAGCATATACCCCTCCTCATCTACTGGAAGAGAGGAAAGACCATCAAAGCTGTGCCACTTATTAAGAAGGTACAATAATAATGCTGACCTTGTAATAAAACAAGGCCGACACCATATAAAATTACTGTTGTAAAACATATTGTCGGGACAGCTCTGCATTGGCAGCAATGCATATATGAAATATTGTACATTGTCGAGTGGTATTCGCTCATTAGTCTGAGTTCAGATTGTGTTGTGGAACATTCGTTTAACGTTTTGTGCATTATGCAGTTCATATTTTTAAATATAAACTTCACATTATCGTTCCATGTTCTTTAATATGTCTAAGCGACCGATATTAAGTTCAGTTTTACAATTTTTTAGCAAAATGTCATGTATCAGTAGCGATTGTTGTAATATTAGTGAAAATTTCACATTGCCAAATATTTCTTTGCTGCTACAACGTGATGATGCTGTCGCAAATGTTCTTCTCGAAACTAGTAACCCTTCTGTGAAAACTCAGCTTGTGTTGAATGTACATCACCATCGCTCAATAATGTTGATATACCTGTTGAATCATTTAGAAGTGATAAGTGTATTGTTCTGGTTTTTGGAAGCTTCAACATTTCAAGTTCCAGTGAACCACACGCTTATGATATTGGTGTTTACATAGGAAGAGACTTGTCTAATGAAAAAAACTGGATGTCTTGAAAAATATCTAGGAACCAAATCCAGGTTTATTTTTCTAACAAAAGGAAAGAGAAATCTGCCATTTCGGTTTAAATGGCTTTACTGTTGGAAGTGGCTTGCATATTCCAAATTTAAGGAATGGAGTTTTGTAAATTTTGTATACTTTTTGCTCCAAGAAGCGGTGTTGAATCTGGCAAGTAACCCTTAGGTCAACTTTGTAGTGAGAAATTTGACAACTGGAAGGATGCCATCAAGCGATTTTCAGAACATGAGAAGTGTCTTTATCGCAAAGAAAGTTTGGAGGTAGCCGGTACTTAACCGAAATTTCATGCGGGAAGAAAAAGTCTATAGATGTGCTAATATATACTTCAACAACTCAAAAGAAACTGGAGAACAGGAAAAAACTTATTCCTATTACTGAGAGTATTTTTTGTTTTGCGGGAAATAATGTATCGCTGTGCGAGGCCAGAGGGATTTAGGATGAATAGAAGTCGAGGTCGACCAAGAACTAGAAGAAAATGATAGCAATTTCAGGGGTCTTCTTCACTTTTCAAGTAAGACTGATACTGTATTAAAAAATGTGTTATGTGTTGGAAATGCACAGTACACCAGACCTAGAATACAGAATGAAATAATTGAAGAGTGCAACGACCTGATTGTTCAAAATTTCGTGAAAGAACTTAATACCTCCAGTTGCTTCTCTGTTCTCACCGATAAGACGTCAGACATATCAGGCTTAGAAGAATTATCTCTGTGTATTAGTTACATTGATAATGAAAATTTCACTGTGAAGGAAAACTTTTTACAATTCATATCATTGTATGATGTGACCAGAAAAGGAATCATAAAGGCAATATTGGACAAGTTGCGTTATTAAATGTAGACATAAATAAGATTTGTGGTCAGGGGTATGATGGAGCTATGTCCATGTCAGGAAAAGTAAACTGAGTCCAGGCACATGTAAAGGAAATAATGTCGTCTATATGTCCACTGCTTAGCACACAGCCTCAACTTAGCTGTATCCAGTGCTTATGAAGTAACTGCAATTAAAAACTGTATGGGTACAATATTGAGTCTGTACAAATATCTTAATACCCCTAAAAGGCAAACATGTTTTAAAATCGGTGATGTGAAATGGAAACTACAGCTTTATGCAGTGAAAAACTCAAGTTTTCGCAACACGTTGGTTGGAAAGGTATAATTCCGTGACCGCAGTGATGGAATTGTATAACCCTATTATTGCAACCCTTCAAAGCATATCAAAATGGAAATATTGAAAGACTTTCAGTACCTTTTACCTACAAACCCAGACTTTCTGTCTCAGGTTTCTGCTTTCACTTCGCTCACAGAATTCTACACCAGTGGCATAAGAAGTGGTTGCCAGGATGATCTGAGTGATGGATTAAAATTACGGTAAGGAAGAATTGCATGTCTTGAAAAGGGAGACCAACTGAAAACGGCCATAGATGGGTTAACTATGTGCAGTCCCAACATAATACCAAATATATTCACTTTGCTAGAAATATTAGCTGCACTTCCATTGTTCACATATATAAATGAACGATGTTTCTCAATGCGTAATTCTACTGGAAATACATATTTGTATGGATTAGCACTCAACTTATATAGAAACTACACTCCAATTGCAGAAGATGTGTTAAATGAACTAATTTAAAAGAAATGTTGTTTTGACATTATATTGTGAGTGCTGAAATTTCCAAATGTAACATTTGTAATGTACATACTGTAAGCCACATACATTATAAATGCTATATTTAACTACCAGTACTCTTTTTGAACAATGATTTTTCAAAACAATAATACACTATAGTAGAGTACTGATTTGAACTTTTAAGACAACCGCATTCAATAATTTATTCAAATTCCTTCATACAATGTGAATTCATCAGTGCCAGTTTCATTCGTCAACCTCAGTGAGTCCAAATTGTGTTTAATTAAATGTATTTCATTATATTTGATTGCTTCCATAGATTTTATATGTTATGTAAAGTGTCTTATCTATCGTATACAAATAACCATTGACTAAAATGTATAATTATTGTGTAGTCTAAGTGTAGTAATGACATGTGGCATTGGCACAAGCATTTTTATTATTCAGAATGAAATAGATGTTAAAAGTTGTTAAAAAAAATTGTAGCCTAAGACTGTGAAAAAAATAATTTATAGATTTTATTAGAGTATTTATGATTATGATATGTTTGAACATATCAAAATGAATATATCATAGCATGATATAATAATAATGATCATAGTAATAATAATAATAAAATAACACACAAAATTTAAAATACTGATGTCAATTGTAAACAGTTTTAATAATGACACTCCCGTAACAAAATTCTCTGTACACCACTGGTACTCACTTGCTAAATACAGCACTATACTCTGCCAGCGGCTAGCCACAAATATGTTTAAAAAGACAATTAATTATTCGACCACATGTTTTATACATGTAATAACTTTGTATTTTAATGTGTAATTTTGAAATTTAATTTTAATCAACTGATGATTAGGAATTCATCAAAAATGATACGTAAGGGAGAATAATAAAAATGAAAAATAAAGTAAGAACTCTTATTTGGTTCTGTACTGTGGTAAATTGCTGAATTTTGTTTTTGTTTTGAGTTAATTAGTACAGAGGAAAATATGGACAATTTAAAAATCAATTTTACTAAATTAATATATATATATATATATATATATATATATATATATGTGTGTGTGAATAATTAATTTAAATGTAATTTTTTAAGTTTATTTTCCTTGTGATTGGACAGAATTAAATATAATCAAAAAACATATTTTACTTAAAAATATGACCTTTATTAATTGCCTATATTAATATATTTATATATATATATATATATATATATATATATATCAAAGACAAAAGTATAAAGATCATTTACCACCAAGAGTACAGAATTCGATAGTGCTTCCTACCTTATGCTTATTATTTTTTTTCTAATAGTGCTTTTGTGGTTTTCCCTGATCATCAGTTAAAATTTTTCTTCCAAATAAGATAGGAAGCATTATCGTATTCTGTACTGTTCTTGGTGGTAACAGTTTTTTTTCATGTCTCTTTGAGATATTAGTACAGAGGGGAATATGGACAAATACAGTAACAAAAGAATTGTTTTTGCTGAGTTTATATATACACACACACATACATTCACTATTTGTTTTATTCATTATTTCTAATAATGGATTTTTACTTTTATTTTTTTGCTCTTTTCGGTTTTTTTTTTGTTTATGTTTGTATGTTGGTTAGTTCCTTAACAAACCTTTGTTATTGTGATTTATTGTATTCTGTGCTTTGAAAACTTTTTTCTGTAATTTTTCTATAAAAATTTCCCATAGTTCCCATAGTTGTTTGCTTTTTGAAATCTTAATTAGTCCTTTGTTAGTTATGCATGCGAGTTTGTAAAGCTAAGCAAGACAAACCTAGGACATATGCTATCTCTTTATTTTAAATCATTGAATTAGTATGCAGCTTTTTTAATGTTTGTACTGTGAATATATATTGATGTTTATATTTGGTTGTAAAAAAATTCATTTGGAAAATTCTTGAATCTTTGCATCATGTGCACAGATAAATTACTCTATTTTAATTGTTGTGAACACTCTGTGCTCTGTTGTGTATCTTTACTTCAATTTTTTTTTTTTAGTGTTCTGTATATTGAAGGGTGTTCAATAATTAAACAGATAAATGACTAGAAAATTATTATTTATTTAAGTATTATGAAACTGATCCTGTTTTTTTTTTATACATATCCCCAGCTACATAAGCTACTTAAACTATTTTTCTGTGAACTTTCTTATTCCAATAATAAATAATTGTTCGCCTCAGTGCTTTAACCATTCTTGTAACACATTCTTGATTAAAATCATTCTTTGACTTTGTTCATTTATTTTATTAATGAACATATTCATTATTGTATTTTGTTCATTGTTGCTGTATTCGGTAAACTCACAAAACTCTTTGTGAGGACAAAAAAAGATGTAAGATTCGGATTGTAAGGTAAATGTGGCAACATCTCGTTAGCCAACTTTTGAATAGCTTCCCATGTCTTTTTAGTGGTTGGAGATGGGCTTTATTGTGCTGAAGAATTACATCTTTTGAGAGAACCAGGATGCTACTTCCGTATTGTAAATTTGACTTTTTGTAGCATGTTACACTAGTACTCACATGTTCTTCCAAATAATTACAATAATTTGGGCCTTGTATTCTCGCTTAAAATGATGAAGCCAGATTTCATCACAAATTATTATTAGATTTAAAAAAAACATTGCTTTCCAGTGAAAACTGTTGTTTAAATTCACTACAAATGTAAATTCAAGTGTTCAAGGCATTTTCAGTCAACTGTCTTGAAACTCAGTTCAAACACATTTTGTTCTAATTTAGCTGATTGTGATTAATGGAGTGGACAGGTCTGATACTTACATTAAATTTAACAGATTTTCCAAATTTTTATCTGAATAAGATCAAATTTTACTTGTGAATAAGATCATTAATACAATTTTGCAAAGCACCATACAAAAATCTCCATGTTTTCTATGAGGAAAAATTGTGACACTTTTCTGCCCAATTTGAAGCCCAAATTATAACAGCTGACACGTGTAAGAGTATAGCTCATGAATTTTTACAAATGAAATCTTCCAACATTTAGAATGTTTTTATTTTAGTCATTATTTTCACTTACAAAAAGGAACATGTTAAGAATTGTGAGGTTTATTATTTTTTTTTATTGAAAATTACTAACATATTTATTTATTTAAGTGTAAAATAAATGTTTATATAAATGAATGCCACATAGCATAATGAAGCACCTTTCTATTTGACTATTTTGACTTTTCGGCACATTATGTCTTAATGGGATACTTTTTTCTGTTTGCTTAAGTTTCTTTCTTAATTCTGTATCTTTACTTGTGATATAAAATTGTATTTATTTTGTAAATTGTGCAGTAGGTTTATTGTGTAAATTCTGGATTAAGTTATTGTTTATAATGTACTTTATTGATTAGAAACTTTAGAAAGTTGAAGAACTTTCAACAGAGAGCTTTTGGAATCGTTGGCGAATTGAAATAGTAAAATAAAATCAGTGTATTGGTATATGATCTATATAATGATTTTTTTTTTTGGCAAGGGTGGGGATAAAATGAATAATTAATTTTCATTTGGACAAGTGTATGTGAAAAGGGAAAGTTCACTTGAAGTATATAGGGTTAGAATTATTTGAAGGTATAAAGAGAAGTGAAAATATTGGACAATAAAGTTTGTGATTTAACCTAGAAATGTTGTAGAATTTGTTATGTGAAGAAGATAATGATAATAATTATTTTTTGTTCAAGTGTATTCGTATTTTTGCATTTCCATCAGAAATAATTTTAAAGTCTATTACTAATTGTAAAATGAAATAGTGTCATTTTCATTTCCAGAATTTCCTTGTATCTGAAATTTAATTTTCCCACATTACATCACTCATTGGATATTACAATTTAACTATATTGGATGTGCTTTGCAGAAATTTAAAAAAATATACCTTAGAGTCTACCCGGTCAATATTATTTGGTGATTATAAAGATAAACCGATAAGACTTATTAACACTTGCTTGGATTTAAGGGTGGTCACCATGATTGAATCTACTTTTTCTCATGGTTAACCACCTTACATGTTAGCAAATAAGCTCACATAATAGTAAAACCATTAACCAGAAGACAAACTATCAGTATATATTGTCAAAAAGGTCTGTGGACTTAGAAATCAAAATTCTCCTCCGCTATTTTTAATTTTGTTTAAAGTATAAATTTATTATTTATAATTAAAAATGTTCTTGGTGACGTGAGTAATACAGCAGTTTTTTATTTAATATTAATTGAAGATTACTGATTGGTGTAATTTTTGAGATTGCTTAAAAGATCCTTACTTTGCTTCGAATTTTTAAGTGTTTATTATGTGTTTTTCTTATTGTGTTACATGTAATTATGTGTATTTTCTGTCAAAAAACATGTGTTTTTGGATATGCACATGTTCATACATATGTGTATGCATGAGTGAGTGCACACACATATAATACACACACTTGTCTTGCATGAATAGTAGATATGGATAACTGTAAAAATGTATTTATTAAACATTTATTTTAAATATATTTATTTATTATTTGCTTTTGTTACTTAAAAACAATTAAATCTCAAGTCATCAGTTAAAATAATATCTAATATAACTCTAACTGTTTCTGTTAAATTATAACATAATTTTTTTAAATTTTCTTTAGTTTCTTATGTTTATATTTTTGATTTTAACTTAAATTACTTATATCATTTGCTCCTATTTCCTCCAAAAGTTTTAAGATCCTGATAGCTCCCATTTCCTTTTAAATTATCTTCAATTTTTACTATTTTCTGATTTCCTTCCTTTATTCTGCATCTTCTACTAATCCTTCTAGCACTGCTTTAATCAGTACTCCTCCTCTGATGTAAGGTCCCAAGCTATAGCTTTCCCATTTTGAAATGTTCTTATTAAGAACATTATTGCTAGTTTCATTAACTCTCCTTATTATTCTTCATTCTTCACTTTTCTACTCATTTAATCTTCTTCTAACACCATGCCCACATTTTAAATGCCTGTACCTTTTCTTTTTTTCTAGTGCATATCTTTCACATCTGTACTGAAGAACACTCAAAATAAAAAAAATCCAAAAAAACCTCTTCTTTCATTCTTACTATGCAATAACTATTTCTATTAAACACATACTTAGTCATTGTTATCTTGTTTTCAACTTTGCAATCTTCTGTTAACCATGCTGCCTCGTAACTATTGCTTAATTTATTAAATCTTTACTTCTACTGTGCAGTTATTGGTAGCTTATTGTGTCTCCTATTGTCATTACTTTAGCTTTCCTAACATTCATTTTTGTTCAATAATTTTCCGTAGCATCTTCTAATTTTATAATCATCTGTTCGAATGTTCTGTGCTTCATGTAGAAGTTAAAACACAGATAGTTTTATTTCCTAACAAAAAAAAAAAAAATAACCATCTATCATCTTGCCAACCTTATACAATTTTTTCCTCTCTTATGAATGTATTTGTTTATAAGTTTTTGTGTTTATTTTTATGGCCATTTTCTGATTCGGTTAGTTCTTTTATCTTTTGTCTTTTAATCTGTACTTTGAGTTCTTAATTGACAGTCACATGCTGTTTTTATATCTTAAATATATCCTTTACCAATCTCCAAATACTTTTCAACAATAATTCTTAGTAGCCGGATTGCATCCCTTGCTTTCTTTCCTTCCTGAATTCAGATTGTTGTGTAACAATTTACATAATTTTTCCTTCAGTCTTTTGATCAGAATTTACAGAAAAATCTTTGCTGAATGAAAAATAAAATTAATTGCCACATAAATTTTGAAACTTTAATACTGTTTTTTGAAAATTGGAATCTGTTAATTAAGAAAGTCTTGCGGCCACACCCCACTGTTGTAGATTACATTGTATAATTTCACCATCTCTTGTAATCCCTCCATTAAGACACTTAATTTATTTTATTGACAATGCTATCTATTCCTACAGCTTTCTATTGTCCATCTATATATTTGTTTATTTAACTTAAGATTTTACAATTGCAGTCCCTACTATATACTCTTCCACCTCAACCTGATCTATGGGAACGTCATTTGACTTTCTGTTAGATTACTGTATACCTGTTACCTTTTAAGTACCTGTTACCTTTTAAGTATATATTTCTCTTTGTATAAAACTTTGCCATTTCTGCTGACAACTTTAGTGGCTAAGTTTTAATTTAACTGTTTTTATTGCTTCATCATTAATTTTTGTATTTTTAAAATTTCATTTAGATCTACAGTATTTTATTTTTTTATAGTTAAATGAAATTTATTATTTTTTATTTTAATTTATATCTACTTACTGAACTAAGCCCCATTTTGTAATTACAAAATCCTTGATCATGTTAAATTTTAATTCTTATACAGAACTGGCTGGTAAGCAACCTTGTATTGCAGTGGCTAACTTGAAAATATGGTCATCTGATTATAAAAACTTATAATATGACAAGATTAAGTTAAATTTTTTAATATATATTTTATCTGGTTCTCTACGTAATCACTGGCAACACAGCAGCATTTTTGTTAATGATATTATTTATTATATAATATTCTAGTTTTTATTTTCGTTTTATCTTCTTGATCTACCTACATAGTTTTCCCATCAAATTCTCTCATAAATTTAATTTTTCTTCTGTTTGTTTTTAGAAAGCTTAATTTCAGATTTTATTGAATATTAGATCTGAAATTAAGTTTCCTAAAATAAAATCTGAAATTAAGCTTTCTAAAGACAAATAGAAGAAGAAAGAAATTTGTAAGAGAATTTTTTAACGTAACAAACATATATATATATATACTTACATAACAGTATGATGATACTAATTTAATTTAGCGCAATCCGTCTGAAAAAAATACTTGCCAAGAAAAAAAAATGAAATAAGGAAATTAGAAAATTGTGATAGTGATATATTTATCTTAAAAATAAACAATTTTTAAAAAGTACAATATCATTATATTAAAATTTCATCAAGTAAAAGAGGAAAAAATAGTTCACCTCTCAATATATTTCTTTAATACATAATAAGTTGCTTTCTGTTGAACTACTGTCTTGGTTTCCCAAATTTATCAGTATATTATCTACAGTAATATTTTCATACTACTGTCGTCTGCTCGCTTCTTTTTTTTGAAAATTCATTGAGTTTAAAACACGATGTAGTGATGTACCTCTAGAAAGATTCAGCAGTTCAGAATCAGTTTTCAAAGAATTTAATATTTTATTCAATTTAGGAAGCTCGTTATTGAAATAAAATGTATTAACTTTTTTCCTGATAGGATTTTAATAAAATTGTCTAACTTTTCAATCATTTTTGGACACTTTCGAATCTTTTTACGGGTAACATGTTTACCATCAATTTGAGTTTCTTTATTGTATTAAAAAATGTTCTTTCGCTAACGCCTGTTGTACTACTTGCTTTCCAAGCAATGTCTCTGACTGCAATTTCAGGATTTTCTTGTTTTAAGGTTTTGTATACAATGCTGATTTTTTTTTCAGAGCTACTTTACTGGTTTATGTTTCACGACAGAATCATTCATTACTAAACCTGATTGGTACAAAAACACAGGATTAATTAGTTAATTAAAACTGATGAAAATAAACTGAATAAAATTGTTACAAAATGAGTTATAAAACTGTATTGTGTACCGTATTGAGCAACAAGATAACTTATACTGAAATACCATCTTTCCCTGAACTGAATAATGGTACAAAGCATTACAAATGATGCTGTCATTATTAAGCATCACTAAGAAAGGCGCAATAAAATTTTTAATTGATTTAATTGCTTATCATTGGCATGCCACAGTGCCAGGCAAGTGATAGTTTACAGTACATACCCTTAAAGCAACAATTGCATTTGCACATGAGAGTGACAGAATCCCTCAGGGTTTAACTACTGAGATATTGCTTGTACATTTTGAATTCGTATATAATATATATATCTGCTGCATGGTTTTGGGAGACAAGGATTAAGTTCTTGTAAACACAAAATTTCAAATGCTTCTATTCTTTTCCTTTTGCTATCTTACTACCCATGATTCACTGCCATGCAGTGTTTCATTCCACACAAAAATATTTTCAAAATCGTCTCTAATTCTTAGGTTTATATTTAATTCTTTTTAAAAACTCTCATTGCTGGTCTCATTCTGCTTTCGAAGTGTGCATTACTCTGTCCATCTTCATAGTTTTATACCCTAAATAGCAAAATTCTAGAATTTTTGGTGTATTATGTTTTCTTGTATTATTATTTAATTCCTCATTTATTTCAGTATATTTGTTTTATTCTCATTTTTCCCAAACTGAATTTCTTTCCTTATGAAATTGAATTTTTGGTTTCTGCCAGAAACAATGCTGTCAATAAATCAAAACATTTTTATTTTTCTCCTGGTATATTTACACTATTCTCATATTAGATTTTCAACTCTTTTGGTGAATTTCAATTCTTACTAGTCGTTCAGTTTTTCAGTTTCACTGGAATTATATTTTGTAAATCCAAAAGCTTTATTGCTTTCTAAATATTAAAAAGTGGTGACTATGATTGTCTTGTTATTTAAAAATTTTATGATTCTTGTTTTAAATTTTAATGATTTTAAGGAACAGCAAGTAAGATGAACAAACCAGTTGTCCTTAAGTCCAGTTTAGCAGTCATATTTCCAATTGTAGTATATGTGTAATCTATTAGCTATATTATTATGTAAATTAAGTTTTTTGAAAATGATCATTATAATTTTTTATTTTGTATTGAAAAATTAGTTTTTATTTTATAAAAGTAATAATTAAGAATTCCACTGTTGTTTGTTTCAGCCTTGTTTTGAGCCTGATTTTCGGAAACCTCGTAGTGTTGAAAAATATAAAAAAGAAGAAAACAGAAATCTTTTGTCAGGAATTGATCTTCCTGGTGATGATTTATACTGATGAAAATTGAAATTCTGCAGCATTTGAGCTTGCAATTGTTATTGTTGGAATTTAATTTGTTATTAATTTTTGAGAGAGTGAATTTTGCTGGATTGTATGTTGCTTGTCTTATCTTTAATTATTTTATTTTAATAGATCTGATTCTTACAGAAATCAGGCTGTTATACCAAAGCAAGTGTCTCAAATACAGCATTTTATTTTCTGTGTACATTCCAGATTGTATGCTGTATTCTTTTAAAATTATATATGTATATGTATAATTTATACTGCCTTTACAAAGAAAAGAAGTAATTTGATATTTGCCAACTGCCATACTAATGAGAGTCATGATACCTAATGCGCTTTTAATGTGTTTATTTTATGTGAATGTGTGTGCATATTCTTACTGCGTGCAACTGGTGTATGGGTGTGTATTTATAAATGTGTTTGAATGTTTGTAGTATGTTTTTAGTTTTATTCCAATAGGCTTATTTTTTAAAATCAAGTAATTAATCGGATCAATTTGAATGCACTAACCTTGAAGAAAATCTGTTAGGTATTTATTTTTCTAGAATTCTTGCGTTATTTTAGTGCAACATTTATAAGAAAGTAGATTAATATTTATTATGTAGGTTAATATAATTTTTTTTTTTTTTTAGATAAAATTATATTTTTAAATATTTTAGCCCTAAATTCAACAAAGATAAGACAATGCAAATATAGATAGAGGTGTATGTAAGCCTGTTCCTATTTTCTGTGAAAGTTTACCATAAAATACTATTAAGAATGGAATGAAGTGTTAATGTGTTTATATAAAAGTGGTTTGGTGCTAAAAATAAGTTGGTCGAAACAAAAGATACATTGTAATGAGGCCTTAGTATTTGTTTAATGTAGTAGTACTTAAAGACTGTACTAGGTTTAATTTTTATCCATGGCAGCAATAATAGGCAATTTGTCTTATAAAATCGAAGTAACTACTTATTGAGTATTATTCTGTGTACTTAGACGATTAAAACTTAAAATCATTTAAAACAAAAAATGATTGACTTTTGTGATTGTTATAATTTAAGATAGTGTTTATTTATTTTAAAGAAATATATGCCGATTTAGTATGTAGACAATAAAAAAAAAATTATGAAAAAACAATTTTATTTATCTGCTAATTTAATTTAATTGATAATTAAACATTTGTGTAACTTTGTAAAAATCAAGGTAAAGTATTATAAAGGAATCTTTACAACAGCAATTTTGATAGTTCTCAAAAAAGTTGTTTAAAGTTACTGATTTTTTATTTAAAAATAAGAAATAAAAAATAACAGTATAACTACTATTTGTGATGCAAAATAACAATAAATGTCTTTATTCATATTTTATTTCTATTTGGTGATCTTAATAATGTTAGGATATTTAACTCTTGGGCATTTGCGCTTAGAATCTGAGTGCTTAAACTAAGTTTATATTTTAGTACTATAAGTTTAACTTTAGTTAATCTCTTTTAAAGGAAGTAAAGTTATGTTAGTTTCCTGAATTTAAATATGATTATGGTTATCTACCAAATTTATAAGGTTATGGTATTTCTATTTTTGCCTCCTAAGCTGCAGACTTTAAATACTATTAAATCAGACAACAAAAATGTTAATTTGAAAGTGTCAGGTAGCAATATATTGTTCGATCCTTGGTCGATGACAGAATTCATTTATTTATTTTTTTTAAATAATGATTTTTATTAGTTTAATAATAAAATAAATTTCAAAAAGCCAAATTTGATGTTTTTCTGAAAGTATAAAGATTTCCATCCATGTTTACTTATTTCTGTACACACTGAATAATTTTTTTGTTATTAACTAGTCCGTAACATCTATTATTTGTTATACAACCACACTTATTGAGTCTGCAAGCTTAGAAACCTCCAACAAGATGTTAATGTTAGCTAAGAAGGGTTACATGCTAAATTGTAACTTGAAGATTATTATGAAATGTACTTGATTAATAAACAATTAAGTTATATTTTGTTTTTTCTTTGGTATGAGCTTTGAATCACCTTTATTAATACAGTAAAATTATTATTTATGGGAATTTGGTCTGTCTAATTTTTTTTATGTTTTTTTTTATGCCGCATCACTGAATAGTTTTACTACCAAGCAAATATTTTCTTTTTAGAAGGAATGTTTTGGTTAAATTAAACAAAAGGTATACTTCATTAAATAGAGAGTGCAGAGGAGTAATGCTATAATGGTCAAAATCAAAATGTTGAGAAAATTATTATTGCGAGACATGAAATTAGCTATTATTTTATTATTATTATTATTATTATTATTATTGGATAATTATAATAAAAATATTAATTAATAGTTGAATTAAATATTAATATCCAGTTGAAGTTTATTATTTGTTATACACAAGAGTTAAATGAAAATAATTTATTAACCAATAACATGAAAAATGATCCATAAAAGTGAGTGTCCATAATATGTAACAAATGAGGTATTAAAGTTACATTAAGAGCATGTACTTGATATTGAAAATAATCACCTCTCTGTTCTTAAATAATTGTTATACTAATGAAAATTCTTAAGTATAAAAAAGGAATGAAGGCACGCAATAGGTTTACATAATATTTAGCTATCCAGATATATAGACTGTTCATCATCAGGGGCTATTTTCTTAAATTCTGAAATAAGCTTATGTCTTTCAGTAGAAATGGTATTTCAAAACACTTTAGCAGTATCGAGCTCTAGTTAACCTCAATTTTGTTTTACATATCTTGTAATTTTCCTAATGAATTTCCTTTCCTTGGTACTAGCGCCTGTAAATTTTTCATAGTTATCTGTCATAAAAATAAATTATACCGTTAAAAAATAAACAAAAAGCTAACTATAATATAAAAGAATATAGAAGAAAAAATAAACTAACTCGCTTTCATGCCAGACAAATATAACACTAAATAACATTAAAACAAAACAGAAGAAGGAGGAAGCTGACTTTACTAACTGAAAAGCAGTTGGACCTTCATCTTTCTTACTGACATTCACAGGTGTGGTGGTTGCCCATCTTTCTTTCCTTTAAAGGTATTATTAAAAAGGACGACTTAAGATTCTCATCTCTTTTCCCATTTCAAATTATAGAGAAAGATTCTACATTAAAACTTGCATATGACAAATATCTTTTAGTCGAGATCAAAAAGTGTACATTTACATTTTTCCCTTGTGGCCTTGAAACTAGTTATACTGAAAAAGGTTTACGAATACGTTTATATCTTAAAAATAATGGATTTGCTTTTAGATTGAAAGAATGATTAGGAACTTCCAAAAATCAACAATTCTTTATTTGTTAGTAAGTGAATAATAAAATATTAGTTATCATTAATTATTTAGGATCAGTTCTTGTTTGAAATAACTTATGAGTTGAAGATAATGTATAGATTTGGGTGAAACTTTGTGATCGTCCAAGGATATCAGGTATGGGATGTCTGCGTATCGCTTGAAGAGAAATTATTTGTAAGTAAAGTAAAAATTTATAAAAGTGGCTGACAGGAGGAAGGGTAGAAGAATCCCGTGTTTGTTATTAAAAAAATAAACTTAGCTGTCAAAGTTTCACTAGTGCAGTTTGTTCTATCTAATGATTTGAATTTCAGGATCTTCCTAACAATATTAATTGATTTATTGAACAAAATTTTTTCTTAAAGAAATCTCTGTTATTTATTTTTCTAAAAACTACTTTACATCGATGTGAATTTTATAAACATTCATTTCAAAAATTTTAGTTTCAGTTCCAGTCGATCACAATCAGCTATTTTGTTACTTTTCTTCTTTTTTCATTTTATTTACGTAAATTGTTCATTTTGTTAATTATTAAAATTGAACTAAATAAATAAAATATTCATTATGTTTTAAATTACATATTTCAGTACGAAATATTTCTAAGTACTTGTTCAAATTTTATAGTTTAATTTTTTATTTACAAATAAATGTGTCTGTGTACTGACCTGAATACTTCCAAGAAGTTGCAAATTATGTTCATGTTTTTAAAATAGAATATTAAAAATATTAATATAGTTTGTTAGTTGAGATAATTCTTTGTAACACAAGTAAGACCTGACGTTAAAGTCGGATCTTGTCTGATATTCTATACGTACAATGAAATGTTTGTATTATATTGTATGCATTATATTTGTAAAAATTTGTATTACATTTAGTAAATATCACTGCAGTTATTAATTTTTCCTTCATTGAGTGTTGTGTAGTTTATGTAGACAAAAGACTATTTGTAATCTTAAAAAAATCACTTGTTTATTTTTACATTTAATCTGTTACTACTTGGCTTATGAATGTCTGTAGTTAATAAACCTATTGCTGTATAAACTTTGATATAATTTTAGTTATATAGATTTATGATTTAATTATTGTAGTAGTTATATTTAATTGAAAGATCTAATTTTTTTGTCTAATTTAAACAAGAAAGTAATGTTAAGAAGTACGGGATTAATTATATTAATTTGAATCGCCTTTTTTTATGCAGTTAAAAATATTGTAAAAATTACTGTTTTTAAAGGTATTATTTATATTTTTTCATTTCTTGTAGTTAGTATTGTGCTGATGATATCTACTGTTATCGGTCTTAATTATTGTTATTCGATTCTATTTGAATGGAATCACTTTAATGATCTTCTCAATGAATAGTTTATAGTTAGATCTGTTATTTCGACTGGTCACAAATTCTGGGATCGGAAAAATCATACGTTTATCAAATCCTATTTGTTTTGGATGGCTGTTTAATTTCTGGAGGAATATACATTTTTTTATAGCATAAATTCTGTTTTGGGTGAAACTTTCTGATCATCCAAGGATGTCTGTACGGGATGTCTGTGCGTGACTTGAAGGGAATCTTAAGCTATCATCTATGAAAAGATTGTCTTTTCTGCATCCATCGACTCTTTTTCTTATTCTTAATTTTGTGTTCTGTTCATGTATGTTGGACCCTACTCTATCGTAGAGGTTGCTAGGACTTATGAAGCCGGTGCATTCTTAGTGTGATCTGGAGGAGAGGGGAACTGCTTGAGGACTAATTTAAGGGCTTGTTTAATTATTGTTTAGTATCTTGTGGCTCCACAAAAAACCAAATAGATAACATACTTATTTGGTAAAGCCAAATTTCAATTATAATTCAATTAAAAATACTGAATATATGATTTAGAAGTCATAGAATATATAGATTTATCTAATTAGATTCTAAGTTATATCAAGTTATGTTATAGATATACTACTATATGTTTCTGAGTTTTGTGGCTTTAATTTTATATTTATATTTCTTCTGAATAGAATACCACTTTTTTTTCATTTAGTCTTCCTTTTTAAGTCTAATGGATTTTTTTAGCTTCTTCCATAAAAAAATGTACAAGTACACTGATTACTTGTTTAGAATAGAGCACATGTTTTTTGGTAACTATAACAGATTGTTATTGGAAAAATTGCGCTTGGTAAATCTTATTAGAATTATCAATTCTTTTTAGTTTCAAAAATATTTCACTTCATAAATTGCATAGTCCTTTTATGTCAATGATAAGCTATTTTATGAAGAAAAATTTGACATTAAAAATTTGAAGTATAAAGGATACATTTTAAAATACTTATTTCTCGTGGTTAACTAGCAGAACTGTACTAGAAATATTTTTCTCATTCTTAAGTAATACTGGACACTCATTTGACAAGTAATATTAAGTAATGGAAAGCCATTAGAAAAAAATAATTGTTTTTAATTTTTCAGTTGGCATGTAAAATCCTTTTCCTTCTGAAACGTAACAATTATATTTAATTATATTAGATAGAAGTATTATAATTCCAGCAGTCGTGAAATTATAAAATTAATTGCAAGTTATTAGTTTACTTTTAAAGTAAATAAAAAAAAAAAAACTCCTGTATTAACCAGTAGCCAACATTAACCAAAAAGATATTAATAATTCAGTTTTTGTCAACATAATTTAAATGTTTTGTTTTAAACTATCCCTTGAGTTTATATTACACTAACAAATATTGAAATACTATAAAAAAAATAGGAAGAAAAAGAAATTACATTAAGAAAAAAACTTTTGTATTTTGCTTAAAACTATCATCTATTTGCTTAGAATGAATTGTTTATATTATTTGTAGATGTCATATCTATTTCCCTTTTTATAACACACTAACTACATTTTGTAATATATAGTATGTTATACTATATATTATATGTTTATAGTATATATATATATATATATATACATATACCTTTTTGTAAATATATGATAAAACTCGACCAACATACAAGGGTTATCTTAGAAGGAAGTAACAGCTGTTAGTAAATTATTTTGTAGAATTTGGTAAATTTAATTTAAATCTTTGGATTCATGGTCAGCCAGTTTGTTTTATTGTAGATTACCACTTTCTATGTGTTTTGTTATTTTTAAGAAGATAAAACAGAATTACTAACTAATGTTGAAATTTTACTCTGGTATAGTTTATGAATTTATAAAATGTATTTGAACGAAAACACAGAGGCACGAATTTGAGGTTTTGTGTTATGATTATTTAAAGAATTATAAGTTTTATTACAGTAGAATTAATAAATATGATAAAACACCTTTTAGGATGATCCTCAATCATAACCAATGACTTGATGTGCAGAGATTGTAAAATAAGGTAAAAAATTTCATTAGCACTGTGGTCATATTGTGGTTTTTTATCGACTACAAATAAATTAATATAAAATTTACAAGTGTTGTAAGTTAAGAAAGCATAAACATACAAGTCAATGCGCAGGGTGGTGATGGTTGGTATGTACTGCTAGGTGGAACAAAGGGTCGACCACACACACATACATACACAAGTATGTATTGTGTACATGCATATGCTCAACAGTGCACTGAATGCTCACAGATACATAACTATTTCCCTTTTGATATTTTTATTTATATTTATTGTTGTTCAATCAACTATATTTTTTTTTTTTTTTTTTTAAATTGCTAGACTATTTAGTTTTTTAGTTATACAATTACAATTTTTATTTCTTTTTGAAATTTCATTTATTCTTTACAATTTTTTGTTTGTTTATTTAGTTAACAGGTAATTAGGGTAGATAAGGATTTTTTAATCAAGCGGCTCAATCCCATCTATATCATCAGATCTCACATTGTTCGATGAGTATGACTCATTGGTGCTGTCAGTTTGCATGTCGGCAACTCCCTATCTATTTCATAATTTTTTTCTATTGTTAGTCCATGTTTGCAACATTGCTTCCAACATTCCACTGGCAGTTCAGAAACTTTTTCTCAGGAATTTCTTTTATATCATTTATATTTCTCCAATGAAAGACATTTTTGTTCGCTACCTGACTTTATGTTCGCTCAAACCAACTCAATTGGGTTAATTTCAGGACGGTAGGGTGGCAATCTTATTTATTATGTTGTGACCGTGATCCTGCAATATTTTATCGAAGTAGTACTCCGTACTGGGTTTGTTAATTTGCACTAATTCGTACAGTTATGTTTTTAACATATCTGCTGAGTACAGAACATTTCTCTCTCGAAACCACTATAACAGTTTATGTTTTTAGCCGATTGAATTTGACACCTTGTACAACTTTATGTTCGGTACCAAGCATTATCTATTATAAAAACCGATCGATGTGGAAGATTTGGGATTAGCTTTATTCTGTCATTTTTTTGTAATTATCGGCATTCATATAGTTCTGGTATTCTCCTTTTTCTTTGGCACAATGTTAAAGAGCATTTTGAATTTCTCCTGTGTTAGAGCCTTTTTGTTTGAGCCATTGGTGCAACCATAACTTTTCCCATAAGTAAGTGAATATAAGATTCATCCGAATCGGTCTTCCTTCCCATTTGTAAATGTTTATTTTCTTTAGACAGTCTATTCATTTAATATGTATATGTTTAATATGTTTTTTTTATTAAAATTTTCCTTTTATTTTCAGTTTACTTTCATCTTTTTAGATGAAAGTAAAGTATAGGTTTCCTATACTACTAAGAATTTTTCTTAGATTTTCATTATTGCAATTTATCTGCAGATATGAGTGTTTGGTTTTAAAACTAATAATTGTTTTTCAATGTCGGTAGGGATTTATGTTGTATTTGAAAATTGCATATGATTTTACATAATGCACATCTTTGGAAGATGTCGATGTTATATTTCGTTTAATAAATATCAGTAACAATGTACAGTGAATCAACGTAACTACACGAATACAATAAGCCAACCGAATTCCTTCTAATCAGTCCTTGAACGCAGCACACCATCACCCTACTAGCATTGCCCATACCACTTCACATATGCCAATCGAGTTTCTGAAGATGAACACCCAAATCTGCAGATGAATTGTAATCAGAAAACTCTAAGGAAAATTCTGAGGAGTAAGGGAAGAAAACTGAAAGTTTAAGGAACATTTTAGTAGAAAAACAAAATATATGTATTAAACAAATAACTTATCTACAGAAAATGAGCATTTGGAGACGGGAGAAACACCAATAATGTTTTTGTACTATCTTAACTTAGAATAGTTATATATTAGCTTTTTGACTCTCATGGAATGTTATCAAACATTTATCATAGTGTATATTACAGTTCTGAAGACTGCAACTATCCATTCACATAATTATAGAAATTTTTGGGTGGTAACAGTTAAGTAGGTGATTATTATTTAAAATAAGCTTTTTCATGGTGGTTAAATGATCTACTGGAGTAGAAGTGCAACAAGACTATTATCAAAGTTCATGAATAAGTTTGACACACGCCTCGATATTGGTTGCTATTATCAAGAGGAGATGACTAATGAATGTGTTTTGGTTTTGGTAAAAAAAAAAAAAAACAATAAAGGTTCATCGATAATATTTACATGTTTCTAATTTTTATAATTAACCTGTTTTTCTTTCAAGAAATCCCTTGTATGTAAAAAAATATTGAAAAATTTGCAAGGGAAACTTATTTTGTTTGTATTTAATTATGTATAACCAAAAAAATTAAAAGCCTTTAAAAACAGACAAATAAACATGTATACATATTTCTTTATATATATTTTAAACTATTGTTGTAGGTTTTCTGTGTTTAATGTAAATTTCTTCTTTTTTTGTTTTTAATTAAATTTTGTTGACAGGTCTAGTATTTAATGTAAGATTTATAAAATATTTACTGATAAGGAGGACTTTTATTTTTACAAGAACATATCCACATTTTCTGATGTGGATATAAGTAGTGTATTTTTAAAATTAATTTTCATGTAAACGTGTGTTTATTGAATTACTTATTAACTTATTTTAGGATAATTGTTTAATTAATATTAGATTGTATTTTAAATTAATATTAAAAAAAAATACAGGCTGTGATTTAATGAAAAATAATTATAATTGTTTATAAAAATATGAATAAATTTTTGTTTCATATATATAAAAATAAAAAAAGAGTATTGATTAAAAAGAAAAACAGTTGGCATGAATGATCATATACTTTTCAATTAATATTGTACTTACAAATTTTTTTTAAAAATTAACTTAATTTTTAATTTTAATATGTACAGTTCCCAACAATTTCTCATTTATTATGTTGATGAATTTCTCATTTATTATGTTGATGTGAAATTTTTAATTTTAAGAAAAAGATGGTTACATATATTTTACTTATCAATTTTATTGGTGACGTATTAAAATATTTTTTTTCAATTCATTTATTTATAAACATGTAAAATTACTGTTTTACCACTGTGTATCAACGGTTATATCAGTACTTAAAAAAAATATAATTAAATTTTTTTTAAATATCAAATTTATTTTTTGCTATGTAATATTAGAGAAATGAATATAATTTGAAAAACATGAAAAATCGACTAAAGTATGCCAGTTTTACATATGTATAAGCCCATCAGTGACTTCTGAATTCATATTTTATTATTATACTATTTATACTGAACTAAATAGTGTGTATATAATTCAACTTTATCCACGTAAGTACAGAATTAAAGTAAAATGACACTCACCTTATTTTTTCATAATGTTTACAGTAGTACCTTCGTGGCAACCCACATTCTAAGTTGTAATTCTTCATAAAATTTTTATTATCAAATTACATATTAAACTAATAATAATAATAAAAAAATATATAACATATAAAATTTAATATAAAAATTTTCAAATTTATAATTTACATATATGACGTCTTATGATAAAATTAAAATTAAATAGGATAACAAAATATACTACTTGTTGGGCCAGCTAGTACTGTAATATTGTATGAATAATTAAAATTTATGTATTATCTTTATCTGAAAATATTTTTTTTCATTTTGGATATATATATATATATAAAAAGTACTTTTTTTTTATTATAAAATATCTTTATGTAGATTTAATACAGATTAGTTTATAATTAATATTTCAGAAACTGAAGTCACTCCCATCTATTTAAATAAACTTTTTTTAGTGTGAAAATATGTTGGTTATCTGTTCTATAGAGAAATGTTTTATTATTACAAATAAATAAATTATTGATTCAAATAAAGAGTTTATATTGAAATTTTACTACACCTTACAATACAGTAAATTCCACTTGTGATTTAAATTAGTCTTGTCCAGTAGCCATTATTAATAAATATAACATAACGAGTAATAAATATTGGTAATTCAGGATTTCAAATCCCATAGTAGTTTTCCTTTTTTAAACCAGGAGGGAGGTATCTTACATTTTAGTAGTTCAATTTTTATAATTACACATACAGATTAAATATGTGTATAAAATTTGTATTCTATTTATTTTCCTTTTCAATAATTTTTTTTTAGTTAATCTATCAAAGATAAATATAAAATAAAGCATAGAAGAATTTAATTTATATTGGTTCCTTTATTGGAGTCATTTCAGATACTGTTTCTATTAATATTCTTAGTAGTAGTTAGATGATCTGCTGTTAATGCAATTCAAGTTACAGACTTCATTAGAACACATAAGGTTGTTAAGTAAAGAATATTCTGTGACATACTAACACTATGGTTCAGTATTTATTATTATTTTTTTAAATTATTAGGATTAGAAAGGTTTTCTTATAATTGGGAGAGATAGTTATAGCAGTTACTCTTATATTTAAAAATATAATAAGTTCATAATTTGATTCATTTGTTGTCGCTTCATCTTAAAATAATGTATAAATTTTTTTTTAAGTACCTATGTAAAATATTTTATCTTCTAATTATTTTCTCTAGCAGCAGTGCCCATGAAGATTGACACTGCAAAGATTCTTTGTGAAGCATCTTTTCTTTTTTCCATTTAGTCTCTGGAACCAGAGGATGAATGAGGATGATATATGTGAATGTAAATGAAGGTTGACCGTTCCTTAGATGTATGGTTAATTGAAACCCAATCACCATATAGCACCGGTATCTATTATCTAGTATTCAAATCATTATAAAAGTAGCTGCCTTTACTGCCTTCGTAAAAGTTTAGCCTTTGTGTAGCATCTGCCATGTGAAATCGGAAATGTGATTCCAGTACAAATCCCTGAACATTGATTTCTCTGTATACTCAAATAAAAAGTAGCATTCCCTTTCAGTCTTAATAGTAGGTTGTCAGCTCTTAGTGAGTTATAATTTTGATCAGCAACAGTTTGAGTAAACGCACTTTATTAACTTATAATATTATTGAGAAAAAATATTTCTAATCCTTTTTTAAAATTTGTTTGGTAGCAGTTATGTTTTATCGATAAAATAATGATGTAAAGCAGTATCTTCAACTTCTAAAAGCTTTTGTTGACGCTCGTTTAGATAATTTATCATTAACAGTGATAAATATTCTGATATAGAAGAGCGTAGAAACTCTGGAGACTACTTTATACCATTACCTTATATGCAGTTGTTAACTGCTATAAAAGAATAGACAAATTGAAAATAGAATTGGATTTATTTTTATGAATGATAACAATATGCCCTTTAATATCAAATTATTAATATGTTTAACGTGGAAATAGATGTATTTTTCACAACTGTATTTTGTTAATTTTATAGGCTCTCATAATTTCTTACAGACTTTCACTAACAATGAAAGAATGATACAATTTATGATGCTACACTGTTAACAACGAAGACAAATATTTTTGACTGTTTTTTTTTATTAATAAAATAAAGGACACGTGGTCTTTATTAATATTGGTTCCTTTAATGGAGTCCTTTCAGATACTGTTTATATTAATATTCTTAGTAGTAGTTAGATGATAATCTGCTGTTAATGCAATTCAAGTCACAGACTTCATTAGAACACATATGGTTGTTAAGTAAAGAATATTCTTATATATTTAATTTTAAAGTTTTAGTTACAATAAAGAAGTTAAGAAGCAAAGGAGCTTAAAATTATTTATTTTGTGTAATAGTGACTTGTAACTCAGATTTAGATGAGGTATTTTCTATTGATTGTGTATATTTGCTTTTGTGTGTGTGTTTCATGTAATAATTTATCTTTCATTGACTGGAACTCAGTTTTGTTAATGTATTAAACAGCTTTTGTTTATGTAATTTATGGCAGGTAATTTCTTACCAGTTTAATTTATTTTTGTGAGCTATAATTAGTTTTAAAATTAATTCATCCGAGAAACTTAAAATATAAGGCTCTGGCTTCAATTGTATAAAACTTTAAACAAAGACAATATAAAATTTTCAGTCTGATGTTTCAAAACCTTTCAGAATTTGAATTACAGTTTTAACATTAAAATAAGAAATTATTGGATATCAGGTATTCTGTATCGGTAACTAATGCTAAAAGTTTTAAAACACAGTAGATATGTTCAGTTGTTTCTCCTGAAAAAAGAGAAAAAAAATCTTTACTCTTTATCTTTCTACTTAAATACACTGGTTCTCTTCATTATTCTTTTTCAGTTGAAAGGGGGACAAATGGTTAAACTGTGAATCTTGATCTGTCAAAATATTTTATGTTTGCTAACATTTAAAAAAAGATGAAACTGTGGAAATCTCAAAAGATGTCTATTAATCTCATCATATATTACAAGATCAAATTAAATACAAAAGTATTTACATCAATACTTCTGCTATAACCTCTGAATGGTGGATATCCATTAGGTTTTCGCTAATTGGTCATACTTTAGAGGTAACTACATTTTACAAGAAGTTCATGAATTTCAAGATTTCATTGGAGACTCAACAAAGTAATTATAACTTCTTGATATATCAGCTTTTTAGTATTCAGGATATACTATTAATTTTTGAAGTAAGAAATTATGAAATCTTAGGTAATCCCTGAAAATGCCTAATCTTTAAGGAATGAATATCTTCTGTATATTTTAGTGCTTAGGTCCGATTCATTTCTGAGTTCAACTCGGATCTCATTCAACTTATTTCTGAGTTGAATGTAATATATATGTTATACAAATTTATATTGATGTATAATTATTAGGAATAAGCGATTTACTTGCCCATTAACCTTTGATTAGTATGCCTTACTAGTACTGCCTATATTTTACCTGATATAATATCTGTGAGTGTCATGGTTTACTCTGTATATATTTGCTGAAGTATTCCAAATTTTCATTTAACTAATATAATTTATTTAATGATTACTAGAATGTAACCTCCACGCAATTTTAGGGATTATTTTTCTGCTAAAGGATTTTTTGCTATATACTTAATATACTTTTCAGGTTATTCAGTTTCATTTTTTGAAATAAATCTTTTTAATTAATTTTTATTTTATTTAAAATTATTAAAGTAAGTTCTTATTAATTGTTAATTCATTTGAACTGTATTTTCAAAATATGCAGCACTGTAGAATGTATATTACAAAATTCTCAGTAATTCAGTTGTCTCTCCAATAAAAAAAACATGATTGTGCATTGGTTTGCTATTTATGCTCAGATTTTTATTGTGAATGATAATAGTAACCATCTAGCGGGAAAAAATGAACTAACAACTTTATAATAAATTGTATTATGTACTATAAACAGTACGTTATTTACGTTAACATTTATTATACTTATTTTATTTGCATTTTGTTAAAATAAATATGGGTAGACATTTTTTTTAAATTTCATAAAAATAAGTATAGAAGCACTATGCTTCTTAAAACGTATTTAATATGATACATACATCATACATATTTAATTAATACATTTACATACTTATAAATGTATTAACCCTTTTTCTTCATTATATTTTTGTCACAATGGCAGCAGAAATGTAATTAAGTAAAGTTTCTAACATTTTTTTCTTTAATGAATATCTGTAAAATACTTAATATTCTCACAAACATGAGGATACGTATACATTGAGGATCCTGGCTAGATAGTCAGGCGAGCAAAGTGAGCCCTGAACGTTTAGCCTGTCAGTTATATACATTTTTTTGAGTAATTTTAAATTTGAATGCAGAAAAAAAGACAAAGAAAATACTATAAGATATTGTTATAATAAATTTTATTTATCATATATTGTTAAGGGATGTTTCTACCTCTATGCCTCAAAAATGGGCAATTTAAAATATATATATATATAAAAACTAATAAAAATAGTTGAATGAAAGTAGTTGAGTAAAAAATATTCACAAAATTTTTTTATCAATACAAAGGTAAGGAGAGCTGGCCAAAGTGGGCTTATTGCTGAACTTGATGGTGGTGGATGATAGTGGAATTTTTAATTATTGAAGGAATTATCTGAAATTAAGAAATCAAAGTTTTATAAAAAGTAAACAACACAAAAGTAGACTTCAATGGAATTAAAAAATTAATTTTGCAGAGTTATGGCTATAAACAAAAATATTGTTTTTTTCTCAAAATGTTTGATTATGTTTTAGAGTAAAACGCATATAAAGTTCACAGTCAAATTGATCTTGAATGCAAAGCCTTGTTCTGCTTTTATATAAAGATTCACCTCACTTTCACATTTCTTACTCTTTAGTGATGTTTTCAATATATAAACAAACGTGAAGTGTGTAATATTATACTTCCATGCATGTTGTCGACAGTGACCTCAAATCTTTATTAATTTTTTTTGTTCCAAGTACTGACAGTTCTTTCTTTCATGTGTTGATTTCTGTAAAAAAAAATTTATTTTATTTTTTGTACTAAATGTGAATTGCCTTCACTTTTTCCTTTCATACTAACAGAAAATGTTGTAACCGTGAAAATAAACAAAAAACTCTAATGAGCGTCCTTTGCTACTAACCTTTTTAAATATACTGAAATAAAAACTTTGAAATGTGTGTCTGAAATCATTATTCTAATACTTCTACTATATTCTCGATATATTCTGTTCAAAGTAACAACATATTATGGAAAGGGTAGGACAGCTGCAGACCTGTTTAGGTTATGGCTGTCCTATCTTTTCCAAAACCTTGTACTGTTTATTAAGAGGCTTACATTTGAGATGCCAGGTCACTCATCATGCTCTGAAATTTTACCTGCATCTCTACTACATTGATTCATAATGTTGGAAATATTACAAGTTTCAACTTGAAAATTTACAGTTATTTTTGTAAATATATATATTTTATAAAAAAAATTTTTTATCTGACAAGGTAGAAACTTCCCTTAGATATAAAGTTAAAAGTTTTGTTTACTTTAATTAATTAATTATTGATATAGTTTTGAATGTTGACTAATTTTTGTATTAAACATTGCTGTGGTTTTTTTTTACTACTTATGGTAATAATAATAACGTTAATGTTTAATTTTAAAATGTATAATAATAAAAACTAAATTATTGCTGTGTATGTAAGATTTTTGTAAATAATTTTAAATATATATATATATATATTTTTCAAGTATTGAATTTCAGTAATTGCTGATTGACATGATCGTTAATTTTATATTAATGACTGGTTAAATAATAATAGTCAGTAAATACATTTACAAATATGGTTTAATAACAGAGTAATATCAGGAAAAATAAGGTTGTATTTTTTTATTATCAAAATTACTTTTTTTATTATTTATTACTATTTCATTAATTCTACATTTGTAATTAGAAGTTTTTATTTAAGTTATACTTTCTAAGTATGTATTTATTTCAAATAAATTTAATTGTATTTATTAAGAGTATTTTGATATTATTAAGCGATGTCTTCAGTAAAACTGGTATAATGTAGGACTCTGATAGGAAATGCTCTGGCTAATAAAATTCTTAGTCTAATGCAACTCTTAGTATCATTGTACAGGGCTTTGTGCCAAAGTTAATATTTGATTGTGTTTATTTGGAAAAATATTTTATATTAACATTTCTGTTCATGCAAGTACTTAATTCTTTAAATTTTTATTTTAATTATTAATAACTTATTTTTTCATTTTTAAAGTAATCATAATGCATCCTAGTATTATTTTTAATAATTTGTCTTCCATTTATTTAATATCTGAACTGTTTTATGTAGTAACTAATGTATTAAAGTTTAATTTAATAATATAAGAAAATTTTAATTTTAAGGACAATAGTTTAAAAATTATTGTCCAAAAAATTAAAATTTTCTTCAACATAAGTTTGCTTAATATATGATGCAATTTTTTTTTTTTACTTTAAGAAATTAATAAAAGAAAGTAACCATTCCAGATATTTTAACAATTTTGAGAAAAAACTTGTTAATTTAAGGTTAACATTTTCATTTCTATTTTTACTTCTGAATTAAATGTTTTGTATTTGGACATATTTGTTTATTTATAGTATTAGTTATATATTGTTTTAAATTGCATTTCTTTGCAATTGTATTATGCCTATTTCCTGATAAAATAATTGTTTATCATGTTTTTATTGTTCTGTTGTTATATTTTGCAGTTACCACTTGTAGCTATGATTTGTCTTGTTTTTATATGATATGAACAAAATATAAAAAAATGCATAAATGAAGATGATGATTTTCTCTAGTATATCATTTTTTATATTATACTATGTATATATATATATATATATATGTGTGTGTGTGTGTGTGCACAATTTACATTTGCTTGGTAAGTTACTGTTAACAATATAATTTTTTTATTATTGAATTTCGTTAAATATTTCAGCAATTTGCCTTTTCTCTTCTGTACCTTCAATACGAGGATAGGTGTCTGGGTGGTTTCCTTTAGGAATCTCTACCTTTTTCAGATGTGTTTTTAATTTTGGAAGGTATAAGAATTTTTGTTTCAGTAACATGAAACAAATTGTTGGTCAGCTCTCAAATTGTTGTATAATTTATGTACTATTCCCACATTGGAAAAAAATCTGATGTGGGCACCAGATGACTTCCTTGTACGCTTATTAAATTACATATACACATTTTTTTTAAATGAAAAGTACATAAAATTTTATTTCATTAATAACTTCTGATATTTTTTTAAATTGTTTTTATTGAATTGTTATTTGTCATATTGTTACAATCGGAGGTTAATAATTAGTAATAAATCAATATAATTCTTTTTTTATTATAATGTTACAGTAACTTTAGAATCTGTTCAGAGATAAAATTGAGCAATAAGTAAATAAGCTAAATTTAGAATGAACATTAAGAAGCTACAAACCCAGTAGTTTGTTACTTAAAAGTTAACGATGAAAAGTAATGAAATTGAGGAGAATTTCATAACTGTTTATCATGTTTTTATTGTTCTGTTGTTATATTTTGCAGTTACCACTTGTAGCTATGATTTGTCTTGTTTTTATATGATATGAACAAAATATAAAAAAATGCATAAATGAAGATGATGATTTTCTCTAGTATATCATTTTTTATATTATACTATGTATATATATATATATATATGTGTGTGTGTGTGTGTGTGCACAATTTACATTTGCTTGGTAAGTTACTGTTAACAATATAATTTTTTTATTATTGAATTTCGTTAAATATTTCAGCAATTTGCCTTTTCTCTTCTGTACCTTCAATACGAGGATAGGTGTCTGGGTGGTTTCCTTTAGGAATCTCTACCTTTTTCAGATGTGTTTTTAATTTTGGAAGGTATAAGAATTTTTGTTTCAGTAACATGAAACAAATTGTTGGTCAGCTCTCAAATTGTTGTATAATTTATGTACTATTCCCACATTGGAAAAAAATCTGATGTGGGCACCAGATGACTTCCTTGTACGCTTATTAAATTACATATACACATTTTTTTTAAATGAAAAGTACATAAAATTTTATTTCATTAATAACTTCTGATATTTTTTTTAATTGTTTTTATTGAATTGTTATTTGTCATATTGTTACAATCGGAGGTTAATAATTAGTAATAAATCAATATAATTTTTTTTTTATTATAATGTTACAGTAACTTTACAATCTGTTCAGAGATAAAATTGAGCAATAAGTAAATAAGCTAAATTTAGAATGAACATTAAGAAGCTACAAACCCAGTAGTTTGTTACTTAAAAGTTAACGATGAAAAGTAATGAAATTGAGGAGAATTTCATAACTGTTTATCATGTTTTTATTGTTCTGTTGTTATATTTTCCTCCCTTTCTAATAAATATATGCCTGTGGGTCTCTGAAATCTGTTACAAAGCTTAGGATTGGTGCACAACTGACTGAATTATGTAGTGAAGACGAATGCTGAAAACTCCTAGCACTATGTTAGAATACACTCCTAGAATACTAGGATATTTGATTGATATTTCAAAAACAAGCAAGCATGGTGTATGCAAGTAACAAAAAAAAGAAAAGAACAGTTATAATACTTTCCTGCATTTGCTATTTACTCTAACGTAGGGAAAAAATAATTATACATGAAAAAAGTTTCCTAAGATTTGTTTTCTGGTTTGGAGGTAATTATGATGAAGTTTTTTTGTAAAATTTATCATCTTGTATTTTAATAAACCAAAAAAGACTTTTAAAGATTTCAAAAATTGGTATTTTTTATATTTTTTCTTCCAAAAACATTTTTTTGGATTCTTCTACGTTTACTGTATTAAATGGAAGAAACTAAAAAAAACCTACAAAAAAATGTACAACCTATAAAAAGTTATATAAGATTTCTTTTTTTTAGGGATGGGGTGAATTATCTGTTAAAAAATATTCAGTAAATAAAAAGCTATCTGTTTGAATTTGGGGAAATTGTTTTTTAAATTGTAAGATATCATATATTGAGCTTAATATAAAGTGGAGTTATATTTGCAAAATTTGGTGTTAATTGACCCCCAAACCCCCTATCCAACCCTTGGATTTATTGACTCCAAAATGTTTACCCACAAATTGCCCCATATATACGAATTTCTGTACAAAAGTTCATCAAAATCAGTTTATTCAGTCAAACATATCTACTAATGCTAGGGGGTAATGTTCTACATATAAGCATTACCTGCTATTTTTTCTGTTTTGTTTTTTGGGATCCCTTGGTCAGAAAATGCAAAAAACTCAATATTTGTGCCAAAAAATCTGTGGCCAATTTGTAACAGATTTTATCTAAATAATGTTGAAACATGTGGTCTTGAGTCTGCTACTCTTTTGAGGAACAGAATGTTATACAATTTCTGTTTTTATTGCTTTAATATTTTAACTACTTTAAAAAGAATACGATTTGTATGAACAAACTACAGATAAAATATGCAGAGTAAGTAAACCATCAAAAGTAGTAAAAAAAATTAACAAATTATTCTTTTGTGCATTAATAATGCAACAATCGCTGTGTACCAAATTACTACCAAGAAATGATTTACAATTACAAAACAGAAACAACAAATATAAAAAGTATTTACATTTAACTCTGCATCGTGCGTTCAATGTAACATAACAGGGCACATCGCAAATTTTTGGACTTCATATCATTTCTTCAAAATTTCCAAAAGATTTAGATCAGCATGATTAAAGAACAAGGCAGATTTATTCTCAATAACATTAGTAATTACAGGAACTCATTTTTATTAAAAACGCAATACAAGATTTTTTATCTTGGGTATCTCAAAGAAATAAAATAGAAATATTTAGAGAAATAACTTGAAAAATAAACTTGGATTTGTACATAAAACTAGACAAACAAATCATATAATTTTTACATTAGGCAACTCAAGGTACTAACATGTAAGTTATAAGTACAAAAAGTAAAAAATTAATTCTGTAAAATCAGGTCGCCAGAGATCATTCGTGAATCAAAGGATTCAAAAAGTGTTTCCCTAGTATATTCAATTTAATGATAAGTATTGCTACTAGTACTATCTGAATACCTTTATTTTATTTTAGATAAAAAGTTTCATGATTGTATGGTTTATTCAACTCCTGTTAATCAGGATCTGCAAATGGGATTCTGCAAGGATTCATCAAAAGGAGATTGGTAATATGTATTAGATGTGATTAATTGCCTTTTTGTGAATCCAAATCTTACCTTACAAATACACAAATGTACAATCAAGAATATATCTCTTTAAATATTAGAGTTTTTTTAAAAATATCTGTGGATATATTTTAATTTTCTAGTTACCCAAATGGAAATGTACATCAATTTTATTATAGTTAGCTTATTTTCTCCAAGGAATGGGTTTATAAACCAGTTTATTTTAATCAACAGTTTATTTAATTGTACAATTGTACCTTCGCAGGTAAAATGGAGAGCAACATTATAAAAACATATGTTTCAGCCCAAACTAGGTATACTATTTTGGTGTAAATCTACAAATTTTCCTTCTGTAAATCTGTTTTATGATTTCTAATGATTATCTCACACCCAGAGTCAGTATTTTCCTAACTATTCCAGAAACAACTTTACCAATGGCCTCCAAATAATGCAGTGCTGCAGTTGACCTTATCAACCTTACCATTGTACTCTTATCCAGATGAAAAGAAATTTAAGATTAGGGAAGGCTGAGGTTGAAGAAAAGATATGATTAACACGCAAAGGCATTTCCTTAGGTTGGGATATTTATTGTTTTCTCCAGGACTGTATCTTCCCTTACAGGAATCCTAAAAGTAAGAAAGGTTTAACTTACTATCAGTATTTCTTCTTGCACCGACTTAATCAAAATCAGAATGAATTCAGTTAAGGCCATAACTTACTTACCCTTTTTCACATATCATCTCATCATCACGTCATATTTTTCACAATCATCAAATTTCTTCCGTCGATCAAAGTCAGTTTAGTTTATACTTTTTCAGCCTAATTTCATCTTCATCTAATTTCCAACATTCTGCTTTACATCACCTTTTAAAAACATCACTAGTTTTTTCTGCTTGTATAGTTGTTATGCTTCTCTTTTGTAATTTATTACCCATCAAAGTTTAGAAAAAATTAACATATAATGTGCAGTATTTCCACATGAGGTGTCTAATGTAGAGCTGAAACTGCTCATAAAACATTGGAGGGGATAGAGTGCCATGACAGGTCACCATAGGTAGCAAGAAGCCAGTCAGAATCCATCTACAACCCTGCTCAACTGAGCTTTCTAAACTTTGATAAGTAATATTATTTACCATTATATTAATCAAAGAGGTAGTTTTATTTATTTCCTTAAGTACTAACACCCCAAATACATTTACAAATGAGAGATGAATCTGAAATGTATGAAATAATCCAGTTCTGATGAAGATAATTCAAAAAATTCTTTTCTATTCCAAAAATGTGATGTTTGATTAAAAACTGTTTACTTGAAAAAATCTGCTTTTGATACCTTTAGGTATTTAGGTTATTTATCTCATTTTTAGGAATAGCAAGTATATTTTATTGTTTCTTTTTTAAATTGTTATAAAGATTTGACAATTAAATAAAAATTATACGGTGTTAAAATAATAGAAACTGAATAATGGATATATAGAACTTATCGCATTCCATGAATTAAATTTGTATTTATACTTCATCTACTTGTTGCATGTTGATACCACCGAAGAAAATATTCTTTTAAGGAACCTTAATGAATTATTGTACAATTTCTGTAAACTACTTTCTTTACTTTTATCTTTAATTTTTTGGATGCTTTTGTGGGTAGCAAGTAAAGAACAATGTTTATTCCTACATATTTGATAAAAACTACAACCAAGTTGAGAACTATGTGTTCTCTCATTAGAACTATGAGTGTTCTAATGTGAGAACACCAGTAACTCCCAAAAGTATCATAGCCCTCCTCATGTACAAGTCCTTGTCATGTACAACAAGCTCATTCCAGGCTTACTAACAGAATATTATTCTCTCCTTGATTATCGGTTTAAAATAAAAATCTACTATTCTTAACCGGGTAGTATTCAAAATTTTTAACAATAGTGTAACTTTTAACAATGATCCAGTACTTGTTTTCAATCTTTGACAACAATATCTTTATTGTACTATTTACCAAACATATACTTTCAAAAATCGTTTCCTTACATTTAAATTAATTTTTGATGTAAACAAATTATATTTCTTACTGAAGGCTCGTTTAGCTTGTGCTATTCGGCATTTTATATCGCACCTGCTTTGTCCATCTTCCCAAATAACAAAATTCTTCTACCTCCATAATCTTTTCTCCTCCTATTTTCACATTCAGTGGTCCATCTTTGTTATTTCTACTACATTTCATTACTTTTGTTTTGTTCTTGTTTATTTTCATGCGATAGTTCTTGCGTAGGACTTCATCTATGCCGTTCATTGTTTCTTCTAAATCCTTTTTATTCTCGGCTAGAATTACTATATCATCAGCAAATCGTAGCATCTTTATCTTTTCACCTTGTACTGTTACAACGAATCTAAATTGTTCTTTAACATCATTAACTGCTAGTTCCATGTAAAGATTAAAAAGTAACGGAGATAGAGAACATCCTTGTCGGACTCCCTTTCTTATTATGGCTTCTTTCTTATGTTCTTCAATTGCTACTGTTGCTGTTTGGTTCCTGTACATGTTAGCAATTGTTCTTCTATCTCTGTATTTGAACCCTAATTTTTTTAAAATGCTGAACATTTTATTCCAGTCTACGTTATCGAATGCCTTTTCTAGGTCTATAAACGCCAAGTATGTTGGTTTGTTTTTCTTTAATCTTCCTTCTACTATTAATCTGAGGCCTAAAATTGCTTCCCTTGTCCCTATACTTTTCCTGAAACCAAATTGGTCTTCTCCTAGCACTTCCTCCACTCTCCCCTCAATTCTTCTGTATAGAATTCTAGTTAAGATTTTTGATGCACGACTTGTTAAACTAATTGTTCTGTATTCTTCACATTTATCTGCCCCTGCTTTCTTTGGTATCATTACTATAACACTTTTTTTGAAGTCTGGCGGAAATTCCCCTTTTTCATAAATATTACACACCAGTTTGTATTATCTATCAATCGCTTCCTCACCTGCACGGCGCAGTAATTCTACAGGTATTCCGTCTATTCCAGGAGCCTTTCTGCCATTTAAATCTTTTAATGCTCTCTTAAATTCAGATCTCAGAATTGTTTCTCCCATTTCATCCTCCTCAACTTCCTCTTCTTCCTCTATAACACCATTTTCTAATTCATTTCCTCCGTATATATTCAACCTTCCTTCTTCAATATATTCAACCCATCTATCGACTTTACCTTTCATATTATATATTGGTGTACCATCTTTGTTTAACACATTATAAGATTTTAATTTATGTACCCAAAAATTTTCCTTAACTTTCCTGTATGCTCCGTCTATTTTACCAATGTTCATTTCTCTTTCCACTTCTGAACACTTTTCTATAATCCACTCTTCTTTCGCCAGTTTGCACTTCTTGTTTATAGCATTTCTTAATTGCCTATCGGCAATTAAGAAATTCCTTTTACTTTCTTCATCACTAGCATTCTTATATTTTCTACGTTCATCCATCAGCTGCAAATATCATCTGAAACCCAAGGTTTTCTACCAGTTCTATTTATTCCGCCTACATTCGCTTCTGCTGATTTAAGAATTTCTTTTTTAACATTCTCCCATTCTTCTTCTACATTTCTACCTTATCTTTTTTACTCAGACCTCTTGCGATGTCCTCCTGAAAAATCTTCTTTACCTCCTCTTCCTCAAGCTTCTCCTTTTATGTGTTTAATTGCTTCATCAATCTCTTTGTATACACACTTTACCTCATCATCATCATGGGCGCTTGTAGGCATATAGACGTTAACAATCATTGTCGGTTTAGGTTTTGATTTTATCCTTATAAAAATGATTCTATCGCTATGCATTTTGAAATACTCTACTATCTTTCCTATCTTCTTGTTCATTATGAAACTTACTCCTGCCTGCCCATTATTTGAAGCTGAGTTAATTATTCTAAAATCACCTGACCAAAAGTCGCCTTCCTCTTCTCACCGAACCTCACTAATTCCTACTACATCCACATTTATCCTATCCATTTCCCTTTTTAAATTTTCTAGCCTACCAACCTTTTTTAAACTTCTAACATTCCACGCTCCGACTCGTAGAATGTTATTTTTTAATTTTCTGGTGACCCCTTCCTTAGTAGTCCCCACCCGGAAATCCGAACGGGGGACTAGTTTACCTCCGGAATATTTTACCAAGGAAGGCGCCTCCATCATTGCTACATGAAAATGCAGAGAGCCACATTTTCTTGGAAAAAAAGCAGCTGTAGTTTTCCATTGCTTTCAGCTGGGCAGTACTCAGAGGACTGAGTGATGTTGATATGGCCGTTTAAATCATTGTGACTCACGCCCCTAACAACTACTGAAAGAGCTGCTGCCCTCTTTCAGGAATCATTCCTTAGTCTGGCTCTCAACAGATACCTCTCCGATATGGTTGCACCTTCAGTCCAGCTACTCTGTATACCTGAGCACTCAAGCCCCCCCCTCACCAACGGCAAGGTCTCATGATTCATAGAGGAGGATTTTTTCGTAAGTTAATATAATTTTTTTTTTTTTTTATTTAGGTAAAATTATATTTTTAAATATTTTAGCCTTAAATTCAACAAAGTTAAGACAATGCAAATATAGATAGAGGTGTATGTAAGCCTGTTCCTATTTTCTGTGAAAGTTTACTATAAATTTGGCGATCTTAATAATGTTAGGATATTAATTCTAGGGCATTTGTGCTTAGAATCTGAGTGCTTAAACTAAGTTTACATTTTATTCAGTATAAGTTTAACTTATACTGTTAATTTCTTTTAAAGGAAGTAAAGTTATGTTAGTTTCCTGAATTTAAATATGATTATGGTTATCTACCAAATTTATAAGGTTATGGTATTTCTATTTTTGCCTCCTAAGCTGCAGACTTTAAATACTATTAAATCAGACAACAAAAATGTTAATTTGAAAGTGTCAGGTAGCAATATATTGTTTGATCCTTGGTCGATGACAGAATTCATTTATTTATTTTTTTTAAATAATGATTTTTATTAGTTTAATAATAAAATAAATTTCAAAAAGCCAAATTTGATGTTTTTCTGAAAGTATAAAGATTTCCATCCATGTTTACTTATTTCTGTACACACTGAATAATTTTTTTGTTATTAACTTGTCCGTAACATCTATTATTTGTTATACAACCACACTTATTGAGTCTGCAAGCTGAGAAACCTCCAACAAGATGTGCTTTGAATCACCTTTATTAATACAGTAAAATTCTTATTTATGGGAATTTGGTCTGTCTAATTTTTTTTATGTGTTTTTTTTAAGCTGCATCACTAAATAGTTTTACTACCAAGCAAATATTTTCTTTTTAGAAGGAATGTTTTGGTTAAATTAAACAAAAGGTATACTTCATTATATAGAGAGTGCAGAGGAGTAATGCTATAATGGTCTGAAAATCAAAATGTTGAGAAAATTATTGTTACGAGACATGAAATTAGTATTTTTAGCTATTATTTTATTATTATTATTATTATTGGATAATTATAATAAAAATATTTATTAATAGTTGAATTAAATATTAATATACAGTTGAAGTTTATTATTTGTTATAAACAAGAGTTAAATGAATATAATTAATTTACCAATAACATGAAAAATGATGAATAAAAGTGAGTGTCCATAATAAGTAACAAATGAGGTATTAAAGTTACATTAAGAGCATGTACTTGATATTGAAAATAATCACCTCTCTGTTCTTAAATAATTTTTATACTAATGAAAATTCTTAAGTAAAAAAAGGAATGATGGCACGCAATAGGTTTACATAATATTTAGCTATCCAGATATATAGACTGTTCATCATCAGGGGCTATTTTCTTAAATTCTGAAATAAGCTTATGTCTTTCAGTAGAAATGGTATTTCAAAACACTTTAGCAGTATCAAGCTCTAGTTAACCTTTTTTTTTTTTACATATCTTGTAATTTTCCTAATCAGTTTCCTTTCCTTGGTACTAGCGCCTGTATATTTTTCATAGTTATCTGTCATAAAAATAAATTATACCGTTAAAAAATAAACAAAAAGCTAACTATAATATAAAAGAATATAGAAGAAAAAATAAACTAACTCGCTTTCATGCCAGACAAATATAACAATAAATAACATTAAAACAAAACAGAAGTAGGAGGAAGCTGACTTTACTAACTGAAAAGCAGTTGGACCTTCATCTTTCTTACTGACATTCACAGGTGTGGGTGGTTGCCCATCTTTCTTTCCTTTAAAGATATTATTAAAAAGGACTCTCATCTCTTTTCCCATTTCAAAATATAGAGAAAAATTCTACATTAAAACTTGCATATGACAAATATTTTTTAGTCGAGATCAAAAAGTGTACATTTACATTTTTCCCTTGTGGCCTTGAAACTAGTTATACTGAAAAAGGTTTACGAATACGTTTATATCTTAAAAATAATGGATTTGCTTTTAGATTGAAAGAATGATTAGGAACTTCCAAAAATCAACAATTCTTTATTTGTTAGTCAGTGAATAATAAAATATTAGTTATCATTAATTATTTAGGATCAGTTCTTGTTTGAAATAACTTATGAGTTGAAGATAATGTATAGATTTGGGTGAAACTTTGTGATCGTCCAAGGATATCAGGTATGGGATGTCTGCGTATCGCTTGAAGAGAAATTATTTCTAAGTAAAGTAAAAATTTATAAAAGTGGCTGACAGGAAGAAGGGTAGAAGAATCCCGTGTTTGTTATTAAAAAAATAAACTTAGCTGTCAAAGTTTCACTTGTGCAGTTTGTTCTATCTACTGATTTGAATTTCAGGATCTTCCTAACAATATTTATTGATTTATTGAACAAAAATTTTTCTTAAACAAATGTCTGTTATTTATTTTTCTAAAAACTACTTTACATCGATGTGAATTTTATAAACATTCATTTCAAAAATTTTAGTTTCAGTTCCAATCGATCATAATCAGCTATTTTGTTACTTTTCTTTTTTTTTTCATTTTATTTACGTAAATTGTTCATTTTGTTAATTATTAAAATTGAACTAAATAAATAAAATATTCATTATGTTTTAAATTACATATTTCAGTACGAAATATTTCTAAGTACTTGTTCAAATTTTATAGTTTAATTTTTTATTTACAAATAAATGTGTCTGTGTACTGACCTGAATACTTTCAAGAAGTTGCAAATTATGTTCATGTTTTTAAAATAGAATATTAAAAATATTAATATAGTTTGTTAGTTGAGATAATTCTTTGTAACACAAGTAAGACCTGACGTTAAAGTCGGATCTCGTCTAATATTCTGTACGTACAATGTTTGTATTATATTGTATGCATTATATTTGTAAAAATTTGTATTACACTTAGTAAATATCACTGCAGTTATTAATTTTTCCTTCATTGAGTGTTGTGTAGTTTATGTAGACAAAAGACTATTTGTAATCTTAAAAAAATCACTTGTTTATTTTTACATTTAATCTGTTACTACTTGGCTTATGAATGTCTGTAGTTAATAAACCTATTGCTGTATAAACTTTGATATAATTTTAGTTATATAGATTTATGATTTAATTATTGTAGTAGTTATATTTAATTGAAAGATCTAATTTTTTTGTCTAATTTAAACAAGAAAGTAATGTTAAGAAGTGAGGGATTAATTATATTAATTTGAATCGCCTTTTTTATGCAGTTAAAAATATTGTAAAAATTACTGTTTTTAAAGGTATTATTTATATTTTTTCATTTCTTGTAGTTAGTATTGTGCTGATGATATCTACTGTTATCGGTCTTAATTATTGTTATTCGATTCTATTTGAATGGAATCACTTTAATGATCTTCTCAATGAATAGTTTATAGTTAGATCTGTTACTTCGACTGGTCAGAAATTCTGGGATCGGAAAAATCATATGTTTGTCAAATCCTATTTGTTTTGTGTGGCTGTTTAATATCTGGAGGAATATACATTTTTTTATAGCATAAATCCTGTTTTGGGTGAAACTTTCTGATCGTCCAAGGATGTCGTGTATGGGATGTCTGTGCATGACTTGAAGGAAATCTTCAGTTATCATCTATGAAAAGATTGTCTTTTCTGCATCCATCGACTCTTTTTCTTATTCATAATTTTGTGTTCTGTTCATGTATGTTGGACCCTACTCTATCGTAGAAGGTGCTAGGACTAGAATGAGAGAAAGTGTGATACAGAGACATTACCGATAGATAGACATTGACAATTGACAATTTACTGTACATACACATTATCTCACACAGACGCACACACACACACACACACACACACACACACATCCGCAAGCAGAGAGAGAGAGAGAGAGAGAATGCGAGAAAGTGTAATAGAGAGACATTACCGATAGAGGGACATTGATAATTGACAATTTACTGTACATAAACATTATCTCACACACACGCACACACACACACACACACACACACACTCACACATCTGCAAGCAGAGAGAGAGAGAGAGAATGCGAGAAAGTGTGATAGAGAGACATTACCGATAGAGGGACATTGACAATTGACAATTTACTGTACATACACATTATCTCACACACACGCACACACACACATCCGCAAGCAGAGAGAGAGAGAATGCGAGAAATTGTGATGGAGAGACATTACCGATAGAGGGACATTGACAATTAACAATTTACTGTGCACACACACACACACACACATCCGCAAGCAGAGAGAGAGAGGGAGAGAATGCGATAAAGTGTGATAGAGAGACATTAACGATAGAGAGATTAACGATAACAGAGAGAGAGAGAGAAAATGCAAGAAAGTGTGATAGAGCGACATTATCGATAGAGGGACATTGACAATTGACAATTTACTGTACATACACATTATCTCACACACACGCACACACACACACACACACACACACATACACATCCGCAAGCAGAGAGAGAGAGAGAGAGAATGCGAGAAAGTG